>NC_134420.1:25637771-26274788 GCF_030867145.1 Opisthocomus hoazin | reverse complement strand
GGAACACTGTCATTCTTAGGAGGAATGTAACATGTAGTATCGATATTAGTAGGAGATTTACAGCAGGGCTGTGAAGCCGTGCATAGAGTTTGTTAAGCAGCTCAAGTTAACTAGCCACAAGAAAACAGTAGATGGAAGCCCAGGATGTAAGATCCAATTGGATAGAACCTCAGGGCCAAGGGACGGCATAAAGATCGCACCTTCTTACCTAGAGTTTCCTCTGACAGAGATGTGTGTTTCATAAAATTATGCCAAACCGGTGTTGCTACAGGACGCGCTGGGTCCCATTCTGCTGCAAGCGTTATGATTTGTCAGGGATTTTATTTTTGGTGGGGATGATGTAAGGTGTAGAAAGTAAGATCTTGTGCTACCTTTCAAATGTAGAGTTTGTGATCCTGTGTTCTGGTTTGGCTGCCGCTGGCAACAAAAGCACCATGCGGCTGCCCCTCCCCCCGCCAGGGTGCAGAGGAGAACGGAAAGAAAACAGGCAGAAACTGGTGGGTCGGGATAAGGGCAGTTTAACAGAACAGCAAACAGAGGGAACAGTAACAACAACGATACAGATAAGGAGAAAACACAACACAAACCACACGACCCAGAGAGCCGTTCTCCCGGACCGAACCGCCGCTGAGCCCTCCCGAGCCGCGAGTGAGTTCCCCCCGCCCAGCTCCCCCCCACTGGAACCCAGCATGACGGCACATGGTATGGAATACCCGGCTCTGTTTGGCCAGGTGGGGTCAGCCCACCCCGGCTGTGCCCCTTCCTGGATTCCAGTGAAAATTAGCCCTGTCCTGGCCAAACCCAGGACATCCTTTTACTCACAAAACGTGGGTATTATTCCCCATCAGTGGGCAAGCAAGACTGCAGTTTCTACTCTTATAATTTATAATTTGTTTTTTTCTTATTTTTATTATTTACACTGGCCAGCAACAGGAAAGTTTCTTTCCCTTCTCTTGCCTTGCAGTCATGCATAGACAAGACAAATTTTCTATCTTTATTTGAATAATTCTGAATGTCATCAACAGAATGTCCCTGGTCCTTATTCTGAGCCTATGTTCACTTCTAATACTTTGCTAATCCGCCTCAGTGCCATTGCAGCACACCAGTAATGACCATTAGATCCAGTGCTGTAGTTTTTGTTGCTAGCACAGTACATCTGCTGCTGTAGAAGCTGTTTGTTTGCCTTTTGTCTTTCTCCTTTGCTGGTGCCATGCTTTTGGCTGTTTAATGATTACTTTGCTATCGAACTCCACAGGGTAACGTATCCCCAAACATTTCTCTGACTTCATGCAGAGAAATCTGAGAGCTATTCTCCCTATGTTCCCAGCAGGATCTTCCTGCTTGCTTTTTATGTTTCATCTACTACACACACATACTTAGGTTTGACTCCTTTGGTAAAAGCTAACCTAATGAGCTATCATAGAGGGCAGCTAATGGCAGTGCAGCCTCATCCTCTGTCTCTATATAATTTTTCTTATCTACTTGTGAAGTTTTCTGTACTGTCTGATTAATTTTGCTAATCTCAGACTTTTAAATTAATCATTAATTATTACATTTGGCTATTACTCTGAATATTTGAGGTCTGAATGGCCTTGTGCTGTCCATAAATTTTTACATCAGTGTACTTAAATACAGTGTTGTAAGCTATTAACTGGTAAACAACCATGGAAAATTTACTTCACACACAGGTTATTCTGCGGAGTACTATTGTCCTGGGCAATACCTGTTCCATCTCATTAAAATTGTCTTGTTTCCTGAGACATCATATATTTGGGTAAAAGTGGGTCAAACACACTGAGGGATATAGACCTAAAATATGTGCTTATATTCTCGCTCAGCATTTCTCTGGAGCTGATCCCAAACTGGCTCCATCTCAAATGTTCTTGCTGTTATTGCTCATCACAGTAAATTATTCCCATCAGAAATTCTAAGTTGTTTCCAGTGCTGCAAGACGTCCCTCAACACAAGAATGTGGACTTGGTATGATGAAATAACATGAGGTATATTCACTGATTGCTTTTCATGTTTGTAGCAAGGTAAAATTTGATACTTACAAGATATGACTATGATTTGGTTTGAGCTGTTAAATGGCTGTTTCAGCCATGCAGTATTCGCCTTCACCTTTCTAGACAATAGGAGGGATTTTTCTTCATTTGTGTTTTACTTCCCGATTTCTTTTTGGTCAGTTTGTTCAGTCACATAATCTGTTCAAATAACAAATGAACTTGACAATTTCTGCTGTTAAAATTCATATGATTTGGAAGATGTTCAGGTATAGCTTTGAGGAGAAAACCCCAAGAAAATTGGGCGGAAAGATTAAACCTTAGACCCAAGTAAAGGCATTGTACCTTTCCAACACATCTCTCATCTTTGGACAACAGTTCAAGTGTCGTTCCATTAAATAGCTAATTTTTATGAACCCCAGAGCATTCAAAGAAGTTTCATTGTACCACTTCGAGTAATAAGCACATCTGATACTTTGAGGGTCTAAGTACTATTATTTATTTTCTAGTTGTGAGGCTTTTGGGTGATCTGTGGTTTCCAAAATTCAGACCTCTATCTTAGTGCTGAATTCCATAACTTCTTGTGTCTGAAGGCTCAGATATTTGGCATAATATATATGTAAGAGGAAAAATTGGCTGCATATTGAAACCAAAAATGTAGAAAATTATTTTGAAATAATCTTACCATATGCATTTTGTTTTATTTTGTCATAGTGCCTATTACACTCTGAGCTCATAAAACACCTGGACATATATTTAATTGCCAAGTTAATCAGTAGTGCTGCTTTATTCGTGACTCTCACATGCAAAGAGCTGCCCATGGGGGAGATAGAGCCTGTAAGACAAATGATGAGAAAACAGGAGGTAATATTAAAAATATTCTGTTTTTTCTTTTGGATGAGGAATTAAAAATAATATGGAGACTGTTTGATTTGGTATTGATGGTTGAATGGTAGCCTGCTTTAATGTATGTCTTCAGAAAGTGTAGGTTTCTGAAGAGGAAATATGAAGGTGGTGACCAGAGTTTTATGGACAGTACTTCAGAGCAGCAAGTGATCAATGGTGAATATCCAGAATTAGATAGAATGGGAAAGAATGAAAGTATAAGAAAACAAGATAAGCGTCTATACTGTTTCTTAGAGAGCTCTGTGATTATCTAGGTTTAGATGTTTCGAATTTTAAAATTTTAACTGCTTGCTTAAGTGATATATGCAGTGTGGGAGATGCAATTACATTGCTGCAAGCATAGCTACAGCAAAAATATATTCTGTAGAGAAGTATTTAAAATGACAGTGGTGCACAGAAGAAACATGACAAGTTGCAAAAATTGGAACTGTATCGCTTCTTGCATGATATTCCGGGAACTATGTTAAAAGGAAACAGGACTAATCCTAATGAAACATGACTTCTCTACTGTGCCAAACTACTATAAGCTGAATCTGACTGGCTGCTGCACTGGTGACATTTTCTAATCCAATTTAATGGATTCCAACGTTTGCCTGGGTATCTGTTGAAACCTCCCACTGATTGCAACCTATGTAGTCTTTTCATCTGCCTGTTTTTCATTTCAATTATCATCTCCTCCTCATTTTACTTCTTCTGATCAGGTGGGTATCTAGCAAATGTCTACTATCAAAATAATCCAAATATTGCCTGTAATTTCCTCTAATGATTCTATGCCACCTCCAGTTCACATTAGGCTCTTGTCTCAGTTAATAACTAAATCATACTTCACGGATAAAACTTACTATTTACTCTCCATTTTTTCCAGGCTCAGTCTGCTTGTTGCTCCTCACTCAGTTTTGATTCTTTACTGCACCTTTTTTTTTAAATACATGGTGGTCAAAATCCCCCCTCCATGCACAGAACATACATTTTTCCTTTCAACGGAAAGTTGAAATCTCAGCTCTTAGTTTTCAAGAGAACTAATATGCTGAAGTTTTTATTTTACCACTGTTTTATATTATACACTCTTGAGTATGTCACTTAAACTGTCCATGTCGAAGTTAATGGTCTTTAAAATGAATACCATAATACTTAATTCACTGGACTATTGTGATCTAAGTAATGAATCCTTTGAAAAATCTTTTGAAGTTTTCATTTATAAGGTGCTTTATAAATATGTAATAGTCATAGCAGTAAATTAATTTACTTTCCTGGCTTTCAGCCCAATATCATACAGATTTGGGACTTCTGTTTTATCTTCCCTACATACAGTGCTTCCTTTTTGTGGGTCATAACTAAGTTATATCACATCTTAGTTCTACCTGTAAGTAATGATTGCTTCTTGTGCATACATTTATCAAAGAGAATTTTAAAGATTTGTTATTCATATTCCATATGAACCACTGGAGTCATACTTGAAAAATGTAGATTATTCTCTTTTCAACTTTGTCTGAAGTTTAGAAGCATGCAGTGAAAATATACTGTTTACAGGTGAGGCATACTTCCTTGAGTGAGAGTCTTAAACAGTCCAAAACATGTGGAGGATTACTTCTTAGTACTTTTTGATATCGTGAAATATTTCAAAATATCGTGAAATATTTCAAAGAGAATACCAAAATCCCAACTTACTTTTTGACCTTAGCATCATGCTTTTTGTTGGAGACAAAAAAACCCCATACCATACAAGTGCTGTACGTGTGCCATTGTCCCTGAAACACAACTAAATCTAGGGAAACCATATAATAGTGCAGAATACAAAATTGTGGCAGGAACTACTGAAGAACATTTAAGTCCAATTGTAATTCTAGTTTTAAACTGACTTAATCTGATTTTCAACAGGTTCCTGTATTTGAAGGCATCATTCCTGTTCTGCTGAGTGTTATAAGTTACTTAAATATCATAAGTGAAAAATTATCCATTTCAATATCCTTCCCATACTAAAATCTACTCCAGTTTTGTATGTAACGAGAATATAGCCTCACAATGTAAGTAAATCTCATATTTAAGTAAAAACATGGCTGTATTAAGTTCTTGTAAGATCAGGACCCAGGAATGGCATCCTCCTCCTGTGTTATAGCAACATACTCCATTTTATTTATATCTTATTTATACTTCTAGCTTGCCTTAATTTCAAATTATTCCATTAGCAAGATCATGAGAATGAAGAAGTAGGACAATTTAACAGCTGAAGTGGCTTTTCAGAAAATTGCACAAGTTATTGGCATCATTCACAATTTGCCCAGCACCATTATATCTAATGTAAGCTGACTAACTTCATTCATTAAGGCTGAAATATTAGCTGTAGGAGGGGCAGCCAACTGGGTCTGTAGTTCTCTATGGAACTGTTGCTTAATCATTCCTATTTATCAGTCAAGAAAGGATTGCTCAAGTATTAAAGAATGTTTACTTCTCTATACAAATATAGACATCACCAATTGCTGTGAGTTTATGAAAGTAAAATAACACAAGAGGCAGAAAGTTTGTAATACGTCTGAGAACAATATCAGAATTATTTAGGGAATAAAATGAGGAATATATTAATAGACTGTCAGAGAATAACACTTGTAATGCTACAGTAAGAATTACTCTGCATATCTTTCATGCTCCTTTACAAATAGTTGAAACACAGTGTTTGCAAACTTTAATTAAATTCTCAGTGCTCCACTGAGAGTTAACATTTTTAACCCTGCTGTAATGAAAAGCTGTGTAGCAGGGTATCTTTTGTACAATTAGAAACTGTCTCCTAATCTTGAAAATTGAAAAAAAATTATGAACACAGCCTTTTTTTCTATATATGTATTGAACTTATAGTAGTACCTCAGGCATTTAAATATTTACTTATGTGATCATATTAATTAATAAGTTCATATCACAATCAAAATAATTATGAAGTCAGGAAGTATGAACTTTAAGAAACATTTTGTAAAATATGAGAACAAATTTTCAAATATAACTTTTTATCCTTTAACTTTATAGTTTGCACTCATAAATGGCTGCTTGCAGGTGTAATGCAAATTTATAGTAGGAATATTATTGTCTATTTTTGACAGGAGGTTCACACAATAGTTTCACATGCTGTTGTTACTTTTGTTGTTGAAAGAATATATGTGATATTACAGTGACTGGGCCTAGGCATAAGCATTTGTTTTGAAAATCCTAGCCCTGTTCAATTCTGTGAAAACCCATAGGGGTTGAGAGACGTTACATTTATTGTAGGCTGAACCTTTCAACTTTTATATTTTCTTCTTCTAATAGCTCTACATTAAACACCATTACTGTACAAAGGACTTTTTTAAATGGAAAAATACTGTTGGAGAGATAATAGATATACAAAAAATAGAGAGCATGAGGAAATGCCATGCAAGTCATAGCTTGATTCCTAAGCCTTTTTGCTCTGTTTTTCTTGTTCTCTGTAGTTAAATATTAAAAGAGTCAGTGCCACTTAAGCAAAGTCATTCATATCATCTCACTAGCCTACATGGAATTAAGGAAGAATGAACTTCAGCTCTTTAAGTGAGCAGAAGATAGCAGTGCAGCATGACACAGAAGTGATTGAATTTGCCAGTAGTGTTTGTGCAATGCTTGCTAATTTACAAGGGCATTTTCAAGCAATTCAGTGGCTGGGATTCCTTGGGGGCACTTCACTTGGACACTGAAACTGAATCAATCTTTAAATGGTTTTACTTTTAGAGTGGTTTAGAAAAATTGTAAGTAAATAAATCTTTTCATAATTAATACAGTAACTGCAAATCATGCAAGGATCATTTGCTTTTTGAAAGGAGAGAAAACTGTGTTCTCATTTGGCTGAGCATCTTGCACTGTGTTTGTTAGAACTGTGAAGAAATGTAAAATGCAGATTGCTGGATTAAGACTAGAGCAATTACTCACTCATCTGGATGAATCAACTCCCTCTTTGGTAGATAATACATCTGCTGTGGAGAAAATAAAGTGAGTTGCAAGTCAAACATCTGAATTCATCTCTCTGCTCTGTCTGTGCCCAAGGCATCCCACCTTTCCCTGCTTCGATTCCGCTTTGGCTAGAAAGAGGAGAGGCAATGACCCCTTTCAATAGAACATCCAAGTACTTAATTTTCAAGACACAATGTGTTATTTCTACCCTGTAAGTTATATTTCCACCCTACAGGAACTCCTATAGCTTTTTCCCTTCATAACATCCCTGATATGTTTTACAATATGTGTTAATGTTTTGCTGCAGTGCCAACATTTCAGAAGGAGAGCATAAGAGAGATTACTTTGCTCCTGTATTTGTACTCTTTCTCTGTATTTACAGCGAGGGACAGGCTGCTAGATATTTGCCATATCGGTTGAATAAATAGAATAAATGAAGAAATAGAAAAAAATAATAAATGCCTGCGCTCACTTGATTGCTGGAAAATCTAATAAAGCAGGAATTTTGGGACTGGATGCCTCTTTTTGTGACAAGAAGGAAGGTGACATTCTGGCAAAGGCATGGAGTGGGAGCGAGAGGCAAGTCTTCTGGTCCTGCCTCCTTCATTTCTTGCATATTTTTGAAAGTGTATCCAAAGTCAAATCAAAAGTCCTTTTTTAATTTTTGTGAGCAATGACTTTTTTTGGTAAACTGTTGGCTACAGTAAAACTGCTCGGGCTTCATCAATGCTAGTTGCCACCCTTGTGTCTATAGTGACTTTTTTTTTTTATATAATTTCTCACTCTACGTAAGATAATATGTAAATAGCACATTTACAGAGTACTCGAGGATATAAATGTCTTTCTCTTTGGCTTCTGGAGGCCAAAAAAAACTTTAGGGAGATGGAAACCCCAAAATGGCAATCCATTGTCATCGAAATGAAGAAAAACATTTTTGTCTTGGACTACTTTCTAATGAGCTCTTCAGATTTTCAATATTGGAAAAGGGGATCCTGGAACGAGCAAAGTTAGCAGTTGCATAAAGGAGCATACCAGTGAAGAGAGAGAAACAGTGATGTTTCCTCTGCCTCAATTATATATAGCAAAACATTAGAAAGTGAAGCCTTCATAATACTTTAGAGTTTTATAGACTCCATCCAGTAGACTATGAAATTGCTAGCTGCACTAAACTTTTGGAACAGCAGGCAACTTCTGTCTCTGAACTAAAGCTTCCTTTTGCTAGGCTTGTATTACCTAGAGAAAGGCTGCAAGATTTTTTTGAATTTTTTTTACACATACATGTTAAGATATGTTTTATTTTTATTTTTTAACTTCAGACAAAGTCATTCATTTAATTTCCTTGTAAAAATAACTCTAAAGTCAACCTAAAGAACTGAAAGAACTGCTGGGAATTGAGTAGCACTGGTGATTAACAGTTTGCTGCCTCTAAAAACTGCAGTTCAGATATGAAATTTCTTTGATAACTGGAATTTCATGTTTGATGTCATATACATATAAACACAGATTTATTACTGTACATACATGATTTCCTCCTGACCTACGCCTGAACTTTACATGGAAATTTTTGTTGAATGCTGAGACGTTTTCAATTAAAGGAGCTGTGTTGTAATTTCTTTTGCTGTAACAGCCTGACACTGAATTTGATAGGAGACTTAGATCCAGTGGTTAGATATTCCCACAATGGTTGAGGTTCAAATCAGTGTATTGTTCACGTCTGGGGAGCTTGTAGTTAATATATTGAACTAATCTCAGAAGAAAGATGATTTAAAACCAGCTGATGCTTCCCATAAGGAGCAATTACAATGTCTGAGATCATGATTAAAGGTAGAGCTTCTGAGGTCTGGCTTGACTGCAAAGTCTGTGCAACAACATAGGCTTTTTATTTTTCTTCCCTCCTATTCTTACCTCTTATTATATTGGCATGGAAGTGAATTTCATTAAATTGTTACTTTGAAACCTACTTTTATTTAGTTCAAATTTATAAAACCATACTATCTGTTTCAGTTTTCTCCTTAAGAGACACAGCGTGAGATCCATCCTGCTTTGAATTATGGAAATATTTCCGTATGAGTTATTACTGGAGATCTCTACTATACCCAGACAAATGGCTGAAAATCACCTCTGACAGAAGACAGATCCTTCTGTTGGGGGTTATTGCTACATATCTTTCATAGTAATTAAAAGTTTGAAAATACTCCACCAATTAGTGGATAAGTGGCAAGCTGTGTGTGAACAGCATTAGTGGCTACTTTTTTCCATTGTGGAGATGTCACTCTATAAAATAAGGGGGAAACAGTGCTGGGCTCCAGGGCAATCTACACTGTGGCAATGTACATTTGTTCACTAACCAGGAATGACACCAGGCAGAGCCATGCCTTCGAGTTTTTATCCACATCATTAAACAACTGGAATTTTGCCAAGTTAGAGCAGAAGACTGATGCCAGGGACTTTGGGTCATAGTTGTGCTCCTTTATTGCATGGCATTAAACAAATAATCTTGCATCTGTCCTTGCTTTTAAGGTGAATTTTGGGGTAGGATTCTTTCAGCATTACCATTATGATTTGTACTTCCAGATGTTACTGCAATATATGTAATAACTGTGGTGAAAAATAATGTTGTTCACCTTAGCATAAGAACCATTTGAGTGAAAAGTATATGTTATCCTTGGTTGAATAAATTAGTCTTGAATTGGTAAGACCAACCTGTCATTGTTCAGATAGACCTAAGCTTCTACCACCTCTGGCTCCAACCCATGTTATCAATCATAGACTGTTAAATCTGTTCTCAAATGACACAGTCGCTGTCTTTGTCTTATCATTTGAGTATGGAAAAGGTTCTATTCATGTGGGGAATACACTTGTTTCACCCCTGTCTTTTCTTTTTAGATGAGACATAGGTATTGGCAGATGGTTTAAGTCATATCCTTGTTTTTATTTTCAGAATGGGAATAGGCCTTAATGAAAAATAAAATGCTACTGGCTGTATAGTTAAGAAACAGCATAAGGCAGTTTTGCATATACCTTGTTGTAGCTCATGACTTTTAAAAAATAGAAACAAGGGGGTTTTTACTGAACACTAGAGATAGACCAGATCTATATGTCTGACTTTTTGACTATGGAACCATGAAGACCATTCACTTAGAGAATTCAGCCCAGATTTTATACTAGTCTCATATGTGCTGAGTCAAGACTGTAGGAGCTGAGCGATCTTGGCAAGAGCAGTCGTGAAACAGAGCTTATTGTAAGGTGTAGGTGCTCCCAAAATACGGTCTTACATACCTAGGACAACGTAAGATACACAGCCAATTCTCTCTGCTATGCTTCTTTGAAAATCTTAGCTTTAATGTAATTAAGCAACATAATGAGCTCCAGTGGCCTTTATGGTTTGAGTCTCATGCACCTAGCTGACAGTTTCACTGTGTTTCTGCATAATGTCTCTACTTTGATTAGGCCCAGATATATTTAATTAGCAGGTTGTTTTGATCAATTAGATAATGAACCCAAAATCCCCTTCTTGCTTAGATGTGCTTTGAACAACAATTTTAATTTTGGTGACAGCTCCTCTAGAAAGAAAAAGGAAGAAACAAATGTAATTAATATGTGAGTGCACAAAAATCCCTGTGTGACTCTCCAGCATACAACTAAAAATATTTTGAACTCTAAACCACAGAAGACATAGAGTTCAGTGGACGTAAACACTGAGGTTTTCAACTGAGTTATCATTTGTTTATATCTAGGCCTATGATGGATAGGAGAGCAATATTTGCAAGCATTTGATGTTGAATCATCTTTGCTCCCACTTCATTGATTTCTCTGGCACTAGAATTAGGTTAATGTTGAGTGGAAATGTAATGGTTTTTATTGCCTATGGAGTAGAGTCATAAAATGTTCCTAGGTCTCTAATGAATAGCAGTAGGTAAAAAACAAAAACAAGCAAAAAAACCTCATGACCACTTACTAGAAAACACTTACTAGAACAGTTCTGAAACGTTGGGATGGAAATAATGGAAGTTCCCCATCAGACAATCAGAAATTGCCCCAACCTCATTGAATTAGTGGAATTGGGAACAAGTATGGGTCACGATTCATCTTGGCTTGTGAGATTATGAGAAGGCCACATTATGCAATGTAGTAAAAATAAACACTAAATAAAAATAAAACGTGAGCTATTTTGAGGAGCTGGCTTATCTCCCTACATTTAGGTTTTGCTCTGTTTCTATATATGTGCTCTGCAGTTTCAGCTGTTAGGCAATCTAAAGGATGTTCTCCTGTATTGAATCTTGGGGTATAAGTAAAGAATTAGTATTTAATGCAAAATAAGTTGCAGTGGCAGTTAACATGTCCAATTTTTAGTAGGTACAGTCACTAAATCAAGGATTCGAACACTGAGATAATTCCTCTGCTGGGTCTACTTTGGCCAAACACATAAACAGGGATCAAAGGAACCTTTTTTCCAGCTGTTTAAAGTGATTTAAGAGGTGAAAACTTACTCCAGAATGGATGGGAATGAGAAGCAAGGATTTGTATGTGTGCGCACAGGTGTGTAGGTGTGCGCGTTTTCAAATATAAGTGTATAGCAATCTCATGTCAAATATTTCTGTTCATTGTGTTTTCTTGTCATGAAGATTAACTTTGAAATGTGTTTTGAGGAGAAAGAAATCCATTGTTTTTGTCTTCTTATGTTACTCTGTAGAATTGATAGTATGTCAACTATTTAACAACAGGAAAATAAATTATTTCTGTCTGCACTAGTGGTGAATAGTATGGAATCCTATTATTGCTTAGATATTTTATTTGTACTACGGTAGTGACTGGTGAATTCTCCAGTAGAAATCCACTAGAGACACTTGATAGAGTTTTTCTTTCAGGCTCCTAGACCGCCTGTAGAATTGTTTATTATTTTGCTCTGTTATTGGAAAATATCTGCGCTGACTCAACAAATTTTTCTACACTGCTTGAATTAAGAGATATTTCTTGAGGTGTGAGTTTGTGGAAAAAAAACCCAAGATACTGGATTTGTTAAAAGGAAATTATTCATCTAACTAGATGGTACCAGCAACATTAAAATATCCCACTCATTATGCGAATACCAATCCAGTTAGGACAGGGTTTATTATGTTCTCTTGACTCCACCACTATCAAAGTTAAGTATTTAAGAGTTCTGTCTTCAACACTCTGTGGGATGTGTTCTCCATTTTCTTTTTGTGCTTTAATGATGCACTTGTTTTCAGATTGAAGTCCCAAATTAATTCAGAAATACAAAATTGAAAAGGTAAACCTTCTCATATCTAACAAAGTCAGTTATGTGTTAGGTCTTTCCATTTTCTTCTCGTATCGTTGTGCTATTTCCTTTTTTGTTTCACTAGGAGGTCTCTCACTCAGGAAGATTAGTCCTTTGGAAGTTCTGATCAACATCTTCCCTGTAACGTATGATGTTGCTAATATTTCTGGTCTCTGACCTCTGGAATCCTTTCTCAACAACAGGAACATAGAAAAGGTCTTTCCAAGTCAGACCATATATCCATGTAGTTCAGTATCCTTTTCCTGTAGTAACATAGAGTAGATATGTAGGAAGGAATATAGGAAAAGAACAAAAGCATAATAATAATTTATTGATTTAATCTCCAGTATTTTCAACTTAGGACGTCTTTGGGATGTTATTTTTGCAGTACTCCTGGTAGTTTTTCATTCTACTAGCTTGTCTCCTCAGTTTTTAATGCAAGGTTACCCAGGTAACTGCTTTTACCATGATGACTGCCTCTACTACAAGAATGGTGATACTGGATCCCCTACCCGAGGGGACGCGATACTAGACCTGGTAGTCACCAATGCGAGTGAGCCCTTTGGGGATGTCAAGATCAGAGGTAGCCTGGGCTGCAGTGACCACACGCTGGTGGAACTAACACTACGGAGGGAAATGGGAATAACGAAGAGCATAGTCAGGACCCTAAATTTTAGGAGGGCAAAATTCCAGCTCTTCAAGGAGATAGTCAGAAGGACTCCCTGGGAAACGTTCCTCAGGGACAGGGGAACAGAACAGAGCTGGCAGGTCTTTAAGGATGTATTCCACAGAGCGCAAGAGCTCTCGATCCCCAAGTGTAAGAAGTCGGGCAGAGAAGAGAAGAGACCGGCATGGCTGAGACAAGAGATGCTGGTCAAACTAAGGAAGAAGAGGGAACTGCACAGGCAGTGGAAGCAGGGACTAGCTTCCTGGGAAGAGTATAGGGAAGCTGCCCGCTTGTGTAGGGATGGGGTCAGGAAGGCCAAGGCACAGCTGGAGCTGAACTTGGCAAGGGATGTGAAAAATAACAAGAAGGGCTTCTACAGGTATGTCAGCCGGAAAAAGATGGTCAAAGAAAGCGTACCCCCGCTCATGAGCGAGACCGGCAAACTAGCAACAGCAGATGAGGAGAAAGCTGAGGTACTCAACAACTTTTTTGCCTCAGTCTTCACTGGCAACCTCTCTCCTCACCCCTCCCGAGTCGATGAATGGCATGAAGGAGACCAGGAGGGTAAAATCCCTCCAGCTGTAAGTGAAGACCAGGTTTGGGACCTCCTGCAGAACCTAAATGTACAGAAGTCCATGGGACCTGATGAGATGCATCCCAGAGTCCTGAGGGAACTGGCTGACATAGTTGCCAAGCCACTCTCCATGATATTTGAAAAGTCATGGCAGTCAGGGGAAGTTCCCAGTGACTAGAAAAAGGGAAACATTGTGCCCCTTTTCAAAAAGGGTAGAAAGGAAGACCCTGGGAACTACCGACCTGTCAGCCTCACCTCTGTGCCTGAGAAGATCATGGAACAGATCCTCCTAGTAGATATGCTAAGGCACATGGAGGCCAGGGAGGTGATTCGAGACAGCCAGCATGGCTTCACCAAGGGCAAGTCCTGCCTCACCAACCTAGTGGCTTTCTATGATGGTGTAACAACAAGGGTGGACAAGGGAAAACCTATCGATGTCATCTATCTGGATTTTTGTAAAGCCTTTGACACGGTCCCCCACAACATCCTTCTCTCTAAATTGGAGAGCCATGGATTTGATGGGTGGACCGTTCGGTGGATAAGGAATTGGTTGGATGGTCGCAGCCAAAGGGTAGTGGTCAAAGGCTCAATGTCCAGATGGAGACCAGTGACGAGTGGAGTCCCTCAGGAGTCCCTATTGGGACCGGTGCTGTTCAATATATTCATCAATGACATGGACAGCGACATCGAGTGTACCCTCAGCAAGTTTGCAGATGACACGAAGCTGAGTGGTACGGTCGAGACACCAGAAGGACGGGACGCCATCCAGAGGGACCTGGACAAGCTGGAGAGGTGGGCCTGTGTGAACCTCATGAGGTTCAACACGGCCAAGTGCAAGGTCCTACACCTGGGTCGGGGTAATCCCCGCTATCAATACAGGCTGGGGGATGAAAGGATCGAGAGTAGCTCTGCTGAGAGGGACTTGGGGGTACTGATAGACGAAAGGCTGGACATGAGCCGGCAATGTGCGCTGGCAGCCCAGAGGGCCAACCGTGTCCTGGGCTGCATCAGGAGAAGCGTGGCCATCAGGTTGAGAGAGGTGATTCTGCCCCTCTACTCTGCTCTGGTGAGACCTCAGCTGGAGTACTGCGTTCAGCTCTGGAGCCCTCAGCACAAGAAGGACATGGAACTGTTGGAGCGTGTCCAAAGGAGGGCTACAAAAATGATCCGAGGGCTGGAGCACCTCTCCTATGAGGACAGGCTGAGAGAGTTCGGCTTGTTCAGCCTGGAGAAGAGAAGGCTGCGGGGAGACCTGATTGCAGCCTTTCAGTACTTAAAGGGAGCCTATAGGAAAGATGGGGACAATCTTTTTAGTAGAGACAGCAGTGACAGGACGAGGGGTAATGGTTTTAAACTAAAACAGGGTAGGTTTAGGCTAGATATAAGGAAGAAATTCTTTACAATGAGGGTTGTGAAACACTGGAACAGGTTGCCCAGAGAGGCAGTGGAGGCCCCATGCCTGGAAACATTCAAGACCAGGTTGGACAGGGCTCTGAGCAACCTGATCTAGTTAGTGGTGTCCCTGCTCGCTGCGGGGGGGTTGGACTAGATGACTTCTAGGGGTCCCTTCCAACCCAAAACTTTCTATGATTCTATGATTCTATGGTGCAGTATCACCCCAGGTTTGTCTATGTTAGTATTCTCTTTCCAGCAGGAATGATATGAACACACCAAAGAGCTAGAGCTGGTCAACTATTTATGCTTCTTCCCTAGCTAGGTACTCTCCAGTCTCTGACTGTTTTCAGCTCAGATGAATTTCTGAGCCTGAAGTAGAATTATATTTAATAACTCTTATTGAATTGCTCTTCCAAATACTTGTCCAGCATCCGTTTGTTTAACTATCTGTTGTCTGAAGAAGTATTTCCATTTGAGTCCTGATACCTTCACTTTATGCTTGCTATTGCTTCTATAGAGAGAAGTAGCAAAAAATGGTCAATTCCTATTCATTATTTCTGTATTGTTGTTTTAGAGACTTCCACTATTTTACCCTCCTCCATTTCTTTATACAGAATTCTGGTCCATTTTGTCGTGTTCCTGTACAGAATCTGTTCCATGTCTTTCATCATCTCAGCTACTGCTCTGTAAACTGTCTTCAGTTCCACTATATCCTTTCTAAAATGTGGCATAGTATTCAGGAAGTAGGAATGTCAAGCATTTAAAGAGGGAATGGCAATGTTTTTGTTTTCTATTCTTTCCCTAATAATTCTTGATGTTACTGTGTGTTTTTGACTGCTATAATATTGTTTTCATAGAGTTATCCTTTATGATTTCAAAATTCTTCTCTGCATAGCTTTTCCCATGCATTACAGAATGCATTGATCTGCATTATCCTCAACCTCCTGCAGACTATCCCATTCTTCCTATATGTGCACATCCCTTTATGCAGTAAAACTGGCTGGATGCCGAAACTCATTACTGCACAAATGAAAAATAAGAGAAAAAAATGTTAATCACAGTATGAACTTTACAAATTCCATGTGACCTGGGAACTCTGAGATATTGTTTCAAGCAAACTGAAGTAAGAAAAAAAAAAAATTATTAAGATTCCTGAAATGCTGAGGAAACCAGCATTCCTTCTTATATAAGCCTTGGTGCAAAGATGGGCAACAAGAAACTCATGGAGAATCAGCTTAAGCCAGACGTACAGAATTTCAGAGATACATGCTCCAGGGCCACTAGGCCCCTCACTCTGCAGCAGGCAGAAGGATGGTCTTCGATATTGTCTCTAAACAGGGGTTGACACTTTCTGAGCTTCCCACTTTACTGGAAGCCCTGATAAATTTGTCTTATTGCCAAGGATTTTGTGAGAATAATAATGTCTTGTAAAATTCCTGACCAGTCTTATTATTCAGCCCACTAAGCATAAAATCAAATCTAGGAGGTGGCCATTAACTCTCAGGGAAGCCTGGCTTTATTTTGTTAAAAATAGCAAAAAGCAGTGGATATTTACATATGGACTGTAGCTGCTTCTGCAGCAAATGCCAGTATGGAAGTGTGGCCAGTAGTCATTTCAAAGTATGGAAAGCTTCATGACTGACTGCAAGATGGTAATATAATTTGATGCTTAAAAATCATATCTCATTATAAAATCATAAGAATTGTCAATAGCAGCACAATGACTCACCGAGGCAGGTAACTCATTATCATGACCTAAATACAAAGGAGGTAGGAATGGCTTTGTTAAAGAGGAAAGATTAAGGCATTCTGAAGGAGGAGAACTACCAGCAGTTTAAGTTTGAGGAGGTGTATATAGAAACATCCATATTTTGAAATGCTAAGTTATTTTTTCATGCACTAATAAAGCCTAACCACAGGAAAGGCATGAATTTTGGACTGCCTTGAGTATAGAGAATCCTGGGAAACATGCCTGCTCACACAGTGTTACTAATAATAACGTAAATTATTAAAGCTGACAGAATTTTTATAGCTAATTCATGTGCTCTTTACACTGTGCACTTTCTTCACTTGGACAATGAATGAACACCAATCAGGTTTTGTTTCTGCAGTTCGTGTGCACCAACAAAATGCTGCTATTTGTGATCATAGCACTGCAGGAAAATGTTAAAATATAAAGAAGAAGAGTTGAAAAATGGGCAAATAATCTCTTGGGTTTAAATCAATTTTTCTTTTGACAGCACGTTCTTCTGATATTCCTTAATGGAAAGTATAAATATGTAAATAATGCAAAATTTTAATATGTGTCCAACGGCTTTGATAATCTCATTATTAAGAGTGGTGTCACTCTTCATGATCTTTCCAATAAACAAAAAATAATTTTTGTTTGTATGTAGGAAAAAGATACCTTTTTAAACTGCGATCTTAAGCTCTAGAGAGATTTATGAAAACAAGTGATTAAAAAAAGGTTTGCCTGTGTCCAAGCTCAAAAGATACGAAGATAATTTTGTCAGTCATTTCTATATCTTACTAAATTTTTGAATGCTTAAATCCTATTTATATGCTTCATCAATAAAACACAACTCAAATAAATGCTGATCATGCTATGTTCAAGCACTTGAGCTTGCATTCTAGGGTTTAACTTTCTTTAGAACAATTAATAGAATAGCTTTTGGGAGCTGGGCATTGATTTTAATGAATTCAGATGGTTAAGGTAAATGTAAATTTGTAAAAATGCAAGGTAACTTAGAAAATATAGACCTGGACTTCAACAGCCGTGGTCTAGAGAATTTTGTTACAGTTTCCTACAATTCTTGTGTGTCGTATTTTGCTGAATATTTCTGGTTCTATTTAAAGGATATTGCTGGTACAAATTGAGTTGCAGTGTATTCACATGTGCTTTATCTATATGTATATACATACTTATTTTTAAATTTGGTGCAGAAGGAAATGCTGTGGATTTGTTTTTGGACTACAGTCAAGGGAGTTGTAATTGCTTCTGTACGCCGAAAGGTTTTCCTCAACAACTTTAGAACATGCCTTGTCCTCTGATTACTCTGTTTGCAAAAGATGGCCATGCTCAGAGTTTCTCTGACTGCTTTATTCCTTGTTACTCTCTGTCCGCTTTTGTGGTATGAATACCTGTCAGTACGTGATTTTTCTCTCATATCCTGCCAAGGGAGGTCTCTACTGTGCACAGCAATGTGTCGATGATTTAAAAGAATCCTTCACTGCAGGAAGCAATAACACTAGAAATGATTAAAACAAAACCTAAAATGTCACCTTAGACTAATGAAATTCCATCATCAAGCAATGCAGAGTTGACATTTCTATGAGACCCTTTAAAACTCATATTAAGAAGAGAAAATTAAACTTGGAATGAGAGGAAATAAAACCAGCTCTCTTCTCCCTGGCAAGAGTTGGGTACAGTGTGTTGATTATTGTCAGGTAGGCTGATCTCACAGACAGTGACCCTAATTCAGCATAAAGAACAGCTAACAACATGGTTTTAAATGGCTGGTCAGGGTGTCTGTTGCTTGAGTGAAAAAAAATGCAGATATTGACGTGAAAGAGAGAGAAGAATGGTAGATTGATTTCAATTTCAACTACCTGAGGAGCTTCACCTTTCAGACTGTAATGAACTAATGTGTTCATCATCTTGAGCAATGAAAAATTCGTCTGTCTTGGAGCTGGCTGATCTGTAGTTTCATTCATATGTCCCCTCATACACAGGGAGACAGTTGAGGAACCGCCTTACTACCTCAACCTAGGGTTTATTCTCATCCGTTTCCCCATGCCTGAGAGTGGGCAGGACAGAGTGCTTCAGTGGGAAGTATAGGATTCCTGCACAGATGGCAGTTATAACCTGTGCATGAAGGAGTTTTCTTTTAAATTAATCGAATTATATATATCAATGCCTGCTTGGAAATGCAGGATTTTGTACCTTTTTATTTCACTTGGGTAAACTTGTGGTTTTAAGGCACTTCAGATGGTCACAATACTGACAAACACCCCCTGACCGTCACAGTTAAATCCGGGTAAGCCTCTACCCCTGTTGGTACCTCTTAGTGGTGAGTAGCAGAGACTAGCTGCTTTGTTGGTGGGGGGGTCAGTGCTTAGAGAGGTTCCTTGGTTTTTAGTGAAGCACAGATATGGGAGCACAGCGCTGGGGAACAGTTTCTGTGAGCTGCAGCTTTCCTGAAGAAGGAGTTTTAAGTCTCCTACAGGGGCACTCCTGCATCACTTACCGACACTACATTTGGCTGCAGCAGACTACAAAAAATATACATTTATAACATTTAGGCTGAATACCGACATTGGGATCTTCAGCTGCTTTTAGGACCAGTTAGAAATGAGAAGTCAGATAGTCTGTGCATACTCCAGCATTTCCCTCTCAGCTGCTCATCTGCGTGTGAGAGTTTAGATGTGATTTTGCCTTGGGCACAGAGCCAGTCCCTGCAACGCTGAGAGAAGTGATAGTTCATGGCTGCTCTTTTACTTCTTTTCATCACTGCTGAGTGTTGTTTTACTTTCCTCATTTCAGAAAGAAACCGATCATCCAGTCTGTGGGCTGTCAGCAGCTCCCTTGCTCTCTCATTTTTTTCTGCGGTACAGCCCAGCCCTCTGCCATCTTGCTGCACGCCGGCTGCTCTGCCCCCGGCTCCCGGCCCCCTTTGCCTGCAGCATGCACCCATAAATTCCCCCGGGCAGACACTGCATGCAGTGTGATTGCTGAGGCAGCAGCTGCAGTTTGATAGGGAGACCTCGCAGCCCGCGGCCTGCGAGGAGAAGTTTTACCACACTGGATCAGGTCACACAACCATGAAGTTCAGTATTTTGCTTTAAGGAATGAGCAATACTTGATCTTTCAAATGAAGCTGAAAGCACCTAACAATGTAAGTGGAGAGTTGTGTGAGGCAGAAGAAAAGAGTTTATTTTACTGGCTCTGCGTGCTTATGGAACAAAAGCACAGTTACTTCTGTTACAGACCACAGAGCCATGAGTCCCTTCTGTGTCCGGAGCTGGACTTAGGAACATTTCAGTAATAATGATGGACTATCTTTAATTGGTCTGGGAAAAAAAAAAACATGGTGAGAGCCAGGGAGGACACGTGCAACTCAGACTTGGTGAAAAATGTCGTTTCTATCTTTTTATCTGAATTTACAGACAGGTTGGAACTGCCCCAGCCAAACTAACAAAACTCATTGAATTACACACTGCTCAAGCTAGCACACTGTGCTGTTAACATTGTTTCATTATATTTTATCACCAGTTGCAGGGCCACTGGTATGGAACACTGTGTGTTCAGATAAAGCTCCTCTGAAGCACCAATTTGCTGAAATAGTGGAACCCTGATAAGGATGTACAAATTAAGATACCTTTAATGGGTTATAAAAGCACTGTCAGTCTACAGCTGTTCTTCGAAGCTGATAGTGATTTCCACGTTCTAGTGATCATGTAATTTTAAAAACAGATTTTTAAAATTCTTTGCTGATTTTTATTGACTGTGAAAATTTTGATTTAATTGCATAATGCCCATGGTGGTAATAAGACTAAGATGTTCTGTGTTTAATGTCATTTGATTTTCAAGGTTTCAGAAGCACCAAACCCATGGGTGTGAGATTTTTAGATGAGCTCTTTGATGATGCATTTTCGGGAGGTCATCTTAGTGCATGCTGAATCTCAGCCCAGTAAGATGTACGTCTTTGTTATGCTGCTGGAGATAATTTCAAATGAAACACTAAATCCAGAACCTATAGTATTTTGTGGACATAAGGATGTCAAATATGGCATAAGACTTATATTTTAAAAAGAAACAGATCTTCAACAAAGAAAGATTTTCCAAGTGATTCAATCTTAGAAAAGGCAGGATGAATTTTAGATAGGCTGTACAGATCTTTGTTCCTTTGCTGGTAGACTTGTTTCCCAATGTTGTTCAGTCCAGCAGATGAACTAGAACTCAAAACTTTCTTCAGCCACTGTAATTAAAGCATGGAGCTAGCAACTTCTTTTTTTTTAAATATGTGATCTTTTTCAGTCACATATGAACATGTATTTGGCAGTTCTACACGACACATTTGAATCAGATTTTGATTGATCCTGGGGACTGAAATGGAATTCTGTCGTATTTGTCTGGCCCAATACAGACACCACTAATTAGGAGAGTGCTCTTTTGTTTCACTGTGTAGAGATTAGCTTCATTTCAGTGAAGGCAAGATCTTGGGTCCCGGTTTGAAAATAGGTTTTGCAGACATTCCACAGAGGAAAGCTCTTTGAAATGTCTCCTTGGGTACATGCAGTTCCCTGCATTTGTACTTAGCAGTAGAGTGTAATTAGATTTCAAATTAATGGAACATGTGTCTGCCCTCAAACAAGGCTAGGCTAGGGTGCATCAGTAGGCAAGTCAGTTAATTTCCTCTTTTGAGACCTTAATTCTAGTCCCTACCTCTTTTTAAAGCATTTGCGTCTGCAAAATATGTATGCTTTTATGTTTATGCATATATGCATTCATCTCTCAGCTAACAACAGAACAGATAGCCAGTTGGGCTAACATCCTTGGCAGGATGAAATAGCATTGGTAAATGTCATTATTTGTCTGGACCCCCACACTGCAAATAAGTATCTGAGGAAATGGTCTTAGCAGCTTTAAGGCATGATTACTCTATGAAATAGAAAATGGTAACAAAGACACTCATCTTCTCATTTCATTACCTCTCCCCAGAAGCAATTCTGTTTCATTTGCATGGCACAATATTCGAGTGGGTGAATCCTAGTCTCTCAGGACTGTCTCAGAGGACTGGTAATGGTTTCAGACCCTCTGCATAAACATCCATGGCACACTATAATTCTGCACTGTCTCAGCTCCATCATTTTTCTTATTTCTGTCTGGAGTGCAGCACTAGTAAGAACTTAAAAAGGGATGAGACTAAATTAGGGATAGAGGACATCACAACATGGTTCTCCTTCTAACTTAGAAATAGGTGATCTATATATTACTCAAGTGAACCCAATATAAGACGACTTTAAAAACTCCAGGAAAATTACAGTAAACAATGCAATAACAAGCCACGAAGAGTAGCTCTGGCTCAGATCTGCAAAACTAGGTAGATACCTTATTCCTACTTCAGGAATTACAGATTTGGTTATTGTGAAGTATGCTGGTGTCAATCTTTTAAGTCTCCAAGTTTCTATGCTTGTCTGTAACTGACCCTTAAGAAAATACGTATGGGTGAGAGACGTATGTAGCTTTTAACAGGGATGAAGAGAATAGAGATCTTGTAAAAATTTAACAGGACTGCATTTCTGTTCTTCTAAAAACATGTGGAGTATAATGAACCTCTTGTGGAAAGAAAGTGTTTTTCTAATGATTTTACTGGGGCCAGCGTTTCCTCCTCAGAACCTAATTAAAAATGATTTCTTTTAGATAGTGGTTTGGGGTTATCTTGTAGGATGGATAAAACTCTCTTGTAAGGTTTGCAGAAATTAAATTCTTTAGATTTTTATCCCCAGGCTCTGCAAAATGCATTTCCAGGCTTCTGAATTGTTTATTATCATCAAAACCACTGGATGTATTTCAGTGTATTGCATAACAGGCTATTGTTCAGTACATTCTATTGGCAGTGGCTTTGCAATGGGGGAGGAGATGATGAAAAAATAAAAAAGAGTAAAATGAAGTCAACCTACAAAGAAAATAGGTCTTCTATTTAAATTAATTTATTTTTTTTGCAAGCTCTGTTTTTTTTGCATTGTGTATTTATTTACCTCTTAAGCTATAAATATGTCAGATGGTCAAAAGACTAATTAACCGTAAATCAATTAATCTATTTCATTCATGAGTACAAAAGAGCATTTTTCATATTTAGTTTGCTCGATTGCAGCCTTTTCTGTTGTTTTTTCACACCACGTGAGTCAATGGCACTAATGAGCCAGATATGGCTGTAGTAATTAACTGAGATGAGCTCTTTGTGGTTTTTTTCCCCCTTTTTTTTAATCTGACCCTTTATAGAGGAAGACTGTATAACTCTATGATCTTGAGTCAGGAAGCTACTCTGCTGAGTTTCAAGATCAAATCAGCTTCAGCTCAGACTGAGTGATGACCTCCCCCCCCAGCATCTTTCAGCAGCAGTGTGTGAATTTGTAATCTTCAGTATTGCAGCACCAAAGTTCTGCTACTTGTATTACAGGAATAACTCCATTATCTGTGGGGCAGGACTATTTTCTTCACCTATGAGCTGCAGCTAATGGCAACTGTCACACACATCACTCAGCTTTGCTGTGAGTGAACAAGTGATAGGGTAAGTAATCCCTAAACTGCTTACAAAGGCCAAGTTTTAGCCCTGTTTTTCCATAACATGTTTAAGTTTAAATTGTGAAGACTGATCTTTGGTGTTGCTCAGGTACAACAGGTGTGTCTGATACTACATATAGGCAAGTATAGGGAAAAAAAAATCCTCAGAGTGGCTTATTTGGGCAAAAGCCATTTTCATGTCTAGAAAACCTAGAGGCATACCCTGTTAAGTGTGTATGAATAATTTTTTTCCTACTTTGACATTTTGAGTTATACTGTGAACTGTATAAAAATTTCACATTTAGATGCATTTTGAAAATAAACTTCAGGTCTTCAATCAGCTATAGAATAATTTTTGAAGTGCAATCTCTTGGCAAAACCTTTTTGCAGTTTCCAGATTTTTCAACGAGCTGCTTTGAGTAACAAGAAAAATTCTATTACTTCACGCCTGTCTTTGAGTAAGAAGGGAATCAAACATCAAAGATTGTGGGTACTGTTTTCTAATACAGTCCTGATAGTTTCACACACTTTTTCTAACTCAGTTGAAGTGGTGCCAGACCTCATTAAGATCAAATATTCAAGATAATGGAAAGCTGTGATCTTCTCCAATATACATGATTAACTTGTGCTTAAGATGGATCTGTAACTTTAAACAGAAAGGTGAGATTTCTGCATATTGTGTAAGAGAATGTGGTATTGGTAAGGGTATGGCATTTGCTTGAAGGGGCAAGTTGAGAACAGCAACGGAACAGAAACACATAGAAGCAATATTTCCAATTTCCCTTTTGAAATCCTCTGAATCACTTCATTGGTCAATGACACATGAGTTATCTTCGAGTGAGCTGACTGGGCAAATAGGAGAGATAAAGTGATTAGTTAGACTTCTACAGTTTGAAACAACTGATCATTTGGTGCCTGATCATGAAAGTAAACATAAGGCGGATTTAATACTATTGAGAGGACAAGATAAGTTAGACAAAAAAAAAAAAGAAAGCTTGAGCTTGGGACCTTTGAGTACTGATCCTGAATTTGTTAGTTACAGTGTAGCTTTGGAAAGTCATAATGCATTAGGAGAGGAGTGAAAAATGGAGTTTAAATACTTATACTCTGCACCCTTTAATGTCTGCATTCCAGAGAGAAGACTCACATGCATATCAAATACTGAATTCCGCATAACCATCATCCACACCTTTTAGAAACCTCCCTTTGTTTCTTTCTTGTGACAGAAATCCAATAGTCATTGTAAAGGACAGAGACATAAAAAACCGTAGGGGAATTTTTTGACCCTGATGTTGATTAAGTTAAAACATTTTTGAGAAATAATGCATTAAACATAATTTTCATAAGAATATAATGAACTAAGTACCAGACATTAAAAAACTCATCTCCATTCTTGAGAATTAGCAAGGAACAAAGGTGGTATCCTTTTTTGTCGTTGTTTTTCACAAGTGTAAGACCATTCACCCTCAGTTGTCTGTCTCCAGCACTTGGATAAAAATGTAGGATCAGGGATTTGAGAAACTGTCTAAATGGATGCAGTGAGCCAGATCCTGTGGCAGTGAAGTTACACTGATTTATACAAGCTGTGGATCTGGCCTGTGAATTTTATATTTGACAGGAAATACTATTACAGCACAGTCAGGACTTTCTACAGGCATTCTTCATGCTATAGGGCACTGGCTCAGCATCCATAACTAATTTTGTGTTGAATGACCTCATCGTCGTGCATTGAATTGAAATGGGAAACTGTCCTTTAAAAGAAAATGCCCAGATAACAAAATTCAGCAGGTGTTCAGAAAAGAGAACTTCTTTCTCAGGGGGACGAAGAGTCAGGTCACTTTAGTTGAAGTATAAAGTCTGAATCTTTGAATTTTGTTCGTGTTATTGATGATTGCGCCACCATGTAATGGGCAGAATGGCATGGCCAACAACCTTTGTGAGGTACAACGTCTTTGCAAGGCCGCTCCCTGGGATAGATTTTCCAGTTCTAGTAGTAGCCCTGTACCAGCTTTCAGGTGTACTGTCTGCTGTGTCTTCATTGTCTATTCAGCAATCACTAATGAAATTATTCCTCTCACTCCCTAGTATGTTCTTACTTTGAATTTCAGTAAAATTTCGGAGATAAAGAATAGCAGTGAAGAGCAATCGAATATGATCTAGTAAGTGCCTTTCTCCCTCTTAAGTACTGCTTGTTAAATTTCATTTTGAAAAATGAAGTCATATTTAGTATAAATGTGAATGATCCTGGTGAGAAGAAAAGCACCTCAAACCATTAAAAGAAAAAATCTGTTCTTTTTGCTGCTGTGTAATTTTGAAATGACTTAGCAATTTGTGCTACACTTAAGGAAAAAATAAATGCTGACAACTTGGATACCGTACTGCAGGTAAATGAAATTTTAAAAGGAGGATTTTATGTTCTTTAAGAAGGACAAATGAAGTTTGTAAGTTCCTGGCAGACCCTTAATTACATTGAAAGGTGTCTTGCTGTGCTACTTTTATACATTAAGGAGAAACTATTACGGCTGTTGTGCTGACTGCAGTATACTGCAGTCTTGCAGGTTATACTGCTGGGCTGCTCTGTGGAGGAGCAGAAGACTTCCCCCCATTAAGAGCTGTAAAGAAATATAGTAAGATTTTAGTACAAATTTTCTCTCCTATAGAAAGGATTTTAAATCCAGGAATTTGCCATGGAGCATGAATTTGTTACCTGTTTTAAGTAAGAAAAGAAGCAGCAGTTGCTGAAGGCAGTCTAAGCAGCAGATACTGGATGTTTATAGATCCCACCAAATGATGGCTACTTTCTTGCAGTATTTGTCTTTACTTTTCAGAAGAGGAAAGATGATTCATGGCTAACTCTTTCCCGACTAATCAGTCGTGCTCTGGCTCACTCAAGACAAATGTCAGAGAGACTGTCTAGCACATGCTTCTGCAAATACTGAAAGACAGATTATCATTATGCATATGCTACTGTTGACTCAAGGATGTGGACTGCTAGTCTGCTCATATTGGATACCATGATTTCTGTCTGTCCTGAAGAAAGATCGGTTGTATCTGCTGAACAAGACACAGAGTTGTAAGAAGCTATTTTTGCAATTCCATAAAAGCAGATTATTCTTCCAAGCTAATCCTACAGCAGTGCTCTAGTGCTATTCTGACACAAATACTGTTCTCTAACATGATACAAGTGAATGAGAAATCCACCCCACTTGGAGTCAAGCCTTTTTTCCAAAATGTACTTTCCAAAACATTAGGGAAGTTTACCCTAATGTTGAACCTCAAATTTGAGCATAGATATGTACCCCACATTTCTAAAGTTTACCTTCGGTTTCAGTTGAAGATAGCAGTCTTCAGTATTTCTTGTTGTAACATTGTAAACTATAAGAAAACTGCTATGTTTCTCTCTAGAAATAGCTAGATTTCAGTGAATGAGGTAATTCTGATATACATATGGTCTTTGTGAATGTAGGATTTAGAGCTCACAGAGAAACTTCTAAAGAAAAGTCAGTAAATAACTGTAAGCTATTACCATCTATTGGTCAATGTAAAACCTCCTAAATCCTATGTACGCCAGACGTAACACTTTAGAGTGGTTGGAGATAAGGAGCTCTCTTCATTCATAGTGAGATATGTCTGCTGATTTTATTTCATAGCTACCACTGCAACCCTGTATTTTGTGGTACTAAGGAAGAAAAAAAAAACATGGGTGATATTGTTTGAAAAAGGAAAGTTTATTTTTTTTAAGAACTAAAACTAAAGCCATTCTTAATGTACAATTACCATTCTTTCAGCATTTCAGCAATCAGAAGAGAGATCTTCTTTATTACACAGTTAAAAATAAAAGCATTCATCTTATCTTTACACTCTGAAGCCTGTTTTATAAAAGCTCCATTTTCATATCATTTGGCTATCTGAACCTCCTGGTATTCCTCAAAAGTGGATCAGTCTAGAGGGTAACAAGGGTCACAAACTTCAGCTAGAATAAAAATCATTCTGGTTTCATTGACTTGAATGGAGCAATGCCAATTTATCTTATTGGAGAACCAGACTGAAGTTGGCCAATTTCTGTAAAATTACAGAAAAGAATATTGTTTTCACACTTCTGTAATGGAAAGGATTATAAAGAACAGAAGCCGCAAGAATGTGCTATGTATCTAATTTTTTTTTTCTCCTCAGAGCCAGAGAGGAGCTCACCTATAAAAAAATTTGTTTTTTCCATCATCCCCTGCCTGGTAATATAGCTTAAGTTTAGATCTATGGCTGTAGTATTAAAGGAAGTTTTGAAATCTGTGCGTGCTCTTTATCTCTGATCCCCAGCAACTCTCCTGTCTTCCATGAAATCCTACTGAGATATAGATCCCAATCCTAGTAAAGAAGATCTCTGTGCTTCTGTGTGAAGAATGTGAGACATAACCTCCTGTAGTCTTTGCTGCTTGTAGCTGCTGTTATTACATCTTGTCACCTCCTGAGCTTTCTTAGGTATTGAACATATGGAGAGCAATATGAGTAAAGAAATGAAGGTGTTGTTCCGAAGATGCTTGAACCCAGGTTTTAAAATCATTCTTGCAAATCAAGGTCAAATGTTGACAGCCAATTACTTGCTAATAGCCACCATTAGGCATGCTTGCACCCGTGGATATAGCTAGAAGTATCAGGCAAATAACAAAATATACTCCACATCTACAATCAATTATGTAAGCTTCCAGACCAAACAGTTCACCGTGAGATGTAGGTGAATAAGGCAGAACAGTGCTGGGATATATATGCTATACAGCATGGGTATTTAAATGCAAAGTTAGCACTTATATTTATCATCATTCCTAGCAGCCCCCAGCCATGTGGAACTGGCATGGAATACTGTGGTAAGAGAGTGCCTGATGATGCCAAAAGTCTTCACCAGTATACTCCATGGGAGGGCTGCCTTATCAATGTATTTGTCCACTTCAAGGGCTTACATGGCCCTCTGCTAATGACTTCCTGAAAATGCTTAATGTACTTATCCTCATGCATCATTCTGGAGTTAGAGAGTACAAATAAAAATCCAGGAAATAGTTCTCAGCCAGAGAGATCTGGACACATTAGCGCTTTTGCCATTCCACTATATTTTTGATGTGCTTAGGCTGGAACAATAGTTAGAATTTAAAACTTCAGAAAATATTTTCCTGATAGGAAACAAATAGACTTTTATTAGAAATAGTGTTCAACTGTATTTTACAAAGTGTTATAGGTAGACCTATGCATGCATAAATATGTGTATTTGAACACAAGCTTCATTGGCTGCTTTGTGTTTTAATACTATCTTTAACTATATGGCCAAATCTTATTTTTCCCATAGTAACTTTGTATCTTTCAATGTACAGAATGAAAAAAACAACCTGAATTCAGTACTTGGGTTTTTATCAGTAACGTTCTCCTTTTTTTTGTAACTACTTTTTACCATGAGGTATGATAGCCGCTATAAATCTGCGTTGAATATGTCTATACAACTTTCAGTGACTATACCATAGGTATATCCCTAGCAAACAACATTTAATCTGTAAATGGTTAAAATTTTGCAAAGCTGTAAGAAACTGAAAACAGCTTTTCACAATGGCAGATGTTGGACATCTTTAATAGTAGGTGGTATCACTGCTGTCTACGACAAATATATTTGTATTGCTATACAAATCAGCATAGTAATAGGAAGCTTTACTGCAAACAGGCATATTTATAGCCTTGAATATCATCAGCTATCAAATTTATTCTGCTTTGGACACATAATTTTCAAATTTGTTTTGAACCTTGGATTCACTCTCTTGCTGTACATATTTAAAGTAGCAGAGTAATTTCTTGGAATCTTTTAAGAATCCAATATGTTAATAACGTGACATTTTAAGATATTCCATTACTTTTATTTCAGAGCATGCTTTCATATACATGAACTCTGTCTTTTTAGCTGTCTCAGTTACTACTTTTCTTTTTATGCTATATGACAGTGTCAATTAAATGAAAATTAAATTTCCATCTTCCTGAAAACTATCCTAAAAGAATGACATCAAAGCCCTAGTGCTTACATCAGCAATAATCTACCGTTGGCTCTGTATAGCAAATTTTTAGTGACATGTGAGGCAGAGTCCTGACTCCACTGAAATCAAAGACAGAAGTCCCATTGGTTTCTGCAGGAGTCATTTTTTACCCATGATTTTCTCTCATGGATCTAGTTAAAAATGAAAGTCTGTGGTGGGCTCATGAACAGAGAATACCGTATCAGCACTTCAGAGTCTGAAGAGCTGAACAAGCAGGCAGTGCTGCTGATACTGGACATTGTGTCCTGTTGGTTAACTTGAAGTAGATAAACAGCACTTCAGTAAAAATGTTTATTTGTTAAAGAAGTATATGCCAGGTTTCCTGGATCTTGTATGATTTTCATATTGATGTAATAATACTTTGAATTTGGCCGGTGATTTCAATAAGCTGGCTATAAGCAACCTACATAAGCAGATAATGCATTGTGTAAATGTATATTCATCAATTTAAACGCCATGTATACACGAAAATATGAAGTAGTCTATTATTTATCTCTCTAAGACTTATCACAGTGTAAAGTTTCAGAGAATTAACCTCTTCTCTATCATGTATGATTCTTGGATTTATAGATGAGCTGGAAAGAAAGAAAATAAGTCATATAATTTGCCACTGTTTCTCACAAGCTCCTTTAAAGCCTTTGATTTTCACCAAGATGCATTCAAACATTTCTTTGTTAATGCTAACTTTTTGAGGCAGATCTACATCATCAGTTCTTGAATCAGACCACGTATTCTGTGAATATATGCTCTATGTTTTGGATACCCCAGGAAAACACATTGGGAGGGATGATAGGGGACAGTGCTGGTGCCTCATTTCACCACATATGGAAACAGAATGCTCCACTATTAACAAGTTACTTCAGAATTAATTTAACATTTGAATAAAATTAAAACAGGTTAAAGTAAAAGTACATAACCATTTTTGTTTGCAAAGTTCAAAGTAGACAACACAATTATACGATTTGACTTAGTTATGTCTCTCTGGTTTTGCTTCCAGTGCTTGACTAGCTGTAAAGGGAAAGGATGTTTTTTACCTGTTAAGGTCAGTGTGGAAATCACAGTATGAAGCATTTCTGTAATTCAAATATAGTCTTATATATGCATGTGTGACCCTATGACTATGCTTTATGCAAATATATTCAGGTGGTTAATTCCCTTATTATTGGAATTTAGTAATTAAATCATTCGTTATTAGTCACTTTAGAGTGAAATTGGTTTTGCAACATGCTATCTTTCAAAAGTACTGTGGTCCATGAAGCATCATCAGTCCTTTACTGGGTCAGAAATAGATGTTTGTGCAGAAGGACTGACACTTGAGAGGATATGGTTATTGCAAATGGGAAAGGTGGAGTTCATGTTGTCCTGGACTGATGCTGTGCTGCCAGAAGATACCTTGCCTAGTTGCATGTGAAACAGTTATGAACCTCTTAACTACTACTGTCTTCCCTTTCCTTCTTCAGCTAGTGAGGATAGCTCCCTGAATGTGAACTGTTGTTCTTTTTCAAGGGATTTACATCTTCTTAGCTGGATACCCCAAAGGGTAATGAATTTGAAACGTCACTTTTTGCCACTTGTACAGTTCTATGGCAGGATTTTTCTTTCAGGTTGTTTTAAACATTTATATTTAAAAGTCAGTTCAGGGCTTTCCAAGACCCTGTCTGACATGAGGTTTATATGAAAGCTTTCCTGTGGCCAAGGATAAGATCATAGCACATATACTGGAGAGCTTGTCAAGAGGAAGTTCTGAGAACAGTTCACAGGGAAAAGGTGACAGTAGGTCCCCAGGAGTCCCTGCCCACTCCCATTGTAGGAAGGATTGGACTGGGTCCCAGGTGATCCATACTAGTGTCTGTGACTTGTTCTCTGGGTAGAAGAGAGGAACACTTCTCATGAGACTTCCAGTGAATTTCAAGAAGGAATAGCATAGCAAACATCTTCAATTGTAAGTACAAACTCAGAATGTATTTCTTTAAACTTGCCATTTGTAGTATCAACAGCTTGCAGCAGACGCTTAATAACATCTGCCAAAACAGAACACCGTCTGAATACAGTCCTGTAGGAGAAGGAATGAGAGAAAGAATACACAGATGAAATTACAAACTTAGCATATTTAATGTGTTTCTCTAAGGTGTACAAATACTATGATAAGAAGACTAATACAGGACTCTGTAGAATAGGACAGAACATTTTCTAATATTTAATCAAATTTAGTTTTAAATGTCATGGCGTGTTGGTCTTCTAAAACTTGATCATCTATGAACATAAAGTCTACATTCTGGTGGAAATGTGATTCAGGATCTCTGGGTACCTGTCCTGCCTCTGCTGCTGGCACATTTAATTACAGCTCATCCACCTGGACTCCTGTGGATGGCTGTGAGCAAGATTCATCCATACTCTGCTCAGGTGCACACTCAGTCTCTGTGGTCTCAGGGCCAGGCTGGAGCAGTGCTGTGAAACACATTAGCCTGGGGTCAGCAACAGGCTAACGGCTGCGACATGGCTATCATTTGGAACGACATGCGTTGCATCTAGTCAGCATGGAGAGTGAAACTCATGTCTGCAAAGTATCATGTAGACACATGCTAAATTTTGCTGACTGATTTAATCCATTATTGCCTCAATTTCTTTAGCTATTAACTAGAATGATACTACCTATCTCCTTTTGCAGAGGCCTTGCTAGGATGTGCTTGTGTTTGATGTCTCATTAAGGTGATCCAATCAAGGATGGGTTGTTGCCAAAACTCCCATTGTATGCAGAGAGCCCTGGGGCCACGGTGTTTATGCAACTCCCAACAATATCAGGTCAAAGTTTGTTGTTCAAGTCCAGGAAAATACTAGTAAGCAGTTGTTGTACACCACACCCCCACCCCCCCCACCCCGAATCATCACAGTTTCACTCTTACTTTTATTTCACTAGCTGACTCCTGAATTGAACTGAAACATTTTCCCACTTGTAATATTTTTATATATATAATTGTAATATTTAATAATTGTAATATTTAATAATTGTAATATTTATATATATATATAATATTTATATAAGGCGTACAAATACTTTATGCAAGAGCACCTGTGACCTATTCATTGCCCAGCAGTGATAGATCTGGTAATAATGTGCTTGCTGTTCTGGCTATGCTGCTCTTTGGTAACACCTAGGGTTTAATTGAAATACACCCTGACCTCGGTTTTGTTCATGAGGCAGAGAATGGACATAATCACTATGAATCTACTGAGGGATATCATGGCAAAATGTTGTATTACTAATTTTGGCTCCTCATGTCCTTTTGGAAAAAAAAATCACAAATCTCAGTCAAAAACAATGATGTGCTGCAGTTTCATAGAAGTCCTAAAACAAGTCATTTTCCAAAAAATTAACTGCTTGTTTTTTTCTGTACCTATTTTTTCTCTCAAAACACTATCACAGTATGATAATTGCATTGCCCCTAACAGTTTCATATTCCTTCATAATTAAATAAACAGCTTGTAAATTGCAGACCACAAAATGCCTGTGTTCCTCTCTTACCTTAAGGGGTTTCCATAGTTACCAAGGACAAGAAGTTTAACCATCAGCTGCCAGACTCGAGGCTATATGCAGCCTTAACTTTTTATCTCATCTCTTTTTCTTGTTGTCTCTTTGTTTATTAACAGAATGAGGGAGTAATTTGGACTCAGTTAGCCACTGCAAATGCAATGATGCAAAATGGACTCCCGTGCTTTAGTGTGTTATTAGCTCGGTATGTTTTTCCCAGAATGTATTTTAGAACAATGCATACTAGCAATACAGCCTATAGTTACCAAGGTTATGAAATGCCTATCAAGCATTTCTCCAACTCAATATAAAATAATTTAAACCTTAAAAAAAGGAAAACACCTTTCTTGACACAGCATTATGGCATAGAAGTATTTAGGCAGATACCTATTTTAATTCATACCCTAAAAAACATTGGTGCAGATTTTGCATGGCTGCTTTAATATAATTCCCTTTCATACCTTGGTCTCCTCTATTTTACATATTACAAAATGCATTAGGAAAAACTGGACTTGTTAAGGCACAAACTCAATTTTTTATGCCACTGAAATGGACAATCCTCTGATCTGCTAATCTCAAAATAATCTTAAAATCTTTCTAAATTAATCCAAATTTTACCAGAGCATCTCTGTTGCCAACGTATAGAAAGTACTATTGATCCACAACAGCATTATATGTTCATCAAACTGAAATATTTCTGTCTTCTAGTTTGCATTACCTGCTGAGGTCAAGAGCTCAGCAAGGCTCAAAGGATGATTTGTGTGGGTAATAATAATATTCAGCTTTAGCACATTCAGTAGACAGATGCACATATTTTAATTTAGCAAAGGATGTTTTTGGCTTTAAAAGCTAAACTACAATTCTCTAAGATTAGGATGAAACTTTCTTAAGGGCAAGGATGTACTCTAATTACCTTTTTTTTTTGGTTGCTCTTCATTCTACTAGTTACCTTTGTATATGCATTCTTAGACTATGTGGTGTTCTGATCTGATATTTCCTATATCTGTTTTGATAATTTGTGAGTACAGAGAAAATTTGGGGAGGAATTGGGGCTAACATCTTGGATTCTGTCAGCTTTGCACTTTTTTGCCTTTGCATCTTTTAAAAGACTTGACATTTTAACATTTCATATACTTAACCTGCAGATTTTTGCCTGCTAGTTTGAAATCCTTTAGTATGTTGTTGAAAAGGATGTTAAATTGTACAATTTAATACTTCCCTGTAATGAATTGATAATATTCTACCAGACCAAAGCTAGTTTGTTTTAAATGAAATATCACTGTAGTATCTTTAAATATATGTTGTCTTGAATCACTACTAGTCTGCTAAAAACAAAGAAATATGACAAAGTTTCAAAATAATGATCCCAGTTTGACAGGAGTGAAAATTGCACAGCTTTGGAGCAGTGCTTTAGAACATCATATAATTTTTTAATAAGGATTGGTTTTATACTTAATTTGTTGTGGTTCACAGATGCCTTCTGAATTGGGTTCTGTGATTTTTCTTTGATAATAAACTAAAAAGTGCTTAAGTAAGCATCCTTTCAATAGTTACAGATATACTGCAGTTTAATTGTTGTTTGCTGAAGTATATCTGGCATAAGATAGTGAAATCCTGAAGATACTTATGTGACTTCTCCTTATATCATGGTTGGTGCAAGAGATGTAATGACATGCTGCTCGAATTAATAGAATTTTATTATCAGGGCTATTGTAAAATTTCTTCTGTACAGTTGCCTCTTTTCCCTACATAAATATCCATCCAGAAAAATATAGAAGATGAAACAAACAAAAAAGGTTCAGAGAAATGTGTTTTGTCAACAGAATTAGTGAAGTGAGAAGAGCAAAATGGGACTTGAATAACCCAAGGGATCAGTGATGAGGTAGAAAACCTTTTTACCTTTACGTAATTCGTTTGAATTGAGCCCAAGTCAATACAGAACAGAAGTTCCTAATGTCTACATGGGGTCTCAAGAAAATGAATCCAAACTGACTTTGAAAAGGGACTAGCTAAACTGCATTACATTCTTTTATGGACACTCTTAATTGAAATTACAGTGGCCTTGATTCAATTTAGCTTAAATTAAATTCTAAATAAGAGTGTCCACACAAAGATTTAATGCAATATAATTAACCCACTTTAAAAGTTATTTCCAGTTAAATTTCTAGAATGTTACTAGGTGGACTAGTACTGAGCTGTATTGCGGTGGCTTTTATGAAAGAATTTAAGTTAGTTCATTGTGAATAGTTCATAGATTTCTCCTATTCATACCTATGTGAGCAGTCTGAACAGAGAGATTAGGACTGTTTTGTCTTCTTCACCCTTTGTGTGATAACCAGGGAAGGGTCAATAATGCAGTCAAATAATTCCTCTTAAGAAAAATAAGTATGTCCTAAAGAAATATCAATTACATATTGTCTGATGTTTCCTATGATTTTTGTATAAAATTAGCCAATGTTATGAGTTGTACTGAGGATATGAAGTGCAAATGATGCTTAAGAGTAAACAAATATCTGTAAATAAAGGGACATATCAGACTGATTTAGTTTAAAACACCATGAAAACTCTGAATTTCCAGTTAAAATGCAAATATTTTTGCCTAGAACAATGCATGCCTAGAACTCTCATTATTAAAATGTCTATTTCATGTTCATTTATTTTACCTGAAGCTAAGGAGAAAATTTTAAACCTTAGGAAGACATGAGAGAGGAAACATGAAATCATGCTGGAAAAAGAGGGGTGTGAAATAAAGCTGTTTTCTGTATAACAAAATGAAAGAAAAGAAGAAAAAGGCAGACTGGATCAAACTCATTCTTGATTGAACTCCCCTGAAATCAGTGGTGATTCAGGAGGATTGAATGTGTCCAATCATGTTTAGGTCTTTCAGGTCAGTGTCTTAGTGATTCAGCTGAGTCTTAAAAGACTTGCAGAAGAGAACCGGGAAGTATCTGTGATATAGCAATATCCACTCTGTCTCCTACACTGACATGCTTCAAGGGGCCATAGAAAATCCCGGCTGTGTCCCAGAGTGAAACAGTGAAACATGCAAAGAGGAGAACAATTTGCATTGTGAGAGTTTTCATTTATCTGGTCCCATGAGTAATCAGTTTGCATTGCAGGGCTGCCTCTCTAGCCCTCTTTGGCCTCCACTGTATTTAACTAAAAATAAAATAAGAGTCAAATAGATAAAAGCTTCTGGGCTTTGAAACCTCCCAGGTTTTTAGGCATTATTGCAAAGGCTCCCTAAACTGTTGTTGAGACTTTTAAAGTCCTATAGCAGTGAAAAGGGAAAACCGATTTTTAAGAATGGAGGAAAAGACACACAGCTATATAGTTGCAGTGATGGGTTTTCACTGTAAAACAGTCTTTTTAAAAAAAACCAAACACCTCAAACGGGAGCCAATCTGTGAGAAAAATAAAATGTAAGGTTAGGAAGAGAAAGCTATGAGATCTACAGTAACCCAGTTTACTGATTTTGCATGATGATTATTGTAATGCTCTATTAAGAACATAGTGCTCCTTTGTTGGTGGCAAAGATATTCAACTGAGAAAAAAAATGGTGTCATTGTACTGTATATGGGCAAGGAAAGTGTACTTCTCTTGAACTGAAGGCTCCAGTCTTCGGGGATTCAGCCAGGTGGAAAGGAATTTCAGGACAGAAAAGGCAGGGAGGGGAGCGGGAGTATATGTAGAAGCAATATAGTTCCATCAGCCCAGCCCTTCACAGCCATGTGAGGGGACACATCTGAGGCTGCAGAAGCATTTGCAGAGCAGATGTTGGTAGAGGATTTCTGACCCCAGCGGAGCTTCCTGCCCACAGTTCAGTCTGTTCTGGGACGAGGGTTTACCCTCATGTGTTTCAGTATTTTGTGGAGCTAAAACAGATTGTGTGCTTGTCTCCTGGTATCTACACTGAAATTCCCTTGGCTTCCTCTGCTGGCATTGCTGCCAAAAGGCGATCAGTCTCAGGCCCTGAAAGCATTCAGAGTTCCTGAAAAGAGAGTTAAAAGAGTTACTTCTGCATAAGGTCATCCTGGGATTTAGACCTATTTTTATTGCTGTACTCCATGCTCTGTTCCATATGGAAACTATTTGCAATTCTCTAGTGCTGATACTACCAGAAGAGACTTCCCAGCATGATTATCTGCTTGACACACCTAACTCCTCTTCATATGTTTGGAAATCTGCCATTTAATTTGCAACTGTAGAGTGGCTTGTTTACTAAAAAATGCAGAGATCTTTGTAAAGGGTTTTTCTCTCAAAAACCTCTTTAAAAGGGTGTGATGTACAGCATACATAACTGTGCTATATAAAGTGAAGCAAAGGTGCATTTTCTGAATGCATGCACGTATTTGTCAACTTGAAATAAGTCGTAAAAAGTGATCTGAATGCTCCTGATGCTGAAATTTTCTGGTGCACAGGTGAGGGGGACTTGCGATGGTTTAACTGTGCTTTAGTTGAGATTTAACTGTGATGTACTTGTGATGATTTAATTTTACTGTGATAGTTTAATCACTTGACAGCTGATAGAGTCTGTCTATATTTTCAATGCAGTGATATATACCATCACATCTCATTTTTTAGTGGCAGATGTACAGCACCAAACAAAGTGTATTAGATCATACCATATCATAAACCATATATTCGGATAAAGCCATGGCCTTTGCTGCACTGCTCCACTGCTTAGACAGTTATTCATAGACCCACAGACATCAGAGAGAGCTGAGTAGGAGTTGCCGACAGCAACTAAACTGCCAGTGATCCAGATAAGGGTCACTGGAGCTTGGAAAAGTTTCTTTGCCACCTGCCATACCTGTATGGACAGATCTTTGGAAATGGTGTAAGAGTTCTCTTTTGTAATCGAAGCCCACTGTTACAGGCAAGTGCTTCAGAGATCAGAGTGAGTATAGTCACTTTCTCCTCGTAAAATAACAAAGAGGGATCAAAGCACATGAGGCCTAAGACCTAATTACAAAAAAATAGAAAAATGAATTGCGGTTTCCAGTACAATGCCCATAAGGAAGACATGGCTGCATACACATTTGGCAAAGTTGCCTTTCAATGAGCATCCTTCAAGCCATCCCTAAGGAAAGCTGCACTGTGCATATCTACAGAGGTAGATTAGCTTTGTCATCCCTTGCTTCATCTTCTGCTTCGGATCTTACAGATGGTAGTGCTTTATGCTCAGAGGAAAATGGATAGTAAATCGAGACTAAGTAAGTATGAGATAAGCTGTAGAAAGGAAAAAATGCCTATCAAATCTCAATTTGACAAAAGACTTTTTAAGTTCTGTGGAAATAGAAAACAAAATAAATAACTCTCCATATATGTATATGTATGTCTCCATGGCCATAAAGAGAATATAGATTACTGTACTAAAATGCCAGATGGCAGATGCTTTGGTAATTAGAGCAATGCCACAGACAGACTTAAGGTCATATTTGGAAACACATTTAATAAATGTACGGTGTCTGGGGAACTGACTGTGCAGAAAGGAAATTCTTAGCATTTTAAACTACATTTTAAATCTGTACAGCAGAGGGTACTAGTGTTATTGAATTGACCATAGAGTTGATATTTTATTACTTGACAATAGAGGCTGCAGAAGCTGGATGGCATGTGTTCCATGTGTGGATTTATAAAGCTAAACCTTCATATGTCTCTAGCATAATAGACAGGTACTGAATAATAAATTACTCTAGTACGGAGTTCCAAATGGGTCTTTATGTAAAGCCCGTTAAAATATTTCCATAATGTTCTTCAAGGCTTCAAATGAATTTTCCACTGTGTTTTTGTGCTGCCTGATTTTTTTCCAGGGTATTTCCAGGGTATTTATGATTTTAAATGACCCTGAAGTTAAATGACTGCACCAAGACTTCCTAAATACTGAAGGTCTGAGCTGTGGAAAATCACCAGTATAAAAGACCTTTTTGATACATTCCTGCTGCCACTAGGAAGCTCACTGCAGTATGTTAGCCTCATGTGAAGCTCTCCAGTTGGACTTGAGGACTTGCAAGCCATTGCCTAGCATAGCTTCTGCTGATCATGGTGGCTCTTCTGAATCATCAGCTCCCCTGTACTCTAGCAGTACCAAGCTCAGTTAGTGTGGTCTTCTGCTAAATAGTGCCTGTTGCTTCATGTACTACCAAACAAGGGGGAAAAAAATTTAGTAATGTAAATAAATCCAAAATTAAATTAAATGATGGCTACAAAAGCTGAGATTTGCTCTCACTGCCTCCCAGAAAACATTCCAGAGGAATGCCAATACAGATCTTCTGTAGCTGTATATTAAATAAGATACATCTTAGACACAGAAAAATCAAACACACCAACACATATGAAAACATATCTAGAACTTTCCATCCACATCTCACAACATGGTGATCCTGTCTTCAATATCGTACACTCAGAGCAGCTAATAAGTAGTCAGTGACTGAGCTTGTACTTGAAGTATACACAGATCTGAATTTTGCAGAAACCTGAAGATTGCAGAATTCCCTGAGGATCTTTGATAGACAATAGTTCTAAGGCATATGTTTGATTGAGACATTCCTAGCACAGGACCAGGGAAAAAGGTAACCGTAAAAGCCACAGGCAATTTTGGCCTTCGGAACAAGGAAAGATCTGTTTTATGTGACTAATTTGTTGTTTGAGTCAATAACCAAAAATGGGAGGAACATAGGAAATTTAAGAAGATAAACCACAAGAATTTCTTTCAAAAACCTTTTGCAACTGAGATATGGAAGCATTTTGGTTTGGGCTGAACAATTTCTGCTGATCAGTCTCATAACTGGAAAATTTATTTGTTATATGGAAGTACTGTATTCAAGTAAAGTATTTTTATCTTTTTTTTTATCCATGAAGCGTATGTGTAGTGATAGAAAGGGAAGATTTGCTAGATAAAGGAATAGGTGAAGGTAACGTTGGGAGACACCATCTAGTGCAAGAAGTCAGAGCAGGAGGGAGGGGCCTTGCAGTGCTTGCAGCATGATTTGGCATCATCAGCTTTGTGAAGGCTGACAAAGAAGCAACCAAAGGGAGTTTATGCATGCACTGGCTGATGTTGAGGGCACTTGCTCTCTCATGACCTTTCTTATTTTTCCTATGCTTTCTTGTTCTACAAATCCCATTGTTTTCCTGGTCCTTCAGAGTATCCAGGATAGAGGAATGAGAGTGGAAAGTAGCAAAAAGAAAGGTAGAGAAACCATATGGCCTCTTGCAAAGCTGGCCTTTAATAGTGAATGGGTTTGAGGCAGAACACAGAAGATTCCTGTATCTCTACAAGCCACATGTGCTCCCGGTGCCACACCAGCCATACAAGGATAACTGGCAGCTCTGAAGCTGGACATAGGGGGCTGAGTTCTCATCTCAGTTCCAGTGAAGACAATAACATTGCACCAGTGCAATGATAAAAATAACTGGTTTGATGTGTTTCTGTATCTCTTTTATTACTTCTTAATGGAATTCATTATTCAATCCAAGTCCTTAGGGGATAAGTTTTAGAAGAATTTTTAAAAAAATGAGAAAAGAAAGAAGAAAATCTACTGCATAAAACAAACAACTAGTGACAAACAAAAATGTTAATACAATTGCATTAACTATCACAGAAGATGTTTAATTACTATTCAACAGCAAAATTCGCGGATCACAGATCTTGCCTAAGTAGCCTGGAATTGATACTAAACTCCTTGGTATAATTCTTATGACCACAACGGGCAGATTCTTCTTCCTGACAGTGTAAGAAAGATGGAAACCAGGTTTTTTTCAGCTCCTTTTTTCAGATAGTTTCACTACAGTTGGATTTTTGATGTAAGGGAACTTATATTTCAGTGATTAGTTTGAAAGTGTTTCTCCATATATTGTGTTCAGAACCTCTGAAGATCGAAGTGACCTTGACAGCCTGCAGTAAAAAGGAATGTGTGTACAGCATCCACCCCTCAACTAGTCTAGTACATTATCCTAAACCCATGAAGATGATGTTCAGATGTATGGTTGTTGGCAGAGGGAAGGAATGGAGATGAGGGCGCAATAACATCTAACTCTACAGCCACAGGGTCCTCCAGAGTCATATGGCAGAAGTACAAGCCACAGAGAGAGAAGTTGAGTGACTTGTTCAAGGTTGCAAAGCACATTAGTTTCATAAATCTTTGATAACAAGAATGATGTTTTATAAATAGCACTCACAGAGAAGATCTAACACATACAGCCCAGACTTTCCAATTCCATTCACAGATTTTTAACCATTATATTGGCTTTCTCTGCAGTAAATTATTAAAAGTGAGTTGAGAACTCTTGCTAGTTCTGAACCACTATAACGAGTTTTTAAAAAATGCAGACAGGAATTATCAAAACCACATTGGCTGAATATATAATTAGTAAAAATTCTTTCATTAAAGGAATTGCTGTGAGATGTAAATTAATGTATTTTTTCCTGTTTGTTTTTTTTTTCTTTTTTTTGAGAAAGACAGTTTTTTTTACACAGAATGAAACAATGTGGAGCCTGGAGTGGAAAACCATTGCCTTATAGTATTTTGTTTTACTGAATACATGTATTATGCATCTGGGTGCTCTAGGTTATAAATATGCTTTAAGCTTGCTGTAATTTATAAGGCTTTGCTTTTGGCTGATTTATAGGAAATTATTCATTAATCTCTACAGCAGAGGGACCTTGCACTGAGCAGCAGATTGAACATTAACTGAGGGCTGGGGGGTTTTAGAACTACCACAAATGAATCAGTACTGAAATTCTTAAAATGGTAATGATCATTTGTAGTTTAAAGGTCTTTTTTCCCCTTACAGTAAGATCTGTAGGATTTTTTTAAAGGTGCCAATAAAACTGCCAACCCTGAAGCTACAGAGATATTTTTCAACATTTAAATGCCTATTCTTATTTCTGTGTTCAGCACACATTTACTAATGAGTGTTTCTCTGCTGCTGGTGCCAAACAAAAGAATTGAGGAGGAGATATGAAATTGGATTATGCTGTTTAACGGCGGGGAAGAACTGATGCTTGGCATGTTTCTTTTGTATTTTGTTTTTTAAATTCAAAATAGGCAAGGTCTTGTCCTGGCATTTACATGATCTGCTAGATTCAGTATTAAAGGCTCTACTTCTAGTTAAACTTCGATGCAGGAATCATGTTTGTATAGACAAAGATTTTCATCCATACAAAACAAGAGTCTCCACTTGCTCTTCATATTATCTGTTGTCTTATAATATTTCAAGACGGTTAACACCTTGAATATTCTGATGATTCCTTTTTTGCCTTTTGAGGCCTTTGTCACTTCTTTCAACTCTCCCCCTGAGTTAAGTCATTTCTTTTAGGTATCCACTGTGGTTGAACTTGTTATCTGCCACCCAGCTACCTGCGTTATACACTGGAATGAGCAGGGGAAGCTAGTGTCTGGCTTTTTCTTATCTCATTGCCAATTACAGCTGACATAGCTGTACAGGGAAAAAATAATAGGTTTTCCATAGCTATTCTCACTACAGAGTTTCATGAAAATGGTAGAGTTGACTGAAAGGACTTGAGAAGTCTTTGTTTAGAGAGCACACTTAAATATTTGATATTAATTTAATGTTCCCCTTCTCCCTTCTTTCTTTCTTTCAGGCTATTCAAACTCCAGAAGGACCAACACCAAATAAATTATGAATGTTGAACAAGATGACCTTACATCCACAGCAGATAATGATAGGTCCTAGGTTTAACAGGGCCCTATTTGACCCCCTGCTTGTGGTGCTGTTGGCTCTTCAGCTTCTTGTGGTGGCTGGTCTAGTGAGGGCTCAGACTTGCCCTTCGGTTTGCTCCTGCAGCAACCAGTTCAGTAAAGTGATTTGTGTACGAAAAAATCTGAGAGACGTGCCAGACGGCATCTCCACCAACACCCGGTTACTCAATCTCCATGAGAACCAGATCCAAATCATTAAAGTTAATAGCTTCAAGCATCTGAGGCACCTAGAAATCTTGCAGCTCAGCAGGAATCACATCAGAACAATTGAAATAGGAGCTTTCAATGGTCTGGCAAATCTCAACACTTTGGAACTCTTCGACAATCGTCTGACCACTATCCCAAATGGGGCTTTTGTATACCTGTCAAAACTGAAGGAACTGTGGTTGAGAAACAACCCCATTGAGAGCATCCCTTCTTATGCTTTTAACAGAATCCCTTCTCTCCGGAGGCTGGATTTGGGGGAACTGAAAAGGCTTTCATACATCTCAGAAGGTGCCTTTGAAGGTCTGTCTAACTTGAGGTATTTGAACCTTGCCATGTGCAATCTTCGAGAGATTCCTAACCTCACCCCACTTGTAAAACTGGATGAGTTAGATCTTTCTGGGAATCACCTGACTGCCATCCGGCCAGGTTCTTTCCAAGGCTTAATGCATCTTCAGAAATTGTGGATGATACAGTCCCAGATTCAAGTGATAGAAAGGAATGCTTTTGATAACCTTCAGTCACTTGTGGAGATCAATCTGGCACACAACAATCTAACGCTACTGCCTCATGACCTTTTCACACCACTCCGCCTAGAAAGGATCCACTTGCATCACAATCCTTGGAACTGCAACTGTGACATCCTTTGGCTTAGCTGGTGGATTAAAGACAAGGCACCCTCCAATACTGCATGTTGTGCCCGTTGCCACACACCTCCCAGTTTAAAAGGAAGGTATATTGGTGAGCTGGACCTGAATTACTTCACGTGTTATGCTCCAGTCATAGTGGAGCCACCAGCAGACCTCAACGTCACAGAAGGCATGGCTGCAGAGATGAAGTGCCGGGCATCAACCTCCCTGACCTCTGTATCATGGATTACTCCTAATGGATCTGTTATGACGCATGGGGCATACAGAGTTCGGATTGCTGTGCTTAGTGATGGCACATTAAATTTTACAAAGGTAACTGTACAAGACACGGGTTTGTATACATGCATGGTGAGTAACTCTGTTGGGAATACCACAGCTTCTGCCACACTGAATGTGACAGCCCTGGATAACCCTGGTTACACGTACTTTTCAACTGTCACAGTAGAGACTGTGGAACCTTCTCAGGATGAGGCACAAACCACAGAGCAGGTTGGGCCCACACCAGTTACCAACTGGGAGACCACTAACATGACAACCTCACTCACTCCACAGAGCACAAGGTCAACAGAAAAAATGTTTACTATTCCTGTGACAGACGCAAACAACGGGATCCCGGGAATAGATGAGGTTATGAAGACTACCAAAATCATAATTGGTTGTTTTGTGGCTATTACACTCATGGCTGCTGTGATGTTGGTAATTTTCTACAAAATGAGGAAACAGCATCACCGGCAGAACCATCATGCTCCAACACGAACTGTAGAGATCATTAATGTGGATGATGAGCTGACAGGTGACACACCCATAGAGAGTCACTTGCCCATGCCAGCAATAGAGCATGAGCACCTAAATCACTATAACTCTTATAAGTCTCCTTTCAACCACACAACAACAGTTAACACAATAAATTCAATACACAGTTCAGTGCATGAACCGTTATTGATCCGAATGAACTCGAAAGACAATGTACAAGAGACTCAAATCTAAAACATTTATGACATTATGGGGTGGGGGTGGGTACAACAAAAGATGGTTTATAAAACAAATGACACAAATGACTGGGCTAAATCTACTGTTTCAAAAAAGTGTCTTTACAAAGAAAAAGAAATTTATTTATTAAAAATTCTATTGTGATCTAAAGCAGACAAAAATATGTGTATTCCTCAGAACCTGTTTTTGCTGCACTTATTTACCCTCCTCGTTCCATTTTTCCTCCCCAGCCTACCCTGATTCCCATTTGCCATATTTTTCATAAGAGATTTTGATTCCCTAAAAGAACTGGTCTAGGAAATTTTGTAAGAATTCTGTTAAACTTGGGAATTTTTATGGTGAGTTCTAGTGGTGAGATTTGGTCTATTTTGTCACTTTTTTCTTTTTTTTCTTTTGTTTTCTTATTCCCTTTTTGAAATTATTCAACAGGGAATGGAATATTAACAGCAACTTTATAAGTGAAAAAAACAAACAAGCAAAACTTTTTTTTTTCCCATGTAATGATTTTCTCTGTATTTACCAAAAAACACCATTCTGTGAAGAAATGGAAAAAAAAGTAAAAAAAAACAAACAAGAAATTAATTTACTTGTGAAAAACCTATAAAACCCATGATCTTTTAAAGAATTCTAGAACCAGAATTTGTAGTTCAAACACTAAACTAAGGTTATAAATAAAATATTGTTTTTTTCTGTACTTGGATATAGCTCATTTCTAGTGTGGTTTTAAACATCAAAAGTTTGTTAAAAATCTTATGATATTCTGCTGTGATGGTCCAAAACACAATCACTTTAAATAAAATAATAAAACCATTTTGGATCATTACTGAAGAATAGCATAGGTTTTATTTTAGTTTATGTAAGAAACATGCTGGCAAACAAGGGTGTTTGACTTTTAACGCAAGATTAAGATCATTCTCTCTAATAGTGTTTTCAATTATCTCTATCAGAGCACAAGATGTATTTCACAATGCCAGGAAAATTTTTTCAAGGAGTGTCAGTCATCGCTGAATTTATTAGACAAAGCTGAAAAGTTTGTGCTGCTTTTTGTTATTTATAACTGTCCATAAGAAAATTAACCTTTACATTACAGCTAGTGGTTTTCAGTTCTGTTGTTCTGGTACTCCTAGACATAAATATGAAACATGCTGATCTATCTACAATACCTATGATAGGAGCTGTATTGCTATGTTCAAAATTAAACCAAAATGATGCTAATGGAGTAACTCACAGGAAGAAGTCCAAGGATTTTGGTTTTAAAAAATACAAGAACAAGCTCAGCCGAATCAGAGGAGAGTATAGGTTACTGTATTTTGCACAATTGAACTCCCTGTAGAGTAACCAGTTTACATTAATTTAAACTCAAACTCATTTCTCAATAGGAAATGTACACCCTTTTATTTTCTATTTGTATACGATCTCTGGATTTATCTTACTGGTATAGGAATGGTGTATACTTTGCATGCTGAAAGCTAAAAAGAAGGCTTTGCATAAGGAAACCAGCTTCAGGACACCGTGTTTTTCCAAGTGGTATTTCTGCCAAATTAAACTACTTTGTGCATTGGCAACTGAATAGAAGCATTTTAAGACAATTTAGATGAGGAAGAAGATTCTTATATATCATCTCTGAATGTCTTTTCACCTGTTAGCTTCCTTAACCACCCTTACTGTGTGTTTTCAGGGTCCTTTGCCAGGTAAATAGTGTTCTTTGTTCTTATCAAAATCTCTTCAGAACTTTCTAGTATGCAATAGCATGCAGGATGAAGACTCCAGTTCTGTAAATTTAAGAAGGAATTTCTGCTAGGTTGAGGGGGTAAATATCTCTTGTTGGATGCACAGTTCTCAAGGTTGCAAGTGAATATTGTATTAAGAAGGCCAAGGAGCAGTGGTTTTAAACTAAAGGAGGGTAGATTTAGACTAAATGTAAGGAAGAAATTTTTTACAATAAGGGTGGTGAAACACTGGAACGGGTTGCACAGACAGGTAGCGGAGGCCCCATCCCTAGAAACGTTGAAGGCCACGTTGGACTGGGCTCTGAGCAACCTGGTCTAGTTCAAGATATCCCTGCTCACTGCAGGGGGATTGGGCTTGATGACCTCTAAAGGTCCCTTCCAACCCAAAGCATTCTATGATTCTATCATTTAAAGAGGACACAGTGGAAATAGGTGTTGATGAATCACACCCTGCAAAGAGTCAGGTAACTATAATACTGAATGAACCCAAAGTTCTATAATAATCTCAAAGAAACATTTGGTAACACATTACACTTTGATGTACTATGTGAAAAATAGTATCTACTCTAAGGGAATTTTAATAGAGGACAAAGATGGACCTGAATGTAAAATGTTGAAGTTGTGATTCCTAGCTTTGCCTGTTTCTTCAAAGTGCATTAGAGCATTCCATTGGTGATTTCTTTTCAGGATCGTGATAGAGTCTGTAGAGAAACACTGCAATTACACATTGCTGTTTGTACTTTGACCATCTAGCTAGTAACATTATCTCCGTGACTAATGCATATCTGAAAATGGAAAAAATGCTTTCCTGTAAACTTAAATCTGGGCCATCTGTAATCAACAGGTTTATGTTATGGTCATCATGGTTTTATGAACAGGTAGTTTTTAATAACTCCCAAAGTTTATGCGTAGAAGGCCTTGAAGAAAAAAATGGTATAGCTATTGCCAAGTGGGACACTGGGTCAGTGACAATCGTTATTCATCTTTGGAGTAAAACAAAATAATATCAGTGACTGTTTTAAACAATATATACATTCTTAATGAGTGTTAATCCAGTTTTATTGGCTAATCAAAATAATCAGACACTCCTGTTTACTCATAATAAGGATAAAGAAAAAGTGTTTTCGTGTGTTTGGTTGAGTGAGTATATACATATTATGTTGAAACCGTATTAGTTATGGTTTTCCCAGCCTCTTCCATATCCTTCTTGGAACCACAGAGATAATTTCTGACTCCTTCCTACTTTCATAAAACATCCAGTACTTTTGCAGATTAATTAAATTCCAGAGTTAGAGAACATCACAGTTTAAATTATGAACTTCAGCTCTGCAATAAAGTGAAAGGAGTGCTGTGCTCTCTTGTTTTGGTTCTCAAATCATGTGCCACTGCAGCCTGGTACTGCTCCAGAGACTACAATATTAAGAGTGAAGCCTGGGTCTCCTATACAGCAAAACACAACTGATAGAAAGCTGTAATGAAATTTCTCTTGCAGGTAACCACATTGTAGATGATGTGTGATGTAAAAAAATCGTGCAAAAAAATGTCGTCTTGATTATGATCTGTCACTTTCCAGTGGGCTCACGAGAAGGGATGTATTATTCTTCAGTTCAGTTGATGGAGTTTGAAGATGTTGGCCTCCTGTCCTGTACAAATACAGAATGCAAACCATTTTCTTTCTGGAATTATCATCAAGTCTTACAAATCTTGCCATATGCAGAAATAGCATGTGAAAAACAAAGCAAGTGAGTTCCATTTAGTTCACCGTTCAAGATGGACATTTAATTTTACTTTGAAAAGAGCTAAATGTGTGAAAATTATTACAGTAATTGCATTTTTTTGCTAAAATATTCTAATGCATTAAAAACTACATGTAATGGTTTCAGGATTCCCTGTTCCCCCTGACAGCATTATAGGTTAATCATGGCTTTAGAGGAAAGATAACTAAATTAATATTGTACTTAGTTGTACTAGCTTCATAGTCTCATGAAAACATTTCCTAACAGCTATTATAAGCTTTTATGTGTCGGATATGACCATTATTGTAGTCTTTTCAGTTATGAGAATGGAAAATCTTTTCAACCTATTTGCCCTTCTCTAAAGTTTGTATTCCATTTTTTCACAAGCTAAGTACAGCATTTTTGAAAGTTTCATTTTTTTACTAATTCCAGGTGGTGAAGGTCTAGGAAATGTTAGGATCTACCTTGCAATTTCACAGCAAAAGAAGTAAATGAAGAAATAATTTATCTTTAACTTCAAGAAATAATAAGAAAAGTTAGACTTCCATGTCTGGGTTTCTGTTTTTCTTAGTAGAATTATTTCAAGCATCTTTTTCTCATTTGTGCAGGTGTTGCAAAAATAAAAAAATCCCATTTCAAACTTGCATCTAAAATTCAATCTGCAGTTAGCCTGAAGGTAGTGGTGGATATTTTGTTATGGATGTGGTATTATATGTTAGTATTGTAGTAGACTAACACTCAGCCATCACTAATGAAATAGCAAGAGTTCATGAGCAGGGAGTGGGCTTGGGGAGATTCTGGGAAACCTACCCAGTAAATTTGCAATTTCTGTTGGCCCTGCAGTCTCACTCTGTAGTGGTGCCCCAGGGAAACACTGTGGTTGTATGTAGTTTGAGGCTGGAGGCAGACAGCAGGGCAGAATAGCTTTGGTTTAGAACAACTCCATTGGCTGCTCCCCACTGAAGTGCATAAATGCTGAAGTAAGCAGGGTGTAGTAGCCCAGCTTCAGACATGCCGTGTGTGAATAAAAATGAGGGAAGCATTTTTATTGTTTATCACATTTAATCATAAATCTTAGTGCACACTAAACAACTGAAACCTTGAGGAATAAAAAAAGTCACAGATCTACAGTGTAAGTTTTACACAAGTGGCAAGGTCGCATTTTGACAAATGGTTACTAATGCTGGTTTGAAGGTGTCTGGGAAAGTTTTTTCAGTATTAAGAAATCTATTAAGACAAATGATATCTGGGGTTCAATAGCTACATGCTATTTGCTTCAATCAAAATAAGTTTTGATTTTTTTTAGGTGAGATCTGTTAAACAAAATATTGTTTTTAATTTGTCTTGGGTTTAGTCCTCGCTTTCATATGTTTATAACTTACACCTAGACTGTTAATTGGAGTGTTCTCTAAAGGGCTGAATCAGTGAACCCTGCCTAACTTTCATAACAAAAAAGTCTTTCCTATACTGTAATTCCAGGGAGGTATGGATTTTTGGAATGAGAAAGAGACACTGAAACAATGACATCATAAGATTATTTTTGTGGCTATCTTTTGTAAAATCTGAAAGAGAAAAATAAAGTTTGTCATTTTTGAGAACTTTAAAAACCAAATCTTAGGTAAAAATAGGAAACCTTAGTAAAAAAAAAGAACTTAGGACATTATTAGACTTGAAAGTAACAGCAAGATGTAACGATTAAAGCAAGAAGTGGGAGTCATATGCCAGATAATCTTTATAGCTCTTCAACACAATTTTCAAACTCAAAAATTTGAGTTACTTTTCTATGTATCATTCATTTTGTGCCAGGATTCTGGCTGCCCTATCCATAGTTTTCTGTTTTCTTCTTAAATTTTGCAGTATATGTATGATGTAATCTGGGCTTTCAGCTCTGCGATAGATTCCCAGACAGAGCACGCAAGGGAAGTCTGCAAAGTGAACCAAACTTCACCCATTGGAGGGTCCTGTTTAATACTCTCTGTGGCTTTTTTCAATCTGCTTGAAATGGCGTGTGCAGTGAAAGATTCCTGAATTTCTCTGCTCCTCTACTACAGTAACAATATATGATTCGTAACCTATTTGGAGAAGATATTTTTGCATGGATTATATTTTCATAACATTTAAAATATAATTGTGATTATATTTTATTTAAGTAAAAAAATCCTTGTCTCTAAATTGGAGAGACATGGATTTGATGGATGGACCACTCAGTGGATGAGGAAATGGCTGGATGGTTGCACTCAAAGAGTTGCAGTCAATGGCTGAATGTCCAAATGGAGACCAGTGACAAGTGACATTCCTCAGGGGTCAGTATTCGGACCAGTGCTGTGTAACATCTTTGCTGGGGACATGGACAGTGGTACTGAATGCACCCTCAGCAAGTTTGCCGACAACACCAAGCTGTGTGGTGTGATCGACATGCTGGAGGGAAGGGATGCCATCCAGAGGGACCTTGGCAGGCTTGAGAGGTGGGCCTGTGAGAACCTCATGAAGTTGAACAAGGCCAAGTACAAGGTCCTGCCCCTGGGTCAGGGGAATCCCAAGCACAAATAAAGGCTGGGCAGAGAATGGATCGACAACAGTCCTGAGGAGAAGGACTTGAGGGTACTGGCTGACGAGAAGCTCAACATGACCCAGCAGTGTGCACTCACAGCCCAGAAAGCCAACCATATCCTAGGCTGCATCAAAAGAAGCATGGCCAGCAGGTTGAGGTAGGTGATTCTGCCCCTGTACTCTGCTCTGGGGAGACCCCACTTGGAGTCCTGTGTCCAGCTCTGGAGCCCTCAGCACAGAAAAGACATAGACCCATTGGAGCGGGTCCAGAGGAGGACCACAAAAATGATCAGAGGGATGGAACACTTCTCCTATGAGGATAGGCTGAGAAAGTTGGGGTTGTTCAGCCTGGAGAAGAGAAGGCTCCAGGGAGACCTTATAGCAGCCTCCCAGTAACCAAAGAGGGCCTACAAGAAAGCTGGAGAGGAACTTCTTGCAGGGGCATTTAGTGGTAGGACAAGGGGTAACAATTTTACACTAAATGAGGGTAGATTTAGACTAGATATAAGAAATAAATTTTTTATCATGAAGGTGGTGAGGCACTGGAAGAGGTTGTCCACAGGAGTTGTGGCTGGAAGTATTCCAGGCCAGGTTGGATGGAGCTTTGAGCAGCCTGGTCTAGTGGAAGGTGTCCCTGCCCATGGCAGGGGGGTTGGAACTACATGATCCTTAAGGTCCCTTCCAACCCAAACCATTTTGATTTTATGATTCTATGATCAAATTTTGAATTCTGTTGACTTTAAAAGTACTTCTATTCCTTTCACAGTAGCTCAGTTAGATGCACTTAAGTTACCAAAAAAAAATAAATTAAGAAATAGAAACTACATCTTGGGTTGCTATGCATGCAGACATGTGTCTGTCTGTATGTATTATTTAAAAAGTGATTCTACAGGTGAGAATAAAGGAATAACAGAAGAAATGTATAAAACAGAGAGGGAATAAGGGAGCTGAGAGTCTAGTGAAAGGGAACTGGAGTTAGTGGAACAGAATTGTTCCAACCCCTACTACTAATTTAATTCTTTAATATGTAATTCAATTTGATTTAATTTGTTCATTTAATTCCTCAAAAGGACAGTTAGTTTTTTGAGCAAGGAGGTGGAAATCCGAGTTCTGTTTTTCATAGTACCCACATGATATCAAGTAGGTCTTCATTTTCCCTGCTCTCCTTGGCTTGTGATTTCTGCCTAGCTGTTCAACAAACATTTTCTGAAATTGTCTTCCTGAGGCACTCATTTCTTCAGCCTTGCTTGGGACTGAATTCCTGTGGGCAAAGGGACAGGAGACAGGTCAGTGTTGTGTAACTAAGTAGAGCCTCTGCAGATCTGTCTACTAGGTTTTGAAGGCCACTAACTCCTAAACAACTAATTCCTATTCAATACTGCAAGGCAGTTTCATAAATCATTGATATGTTTTTTAATACTGTATGTAAGCTCAGGGTTCTTGATCACCTGCCATATGACAATTAACTATCTTTCAGGTTGAAATAGTCTTTTTTTTTTTTCCCTGATGGAACACACCTTTTCTGTGATGAAGTATTTGATCAAATTCTAAAGGGTTGGAGAGAAAAATTCTATGTCTTTGGGTATTCAGACTGTAAAAGGATTCCAAAATGTATCAAATAAGACTTAAAAAAAGGCAATAAATAACAATGCTCTTAGATTCCTCGAATGCAATTGCCTAAACTGTGTTGTTTAGGCATTGCCCCCCCCCCCCCTTTTTTTTTTTGGTTAAGAACAGTTTCTCTATTTGACTTGGCAAAGTCACTAAGGCCTTATCAGACTGAATAAAGCAGAGGCACTGACAAGTTCCATGGCTTTTCCTGAGACTTCCATGATAGAGATTATTTTGTTCTGCTTTTTTTTTACATACTCTATTGCCTATATCAGCAATGTTTCCATCAGGATGGATATGAGTAATTATTTTTGGACGCATTGTCACCTCTTTTTTCTGCCTGGAGAAATGGTGGCTCTGGGTGTTCTCCTTTTCAACTCCCTACTGACTTCAAACACTCCTGTGGGGAAGCAATCAATTCTGTACTGAAAGGGAAGCTTTGGCCCAACTAACACAACAGTGAAATAATAAAGGACTGAATCAGGAAAGGAAAAATAAAATAAAATCCAGTGGTAATGGAAAAATAAAATAAAATCCAGAGTCCTGAGAAGATAACTAAGTATTACAGGGAAAGAAAAAAAAAAAATCTTACAAAGAAGAAGGAAGTCAAAAAGTAATGAGAAGCTGTTGTCTCCTTTCTTCCCCTCCTTTTCTTCTCATTTCATGCATTTCGTTTCCTGGTATAGCTGGATAATAGCTGAACACACTGATGAATGCATTCTAAATAAATCATGTTGGAAATTGTCTGAGGGATTATTTTATAAGTCATAAAAGCAACAGTCTTTAGACTTACATGGGTCCAACCAGTCTCAGAGGACTATTTAGGATGTTATGATATCGTACTAAGACACCAAGAGATTACTGCAGCAAGAGATTTAAGTTGTAATTCTGAAAATACTATTCATACTTTAGAAGTGAAAAATAGTTTCCCAAGACAGAAAGTATAAATTTGTATTCTGGAAGCACCCAGCTGGCAATTTCTGCATGTAAATATCATTTTAACATTAACCTCTACTGATTTTAAGATTAGTACATTAAAATGAATCTGGAAGAAGCACTAAAATGCATAGAATGGGTAAGGATGGTAGTAGTGAAATGTTTAGTTTAGTAGAACTTTCATTTCTATCCTCTGGGATTGTTTTCAGTAATACAGTATTTTTAATTAGGATCTAAAAAGAGGATTGTTTGTACATTTTCTCCCCGTTTCTCCCCTCGAGTGGGGGTAACATTTTTGGCTGGCTAGTGCAACTGGTATTAGAATTTTGGAAAAAAAGTGAAACACCTTGTGAAACACCTGCTAATTTGGTAGTATGCTCTTGCATACTTTTTAAGTTGCTTTTTTCTTGCTTTTGCAAACAAATATAAGTTAAGGAAATGAAACAGTAAGATAGAAAACTTGAATCTATGATGAAGTTTGTGAAGGTGCAAGATTTATACGTTCTTACTATTTTCGTAATTTCATTCTGATTTGCTGTCACAAAAGGGCAGGAAACCCAGAGAAGTCCTCCTTATATTTTTTTTCATGATTCTTTAGTTTTGGATATGCTTTTTTCTTCCACTGGTCAAATCCATTTTCTATGAATTTTATTATGTTTCAGATGAGAAACCTTTTTCCTTTCCTTTATTTACAATTTCAGCTTTTTTCTGTACCTTCAGTTTTCACTCAACATATTTTCTCAGAAGCTGAGTCTATTTTCATTAGGTATTTTCTCCATTAGTTAGGTATTTTCTCCATGGTACATGGTTGTAGCATCTAAGTCTGCATTGCCCTGCTATGTATCCTCCCTAACTTCATGGCAGTAGCTGCTCTCATTCACTGCCCCTGTAGCATTATCTGGTTGTATCACTCTTTGTGTCTGACTGAGAGTCAGTCCATAAAGTCATTAAGCACCTTTCCTCCACACAAACACAAAGTGGAAGTGTAGAAGAGTATGACCGTCCACCACTTGTTTCAAGGCTTAACAGCAAAACACTATAAACTCAAACTTACCAGGCTTCTGTGGCAGTTGGGGTTTGGCTGCAGAATATCAGCAGAACAGCCTGAGTGGTGTGAGGTAATTCGTCTCTTGTGTAGATCTTAACATGGGAAGATACTATCCCTGAATAGCAGAATACTCTGTCTCCTCTAAAGTTTGCTTGACAACCTTAGCAAAAAGGAAGCTGATTTTTTTAGCAAGCTGTCTTCTTATTTAAAATTTCTGAAACCTGTTTGTGGTTTAGATTTCTGCAGTCGTATTTCGTGCATGGGTGATGGAGGTGCCACAAGACTGGCATTCAGCTAACATCACTGAAGGATTGGATCAGCCTATTTTTAAAAGGATTTTCCTTCTGCTGACCACAGTTAATTATGGGTCTTTTTTTAAATGACTGTAAAGTACTGATAATATGATTATAGAAGCACATTACTAGGAATGATGCCAAAATTTTACAGTTGTACAAATTCGTGGCATCTAATTTACTGGTATTGGTCTGTTGCTCCAGTTTAACTTTAAAGTTGTGATCTGACATGTGCTGCTGTAATGGTTCAGTAGGGAAAACTAATTTGCTTTTTTAAAATATTATTTAAGTTCTAGGAGGGTTGCTGGGCTGAGAACCAAGTCCTACACATTGCTTCGCTGCAACGGTGTTGCAGCTTTGACTTTAAGGGTGCACCAGAACTGTATGAGAAGTGTTCAGCTGCTGTATCTGCTCTCTTGTGACCAATCTTCCATCAGAAATGCAGTTTTCTATGAGAACATTTACACTGAGATACAAACTCTATCATCAGACACATTGCAAATAGGCCACAGTATATTCATCGTGGGGTAATAAATACAATATCTCTTCCTTCTGACTTTGTCCTTGTGGTTAGCTTTCTGTATCTTCATTCCAGTTTCTATCAAGCACTCTACTTTAGTGCAGCTGCAAAGTGTTTGATCACTAAGAGCCTGTGCTTGGAGGGTAAGTCATGCAAATATAAAGGAGTCGTCACTTTATATCCGTTGCTCAGATACAAACTGCTGTCTGTCCATCCCTTACAGAAACTTCCAATAGTCATGTTTCTCTGCAATCCTAATTGATAAGATTAATTCTCTTTATTCCATTTCATTTCTCAGGGTGTTTCCAAGGAATGGCACGAGTGATGACAAGAAGAAAGAAGTTGGTGATTTTGCTTCCAGGACATATGTGAATCCAGATAATGTTTGCGTAATGAGACCTGAAAAAACTATTAGAAGAAACAGAGCAGTCAAGACACAAAAGATTAAAAACAAACAGAAGCTCCATTCTTTCCTCTGTTATACACACACACACATCCATATAGATAAATACATACACTGTTTTGTGGCTGTGATGCTTTTCAGCAGGTCTGCTCTTGCGAGCAAGCAGTGTAGCTGCAGTGGAGATGCAGTGCACTTCTCACTGGGTGGCTGGTTGCCCACTGGCATGCGTGGCAGAGCAGGAAATCAAGACACAAAAAGCTTTCACCAAAGGTAAAACTTCTGGCGTGGACAGGGCCCGGCTACCACTGAGGTAAGAGCTGGCCCTGTGCATACAATGCAGTAAGCCTGGAGGATCTGCTGTGCGACAGTTTCCTTGTGTATAAACAGGCAAAAGGTAAGGCTCTCCGCCGGGCAGCTGACAGCACTCCAGTTTAGGTGTCTGACAGTGGGAGAAGGTGGGTGTCTCTGTAGTTACTCTGATTTTGCCACTGGTCTGTGTAATCACCACGTAAAAAACTCTTCACATGACTTTTTGAAGCAGTTTCCCCATTTGCAGAGTGCGTTGGGAAACAGAAACACAAAAAGCAGTGTGAATGCTGGGCATTACTGCTGTTGCTCTTTTTGCTGAGGCTGGAAGACTTTTTTTTTTTTCATTTGTGTTTCTCAAGCATTCAACGCTTGTCTTTGAGAATTTCAAGTGGGAGGGTTAGCAAGTCACGATCTCCAGGTAAACCAGATTGTTCTGTGGTGTTACTTGATGGATATGGCACAGTTTGTGTTTGTTGTGCACCTGTGACGGCACTGCCAAGGTCTGTGGCCAGTGACAGCACCTTCGGTTGTTGGGAGATGTGACCAAATCACACAACGCACCCCTTGTTTCTCTTGTAGCTTTCTGAAACGTTAGTTTTGGGAGAAAGGGCAGAACAAACAGCGCTTTCCATCTACAAGGGAGAAAGCGAAGGGATGCAGGAAAGGTGCAGGCACAGATGCAGGGCAGGAAACAATCGGAAGAGGCAGAGTTGCGGGAGATGCACTTCACCTGGGGAGAGCTGTAGGAAATGGCTTCCCACCTTCCTCACAGAGAAAGGCTTCTCCCAAGTAAGCTTTTGCAAATTGTTGTGGGTTTTTTCCTTTTAGGAGTGCATTCAGCCTTATCTGTTTCAACTTTATCTTACGTATGGACTGCAAAGTGTTCTGTCTTCAGGAAGATGGATTCACCTAAAGGGCAGAAAGCCCTTGTGCAAAGGAAGCCACACGTTGAAGAACCAGGACTTAACTCTGTGTAAACAAGCAGAGTGGATATTCATGCTGATAAGGGTAAGGGGGAATTGCTGTCATTTACTGCTTCACAAGTCTTTCCATGAGGGTCATTCAGGCAGTTTACAAACATTTATTCACCATGCGGGAGAAGGGAGGTTTCGGTAAGAGGTGTCCAAGTGGTTTGCTCCCAGTGTGCGAGTGCAGCGAGCGCTGGGGGTAGGCGACCCTCCGCGGGCAGGGCCCGGGCCCGGGCTGCTCGGCTGGGGGAGGCTCTCGCAGCCCCTGGACGGAAAGAGGAACGGACTCGCTGGGGCCCTGCCGGGACACAGCACTGGGATTTACCCTGCTGTGGTGGAAAAAGAAATATGCGGGAACTCAGAGGTGCCACAGAGTCTGCAGCTAACAGTGAGTTGAGTGAAGGGTGCAGTGAACGAGGGGAGGGAGATTTATTTATAAATGAGTCTAGTTTGCTTTTATCTATTTAGAAAACTTATTATTTTAGTGTATATACATATATTTAAGAGTTTCTGGCATTTGTCTTTAAAAATATTTCTTTATCATCTTTGATCTGAGAGTGGGGAGCGGTCTTATATTCATCTCCAAGTTCAGGCTGCTTTTGGTTCTGTGTAGTGAAGCATGATATTTATTTTATAACACAGCAATCTGGGACAAAGATCATCTAAATTACACTGTGTCACAAGTAGAAAGTATCATTTCTTCTTTTCCCTTTCACTGTGTGAATGCTGTATTTACTTCCTTCTGGGCCCTAGTATATGCGGTATAAGTGTCCTGCAGTATATGATGATTGTTGCATTAACATTAATGTTGTTTTCTAAGAAATAGTTGGAAGGCTTAATATCTGAGTCTGTGTTGTTATTTTTGGCAGTAAATCTCCCAAGTGCTCATCGTTGATAAATCATGTGATCAAAAAGGTGGTTTTTATTGTTTTTTTACTATTCTGTTTTACTCTTCAAGGCTGAACATAGTTCTTTGCCTGCTGTTCATCTCCTTTGATTGAGGTTGAATACATTTCTGTAATAAGTTTAGTGGAGAAGCCTACTTCCTCAACAGTGTGTTGTAACATAGCGCGTAGCCAGCATACCTTGAGTGTTTAAATATGTTTCTTTGCGTGGCGTTTAACCTTGGCACATTGCTACTACTAGCAAATAGTTCTAAAGTCGAGAAAGTATAATGAGCCAAACTTCTGTATGAAAACAGTGAAATACTTTATTATTTCTGACCAATTTATGGTAAAAATCTCATGTGGATACCAATGGACAATTTGACTTTTTGTCTTCTAATGTTGGCACGGTTGTTAATTTCGGGGGGGGGCGGGCGGGGGTGGAGGGAAACCCGGGTATATTCTGTAGCTCCTTGTTTCACTTAAAAACAGGGAAAAGTCTGGGGGATAGTGATGCTCTCTGAGGTGCCACAAGTTTGCCTGGCTCTCAAAATTTTTTTCCCAAGGCAAAGTATGAAATTTTCAGCGCAGTCTCATCATAGAAAAACACTTTTGGAACAGATTAACAGTCACTGCAAAGTATTTGCATTAGTATTCTGACTCTTAAGAGAAATATGTTGTATGGATAAAAACTTACTTTTTTTCCCACTAATAGTAATCTACAAAAATAACTTATAGGCAGGTACAGTTTTGTTGTTGCCCTTGTCCATGTGAGTGAAGGCAGAAATGACAATGACAAAGTTCTGTGCGGAAGAATAGGACTTACTTTCACAGTATTTCGTTTTAAGGAGAAACGAATAATTCCATATGGTTTTATGAAGTATCAGAATAACCTTATTTTCATTATAGTTGAGCATTCTGGGGATTTTGGGGGGCTGGTGGCTTAGACTATTCCGCTATAGTTATTTTTTTTTAATGAACAAAGCCTTTTAATAAAAAAAAAATCACAGTCCATGAAGGAGATTGAGCAGTCTGTGGTTACTGAACTGTGATAAAAGGAGCCTTCATTACAACTGTAGATTATGGAGGGGAAAGCCTTAGCTTCGAGCCAGCTATGGAGAACAGATTATTAAATGGTTTCCGAGCGAGTTGTGGGGTTGGTAATATGCAAAGGAGAGAGCTGTCACTGTGCTGCAGGCAGTGGGCACAATGGGACAGACGATCTTATTAAACACCAATCTGATGTAATCATGCTGTTCTTGCTGGTTTATTGTTTGATGCTGGACAATGTATTTTTACTTTAATAGAATCACAGTTTTGAGGTACACCTAACAATACCAAAGCTGTTCAGTGCCTGTTTGAGATGCTGGGTTTTTTGTGTCATTGGCTGTTGCCCAGTCCTGCAATGTAGGGTCACGTTGTTTTAGCCTTCTGCCCCATTTCTCTCATCAGAATTGGGGCCCCCTGACTGAAGATCCTAGCTCTGGCAATGATGACTAGGTGGTTGTGAAGATGGACAGACAGATGAAAAGATAGATGGTGTTCTCATTTTCCTTTTCTTTCCACTTAAGAGCCGCAGGTGCAGTTCATAAGGTTAAATGAGGCTCTGCATGCCCTGAGGCAGAAACGGTGTCAGATGGGGAACACTGAGAGTGCAGATCCTTTGTCTAAGGGATGAAGGATAGGAAGGGCAGGTCCTGGAATGGAGGGGGGCGCACACCTTGGGAAGCTGGAAAATATGGTTCACTACAGAGTGAAGGCCTGCAGCAAATCAGATTTGAGGGTCAAAATGAAATTGGTTAAAGAGAAGGAAGAGATCTACACATTCCTCCTTTCTCTTATGGGTCCTATATTCTAAAAAATTCAGTAGAATTGTGCTACCTAATATGATAGTGATACTTCTTTTAAAAAAGTCCAGATTCAAACATTGTCACCTGTTACTGCTACAGCTTGCTGTGGCCTAAACTCTTAAGAAAACTAAGTCAAGTCTGAACCAAAGAAACTTAAATACTTAGGAGATAAATTTGCAGATTCTAACTTGATGGCTGGTATACATGATGTCAGTCTATTTCATTTGGATTCAGTGCCTCAGACCTGGCTGTGAAGTTTGTATAGACAAGTCTTCTGTTATGAAGAACATGCTCTTCTTGATATAACTATCATCTGTCCTCCAGCCTTCTCCCACTGCTTTCTTGTCTGAAGGATTTGTTAACTGCTTCACATACTTCTCACAGTATCATAGTAAATTAACAAAAAAGTCCACAGCTTGAGGTCTTAGACTGAAAGAAAAAAAAAAAGCTTGTGTATGTGAAAAGAAGACGGGGGGGGGGGGGGGAAGGAGCAAACCTCTGAAGTTTCCTAAAATTCCTATGAATTTAGGAATTTCTCATGCTGTTATACCCAGCCACAAGACAAGATGCTCACAAAAACAATGAATGCTTTATACACTCCTTTCTCACCTCCCTCATTCAAGTAATATTTTTTCTGCAAGATGGTTTTTCCCTAAAAGGCAATACTTACTCAGGGTTATGTAGTTAGGTCTTTTGGAATCAGAATCTGGCTTCTCAGGCAACCATGACCACATTTTAAATTGCTTGATTATTTTTCTGTGCCGGATGACCATTTTATTGCCTGAAATAACACAATTATGTTGCATTCCTCAATGCAATTCTTGTCACAAAGAGTAGAGAAAGAAATAGATTGAGCTGGTTTTAAGTACATTTTAGATGACAATTATTTGAGGATACAAACAGGAATTGTGAGGCAGTACCCAAGAGACCTGAAATCTCAATTCTGAATAAATAGTCAACACTCAGAATGCATTCAAGCTTCTGAGATTATTAACCTTCTTTTATGCTGTAGGCCATATAGTCTAGAAGCGATTAAATTGCACTGATTTGCCCATGAATCAATCTAGTTGCAATGTAGAAGAAAGAGCATAGCTCATCCATCGCAGGATCTTTGTAACCAAAAAGAGTTGAATTATGCTGTAAGTGAATTGTGCTGCGAAGAGCCACATTCACCTCTGATTGAAATCCAGTAAATTAAATCTGTACATTTATTTGAATACATAAACGTGTTATGCCTTCTCTTTTGTAATGGCTGTACAATGACTTCCAGTAATAAAGCCAGGGTGACTTTGTAGTCCAGATAGCCATATATAAGAACTGTATTAGCTGTGCATGTCTTGTGTATTGGAAACAGTTCTCCCTAATCTTTGTAAGAGTGTTCAATTTGCTTTTCCTGCCAGTGCTGCAAGGAATTTGCAACTGGAGTTTGAAGCAGAGTAGTGCCAGACCAGGTCTGTGTTGAGGGCTATGTTGCTTAGTCTACAGAATGCTACCTACAAAGAATGAAAGGAATTGATCTCAAGGGCATATAATAAACTTGACTGAGGTCTCTGAGGGTGGATTTTTCAAAGCTAAAAATTAAAATTCCCATCGTTTGCAGAAAATAGGTTACAACTTGGTTTCCAATACTTAGTTTTGTTAATTTTCAAACATTCCCTGCTAATAAGGAATTACATAAGATAAAAAGAGTGGTTCCACACAGCATACACCTGTGATCTGCAACAAAGCTTTTCCTTTCCTTACAGTTATCGACTTTCCCCCCAATCCCACTCTCAAATCCCTGCTAGGTTGCTTATACATATACATATATGTATATATTTATTCTTATATATTTGTTTTTGCCCCATGCATCTTTAGTTTTCCGAAGCTAATATAGCTTGAAATGTTTATGATTACACTTGCCCAAATTAGAAAGTTGACCACAGAGCACAGTTTCTGATATGTACATGAGAACAAGTAAGGATGTGATATATTAAATAGGAAAACAACACAACATTGGGAAGTAACTACCAAATGGAACAGAAAACAACAACCGAATGCAACAAAGCCCCATTAGGACTGCTGCCCTTGGATGGTTAGTATGGGCAGATTGTTAACCTAGCTTTGAAAAGGATCTAGCGTGAAAAAGTACTCAAAGAAAAACTGAATTCCCAAATGGCATGTAATTTGCTAACTCCATTCTCCGAAGTACGAAGCTAGGATATGGGAGAGGATGTGCAGAATCATAGGGAAGGTGATGAGATCTAGCAGCATGAAATCATGTTAGTGGTCTCACTTGTTCCAAGAAGCAAGCAACCAAAACGTAGAGAGGCATAAAAGGCACATGAAAGTCAAGGATCTCCAGAAGAGAGAGGTATCTTGGGTATAGCTCATTAAAACTGGAACAGCAGGTTTGAGAATACTACTTTTTTCTTCGAAATAATGTATTACATAACTTATTAGGAAGTTTGGCTTCATAGTGAAGGTAAATTATGGGTGATTTTCATAGCCAGTGTAAATATGCCTCGCATAATACTGGAATTTACAAACTTCTCTCAAAATGTAAAATGCTTGTTCTCAGTTGTCAGTTTGTGAGTAAAATTATTAATGTTAGAGACTTTTAATGAAGAGCACTCACACAGATGAAGTCATATACGTTTATTTGACTTGAAGTTGATGATTGAGCCTCTTTGGGCAGAGGTGGAGTGTGAGTATGTAGATATCTGTGAGAAATTCCATATATAAATACCTTCAATGAAATGGAATACAGTCTTAACATATCTTTCATACGCAGCGTGTGCACTGGAGAACAGTTTCCATTTAATAAGCTTCTAAAGCTCTTGGGGCAAATCTGTAGGCCTTTATCACTAAGTGAGCTAAAACTTTTAAGTGTAAAGCAGAAAAACCAGCTTGGGCTTATTTATTTATTTGTTCTTTTTAAACGCATACTCTTGGGAGATAGCAAGTACCTTCAAATATCATTAGAGAAGCAATGAAATAGATATTTATATATCTTAATGGCTTGATGAGAGAGCTGAATCATGCTGAGGGATGTGCTAACACTTTCATATATCATAAATGAAGTCATTAAGCCCCATGCAAAATTTATCCCATGTTGACTCTTTTAAAGCTTATCAGGAATTCTTAGTGTTATGGTTGTTTTGCTTATTTTCTATTTGTTTTAGTTTAATTTCTTTGTTGTCAATAGAATTCATTTTTTCTTACAGTTTTTCAGTGGAGCCAAAACTGGATAAGAGTAAAAAAAGGCATATATGAAATTGTGTTCCCAGGATGTTTACTTTTGATGGCAAATTCTGCTACTATTTAAAGTGACTTCTACTGAGCTCCAAATAAATGTCCAACTTTGAACAATCCACTCAACGGTTTTCAAGCTTTTCCTATCAGAAACATTAAATCAAATCTTATTATTTTCTTCTGAACAATTCTATTAGTAAATGGATTCATTTTAAAGGAACGTATTATTTGAACTTAACCCTTAATGTGAAAGGCAAGATATTGTCTCTCACACAGATGCATTTTCAGAAATGTAATTGAGTATACAGTATTTTTCAGTCTTGACTCCTAGCTATGGCAGGTGCTGTGGGCAGTTTACTGAAACTTGCTGGAAGTTTTTTGTTGGTGATAGTAGGGTTCAACCATTTTGTAGGTTTTACAATTTTTTTACCATGCAAATAAAATTCTGTTCTATTTTAATTCAGTAAACTTACCGTTGAAGGCAATTTCTGTTCTTGAAGAATTATGTTATCATTTAAGAGCAGTGACTTTCATCAGTATTTTATGTGAAATTTACCGTTTAGCTATCTTATGGTATATGATGATGAATTCCACCTCCAGAATACATCCATCTAAGTACATGGACATAGCAATGTTCAGGCATCACATGTGATGACTGGTTTAAATATAATATTTGGCACTTTTGCTCCAGAAATCTGTTAGGGGGAATAACATAGGGATTGTGGTCAAAGAGACGCAGAACTTTTTCAGCTGATCCAAGTGAGCAACTGTGTATTATTCAGTGTCTTTGTCATCATATGTTTTGGAAGAACCTTTCATTCACATTACTTCATGGATTTTGTGGAAATAAGAATTAGCGACGTATTGTTTGGATCAGTTTTTCTTTGACTAAAGGAAAAGTTTAAATGGAAACTCAAATTACGATGAAGTGAAATCACCACATTGACACAGTGCTTCTCAAAACCTCTTGACAGGTTTCTGCATTTTCTGCACTGGAGAAACACCTGTGCTGGTGTAAGTCCCGAACACGAGAGCGCTGTGTTGCGTAAATAAATCATACTTTCCATATATACATTGGTCTTCAGATTGCCACTTGGGCAAAACCTTCCCCTGGGGATTGCTGTAGTTTTGTTCGGTACTTAGTGGTTTGCCTCTGCTGAAGCCAGACAGACTGTACCAGATGACGACCTAGTCTGCACACCAAGAAGCAGCAGGCACTTACGTTTTTGCACAAGAACTTTCTAAATATTATGCCGTTGCTCTCTATTTGATATTTTGATGGTGATGTGGGTTTCTGTGTGGAAAATATCTGAGTTGAGCATATATACTGACCTCTCAGGAGCTACACTACTTGAGGATCTAATCCAAATATCTTGTATGTGACACTAGATAAATTAATATCCACTCGCTCTCCGTTGTACACTTTCATTTTAAATTTTGCTCTGTTCCTTCTTATCTGTGAAATAATAAAGCAGATCATGGAACATCATCTAAAGCTAGATAGGCATTCATGTCTGTTCTGAGTACCTGCAATTATACACCTCCAGGGTAAGAGAACTCTGCATCGTGATCCCCTTGGCAACTGCAATCATCCAGACAGTGCATAGTTTACATCATTGCCAGACCAGAATTTGCTACTCAGGGTTGTATCTGAAACACAGAGAAACAATTCAAATGACAGTCAGGGATGGGAGATACCAGAAAATATAGAGGGGTATTTTGTGTTGTTGGTTTGTTTGTTTTCTTAGGTAAATGGAGAATTCTGTTCCTGATTTTAATTTAAAGACATTGAAGACTGCAGGCAGGTAGCATCAATATAGTCATAAGTATTATGCTATTTTTAAAAGATGATATGTTGAATATTGGGTTCTTCTGCTAAATCATGTGTGATCGGAGTTTTGGGGTTTGAAAATGTTTGCTGTTGTCTGTTGTACAGGAATCTTCTGCTAAATCATGTGTGATCAGAGTTTTGGGGTTTGAAAATGTTTGCTGTTGTCTGTTGTACAGGAATGTTATTTTAGCTGGTTATAGTATCTTCAACAGCTAGGAGGCAAACATTTAATCTTGAACCCGGGACTCACATAGCACTTACATATTGTTTGACATCATTACTATTTACATGGTACAAACAATATAGAGGACTTAGATGGAGCATCATATTCCATTTTTTGCCTGGTTCCTGATTGTGCCACGTGTTGAGTCCGGGTTTGTGGATTGGAAGGATTCTGTCACTGCTGGTCGTCTCAGTGAGCAGAGAACAAAGTCTAATGGAGTCAAAGGGAATTTCTTATAAAGAGATGTGATGATTTAGTGATGAAGAGACGGGATGTAATGAAAGCCAGGTGACTAAGTGAGCAATGTTATGTTAGCACACCTCTTAAATTCTGTGATTTGCAGGCAGCTGTCTAATTTGCACCATCATATGATTTGCTAATGTTTCTCTGGGAGAGAGCAAGCAGGTAACTTTGGGCTACAAGTCTTTTGGAAAATGCATCTTGTTAAGGAAATACCTAAAGTAGAGTGTGGAAGACTGGGACAGAGACAAGGATCTCCAGGCTCTCAGAATTTGTGAATTTGAAAGTTCAATGGCAAGTGCTGTAGTAGGAAAGTCAGAAGGTAGTTTTGAAGAGAGTACTTCTGTGGAAAGGAAGGAGAGGATGATGAACATGATGCCTGTGTATCTTCTCCAATTGAGCAATTGAATTGGTGTAAAATATCCCTTTCTGTAACTATAGAACGGGTGGCAGAGAGATTAATGAACTTTGAGGCTGTAACATGAAGGGAAAAATATGCCGTGACCAAATTTGTTGTGGGAAATTGATGTCCTTAAACATGTGTACATATTTTATCATTTTCTTTTCTCAAAGGTGCGACTGAATCCTTCCTGAAGTGAAAAATTACATAGACATGCATTATTTCTGTATTCTCACAATACTTGGAGGTTTTCTTAAATGAAGTATGATATACACAAACATATGTACTTATCTGTGTTCTGTTACTGCATCTGAAGTTTTAAAGCATGTTTGACATATCAGCTATTGAATAGCGCATTGTTCATAATGGACTCTTGAAATTCTGAGAAGGTACACAATGTTCAGATAGCAGATAACGCCATTCTTTAGCAGATGGCTACACTTGATATCCCTGTGGAATATACAAAAAAGGTACCATGGCTCTATTCTGACAAAAAGATTCTGCTTCCATGGACAACATGTACACACATACACACACCCTCAAGGCAGAATTTTGCCATCAGCTAACAAATGCTGATTTCTGTATTTGCTAGTTAACAAATTACAGTAGTTCATACCCAAACCTGAAACCAGTTTTAGGCTGGCTTACAAAATCCTTCTGGTTACCAAGCAACAAGCAGGAAAGATGTGGGGGAGCAGGAGGGCTCTGAGGCAATATGCGGCAGCAGCAGTGTCAGTTCAGCAAAGCTGACTTTATATAGCTTGCTGTATTTATATAGGTAGCTCTGTAAAATGAATATGGTTACTGAAATGCAATAACTAGCATTTCCTTACATAAACTCCCCAGAGTGTCAACTTCTATGCCGATTATATTCTCAAACAAGAATAAAATACCAGCAGAAGGGGAGGGTAGCAAAGCAGAAGAACAGAACAGAGCATTTGACTGGAGATTAATTGGCTGTTATTAAATATGCAAGGATCTACTTTTTCCATGCCTTTTAAAGGTAGTGTCTTGTACAGAGGAAGAAAATTCCTTTTACAGTTTATGTCTGCACTAGAAATATTAAATATATTTCCCAGGGACTTCAATATTCATTGATCCATTCAAATATTTCTGACTTCTGTGTCTGAAAGCGGAAAAAATCCCCAAACAAACTAGTAATTCAGTGGTTGTTTATAAAATAAATTCTGATGTCAACATGTCCAGTAAAATTATTTTCCTATGAGCGTTCAAGCATACCTATAAGAAAGGGGAGAGGGAAACAGTTATGGCACTGTTTGGAAAAAAAAAGATAAGAAATTTTCTAGGTCATAAATTCATTCTTTAAGTGTAGGATAATAATATTTCTTTTTAAGATCTGCTTTTTTGATGTCCTTTGTAAATGCCTCAGGACAGGGGTTCTTCCCTATTATTGTTGTAGAGATCCCTAGCACAGGAGGACCCTATTCTCAGATAAGTAAAAGTTTGAAAGAACTGATTTGAGCACCAGGAAGAATGTAATGAATTGAATTTGAAAATAAAATCCTAATTTTATTTGCAAATTTACATGTTTAAATGAGAAATATAACACACTTCAAGATCTAATTCTGAAAATTTTATTAATTAACTGGCATTGGTCAGGGATTTTCTTCAGCAGAATTAGGGATAAATGCAAAGAAGAAATTGAGCCAGTATAGTCATTATCCGTAGTCAGAAAAAAGATAATTCTCCATTGAACTAGGAATGCTTTAAAGTGTGTTTTGTTTGTTTATGGTTTGATTTTTTTTTTTTCTTCCATAATCAAGGAAACAAATGTATATTGCAGTACGAACTCCTTCGATCAGAAGTGCGGCTTTCTAGGCAAATTCTTTCGTATGATGTCTACAAAGTTGTATCAGGATGACTTATTCTCCTATTCATAGAATAAAATAGAATCTTAGAATAGTTTGGGGCCCCCTTAAACTAGCTCAGAGCCCTGTCCAACTTAACTTTGAATGTTTCCAGGGTTGTGTCATCTGTTACATCTCTGGGCAACTTGTTCCACTGTTTCACCACATTCATAGTCAAGAATTTCTTCCGTATAGCTAGCCTAAATCTACCCTCTTCTAGTTTAAAGCTGTTACCCCTTGTCCTGTCATAACAGGCCTTGCTAGAAAGTTTGTCCCCATGTTTCCTATAAGCCCCTTTTAAGTACTGGGAGGCTGCTATAAGGTCTTCCCAGTGCCTTCTCTTCTCCAGGCTGAACAACCCCAACTCTCTCATCCTGTCCTTGTAGGAGAGGTGTTCCATCCATCTGATCACGTTTGTGCCCCTCCTCTGAACCCGCTCCAACAGGTCCGTGTGTTTCCTGTGCTGAGGGCTCCAGAGCTGGATGCAGATACTCCAGGTGAGGTCTCCCCAGAGCAGAGTACAGGGGCAGAATCACCTCCCTCAACCTGCTGGCCATGCTTTTTGTGATGCAGCCCAGGTTACGGATGGCTTTCTGGGCTGCGAGCACACACTGCTGGGTCATGTTGAGCTTCTTGTTAGCCAGTACCCCCAAGTCCTTCTCCTCAGGGCTTCTTTCAATCCCTTCATCCCCCAGCCTGTACTGATACCAGAGGTTGCCCTTACCCATGTGCAGGACCCTGCACTAGGTCTTGTTGAACCTCATGAGGTTCACAGGGGCCCACTTTTTGAGCTTGTCCAGGTCCCTCTGGATGGCATCCCGTCCCTCAGGCATGTCAACTGCACCACTTGGCTTAGTGTCATCTGCAAACTTCCTGAGAGTGTACTCGATCTCGCTGTCTATGTCACTGATGAAGATATTAAATAGTATTTGTCCCAGTACAGACCCCTGAGGGACACCACTTGTCAGGGATCTCCATCTGGACCTTAAGACATTGATCACTACCTTCTGGTTGCAACCATCCAATCAATTCCTCGCTTACTGATCAGTCCACTCATCAAATGCACATCTCTCCAATTTAGAGAGGATGTTGTGAGGGACCGTGTCAAAGGCCTTATAGAAGTCCAGATAGATGACATCTGTAGCTCTGCCCTTGTCCACTGATGTAGTCAGTCCATCTTAGAAGACCACAAGGTTGGTCAGGCAGGACTTGCCCTTGGTGAAGCCATGCTGACTGTCTCAAAGCACCTCTCTGTCCTCTATGTGCCTTAGTAGAACTTCTGGGAGTATCTGTTCCATGATCTTCCTAGGCACAGAGGTGAGGCTGAGAGGTCGGTAGTTCCCAGGGTCCTCCTTTCTACCCTTTTTAAAAAAGAGTGCAATTTTTCCTTTTCTCCTGTCACCAGGGACTTCAGCTGACTGCCATGACATTTTAAACATCATGGAGAGTGGCTTGGCAGCTACATGAGCCAATTCCCTCAGGACCCTGGGATGCATCTTGTCAGGTCCCATAGACTTCTGTATGTTCAGGTTCCTCATGCGGTCACCAACCCGATCTTCTCTTTACAGTGGGAGTGACTTTGCTGCCCCAGTCTTTGCCTCGAGGTCCATGTGCTCGAGAGGTGTGGGAAGAGAGGTTGCCAGAGAGGACTGAGGCAAAGAAGTTGTTGAGTACCTCAGCCTTCTCTTCCGTTATTATTTGCTCTCTGTGTTCATCGGCGGGATATGCTCTCTTTGACCTTCCTTTTCTGGCTGACATGCCTGTAGAAGCCCTTCTTATTATTCTTTGCATCCCTTGCCACTTTCAAATCTATCTGTGCCTTGGTCTTCCTGACTCCATCCCTACAAATCCAGGGAGCGTCCCTATGCTCTTCCCAGGACACCGGTCTCTGCTTCCACTGCCTGTGCATTTCCGTCTTGCCCTTTAATTTGACCAGCAGGTCTCGACTCGGCCATGCCGGCCTCTTGCCTTCCTTGCCTGATTTCTTGTGTCTGGGGATGGAGAGCTCTTGTGCTCTATGGAAAGTGTCCTTAAAGATCTGCCAGCTCTTTTCTGTTCCCTTGTCCCTGAGGGCAGTTTCCCAAGGGGTCTTATTGACTAACTCCTTGAACAGATGGAATTTTGCTTTCCTAAAATTCAGGGTCCTGACTTTACTCTTTGTCTGACCCATATCCCTCAGGTCTGTGAACTCCACCAGTGCATGATCACTGCAGCCCATGCTACCTCCAGTTTTGACATCACCGATTAGCTTCCTTGCATTGGTGACTAACAGGTCCAGTATCACATCCCCTTTGGTAGGGCTGTTTACTGCCTGGCATAAGAAGTTGTCCTCAATGCACTCCAGGAGTCTCCTGGATTGCCTACAGCTCTCTGTGCTACTTTTCCAGCAGATGTCGGGGCAGTCCCCCAGCAGGACAAGAGCCTGCGAGCACCATGCCTCCTGTAGCTGGAGTAAGAAGAATTCGTCAGTATGCTCCCCTTGATCAGGTGGCCTGTAGTAGCCACCAACCACAAGGTTCCCTTTGTTGCTTCAGTCTCTAACTCTTACCCATAAGTTTTCTACCTGCTCATAGCTATTCTTCAGAGACAGCTCTTATCAGTCATCCATTTCTTGATAAAGAGGGCAATGCCTCTGCCCCTCCTTCCTTGCCTGTCCCTTCTGAACAGCCTGTAGCCATCGATAGCTGTACTCCAGTCATAAGACTAACTGCATTACAAGCATGTTTATTGTAGGACAGTCTGACCCAGCACGGAGCTGGTATGGCACTTGTGTGACAGTGTTATCAGTGGAAGATGAGGGTGCATGCAAAACACTTGAAATAATGGCTGAATGCAGTGCCTGCCCGCAGCTGCTGCCTGAATGTGGTCCCGAATTGCTTTCCTTTACTGTAAACAGAAGATATAACTTGTTATTGCTGTCTTTCACAGTAGTGGGAGAGTGACTAGCATCTCCACATGCTGGAGGTACTATCTTTGAGTTTTTACTTTCCTTAGGACCTCAGCCCTACTTGTCTATTTCCTCTTTTCCCACGTATTAAACAGTATGAGAGAAATTTCCCTTCTCCACTGCAGTTAATGGATCCTACTGCTTAAACTTTTACAACTTCTTCAATATAAAATGTTTGACAGTTATTATAAATTATTTAATGAGATATCATACACTAAAGATACAGGTGATCCCCTCTAATCCTTTTCTATACCATCCTCCTTAGCCTGCTGCTGTAAAACATTTAAAGCCTTCTTTGTTATGTGTTAATTGGTATTAATGGGGTTAATCTTTACAGACTAGAGATTATCTTGCTGTAGTCAGACATTCAAGGGAGAACTTCATTAACTAAAGGCGAAGAAATATGGAAATATAGAAAGACTTTTATACTGATGCAACCTGTTCCATAGTCACACATGCAGATGTTGGGCTGCATTGGGTCCCAAAGCCAGAGCTGCACTGTGCCTGCACCCCAGCAAGAAGGCATATGTTGAGGGGAACTCTGAGGTTTTCATTTATTTCATTTTTCTATCTTCATCATTTCTTAAAATCTATGAGGTGAGATTTTTGACTCACAAAAGATAAGAGAGAAAAGAAGGTGCATTATTTATGGGAATTATTCAGCTAGTCTGCTAGATAAATATAATCGTAATAGAAGGCCCAGAAAAGTTTATCCTATCCAAAGTGAAAATAAGACTTTATTGAATGCAACTAATTACAGAATGGATTTATTGCCAAATATAGATATATTTGCTGGAGATAAATAGCATGTCCAGAAAGGGGGAAATAAAGATTGTAGATTACTCTCTAGTCAAAAATCTTTCCATGCAGGCGTGTGCCTTTACTGGGGCCTTTTCATGTCCGGTCTTCATAGTCTCAGTGCTCACTATGTGTTGATTTGAGTTATCTGTCATCTTCACATCATTGGTATCTGCATTCTCTTTTCTAAGATCTGCAGCCTCTGGTGACTGAAATTTAAAAGAGCATTTCTGTAGAAGTTAAGGTTCACGCTGTAGTCAGGCTGACTGGATTTTTTTCCTTGATGACTGTGCGAAATTTCCAAGTATAGCTTATCATTTTCTACAACAATTTAATTTCAGTAGGTGTTTGGGAAGCTAACTGAAGCTATGTGCATGATTTGGAAGGAATAGTACTGTTTAAATATATTCTAATGTGTTGGTATTTGTTCATTAAGCTGTTTGGGGTCAGCATAAGCTTTCTACCTCCTTCCCTGGAGCTAGGTCTTCAGTACCCAGTGTGGAAGAGGCCTTTAGGAACAGCCTCAAACTGTTTTTTTTTCAGTTGTCATTGGTTTCCCATTGTTATGGGAATAGCCTTCAGTGTGATACTGATCCTCTACTTTTTCTGGGCTTTCATATATATGGTTAAGGTCCTTTTGATTCTTGACAGGTTGGAGATTTCAAAGCTCCATGTTAGCTTAGAATTTAATCAGGAATTTATTTTTAAAAATCATTTTAATAGCCTTGATGAACAGCTCCCAGTGTGTGATAAGTTTAGAGATCAGGTCCAAAAATGATTTCTCAGGATGCATAACTACTTCAAATTAAATAAAGAAATAACAGTTTAAAAAATATTCCATCTATTATGTGCAATAAAGGTCCAGACATTCAAATATGAGTACTACAATAATGACAAGTTCTATTGCTTTTACTAGTGCCTTCATGTAAAACTGCCGTATTTTTTTATTCTTTTCCTTTCAAAATTCTGGGTATAGAAAGTTAAATATTCATCTGGATATCCAGTTCAATGTGAACTATTATTCTATATTTGTTAAGATTCTGAGCAAAAATATAGGTGATATATGTGAATATCTATGGCTTTCATGCAGAAGTGTGCTGGAAAATCAACTGAACTCTAAAACTGGTCCTGGTTGCTCCTGCAGCCATTGCCTTGACACAAATGAAACTCTTATTTCGTTGTCCTTTTTGTGGGCTATTTGCTTGCTTCCAAGCAAAATGCAGACGTTTTTATGTCAGATACTTGAAAACTGTTTGTGTAAAACCGAGGTTTTAAACCTAAGGATTTAAAAGAAGAAAATGCTAGATGCTTACATATGGTAGGCTTACGCACACGAGCATGCAAACAAATAAAATAACTGGTGGGGGTTTTTATACTGAGAAACTAAAAAGTCCAGGAAAAGTCAGTCCAGAAGGAATACATAATGTGTATGTACATAGTTGGTTCCACAGTCAGAGATGACAACTTCCTCTGTAAGAAATATGGGAAAGAACTCTCCTTTTGAAAATGCAGTGTAAGAAAAAAGTTATAATACACAATTCCAGTTTATACCAAGAACAGGGCAATCTCAGCGTGAAGAGATCTTCGTATCCATCTCTAAATTGCAGTATACTGGATGCTGAAGGAGATCATTTGAAATGAGCCCTTGCATTCTTTAGGATTCTATAAAATACTGGCATTCAGAAAGTTAAATTTTGAAGCAAATCGTTTTTGTGTTAAGTACAAAGGTGCTGAAAATTGTTTTCTGTCTTAAGTATTAAACAGATTTTTCCCCCGTATTTGATGTTATTGCTCTAATAAATTCACCAAGTATTTCTCAGTGTGCATATTCAGAGATTCAATTATCACAGCACTTTTGAATTAATGATAAAAAAGCAGCTGTATTTAGCGCCCACTCCCCAAACAACAAAAAAACCCTCTAAGAGTTATTTTGCCTTTGGAGAATAATTTGCTTCCTGTGCTCGCTTTAATGAGATGTTAGATAACTTTTAAATACATTTTCCACAATAAACAATTGGTTGTTTGCTTTGAGTATATTCACAAAAACACTAGGCAAGTAGGACTTTCTAGACAGTTGTAGAAATGACCATATCATTTAACCTAGTAGCCTCTCTTGGCAGAGCCAATAGCAGATGCTGGGGAGAAAAATGTTGCTGGAAAACAGAAAAATAATGGTAGCATAGAAAAATGCTTCCTCTAAGCTTATATTCTAAGCTACTTGCAAATGGCAGTTTAGGCATCCCAGCACCAGAGGCTGCAGCTGCATAGTGTTAATTATCCTTGATGGGCCTTACTTCCAAGAAGCTCTCTTAACGGCTTTCTAAACACATTTAGATTTTGTAACATCCTGTGTCAGTGTGTTCCATAATTTAATTAAGTATAGCGTGAAAAAGTATATCTGTTTATTTTATACCTGCTGCCTAATAATTTCATTTGATGTCTCCTAGTTTTTCCTTTATGTGGAAAAAGTGAATAAACATGCCAATTCTTCCTCTTCATGCCATTCATGATTTCACTACTTTTTCATATATATCTTCTTTACTGAAAGAGTTGTAAAATATTGGAACAGGCTGCCCAGGGACGTGGTGGAGTCACATCCTTGGAAGTGTTCACAAAAACGTGTAGATGTGGCACTTCAGGATGTGGGTTAATAGGCATGGTTGGTGGTGATGACTTGATGGTTGGACTTGATGATCTTAGAGGTCTTTTCCAACCTTAACGACTCTATGATTCTGTGATTCTTCATTGACCCTCCTCCAAAATGAAGAATTGTCTAATTAATCTTTCTCTGTTTTCAAGAAGTGCCATACTTCATACTTCAGATCGTCCTTGTTCACTTGTCTTTTCTAGGAACTGGTCTAGAACTCCAGTATTCTTAAGGTGTGGCAATGAAAAAAAATAATATTCCAGGTGTGGATCTAACATGGATTCATACAGTGGAACCATGGCGCTTCCTGTTTTCCCTGTGTATTTCCTAGTAACTTTAAACACTTGCCTTTCTGATTGCTGATGATTTCAAAGAACTACAAATGCTGATACCAAGATTTTTCTCCTGCAGAGTCTGTTACTGTGTATGTTTAGTTAGAGTAGTTCTTACCCCATGTGGATTACTTTGCATACTACTGCTAGTTTGTCTGTGCCTATTCATAATTCAGGCTGGCTACTGGTTAATGTTGGTTTCTATGAAGTGACTGTGTGACCCCAAGGAGATGCATGCATTAAACCTCATCAACTCATTTTGTGTAGGCTGCTGAACAGACATCAGATGAAAAAGACTCCTGCTCCCTGTTCACCTGGGCTAATTTCAAACCAATGTCATAGGAGTGAAATGCTCTGTATCTTGTTATAGATCCCTGGAGTTTACCCAGAAAAATTCATCTGTGATTCAAAAATTATTTATCTTGAAAGATGTGCTCTGCTTCTTATAAAACTGAAAACAAAGAAGAGATTTATACATCTTTTTTTTTCCACCTGAGTTCTAAAGGAAGATAAATTAAAAAAAAAAAATAGTCACCAGTCCTGCTGTCAAGAAACAAATCCATTTGTTATTTACAGATACCTAAGTGTCAAGTGAAATTGTACTCATTTCTCACCAAATCTTCACGTACACATATAAATTCACATTAAATTAAAGCTTAATTTGATGTTCCATTGACAAAACCCTGCTGGCGACTGGGTGCCCTGGGTGTTATTCAAGCCTCTGAGCACAGCACAGGAGAAGTAAGTCTTTGAAATTATTTTTACTCTCTGAATTAGTCAAAGAAGCACTATCTGACCTGAATTTATGAGGAGTGTTGCTTATCAATCTTAGCATTAATTTTCTGAGACTAAACAAAGCTGCAAGAAGGAGCACACAATTGTGTTCCCAAAGGTGTGTTGGCATGTTCTGCCACTTTCTATTAGGTGTAACTAGGCTGCATTGCTTTAATTATAACAAGCAAGATCAAAAGGCTTTAAAAATACATAAATCCAAAGAATATAAATTCAAATCTCTGTCTCAGAATAATATAATGCCACAATATAAACTTACAGTTTAACATGTAAGTACCTCTTAAAATGCATTATGCATCTGCTGCTTCTTTATCTGCTTTTAAAGCACTCATATCAGAATTCTGAAATTCCTCTGCACTAGACACTATTCTCTAGAGTACTGAGTTCACCCTGTAACAAAAATAACTCTACAGCCTGTTACTTGTCAAATTATCTATATTCCTGGTGTTAGTCATTATAGTAACCAAACATATCATAGCATTTAAATAGTGTCTGTGGCAGGGAAGTATTATCTTCTTCCGCCTCACATATGTTAATCTGAAGCAGCGTTAAAAATCAAGAAACAGAACTATGGCCCCAGACTGCTGCTGTGACTAAGCCCAGAGCTTCTGAAATCACCACCTTGGGATGGGGTGACGTCCCTGTCCTCCAGCCCAGGCTTGAAGCTGGGAGGGACCAAACATATGTCTTGGTAAAGCACAGAATGGAATAACTAACTTGGTCTTATTGGTCAGCCGTCATTCAGTCAGCAGAACTGAATCTTTAAGTGCCTGGTAAATATTTTCAGTGAAGTTGATGCGAGTTCCACTGGTAACTTAAATCAGAACTGAGAATGAGAACAGAATTGGTAACGGATACTATAGATAAATGGTAAAGATCAGATCAAGCAAGCAGTTCAGTCTTGCAAACACTTATGTAGTCAATCACTCATCTTTTTGTTATGAATGGTTTCTGTAACACCCAAAGGATACTTTGGGTGAATTCAGAGATCCTACTGTATAGGGGCTGAACTTGTCTTCTAATCTTCAGCATCTTTGATAAAAATCCTCTTTCCCTTTCTTTTCTCTCATAACTTTTCTATTTCAATAGGTTTTCATATTATCTATGCTCAGCATGACCACATAGATTAATAGGGTTTATTATGCCAAATAATGGTGTACACTTGCAAGTTGCTTAAGGGAATTCATACTTAGGGAGGGAGGAAATCATTAGGAAACAGGTATCTAGAAATGCAAAATGGTAGAAGGTGCGTTTAAAATAAAGCCACATTATTTTCTTTTATAACTTCAGGATTATATATTTGTTATCAACCACTCCCAAAGTAAATGTGTTGCACTGAGATAAATGTGAAGTAGGGTGAGTTAGTTCAGCCCAAACCTTTTATATAATGGCAGCTTCATAACCGATGGTAAAAAGTAGAATAAAATGGGCACAGTCTAATACTTTTGAGAAGTGGCTCAAGAACTTTTTTCCTTGTTAATGTTTTCATCAGTTGTGTGATGAATCAACTGGTGGCCCCTGTTTACATGTGCAGGCTTCACGGTGGTGGTAGAGTTAGAGCAGTGGTATGGTGCAGCACAGAAGGACCCACAAGGCAGTGGCAACCGCTGGAGACATGCAATGGAAAGCTGCATTCTGAACAAACCCTGCCAGCTTAGTTTTCTTCCCATGCTCCAAGTAGAGTCAGTTCATTAAGCTCTAAGGTTTTACCATAATTTCACTGTGTATCTGGGATGGAAAGAAGCCTTGAACAAAATGCTGGAATTCCTTTTATAGCTGTCCTCTTTCAGTCAGTCTTGAGAGTTATCACAGGGATGCCAACAGTGATAATGTGCAGTATAATCAGAAGTGTGTGAACTCATTCTGTATTAACACAGTGGCTTAAAGCACTTTGGTTTTGCCAACATTATCAAAAATATCCTTGCCTTTATCTGGTTGAATGCACTAGTAATCAGTGTCCCTGTACTCAGGCTTCATGTGGCAGGAGACTGCTTAATATTCTGCACTGTGTTTTCTGGAATTTATCAGAGGTTGTTCTTGATAGGTGTTAAAACTAGGAGGCTGTGACAATCTGTCATTTCACTACTCAGTTATGTTTTTATTACAGTAGATGCGTCAGTCTAATTTTGTAACTCTTTTCTCCCCCAAAAGATGTCCCCAAATGTATGTACTGAGTTTTACAGGTAATAATACATAGATTCTAAACTAGATCTCAAGTGCTTCAGAAGTTGTTATGGACAGACAAATTCTATCTGCAATGCAGTTTTATGGACAGACTAACTGAGGTTTGGGAGGTGAAATGAACCAGAGAGTCAGTCAGTGATTAGACAGCATGTATTCTTACTTCAGGCTGAAATAAGGTAAAAAAAGATTACAGTAAGTTCCTCTACACTGTGAATAGGGGGGTGTATATGTGCGTGTGTGTGTATATATACACACACCACACACGCTATAAGTATATACACACACACAAATATGTATATAGAAATCTATACATAAGACAGTCTCTCCTGAGATAAGAATCATTCTATGAAAAAGTCAGAAAACTCCCATCTTCCTCTAGTACATAATAGTTTAAAAAATCAGGTATAGTATAGTGCAATTAAACAGCACAATCTGTGTAACTATGCATAAACAAAAGGCTGGCATAGTGATAATTAACCTTACTTTCACCCCAGATTTAAATTAAGTAAATGCTTTGTAAGGTGAAGCTTGTCTCCTGGCTTGCCTGCTTTACAGCTCCCTAAGAAGGCTTGTTTTCTTCTGCAAATGTAAGGCAAAAGGATATAGATCTTGATCTGTTTGGGTCAGTGTTATCTTTAATACATTCAAAGAAAGTCATATGAGTGTTTCTGCAGTATATGTGGCAGATGCTGTAACTAATAGTTATTGGAGCCAATCACTATTCATCATTAAAGTTTCACTGAAACATGTGCTGTGAATAAGAATCTTACTTGCCCATTAACCCCTATGACAGCACAATATTAAAGCTGTCGCAAGAGTAGCATGTGTTTTTCAGCATGTTGTGCTCTTCTGGAGTACGTGCTTGTCTTTCTAATGTAACCTAATATATTGCATTTTGAAACTACAGGTAAGGTGGGAACAATTCTTTCTGGACACCAAAGGATTTATATCACTGAAAACCAACTGCATGTTTAACATTGTAAAGATGATACGTAGAATTCCTGCTTAGGAAGGATTTGGATTTTGTTATCTAAGTTCTGAGCCACTGCAGGTATGATTGACTTGGATGTTAGGACCAATTCCTTAGCTATCACAATTTCATTTGCCTTAGGAAGGCAGGCAAAATTCTAGCTGAAATGTTAGCCTCAAATGTATTGTGAATAAACCCCGTGTGCTCCTTTTTTGTCCTTTGATATATATTTTATCCTTCTGTACTGAAGATCACTGATGATAATGTGTTGTTAGAGGGTAGACTATCATGACTGCAAGGTGTCAAGCTCTCGTTTTACACTTCCTTTATAGCAACTTATTCATCACTTTGTTGTGCAGTGCAATCCAGACATCACTTTATATCTAATGCTGTTACTAAAAGTAGATAGTGTCTTTGTTACGTGGAGATCTCCCATACAGACTTCCCTTAAATATGTATCTAACCCATCCTTTCAATTTGGGTCATGAATGTGATTTTGATGACAGTCTTTCAGTCAGTCCTGATTTCAGAGTAAATTCGATCAAGAGATGTTCTCCAGGAGGAAACTAGTAACTCCAGGTGCTGATGGATGCTTGGTCCCTGGGACAAGACTAGAGTCAGTCCAAAGTAAACCCCGTCTGTAATGTCACTGTGGATGCCAGGTCCTCGGCATCAACTGTTTTGCACTACAGAGCATATCCTTGCTCTTGCCAGCATATACTGAGATCCCTAATGAGATCACAGACAGTGGGACATTAACACAACTTTTTATATGGATTTGAGTGATAAAAAAATCTTATGACATGAACAATACTTGAGACAATGAAAAGCAACATGAATTTCCCAAGCTTCCTTTGAAGAGAACAGTTCATTATTAAAGTGTTTGCAGTACTTTGATCCAAAGTACTGTAGCTAACAGAATTGTTAAAACCATACTGACAAAAGCAATATCATAGAATATTTTTTTTTTTAATTCATAAAGCAAAGCCACTCTAAGCTTTATCTGAGGCTGGACACTGCATGCTGTGCCAAATTTGCTGAGCATGCATTGTTTTTCTGAGACAGTGATAATTAAACAACTTGATTTAGGCACATTATTGCTCTACTGAAAAGAAGCTGCTTAGCAGTTTCATACATTATGTAAGATGTTTAAACACATGCTAATACAGTTTCAGACCTATTACTTTTTAATCGTAGTCAGATTAGATTGTTCCATAAAGTGTATCCCAACACCGGGGAATGCAGTTAGAAGAGACTGTAACTTGTCAAGGTGAAGCAGCTATTGAAAAATGACATACTGTTTCAGTCTGGCAGGCAAAGTCGTTGCAGAACCAGCAGAGAAGTATTGATACCACTGTACAAATCTCTAATAAGAATGCATCCAGAGTAAGCGTCCATAACTGGTATGTTCAAAGAAAAGCAGGTATAGACAAGAGTGAATAAAATGATTAAGAGAACAGAGATCCTGCTTTATGGACTACACGAGCATGATGTTTAACCTAATAAAACTAATGCTGAGAGGGGAGATGATTTCTCACTATGAATGTCTCAGAAGATAAACATCAGAGATGAAGAAAGCCGTTTAAGCTTAAGGACAATTTCAGCACCTAGAGTAAATGGAGATAAATTGGCTGGGAGTGAATTTAGCCTATAAGGAGGATGGCATGAGGCTTTCTCAAGTTTGGAGAGGAGAAGCAGAGAAAACAATGTAGCTGATTTAAAGATGTAGCTTAAATTATTTATGAATGAGAAGCCACAAGGAAGTCATCTGTCAAAGAAGGAGAGCAATTTTAATGACCCCACACAGACTTTCAGTTTTCCATCTTCATACTTTAAAGAATAAGGACAGTCTTGAGACACACAAAACTTTCCTTGTGAACATGTTTTTTCTATAAACATTAGTACCAGGTTGCTTGCAGTCTCACAGAGCAGTAAAGGATTTATTCAGAATTCACAGAAATTCTTAAAGCCATGCATAAGCTGGAAAATAATATGATTGAACTTAAATATGCCATGTATTATGACAATAAATGATAGATGACATTAAATTTTTTAGGGCATTAAACATTTCCATTTCATTATAAAGGATTTTAATTCAACCATGTACTTTCCGTAACACTCATCTGGAACTCTCTCGAAAGGTAATTAAATATGTAGTAATAAAAAGAGGGTGATGAATATATTCTTAATATCTCAGCTCTGCATGTAAATGACATCAAAACATTAAATAGGGAAAATGTAAAGGATTCTGCTCTTAATAACAACCTAAATTCAAAGCTGACTTCACTGAATTTGATCTTGACACTAACTTCTCTAAAGTCGATCTTGATTTACACCAGCGTAGTAAGAGCAAAAAGTGTTTGAGTCACTCAAATTCAGTACATCTTAGATATATGAAAAATTATTTATGTAAAAGTTAATTGAATTAAATGACATTAAGTAATCAAGATTGTACTAGTATAGATTTACTCAGGGCTAAATTGGAGTTCAGCTCAACTGATTTTTTTAGTACTTATTTCAAAAAGTTCCAGTTTTCATAGATTTTCATCATCACTGGTAGTCAGAAGCACTTTTTTTGGATATGCATTTCCTTTTTTTTTCCTTCTGGAAAATCTGCACCATAAGATTGAATTGCTGGAAAAACAAGCTGTCTAACAGCCCTGGTTGGAGAGACTCTTCCTCAGCTTTAACTCACTTTTTTACCATGGATAATTAGAGTACACTCCCTGTTTCTTCCTCCCTTAATTTTTACCATTCTATTAAGGCTACTTTTGAAAATTTCATTATTTTTCTTCTAGTGGGGCAGAACAAATATCAGAATGACAACTTGAGTTAACTAAAAATTGGAAAATATCAGTTAGCCAAAGGATTTAATACAATTTGCCCTTAAATGGTAATTGAGTCTTGTATAATGATTGAATTATTTCCCATTAGAAAGTTGTGGGGTTTTAGTAATTTAAAAAAAATAATTAATTGCCTTGACTTTTAGGGAATTCCAGTTAGTTTAGCCTTACAAACTGATGTATTTCTTAAGAGTTGAGCAATCTCCAATAATTTCTTGTAGATTGTCAAAGACTTTATGCCTGCAAGATAAAGAATAGACTGTGAACCGGTGTTCTTGCATTCAGTGATAAACTACAAAAACAAATTCAGCTTTATAGTTCATTGATTTTATACTAGTTATGCCCTTCTGAGGGAAACTTTTTTTCCGCACACGTAAAGTGGGGGTGGAATAAAAGAGAATTATTCTTTTCACAGAATTATAAGCGCTGTTCATTGCAAGTATTAATTTTTGCCTTGAGGGAAAAGTACATGCTTTGAAGATACCATGGACAAGGCAGAACCAAGGAAATTTGTTTCTGTATTTCAGGTATAATTACTAGACTGTACTCTTAATTTCCATTTGTATTAATCCTTGTGGTTCCAAGCACTTTCAAAGTCCAAGCACTGAACATACTGAATTTCTGTGACAAGCAAGATGAACACTTTCTACAGTTGAATGAGAGGAAATAAAATTCTTGAAGCATTTGAAGGAAATGATTGCAGTGATGCAGCAGAATTGCACTTCAGGCTATCTGCTGTTTCTGAGTAAAGAATTACCTGCTGACTGTGTTTTACTAATCTTTGGTTGCTTTGCTTATAAGTAGTGCTTTAGAAGAAAGAAAACCAAAATGCTTTTTATTTTGTGCCACTCTGGGGACCAAAAAATTTTTTCGTTTCTACAGCAATGACCTTACAATGAGTGAGGTAACGCATAGTATATTGCTTCAAGCATGATTTTCTGTTCATCACTATCTATTAATTTAATATTGCAAGTAGTGGGATTCTAATGCGTATCATGTATTATCTACACTTAGAATTTATTTAGTTCAAGTGACTTTTGGAGATGTTTGCTTATTTGCTATTTCTGTCCCCTGTGGTGTCCACTACACAGAGCTATTCTAGATGTCATTTTAAAGCCGCCTTCTGAGGCTCTTCTTGCCCAGTAGAAGTTATCTGATGTTTACAACTTAACTTGTAAAGGGAGGGAACTGCAATTTGTTCCTTTAACCTCCTAAATCTAAACAATGTTTTCCCCTGTGTTAGCATATGGGTGTGTATGTGCGTGTTTCTAACTCATTGCAAATGTGCTTAATATTTGGAGACATTAGCTGATGGCTAATATTATTCATAGAGGGAAATCTGAAGTGAAAGCTGCTGCTTGCCACTGTCAGATAACAGTATGAATATAAATTCCAATGACTCTCACATGTAGGTATGCAAGTTAAATGGATCTGTAAGCGGGTATATGATAAGTTAGACCACTGCTTTTTGTCTGACACTAGAAGACAAAAATATATCTTTAGTAGAAAAAGAAAAAAAACCTTACTTTAATCTTTCCAGAAATAAAACAATAAAGAATATAAAACCATTAGTGAATTGATACCTTTAATACCTTAATACCAGTCAAGAGTTTGACACTATTTTGCTTTAGAACTAATCATTATACTTGATTTGAAAAAAAAGTAATGTGGGAGAGTAAAATTAATGGTTTCAAAAGGCCTAATACAATCTGATGTTAATAATAAAATAATTATGACAACAGGCTAGAAATTTGGAGGGAAATGTGTTTTTGAGGTTACTCTTACTAAAATAGTAGATCATATATTTTATCAAGAAACCTTATCCTTCATCCATAGATAGGAGCTCAACTGGCCACCCAGGAGTGGCCCAGTCTGTCCATTGCCTGCTTCTTGGAGTTTCTCCCAGTCCTTCACAACATCAGCAGTGCTAGAACTAAGGAGGAAACACCTACACGTTAAAAAAACAAACAAACAAAAAAATCATAGGGCATGAAAAAACTAAATGATCCCTGTATTTTCTTTATTAACTTCTCTCTAAGGATTTCAAGACGTTAAAAAACCCCACCAAATTTAGCAGCAGCCTTCTATTCTCATGTTCTGCTTAAAAGTCACAAGAAGTACTAGGCATCCAAGAAAAATGTCTCGTGTTTTGCTTACAATTTTTGCACATGTGCATCTATATCTGTAAATCATATTTTTTTGCATTTTACATAAGTTGTTAGTTTTTTATTACCTGATGTTGAACAACTTTTTTAAGATAGTGAATTTAAATTAGAAATCTTTGTGCTTTACACTGGAGTACTGATGTGGAAGTCACTATTCAGGGCAGACAGTTGTTTGAAGTGAATAGTATTTTTCAGTTTCAGAATTTATAAAGAGGTAAACAGACATTTCAGAACTCTGAAATGCAGTTGCTTTCAAAATGATTAGCCATTCAGAAATCAACTTATTAATAGTCATTGCTTATTATAGACAGTTAAGCCAAAAGTTTAATAATAAAGTATAATTCTCATCAGAAGACAGCATAGGTGCTTATTTGTCAGCAAGTCTGTTACAAGATACATCTTTAGTCACAACTTTGAAAAGAATCCAAGTAGATTGCACTGAGTTAGAAAGAAACTAATTAAGAAGAGTCAAGCCTGAATCCATCTCTCCTACTTCACTAATCTGATATCACTACTTTTTTAATATCTTTTTCCCTTCCAGAATCTATTTTGTCTATTTGTGTGAGTGTGTGTGTGTGTGTGCAATGTCCAAAAAAATCCAGTGATGTCCAATATCTAATGTTTCAGATAAAGCTGTAAGACATCCACATCCATTCTTATGTTTATGTTTAGTAGTCTCTGATTTGTTAAATCAGAGATTATCCCGAAGTTTAATATTCCTTTCAAATTTTTAAGAGTTGATTCTTATAATTCAGGATAAATTCGACTTTCTTAAAAACCTTCAGCCTGTCTCATATTCTTGACCTCAGAGCTTCCCATTGACAATGAGTACCACAGCTTAATTCTGTAGTAATGAAACAAGAAAAAAACTTTCTTTTTTTTTAAATTTTGAGTTGTTCATATTTTCTGCAGTCTTATTTAAAGATTTCAAGGCATTTCCACAGTGTTAATTTTCCATTTTCTGCAGAGACAAGGATATGTGACTGCGTGCCAAACTACATTATAATCAAGGTTAATGGTGGAAAGAACAACTTTCCAGTTTGCTCAGGTAAATATGCACATGCACACAAAAATTATTCCCTTTAATCCTACATTAAAGTAAGAAGCAAATTAAGCATGATTTTAGACCACTTAATTATTTCTTCACTGTGCTACCTTTGCCAATGCATACTGATTTCAACAGGTGTCGAATGGATCCTTCAAATTACTGAATTTAGTAGAAATACATTGCAGGACAGAGCTGCTTGTTTCTTCCTCTCTCTAGAAGTATTATTAGCACTGTGTATAATTTCTGAATGATTTAACACCTCCTAGTTCTCAAATGGCTTTTAAAAATTTTATCCTTATCAGTGTGAAGAGAATGTATTTATGTCCTGTTTTTTGCTGAGATAGAGTTGATTTTCTTCTCAGTAGCTGCTGTACGAGAAGAATCTTGACAACACTGATGTTTTCAGTTGTTGCTATAAATCAAGGACTTCTTCCAGTTTCTCACATTCAACTAATAAACAGGTGTGCAGGAACTGGGAAGGAGCATAGCCAGACAGATAGCCAAGCTGGCCAATGCAAATATTCCATACCATAAATGTCATGCTCAGTTTATCAATGAGGTTGGCTGGGGGGCAGGAAGCTATTGTCTCTTCTTGGTTTCCATGAGGTTTTTTTAATCCTCTCTTGGTCAGGAGTTCAAACTTTTTTTGGGCTGCGAATCAGTCATCACATGGTGAGAAGAAAATGTATTGTGTACAGTTTGTTTTGCATATTTATTATTAACATTGTTGTTATCATTGTTATTAGTAGTAGCATTAGTATTTGCTTTGTTGCCTTATTAATCTGCCTTTATGTCAGTGCATGAGTTTCCCCTTTTGTACATTTCTCCTCCCCATGGCGCTGTGGGGGGAAGGGGAGGGGTGAATGAGCAGCTGCCTACTGCATAGTTACCAGTTCTCAGGTTAAACTACGATAGGTATTAACAATTACAGTATGAGATAAAAATGTAAGCCATAACAGAAACAAACAAGCAGAATCACCTAATTTTTAATATATTTTTTCAGTCTGTGATCGCTTTTGTGAAATGTGTCTGCGGATTTGGGTTGAGAATAATAATAATAATACTATGAAGTGCCTCAAAGTAATTTCAGCTTTTTGACAAATGAAAAAATGATAATTTATAACTTTGAAGTTTATCAAAGTCATATGTAATTTTCTGTTCTAGTGCAAATAGTAATGTTGTAACATTATTACTGTTTGCTATGGGAGAAAGATGTCTGTACTGCTGCATAGATCTAATACCTGCAGATTCCTTTCTGAAAGAGACAAACTGCAGAGTGCTAGACACTCAGCTGGAGTCTTTCAACAGAGACATAAGGCAATATGAAAAAAATCTGTTAGCTTTTAACCATAGGGAAATGATATTAGTGTTTGTATGTTTCCAAGACCCACAGTGCAGACATCGCACTTGTGAATCTCTGTTTTGATATTGCTGTTTTCCCTGGCCCATTAGTTAGCATATTGGTCCCAATGGCAGACAAATCCCAGTCCGTTCTCAAATAGCTATCAAACTATTTTATAACAAATATTGATCAAAATGAGAAGTTCAGAGCTTCCTACTCCTAAAAGAGTTCTCTGTTCCTTGGGTGTAGCCCCACACATTCATCAGCTCTCATTTGCTGAATCTCATTTGGTCAGTGAAATTTTGCTTACCCCATTCGTCCTTGGAACAGCTTCAGTAGGAGGGCACAAAAGAGCTTGACAACCACTTGTTGTTCAGGAGAGTGCTAGCTGGGCTAAAAAGGGCATGAGAACACATTCTCAGAAAACCTTTCACCAGATGATCATGTTCCAGTGTCCTGGCTCTGTTGACCATTCTAGCATGGGTACAGGTCTCAATGTCTGGGGACCTCAGTGATGGGAACTTAAAGGCTGCAGGATTGTGGGTGCTTCTGGACAACATCTGAACACAGGTCTCTAAAATCACTATAGTGGTGGAAAGGCAGCAATTTATGTACAGAACTCTATATAAAACTGAACTTCTTTTGTGCTACTGTAATTCACTTAATATTTCCTGACAACATGACCAAGTTGGAACAAATACTACTACTAATAAAAGAACACCAATGATAAATAACCGAACTACTGAATGTCACAAAATTATGTAAAGCCTGGCACAATGTTTGCTACAAGCAGTGGTGACTTCTTAGAACTTCAGTTTAGCAACTGCTGATTATGTCATTTATGAACTAGAGCAGGCTGAGAACAATAAATTAGAGAATTCACAGTAGGTGGTTGAGAGGTCAGAATTTTTGCATCTTTTATTAAGGATGCTTGTTCATCATGGTTTATCAGGTATTGAAACTTTGGCAGAACTGGCCTTCAAAAGAAGAAACTTAACTAGCTCTTGGTTTGGGGCAGTACTGTTGAACGTCTTTGTACTTTGGTATAATGTACATGCTATGAAGTTTGGTTCTTATTATAAGTGTTAGCTCTGGGTCTGAGTGCATAGAATGGCAGATGACTACTCTTACTATAGATTTTGGGTCTAGATGCACATTTACATGAAACCCAGCTTTGCATTTACATTTCATATTGTGCATCCTCATATCTTTCACATCCTCAAGTGTGAACCAGAAATATATGTATGCTTCTGTAAAGCAGTCTGTGCAAATAGTGGCATTTGTGCAGAGGACTCAGGGGATGTAATGCTATCTTTGGGTACAAAGCAATGTGATAAATTTAAAACTTCAGAGCCTTTTTCCAATTTCTAATTAAAAAAAACTGAGGTAAATTGATCCTCTAATGGCCCTGTAAACGAGGCTATGGAAATCCTCAGGACTCCTTAGGCAGGTTCTTCCTCAGCCTTTTCCAGCTGGGTAAGACAAACTTGCTTTCTGATTTTCCCAAATCTGTTTTCTTTCTCCACGCTGTAGCATTTTACCTTTTCTCTTCCTACCCTTGAGTCCTTGAATTGTTCCAGCAGTGCAACAATTCTCTCACAGGCTGGCACCAATATACCACGAATTCAACAACTGCCATTTGTTTCAACAAAGCCTGCTACTCATATCTGATTTTTGGTCATGGGTCACTCAATTTTTCCACTTTGTATTCCAAGAGCAATTTTGTTGATATAAATCTAAAGAACAAGGAAAGTGGGGTTTAAGTACCTTTGGTAAGGTACTCAGTAAAAAAAAAAAAATCAGATGAATATGAGTAGAAAGGGTAAATATGCTTCACATGCAACGTAGGGGTAGCAGACTTACTACAATAAGAAAATTACTTTGGTAATTGTTCAAAATCTTTCTGTTGAGCACAGTAATATGCCATGTTATAAAACTACATAGGGAGGAAAAAAAAATCCATTTGGGGAAAATATTCTCCAGAAACAGTGGAACAATTTTGGAGTAATATATGATTTCTCACTTGAGTCTACAGTCTAGAGACGATGACAGATCAATATGTTCATATTAACTGTTGTAAGAATTTTCCATTGGGAAACCTTTTAGATGAGAAGTATTCACAGAGGGCTCTGTGCCTAGACATCCAGCTAAATATTAAGTTGTTCCAGCTTACGCTCACCTCCTTTGCTTCTGCATTCTACATGTTTTCCCATCAAATGGTGTTATATCTCATGAGTCACCCTTTTCTGTTTTCTGGTCACATGCCTGGGGAGGCTTTCACCTGCTTATCAGAAAAAGTAGAGCAATGTGAAGGTCTCAGAGCCATTTGTAAGTACCTCTTGGAAAGGGTGAGGATTCACTGAGATGTAGAAGCAGGGCTAACAGGAGGGAAACTATGCTGCTGGGGGAGCCAGCATAACCAAAAGGCAGAAAGCTGATCATACCTAAGTACCTTGCACAGTACAATTCTTTCCTTTCCCATATAAGCAATGATATTGTATGACAGTTTATTGCCTTGACTGTACAGATCTCTGAGTAGTTCAGGGAATTAGGGAGACTGCAGTTTACAATTTTTATTTTCCTTTCATCTAAGCTCAACAAAGCTCTTGGTAAGCTGTAAGTATTTAAGCAACAGAAAGCCTAAAAACAAATTTTAAATGACAGGAAAGACAATGCTGTGTCCTTACATAAAACCAAATTGTTATTAGTTCTGTAGGCACCATTAAAACCTCCATGTTGGTTCTGCATGGTAATGTGGTCCCACAGCAACTTCACGTTTTGAGTATGCCGATATGCCAGAGTTATTAGGAATGCAAAATGCAGGCGTTTCTTGATATTCACTCCTGTATCTGATTTCAGTCAGTGTTCATATCATATATGAAGTGGCCTACTTAGCTTCAATCCTGCAGTAAGCTTTTCTTTTTCAAGTCAATTAAATCAAATTTTAGTTTATCTTATTGTAGGTTTTTGCACTTAAAAAATACCTAGTGTGCTGGTAACCACTAGGAAGTCTGCATGGTTAGCATGTTATACGTACTTCCTCCTCTTTGACTTGCAGGCATAGATTCCTATTAGGATCCTCCAAATTCAGTATCTTTCAATTTTTTTCTAGATTCAGATTAAATCAGTTTTTAATCTCAGCTCTTTGTGATGTTTCCAGCAGCAGTTAATCCTAGCTTTAGGGTTGCCATACCTATGTTGATTTGCTATGTTGGCAAATATATAGCTCCTTTAAATCCAGGCTTAGGAGTGTCATGGTTTAGCTTGGCTGGATGCCAGATGCCCACCTAAGCTGCTCTATCACTCTCCCTCCTCAACTAGACAGTGGAGAAAAAAAAGGACTACAAAAGGCTCATGGGTTCAGGTAAGGACAGGGAGATCACTCACCATTTATCATCATGGGTAAAACAGACTCAACTTGGGGAAATTAGTTTAATTTGTTGCAAATCAAATCAGAGTAGGGTAACAAGAAATAAAACCAAATCTTAAAAACACCTTCCCCCCACCTCTTCCTTCTTCCCGGGCTCAACTTTACTCCTGAATTCTCTACCTCCTCCCCATCCCCAAGTGGTGCAGGGGGATGGGGAATGGGGATTGCGGTCAGTTTATCACATATTCTCTCTTCTGCTTCTTCCTCCTCACTGTCTTTCCTTGCTCCAGTGTGGAGTTCCTCCTGCAGGAGACAGTCTTCCACAGACTTCTCAAGCATGAGTCCTTCCCACGGGCTGCAGTTCTTCATGAACTACTCCCGTATATGTCCATTCCACGGCGTGCAGTCCTTCAGGAGCAGACTGTTCCAGCGTGCATCTCCTGCAGGGTCACAAGTCCTACCAGCAAACCTGCTCCAGCATGGGCTTCTCTTTCCATGGGTGCACAGGTCCTGCCAGCAGCCTGCTCCAGCACAAGCTCTCCATGGGGTCACAGCCTCCTTTGAGCATCCACCTGCTCCGGCGTGGGGTCCTCCACGGGCTGCAGGTGGACATCTGCTCCATCGTGGACGTCCATGGGCTGCAGGGGGACAGTCTACCTCAGTCTTCTCTACGGGCTGCAGGGGAATCTCTGCTCAAGTACTGTAGAGCCCCAGGTTGGAGGCAGAGATTGTCACAAACGTCTATCTTGATGTTTTGGTTTCGTCTGCCGCCGGCAACAAAAGCGCCACGCGGCCGCCCCTCCCCCCGCCGCGGTGCAGAGGAGAATGGAAAGAAAAAGGCAGAAACTGGTGGGTTGGGATAAGGGCAGTTTAACAGAACAGCAAACGGGGAACAGCAACAACAATGATACAGATAAGGAGAAAATACGACACAAACTCGCACAACAGACCCTCTCTCCCAGACAGGACCGGCGCCGCGCGCTCCTGAGCTGCGAGTGAGTCCCCGCTGCTCCGCCCCGCCCACCGGAACCCAGCGTGATGGCACATGGTGTGGAATACCGGGCTCTGTTTGGCCAGGTGGGGTCAGCCCCCACCCCCCGGCTGTGCCCCTTCCTGGAGTCCGGTGAAAATTAACCCTGTCCTGGCCAAACCCAGGACATTATCCACCCCTTATTCCATGCCATCTACGTGATGCCCAGGTCCCCCATTGTCCAGTTGATTACGACCACGTCTCCTGTGTCCAGATATCATTCCCTTAGTCTATCGATCATCACTCTAAAGTGTCCATTGAGTTCGTTTAATCCATGACTTCAGGCTCCATCTGTCGTTATGGTCTTCCGTGGCAGGGGAGGTGATGTGTGGTGATGGGCGGTCACTTGCTGCATCCGGAGCTCACGGCTGATGTATCTGGTGCGGCCCGTGCCCACAGTCTGCAGGACATGTTGATCTTGATGAAGCTGCTGGATGCCAGTTGTTGAAAACCAGGTCCAGTTCCATCATCACTGTGCTCTGCTAGGTTTTCATCGAAAAAAAGTCCATCCTTCTTTAATCTGGACAATTCTTACTATGCAACTACTGGTACAAAATATAACAATTATAACAGTGATAACAGACAGTGACAGGGTTATTTAACAATTAACTTTATACAATTAATTTATGGACTATTCTCGCCCAAAATCAAATCCCCATGAGGTACACATCGGACTTCCCCATCCTTCCGCATTACCCACCAGGTACACCCAGGTCCTTGAGCAAAAGCAATCCCCCGGACGGGCTTGCCTTTGCCCGAGGCAGGATTAACCCAAACTGTCTTCCCCAACATGTTCCGCATGTGCACTACAGGGACTTTATCTCCTTCTACAGGGCGCTGAGGTTTTGACTGGGCAGGACCAGCCCGGTTGGTGGACCCTCTGGTGTTAACCAACAAGGTGGCCTTTGCTAAATGAGTATCCCAGTTTTTGAAAGTCCCACACCCCATTGCCCTCAAAGTGGTTTTTAGCAGCCCATTGTACCTCTTGATCTTTCCAGAGGCTGGTGCATGGTAGGGGATGTGATACACCCACTCAATACCGTGTTCCTTGGCCCAGGTGTCTATGAGGCTGTTGCGAAAGTGAGTCCCATTGTCCGACTCGATTCTTTCGGGAGTGCCATGTCGCCACAGGACTTGTTTTTCCAGGCCCAGGATGGTATTCCGGGCGGTGGCATGGGGCACAGGGTAGGTTTCCAGCCATCCGGTGGTGGCCTCCACCATTGTGAGCACATAGCGCTTGCCTTGGCGGGTTTGTGGCAGTGTAATGTAGTCAATCTGCCAAGCCTCCCCATATTTATATTTAAGCCATCATCCTCCATACCACTGAGGCTTTAGCCGCTTGGCTTGCTTGATTGCAGCGCATGTCTCACATTCATGGATAACCTGTGCGATGGTGTCCATGGTCAAGTCCACCCCTCGGTCACGAGCCCATCAGTATGTCGCGTCTCTTCCTTGGTGGCCCGAGGTGTCATGGGCCCACCGAGCTATAAACAGTTCACCCTTATGTTGCCAGTCCAGATCCACCTGAGCCACTTCAATCTTAGCAGCCTGATCTACCTGGTGGTTGTTTTGATGTTCCTCAGTGGCCTGACTCTTAGGGATGTAGGCGTCCACGTGACAGAATTTTACAACCAACTGCTCCAGACGGGCAGCAATATCTTGCCACAATGGGGCAGCCCAGACAGGTTTGCCTCTGCGCTGCCAATTGTTCTTCTTCCATTGCTGCAGCCGCCCCCACAAGGCATTGGCCACCATCCAAGAGTCGGTGTAAAGATAGAGCACTGGCCACTTCTCTCGACTGGCAATGTCTAAAGCCAGCTGGATGGCTTTCACCTCTGCAAACTGGCTGGACTCACCTTCTCCCTCGGCAGTTTCTGCGACTTTTCATGTAGGGCTCCATACAGCAGCCTTCCACCTCTGCTTCTTCCCCACAATGCGACAGGACCCATCCGTGAACAGGGCATATTGTTTCTCATCTTCTGGCAGCTGGTTATACAGTGGGGCCTCTTCAGCACGTGTCACCTCCTCCTCTGGCGATGCTCCAAAATCTTTGCCTTCTGGCCAGTCCATGATTACCTCCAGAATTCCTGGGCGACTGGGGTTTCCCATTCGGGCGCGCTGGGTGATCAGCGCGACCCACTTACTCCACGTAGCATCGGTGGCATGATGCGTAGAGCGGACCCTCTCTTTGAACATCCAGCCCAGGACCGGCAATCGTGGTGCTAGGAGGAGCTGTGCTTCAGTGCCGACCACTTCTGAAGCAGCTCAAACGCCTTCATATGCTGCCAGAATCTCTTTTTCAGTGGGAGTATAGCGGGCCTCGGATCCTTTGTATCCCCGGCTCCAGAACCCCAGGGGTCGACCTCGAGTCTCCTCTGGTGCTTTCTGCCAGAGACTCCAGGTTGGGCCTTTCTCCCCGACTGTGGTGTAGAGCACGTTTTTAACATCTTGCCCTGACCGGACTGGACCAAGGGCTACGGCATGAACTATCTCCCGTTTAATCTGTTCAAATGCCTGTCATTGCTCAGGGCCCCATTCAAAATCATTCTTCTTCCAGGTCACGTGGTACATAGGACTTACAATCTGGCTGTAATTTGGGATGCGCATCCTCCAAAAACCCACAACACCCAGGAAGGTCTGTGCTTCCTTTTTGCTGGTTGCTGGAGACATAGCTGCTGTTTTGTTGATGACATCCATTGGGATTTGACGGCGCCCATCCTGCCATTTTATTCCCAAAAAATGAATCTCTTGCGCAGGTCCCTTGACTTTATTTCGCTTAATGGCGAAACCGGCTTTCAGAAGGATCTGAACTATTTTCTCCCCTTTCTCAAAAACCTCCTCCACTGTGTCACCCCATATAATGATGTTGTCGATGTACTGCAGATGTTCTGGAGCTTCACCCTTTTCCAGTGCAGTCTGGATTAGTCCATGGCAAATGGTGGGACTGTGTTTCCACCCCTGGGGCAGTCGATTCCAGGTGTACTAGATGTCCCTCCAGGTGAAAGCAAACTGTGGCCTGCACTCTGCTGCCAAAGGGATGGAGAAGAATGCATTAGCGATGTCAATTGTCGCATACCGCTTGGCTGCCTTTGACTCCAGCTGATATTGAAGTTCTAGCATGTCTGGCACGGCAGCGCTCAGCGGTGGTGTGACTTCATTCAGGCCACAGTAGTCTATTGTCAGTCTCCACTCTCCAGTAGATTTTCTTACTGGCCATATGGGACTATTAAAGGGTGAGTGAGTTTTGGTGATCACTCCTTGACTCTCCAGCTGGTGGATCAGCTGATGAATGGGGAGAAGGGAGTCTCGGTTGGTACAATACTGTCGCCGGTGCACCGTTGTGGTCGCGATTGGCACCTGTTGTTCTTCAACCCTCAGCAACCCCACAATGGAAGGATGCTCCGAGAGACCAGGCAAAATGGATAGCTGTTTAATTTCTTTCGTCTCCACTGCAGCTATGCCGAAAGCCCACCGATATCCCCTTGGGTCCTTGAAATACCCAGTCCTAAAATAGTCTATGCCAAGGATGCACGGAGCCTCGGGGCCAGCTGCAAAGGGGTGCTTCTGCCACTCCTGTCCAGTGAGGCTCACTTCAGCCTCCAATACACTCAGCTCTTGGGACCCCCCTGTCACTCCAGAAATGCAAATGGACTCTGACCCTTGGAACTCTGATGGCATTAAGGTACACTGTGCACCAGTGTCCACTAGAGCTTTATACTCTTGTGGATCTGACGTGCCAGGCCACCGAATCCACACCTTCCAATAAACGCGGTTGTCCCTTTCCTCCACCTGGCTGGAGGCAGGGCCCCTCTAATCCTGGTCAGAGAAATTGCTGCTCACCTGCTGTAAAAAAGACTTGGAGGTCACCTCCAGAGGATCGGAATCAAAATCAAACTGTCTACCTGGTACGGAGAGCTGGCTTCTGGAAACTGGAGCGGCATTTTTCCTAAGAGAATCCCCTTTGGTGATTGTTTTACCTCGCAACTCACGGACTCGTGCCTCTAGACTTGAGGTGGGTTTTCCATCCCACTTCCTCATGTCCTCTCCGTGGTCACGCAGGTAAAACCACAGGGTGCCCCGTGTTGTGTAGCCTCTGTATTCCCTCTCCTGAGCAGAGAAACGCTTGCCCCTAATAGGTGAGACACTGGCCCGTACAGGTGGGGAGTAGGATATGTTCTCATTGATTTGCCGCACCTCCTGGGCCAGTTTCTCCACAGCTGAGACAAGGGAGGAAGAGAGACTTTCCTCATATTGCCGGAGCCTGACAGCCACCTCATCCACTGTTGGTGCTTCTTTACCTTTCCAATTTACTACTGCCAGTGAGTTGGCATATGAGGAGGGTGCGCTCTGCACAAACTTCCTCCACATGAATTGTGAGCACTGGAGTTCATCTGGGTCTGTGGGTACCTGCTCATCGTCTGTGTCACAGTAAACCAGCTCCCGCACAGCTAATTCCCTCAAGTACTGAATACCCCTTTCCATATTGGTCCACTTACCAGGATGACATACAAAATCATCACTGAAGGGGTACCTGTCCCTCACGCCTGAGAGAAGTCTCCTCCAGAGGCTGAGGACTTGTTCCTTTTTCCCAATGGCCTTGTCAATGCCCCCTTCCCTGGCCAGGGATCAAAGCTGCTTGGCTTCCGTGTCCTCTAATTCCACACTGCTGGCCCCGTTATCCCAGCACCGCAGCAGCCAGGTGGCAATGTGCTCGCCTGGGTGGCGGCTGAAATCTTTCCGCATGTCTCGCAGCTCACCCAGGGACAGGGACCGGGTGATGATCTCTGTCTCCCGCGATGACCCTGGCTCATCGTCATCCCTCCCGGAGCGATCTGCTCTCTTTGCGTCTTTCTTTAGTTTTACAGGGGCGACTGACAGGTTGGTCATTGGGCTCAGTCACTGTGCCTGGAACTGGAGCTGGAGCAGCTGCTGTGCCCACTGGGGGAGCCGGGACCACGCCAGTGGCTGCAGCAGTCGTGGTGCCAGTTGGGGGGCCTGTGACTGCCTGCTGGGCTGGAGGGGCTGCAGGGCCGGCTGGGGGGGCAGCGCCAGCCACAGTGCCTGCCGCTTCGTTTCCCCCCCTTTCCCCTTTAGGGCACTGAATCATGTTGAACAGAGCTTGGTAGGCGTGGGCCAGACCCCAGCACATTGCAGTGATCTGTGTCTCTCTCGAGTTCCCAGGGTGGCAGCACACTTTTTTCAAATATTTTACCAGATTGTCCGGATTCTGTATTTGTTCAGGGGTGAGTTTAAAACACACCCCAGGTGCCCACTGCTCTAGACACCTATCCATGCTGTCCCACACACCCAGCCACTCACAGCTATCCAGCCCCGGGGCAGGTCTCTGCACGATGTTCTCAACGACTTGTTTAACCCTAAACAAAAGCTGAAACCCATTCAGGAGGCAGAGCAAAAGGAGAGTGCTGGCCTGAGCATCCCACAGGTACTCCAAATTCTCAAAAGCCATTAGGACTAGCCTGAAGGAGAGAGGGGGGGCGAAAGAGTGGGGGAAGGTATCCTCTTCGGTTTTCCCCACAGATTTGGTTTGATTATTAACAAATTCTAAGACATAGGATCTGAGATATGGAAATGAGCACAGTGCCGCATACAAATACAAGCCTAATTTCATGCACATTGATGTTATCATGTCATAAGTCGATATCGTACAGTAGAGGAAAATCATCATCCTGATCTTTTTCCCAGCCATGATGAACAGCATGGCAATGAACACATAGTGCAAGTATGGATTTACATAGCAGAGCCACTTGATCAAAGTCAGAAACCTTTTTTTTTTTCCACCGGCGACTACTTAACACAGAAAAAATGGTTATAACAAAATTTAAGAAAATCTAAGAAAACAGTTTTAACACCCGCTGCTCAGCCCTGCCGTTATCCCCACCCCACGCTTGGGCGCCAAATTAATGTTTTGGTTTCAGGTGCCGCCGGCAACAAAAGCGCCACGTGGCCGCCCCTCCCCCCGCCGTGGTGCGCAGGAGAATGGAAAGAAAAAGGCAGAAACTGGTGGGTTGGGATAAGGGCAGTTTAACAGAACAGCAAACAGGGGGAACAGTAACAACAACGATACAGATAAGGAGAAAATACGACACAAACTCGCACAACATCCCCACCCCACGCTTGGGCGCCAAATTAATGTTTTGGTTTCAGGTGCCGCCGGCAACAAAAGCGCCACATGGCCGCCCCTCCCCCCGCCGTGGTGCGCAGGAGAATGGAAAGAAAAAGGCAGAAACTGGTGGGTTGGGATAAGGGCAGTTTAACAGAACAGCAAACAGGGGGAACAGTAACAACAACGATACAGATAAGGAGAAAATACGACACAAACTCGCACAACAGACCCTCTCTCCCAGACAGGACTGGCGCCGCGCGCTCCCGAGCCGTGAGTGAGTCCCCGCTGCTCCGCCCCACCCACCGGAACCCAGCGTGATGGCACATGGTGTGGAATACCGGGCTCTGTTTGGCCAGGTGGGGTCAGCCCCCACCCCCCGGCTGTGCCCCTTCCTGGAGTCCGGTGAAAATTAACCCTGTCCTGGACAAACCCAGGACACTTGAGAAACAGACATGCTTAAATCAAACTTACAAATGAGACATTGTACTTTTTAGTTTTGCAAGCAAATTTCCTCACTTAATAAGCGACCATGGCAGGCAAGTGGAACACTGCAGAGGCAGGATGCTGTCTTATGAAACCCACCTCCCTCCCTCTGAGATGCCACTTAGGCAAGGAAGTTAAAAGCTTGCATGAGGCTGAAGGTCAATATTCGGTCTACTTTGCAGCGAGGCATTGTGAGACTACCAAGAACCTCTTGTGCCGGCCAACTCATTTTGAGAACTTTTGTGAAATTGTGAGAAGAACGACTGCACGTGCACAACAGTAATCCTCCCCTGAGGAGGGATGACAGGCACTTGAAGGACGTAAAAGGAGAATGGGCAAGCCTCTTGGCGTGTACCCGCCACCAGAGGACCCTGACAACCAGCAGAAACTGCTGCTGGATCCAAGGCTGGTGATATCTCTTCTCTTATCTCTCCTTTTGTTTTTCTCTTTCTCTATTTTTGACTTGATTTATAGGTACATTAGGGTAATGTTGAAGTTTGTCAATCCACTATGTGTTATACTTTCCCCAAATCAGACATAATATCATTGTAAGCTTCACCAAGTCAATATGTGTTATAACCCTGCTGCCTTAAAAGTAATGTCATTATAAAGTTGTGAGGTTACCATCTTCTGTAATTTTGCTGAATTGCAAGTAAAGCTTTGTTTTTAGTTGAACCTCTTGGGTCATTGTTGTGACTCCTGGATACCGTGCAGAGAATTGAAAAAGCTCGCCTCTCCTTACCCACAGAGTCGGTGCCTGGAGCATTTCCTCCCACTCCTTCTTCACTGACCTTGGTGTCTGCAGAGTTGTTTCTCTCACACAGTCTCACTCCTTTATCCTGCTGTAGGGTTTTTTTTCCCCTTCTTAAATATATTATCACTGAGGCTCTGCCACCATCCCTGATGGGCTCGGCCTTGGCCAGTGGTAGGCCCATCTTGGAGCTGGCTGGGATTGGATCCACAGGATATAGGGAAAGCTTCTGGCAGCTTCTCACAGAAGCCACCTCTGTAGCCCCCCTGCTACCAAAACCTTGTCACGCAAACCCCAAACAACAAGTCATTTATTAAAGTAATTCCTAATTAATTGAGTTTCTAGTTTGCCTTTTCATAGAACACCCCTGGATGCACACCATTAAAGGTTCTATTGAAGTGACCTGATCAACTGATTCATAGATTCTGTTTTTTACAGGAGTCTTTTACATATGTGAGCATAATTATATTCTATCCCTTTCAGAGAAAAGTGGAGTAATTCAGGCAGAGAAATGCTTTGGTCTTGTTATTTAATTTTTTAATGTTGTGTGAAAAGGCCAGACTGACAATTCTGCAGAATCAAGTTCTCTTTATTCATAGCACTGTTCAGCATTGAACTTGCCCCTCCTGATCCCCATAATCCCCTTCTTTTTAGCAATGTACTCCAACCTCCAGCAGATTTTGACTAGAAGGATCAGTTTACTGTAGAATACTGAATTGTCTTTAAATCAATTATTCAAATTCATGCAACTAAAATTCTTGTTATTTTCTAGCTCTTTTTCTTCCTTCCAATGCCCTTCAATTTCTACAGTCTTGGGTGTCTCTTTATGAACCATAGTTTTTTCACATTTTTTTTTCTCTAGTACAGGTCTTTCCTGTGATATTTCAACAGGACTTCCCTTTCTACAGTATCTCTGAAGACTTCAAGTCTGAACTTCTTTGTAAGGTTATTGGGGGTCTTGGAGTGCAGGATAATACTGTTCAACCCTTGCAATGTATAGAAGATACAAAAGACCATGATGGCTCTACCTTACTTGTAGGAAAGGACGCTAAAAAATGTCTCCTAACATGCATTTGCTAAAAATGTGGGCATATTTTTATAAAATGTCTGAAAGTGCATTCACTTGGATTTCTGGTGTAGGGTTCACTGGAATCTTTCAAAATCTATACACAAATAATTTGAGGACTGGTATGGATATTTTGTATATTGCTAGTGATAACTATTTATGGGGGTGATGATTAATGATTTGTGTGTCAATATTCCCACAACACCTTTTACCAGTAAATAGATTTCTATTTGTAGAGCACCTGCAAGAAAAAATTAAGACTAATGTCATCTATTTCAGGTGAACAATAAAAAAATATTTCAATCTGGGCTGAAAATTACAGTTGCTTTACAGAAAGAATCATATCAGTTATTATACGGTAATATTAGAAATGAAGAAGAGAAGAGCAAAAGAACTAAGTCACTCATTACCATAAGTAATGAAGGCTGAACGGGCTTGATAGGAAAAGCTTCATTGCCAGTACAGCAACAAGCTGATGTATAGCAAGCAACTAGTGTTACAAAGCCTGTAAGGAAAAGACAGTGCAGTTCCTACTGATGAAAATTCTTACGTGCACTTCTATCTAATTTCCTGACACGAGCTCCAGAGTTGTGCACGTTGCTTTATCTCTGGCTTCTAAAAGTATTTAAGGCCTAGGCGTTTCTACATCTTGTGGCATTTCTTAGGAGTTGAATATGGTAAAAGCTAATGCTGGATTTTATTGTTGGCTTGAAACGCTTCTTGAAACTTTATTTCTGTGTCTTTGAGACTTGCTGCTGAGCCACGTTGGTCCTTCACCTTCTCTTTTTCCTTGCTAGGACTTTCTTCAACAGAAATGTGTATATGTAAAGCTGGTATTGGTATTAAGATTTCACAAACAGTTTCACTGCTGCTGGAGATCCATATAGCATCCCATCCCAGTTACAATGATCTTTCTGTTCTTCAGTGGTTATTTTTACTCTGGTTAGTCTCAGATCCTGAAGGTTGTGTTTGTTTATGCAGGCTGCAGTTTGAAGGGGCTACAGATAGAGTCAAGGGTCAATACAGTAGCATTTCCCTGCTCTGTGCTCCTTGCCTGGGACTTCCTTGAAACACTCTAGACAGTTTTTTTCATGACAATAAACAGAGCAACTCATAGGCCAGCAAGTATTCACATCCTAAAACATTCACTTTGGAAAATAACCTTTGAAACTTCTTGCTTCTCTGCTGATTGAAGTTCTTGCTGACTAACGGCTTCATAAGAAAGCTTGCCAAGTGACTACAATATTGATGCCAACTTGGGTTTAGAAGTACACACTTAGAAAATAAGTTCAACTAACTGTATGCATCAGTGACAATGTTTTTTTTATCTTGTGGCAAAAATAGATATATTTACTAACTTCAAAAACTTTCATTCATGAGATGCATTGCTGCATTGTAGAGATGAAAATGCACCTAGCATTTGCAGCCAGTATGAATAAATCTCTACTGTATGGTGCTCTTACCAAGAAAACAAGCCTGTGCCCTCTGTTTCCTTGAGTGAAAGATTTGGAGCTAATTGAACAAAGCCTGTGCCGTCTGTTTCCTTGAGTGAAAGATTTGGAGCTAATTGAACAAGCAGCAAAAAGTTAACCCTAAATAGTGTCTACTTCTAAAATGCTATATTTCAACCATGACGTTTCAGTCCTGGAAATGCCTTCGTAGTAGAAGATTGTGAGAGAGGATCCATCAGCTGTTACCGTGATTCACTACAATCCTAACCCTGCATGAATTTGCAATGTCGGGACTTGCACTCCTTCACCTCTTCTGTATATCACAAGCAGTAGTAATTCTTATCTCTAGTTCTCTACTATTTCAGCATAGCATTTTGGTCTTGTCTCGGAGCAGTTTCTAAAATAACTTTCTTATACTCCTGAGGCAGCTTTGTTGGATAACTGTGTTCCCTGGATCTGGGTCTCTCTTGCACAGAAATACACAGACATTGAAAAACTTATATGGTGCTTTTGAAATGTGCAAAAGTTTGAAACAAAACATGACAGTTCGAAGGCATTTTAACAAACTTTAGTCCTAAGCCGAGATCTAAAAAGACCTTTACATTCTTGTTGTTGTTGTTTAGTGCTACATCAAATGAACTCTTTGTAATATCTTTTTCAATGTTGTATGGTTCTGGATAGAGAGTTAACAGTTTTTTGGAGTCAGGGTGGTCAAACTGATATGTCGGCCTCTTTGTTTTAAGCAGTTTTAAAACATAATGGGAGATGGTAAGTAACGTTGTAAAAAGAAAAGCTCAAGTATTTTGAATCTAAAATGTTCTCTCACAGTCTCTTCCCCCCCCGCCCAAGAAGATTAAATTAGTTCAGTACAGCTTTGGTTATAATGATCTGATTCCTGGTGCTACTGTGATTAAACTGGGTGCTTTAAAGTAAGCAATGATAAATTAAAAGCACAGTAGAAATCTTTGTGGGTGTGAACAGATGAGTAATCTTAAATGGAAATAAAATATGCCCATTATTCTGTGCTATAAATGGACTTTTATGTTATGAATTGAAGAGATAAAAACTTCTTGTGTGGTGCAGTGCCACATTAGAGAGACATTCAGTACAGGCTTTTTCTTAGATTAAGGACAAACACAAGCTTTCATAATTCCTCAGTAGCATTTTCTTGCATGCGCAAAACCTGATGCAACAGAAACCTTTCTGTTGAACATTCTGATTTTCATAATTCTTAAAAAAATGCCCTGTAAGTAATTTTCTTTAAAGTGCTGACTCTGTATATTCCCATTTATTTTACTTCTCAGTACTCCCAGGCTAAATAACATAATCGGCACTGTTTTGAAATCCATAAAAAATGGCAGAAATATGAAGCTGAGAAGTAATTACTTAAAGCCCAAAGAATCTAAGAAAAATCTGTGTCTTTCAGTTTAATGATTCCACATGATCAACATGCATGACAGGACTCTATACAAATACATGGATACAATTAGCTTTTGTGAGCACTTGCCTTTTATTCAGAAGTAGCACTTGTTAATATCTTGATTCATTAGTCTCATAAAATTTCTGTTGCTTCCCAGTAGGAGCAGAAGAATGGACTGTGTGGGTTGGTTTGCCTACTGATAACACAAAAACGCATTTGAGCCTATTGTGTCAAAACTTTCCGATTCCCACCAAATTTCAAAAGCCTGTTACATACGATGCCAACAGTGAACAAACTCTTAGACAAGTGTTTTGAGGGTGTCCCTTTTGTGATTGCTGTGTGTGGAGCTACATAGATCCTACACTCAAAAAAGATATTGCAAAGTCTCACATTTCCCAGAATCTAACTATTTCAGAGCATTCAGAGCTCTAGGAGGCTATCTAAGGTGTAATTTAGTGTTCTACTATGCATAATATTGTTTACCTGAAACTAAGTCATTGTCTTATGAGTAAAAAACCCAATAAATTTCTGCCATTAAAATTATGAACAAAAATGAGAAGAGTAGTCCCAGTGCTCATTGTTGTAGCCTAAAGCTTCAGATTTATATAAAAGAGAATTCTGCTTTTGAAAGTAAGATTTGATCCAGAGAGCCAAATGAGCAGTGAAAGAAGTGATCATACAACTTCTACTATAATTAGACTGCAATATAGCAATGAACCAACCTAGATAATTAAATGAACAGAGAATAACCATGTCAGCTCTGAGTGCTGACAGCTGGTGCTCTGTTTGCCAGCATACCCTGTTGTGTTAAATTTAGTTATGCTAAAATAATCTGCAAGTATTGTGTTTATTTTAAAAGATTTTGTTCTGCCTTATATAAGCACTGCTCGTCAGGCAGTTCAGCAATCTGGTGGCTGAAGGTTACAGGGACAGAGAACTCGCTATGTTGAAGAATACAATCTAATAACTTTGTTCTACTTTACACCTCTGACCCTCGTTTTAAAATTATTCACATGTAGGTGATTGCCAAATTCTTGCTATGTCTGCTTTCTGCAACATTTCCACTGATCCTAAACTGCACAGGATCTGAGGCAGCCACCTTATGAGCTCATACATCACATTTACAAGTATCTCTAGAGACAGCTAATGCAGAGATACAGATAATGCAGAAAGATATTCTTTGGACTGCAAAGTTTGAGGGCCTGTAATCTTGAATTGCAAGTGGAAAACAAGGTATGGTCTGGCTCTTGCTCATGTTTTGCTTATGCCAGACCAATTTCACTGAAGCGTAGTTTATTTGCTTCTTTCCTACATAGTGACAAAATAAATCTATGAGTTAATCCCAAGAAAGTATGTAGAAATTGAGAAGTATCCTGCTTTAGACTCACTAATGCTGGAATTAGTTTTCTAATTGGTCCGAGAAAGTCCGAGTGTGTTAATCCTCACATTCAGTACATGATGTAAATCTTATATATCATTTCCATCTTCTTCCTGTACTAGAGGTAACATAGTGAGAGGACAAGGGTTGGGGTGGTCTTTAAGCTAAGTCTGTTTTTCAGTTGAGTAAATTATGTCACGTTGTCCAGTATGTGCCTTTTATAAATCTAAAATGAATACATATCTGCTACTTTCCAAGCTTAGACTAATATCAATTACAACCTCAAAGTATAGTATTCTTTTTTTCCTGTTACATCTACAGATTTTACACCTTTTTTACAAAAGAATTATACTAGTTGCAGAATGACTGAACTTGAATGAATGAATTCCTACACAATTAAATGAGAAGCTAACCCAGTACTTAGTAAAGATTCAATGGATTTGCAGTACTTTTGATGAGACTTTCAGTAAAGCGGCACTCAGGTCTACTATCTCCTATGGATTTTTTGGAGACCAAGGGTAGAAATATGCCTCCACTCTCAGTACAGTACATTGAGAGAATGAAGTGCCTCTGTATATACTAATACAAAAACTTAGCTTTGATCAAGGTGCCTCATAACCCCTTGAACCTATTCAAATGTGGATGTGTCTAAGATCCTACCTCCCCTTTTCTTTGCGCCTGACAGCTGAAGAATTTGCAATTACAGAGAAATGCTACTCTACTTCTGGTGTATAGTCAGGAACCATTTACAGCCAGAAACAAGCTAATCTCTTCAGTTGTAGGTGGTGGTGATGTTCTCTTACCTTTCTTATAATAGTTATTGCAACAATTGTCAGACAAAAAAAGAGGTCAAAATTCAGTTACTCTCTTAGTGTAATGGGGCTAAAATCTGTCTTCTAGGACAAAAACATAAACATTGGGCTCCAGATTTGACGACTCTGCTTGAATTTAGTCCTGAAAGTGTTTTCTGTCCCTGAGTCAAGTGGCATGGCTCATCTTGTCTACATTCCTAAACTTTCTTGTTATTTCCAAAACATATTTCTGAATGGAAAGTGCTAACTGGGAACAGATCTTAACACATTCTCTGAGGGTAATTTGAACTGTGCCAGCAAGGTCAAATATTTCTTGGGCATGATCGGGGAGAGCATTTGCTAACAATTAAGTAGATGTGACCTTTCTAGACTTAGGTGTGAGTTCCTTAGCTTGGAGCCTTTCTCTGCATGTTCAGTAGTGGAACTTGAACCCAACCAATATGCCATTTCCCCATAAGCTTAAAAGTTAGAATGATAATAGCAGAGTCATTTTATCTTTTGTAGTATTTACTAGTAGATATGTGCATGCATTTGGTGCTGTACTCTTAATAATAAATTTACAAGGATAATATGGTCTGGCAGGGGTTTAGCACTGAACAGTCAACTTTTGATTGATTCCCAGAGATATTTTCATTCTTTATTTGTTTTTTTCGGTGTGGTTTTTGTTGGGTTTTTTTTAACTTTGCTTTCTTTTATCTTTCATGCTCTCTTTAGTGGACAGCTCCAGTCCAGTAACTTGGTACGAGGCTGTCAGGCTTCCTCACTGGATTTATCAAAGACAACAGCACAAATAAAGAAAGTTCAGACTGACATTCTTTAAGGTTCTAGAGCTTAAACAAATTCATATTGGCCGTTTATTGACAATAACTCTGCTTACACACCTTGCATTGCCCTCTTTTTTTATGTTTACTTCAGAGCTAATTACCACCCTTTAACCTGCAGTGACTTTTAAATCAGATCTCTGTTCTGAAGCTATTAGCCATGCGTAGTGAAGTGGATGGTTCACAGAATTTGGGACTATGGTGGAATCGAAAGAGGATAAATAGGGCTTTCTTCCTGCATTTTACTGGCTGACACTGCCACCCTGTGAATTTATGTCCTTCTTCCTAAGTAGATATATACATGTCCATTTGGAAATTACACTCTCTGTGTTTTTATCTCTTGATACCAAAAATCATAAGCTGAAATTTTAGTGAGGCTTTTATTTCATATACAGTGCATTATTTCATTTTGTGTTCCCCAGCGTGACTTACAAAAAGTAAATGTAAGAAATACAAACTATTTAGCATCAGATTTTGCATATGAAAATGATGACCTAACTAATGGCTCACTAATTATAGGCTTCCAAGAAGGCTGACTAATACATCTTGAAATAGATTTGATTTGATCAGGTATTGGAAATTATATCCTTTTCAAGGAGCTAAGTGTAGAAGGTTGTTCTCATATCAGTATAATGCATTTGCCCCACTAAACTGTTTTCTGTCTTAGTATTAGTGGTTTCTGAATATTAAGGAAGTATTTCTCAGACAGAAAGAATTTAATTTTTAAAGTAAGCCATGTAAATTCATGAGGTTATTCTCTATAGCTCACACTAACAGCTCGTAACTGCCTGTTATGCAACCAAAGCTGTAAGACACCCTTGGCATGTTACAGGTTTTTCATAAACACTGGAATAGGATCCATTATCATATCTGTCAAACCATAGTGTGAGTGAAAAATGTAAGCTGTGCCTCCTAACTTACTGTATCAAGAGAGACCTAGAAAGGCATCTTTGTGGCTGTCAATGCAGTGTGAATGTATCTCTGGGGTAGTTCAATTCTTTTTGAAACTCTCCAGCATTTTATGTGATGTTGTTGCAGGAAGGACTGAGTCCACGTTTGGTTGGAAGTTTTCTCAGGTTCTGCTGGAAATCACTGTCAGGGATAACCAGTAGGTTTGTGCTCTAAGGGAGATTAATTCTGTGAAGATATAAACACAGCTACTGGAATGATATGGGGTCTTTCAAAATGTTCCCGAGGTTGCAGATCAAATGCTGTCTTCAAAGCTGATTAGTAATTACAGTTGGATGGTTTTCTTTAGACTTAAGGCTACAAATGCAATTTGTGGTCTGCTATTAATACTGAATGTTTTGTCTTTCACACTCATTGGTCGTAAAGATTTGGTGGCCAAATTCTATTTCCATGATGTCTGTGCAAATCTGGTTATTCTCCTGTAAGTGGGGGGAAATCACAAATTTTATCCTGTATAGGCTACAGTAATAGCGACGAGGAGTGTTAAGAATGAGGTATTTCAAATGTTATTACTCATAGAGCTCTTCTTGTCTATTGGAAAAAAGGCAGTAATCTCCAAAAAGTTAAATAAATAGTTTTCTCAATAGTTAAATTCACATGAAAATAGGAGAAGAATAATATTCCTCTAGTAGAATGAATATTTGGTGAGTCTAAGGTACCAATTCTAACACCTTCAGTAGTGATCTTGGAAAAGTCAGGCAATGTAGTACTGAATGTATAGCCGGAAACTTTATTCTAAAGGTCTTTTTGTTAATAAAGTCAAAATTCACACTGAAATGTTTCTCTTCTGAACTCCTGAAAGCAGTAAAAAGTTCAGTGAGTTTCCACATCTATTAAAACAATCTAGCTATCTATTAAAACACGGACTGGAAACAGGGTGTTATGTGAAAGTTCACCTTGAAGTACAGGGGACATAGTGGAGCCACTTATCCGGTGTCAATTAAGATAAAGAAGACAAACTGGCAAAAAAGAGAAATCCCACATTTCTGCAGTGTCCTAAAAGCAAAAATTGTCTTAGTCATTTGGGCTTCATTTAACCTGTAACACACTGTGATATGTTTTAGTAAGATACAGAGTATGGCCATTCAGCTTTCTTTATTTCAAATATAGCCTGGAGTAGTTGAAATAAGTTAGCTAAAAAAAACCCAGGCATCTCTGGGATAGCAGGATCAGGGCTTTCAAAAGCTTGGATGTAACACAGTTATTCAGTATGGAAGAAGTCTGTTTTGCCTAAACCATTATTTTCTAAGTTACTTTGTTGGAAAATATCAGTTTTACTATTGTTCTTAGTATCTAACTGCGGAGTAGGTTATATTGCCTACACAATTCCAGGTGTATAAATAATAGAGTATATGAAAATGTTAATTATTAAAAAGTACAGAGATATTTTCATGATTGCAGAGTACTTTCTGAATAAAGTTTCTCAATGAAGAAGTTTTTTTTTGCTTCAGTGAGGAGCTAAAGTATCACAGGGATTTTACTGAGGTTACCTTTTCAAAAGAACAGCATCCTCAGAACAAGTAGATGAAGATAAAAGAGTCGATACCCACCTTTTCATGCACTGTCCATCCAGGCACTTAGAATAGTTGTGTGGGTTATGAAAAAAATGAATTTCACATCTGTCTTTCCGTACTGAAATTTGATTATAACATCACACTTCTCAGAAAACCTTGCTAACATTTGTGTAATGAGAGGTTCTTTTCAGTGCTTGACTGTTTGTGATGAGCCATTTTGAGCTAATACACATTCACTAGCGACAAGTTTCTACACATAATTCAGAGTATTTAGTAACTAGAGCTGCCTCGAAGGATACATTGATTTGTATATGCTTCAGAAACACAGAAAAAGGATGAATACATGCTTTGATAATAAAACACATATACGATATACATATATATGCTACATATATAGTGCTATATAAGTACCTTGGTTTTCCTTATCCCTGATAACTGTGTTAAATATTAAACAAAGCGAGGACATTTGTTTCTGTGTCCTCAGTCAAAGTCAGAAGTACTAATTCTATTTCAGCTCTTGTGAATCCCAAGTAGAGATAGCATCTTTTTCTAGCTTCAGTTGAGGATTCTCAGTACCTTTGGCAAGACAGACCTGGGAACCTCCTAAACCTTAGTATTTCCTGCAAAGCTGCTCAGTTTGCTATTTTGGGGAAATTAATTTTGTATTTATTTTATGACTAAATGTTCATCCTAATTGTTGTGTTGTGGTAAAGATCCTACTGTTCCTCTGGTCATCAGGATGGCTAAATTTTACGTTAAGTCCTAATGTTTGTTGTAGTCTTAGGATCCAATTTTCATACTGAGTGTCTGTTAGAATGCATCCATTCACATCTAAATCTTTAAATAGTTATATGTATACACATTTTCAAAAAAATATTTAATGTGAAAACTCAACTATTCTCAATACATACTGAACCATAATGAGGGGTAAATGTAATAAAAGCAAAAAACTCTGATTGTATGTGGATACTAGATTTGATTTTTTTCAGATATGTAGGTAAACAGGCATCAAACTGCTGCTAATTTCCAGCTGATATCAGTAAACATAAAAATACATAAAGAAACTTCTGAATAGTGATAAAACAGTAAAAACATAGTGGATCAGTTATTGTATTCCAAATTATTTGACTACAATGCAAAATACATAAATATATCCAAGGACATAACCCTAAATTTGAGGTGTGAAAGCTTGATGATGCTGTACTTTCTTGGACACGGAAGATGTTGAATAGATTCAGAGACCAGAATGGACATTTGATGAATGTCAATAATGGAGAAGTGACTCAGAAAGAATGGAGGTAATTAACAAATTGAAGTTCTGCAAGAAACAAGTAATTGGATTGTTGGTGGATAATTTGTTTCTACAGACGTTTTTACTATCTCGCCATATGTAATATTTCATTCTTTTCTTTTTATTCAACAGAAAATTGACTTCAGTTCTTCGATTATCCCCAGTATGATCATGGCTATTAAGACATCAGAAGAGAAAGTTACCATATAAAAAATATTAATTTTACTGATTGTCTATGTCTCTCATTTTAATTGTAAATAGCTGTTGTTTCTATTTCCTTAAGATGGCTGTACAATCAGGATCCCATACAGGTTGACACAGGGATAGTCTCTTTTTCTGACAGTAAACATACTACTAGTAGTGATGCTCTTAAGTAAGGGACTGTGATAAATTTGTCAGCAAGGCCAATAAAGAAATTGTACAGAGCTTCAGGATCAAATAAAACAGGTGGGCAAATGATAGATTTAAAATCTGAAATTATGTATTTAACCTGTATTTATGTATGTTGCTGGGTTTTTATATGAAGATAAGCCTATAAGATAGGATCATGGACAGTGTGATACAAATATGTCCTGTATTACTTTCCTTCATACACAGGAGAACTCTTTTCTCCTTCAGTCCTACAAAATGTCTTTAACATTTGTCCCCCTGTGCAGAAGAGTTGAAATTGTCATTCTTTCCCTTCCCTTTATATTTGGCTCCCATATGGGGAGGATTATTGTTCCATAGTAGATTCACCCTCTACCAGATACAGTGTGTCTTCTTCTGCATTCCATTATTCACACATACATTTTCTTTTCTTGTCTTCTTTCCTATCTGGCTGATTTTTAAATAGGCCAATAACTAGTCCTAATGATTTTTTAAAAACCATGTAGTCAGTGCTGCTGGCCAAATTAATTTGATTTTTTTTTCCCCCAAGATTAATGTTTAAGTCATTTGTATTTTTTCTACTTAGGAATTATTTCAATGACTCTATTGCTCGGTAACCCATGATCCTGAAAGCAAACCAAAGTACATTACTTTTCTGTGCACGAACTCAACAATCCAGTCAGTTGGAATGGACAAAAAGGAGTACTTGGCCTAACAACATTTGCATTGATTGTATGTGAATTTCGGATATTAGAATCCAGCTTTCTAGAAGGACTGGGAATTTGGTGGTTATTTGTGTGCGTTTTTGTTTAAGAGGGTGCCAGCTTTAACCTAGCTGGCAACTAAATACGAGGCAGCTGGTCTCTCACTCTCCCCCTGCCCCTCAATGGGATGAGGAGGAGAATGGAAAAAAAAATCTAGAACTCATGGGTTGAGTTAAACACAGTTTAATAGGACAGCAAAGAACAAGACAATAGTAATAATAGCAGTAGTAGTAGTAGTAATAATAATAATAACAATAGAATATACAAAATGAGTAATGCACAATACAGTTGCTCACCACTCACCACCCGCTGACAGATGCCCAGCCCGTCCCTGAGCAGCAATCCCTGCCCCCCAGCCAACTCCCTCAGCTTATATGCTGAGCATGATGTCATGTAGTATGGAATATCCCTTTAGTCACTTTGGGTCATCTATCCTAGCTATGTCCCCTCCCCGCTTCCCAGGCACCTGACAGGCCAGCATGAGAAGCAAAAAAGTCCTTGACCACTTAGCAACAACTAAAAACATCAGTATGATATCAACATTATTTTCACCCCAAATCCAAAGCAAAGCGCTACACCAAGTACCAGAAAGAAAATAAATTCTATCCCTGCCAAAAGCAAGACAAAGACAGAGCAAATGAAGATAGTATGGTTCTTTGACAGTGGGTACTTACAATAAGCTTCTCTGATTTCTTCTCCAGGGGTGTTTTAAAATTCCACTGCCTTTGCAGAATAAGTGTAATTCCATTAGGAATGGAACAGTAGGGATGTCCTACTAATTTGATGAAGATGGACAATTCTCTATTTTTATATTATAAAGAACAGTGGGATCCTGTCATCTCTGACAACCTGTCACATAACTTGACTGCTGTTTACTGATGGGAAGAGCTTGTTCTACTTCACCTTTTATCCTCTCCAGATGAGAGCAATTTACAGACCTGATATGAAAAAGTAAACTTTTTTTCACCATTATACAAAATTTATTTTATCCACAGAAATCCAATTAAGCTCACAAAATCATCTCCTCCAACAGAAAAAAAAAATGTAGTCAGAGATGACACCAGTTAAACAACGGGCATGTTTAATCAGAATTTGAAAGGATCTTGCTGGATCAAAGTCTAGCTTGTTAAAGTATGACCATTGGTGCTGTGGTTGGCAGTAAGAAGAGCAGAGATTCTGTGTTTTATAATTAATTTCTTCTGGGTTGTTGCAAATCCGTGTTTCTTGTCGCAAATATTGCGAGATACACATATCTTTTCTGGCTTCTGTGCTACTGGAAACCAGATTCTCTTCTGATCCATGTTACTGCAATGTCAGGCTCTAACGTAGATGTTGTCTATGTATCTTCATACCTATTCAGTAAGTTTTCTTTCTTTGCAGATTTGGAGGCTTTTTTTTCCTTCACAAACTGTTTCCATAATTTGGTAAAGAATTTTTAAGAGGCAGCATATTTTGTTTAGAGCAGACATTGATTGGGAAATTGTCATAAGAGAGAAGTAAAAGTTGGTGACTTAGTAATCAAGACACCACTTCTCCTAGCAGGTCATGATGGTAATATAGCATCAGAAGTATTCTCCAAGTCTTGAGCATGAACAAATCACTTGTACTATTACTTAGCTAAAAGAGATGATGGAGTTCAGCATTGAGCCAAGTAGGCAATCAGCAGAGGTTCCACCATCATCCTGTGGAAAATGACTAATTATAAATTTAATAGGGTTAGAAAAAGTGTATTTGCCTTAATTGTCATATAAGTACACTGATAATTATGATACCATATATAAATGGATATATAAAAAGAAGAGGACATACTGCATCTTTATTTAAGCCTTTATGATGAAGTTCATAAGATAGCCTGACAAGGTACATAAAAAAATGGTCACTGTGCCCACTTATTATCACAGTCAACAGTTTATCAAATGAATATCTGTGCTCCAGTTTATTTAGTTGGTTAATTGAATTATATTCTGCTTTGGTTGAAATCTGTCATTTCAAATTCATAAATTTTACAGGCTAGAGTGTAACTCCTAAGCCAGTGTCTATTTGTTTGGTTCAATCAACCTTTTTTAAGCAGCAGAACCTAAGCCAGGGAGAGAGAGTATGGCTCCACCCCCACCCAAGAGCGGGAAGTGCTGAGCGCTGACGAGCGGCGGCTCTGACTCAGCGTGGGTGGGGACAAGAGTGACAGCGGCACCCTCCCCCTTCACAAAAGCAGCCCCTGGGGAGCACGAGTGACCCGGAGCATGGCGAACAGGATGGACAAAGAGGGCGTGGCAAGCACGCAGGGCCCCGAGGCTCGGCCAGCTCCCCGGGTAAATTCAGCTGGTGGTCATGGCTTGCTCAGCTAGGAAACATCGAGCTATGACCTCCACTCGGCCGAAAGCAGGCCTGGCTGCAAGAAGTGCCTGAGCCTGTCACTGATATTGGAGGGCAGCAGACAGAATACCTGTGTGCACTGTGACCAGATGGATGATCTCCTTAGCCTGGTGGCAGAGCTCAAAGAGGAGGTAGAAATGTTAAGGAGCATCAGAGAGTGTGAGAGGGAAATAGACTGGTGGAGCCATGCCCTGCTATCCCCGAAATAAGTGCAGAGGATGGATGCTCCACAAGAAGCAGAAGATCCCCTGCTCTCTCGCCACCAGGCAGAAGGAGAGGACCTGAGAGACAAGGGGGAATGGAAACGGGTCCCTGCTCAGGGTGGCAGGTGAATCCCCTTCCGGCCTCCCTCTCCACCCCAGGTGCCCTTATGCAATAGGTATGAGGCTCTGGAACCGGAGGGGCAGGCAAATGATGAGGCGGACGAAAGTCCACATACAGGGTTGCCCAGAGCTAGACAGTCAGCCCCACGCATCACGACTGCCTCCACGGAGAAAAAAAGAAGGGTAATTGTCATAGGCGATTCCCTTCTGAAGGGAACAGAGGGCCCGACATGCCAACCGGACCCATCCCACAGGGAAGTCTGCTGCCTCCCTGGGGCCTGGGTGAGAGATATCACTAGGAAACTCTCTGGTCTGGTACAGCCCTCTGACTTTTGCCCACTCTTAGTTGTTCAGGTTGGCAGTGATGAGGTTAGGGACAAAAGCGCATAGGCAATCAAGAGACTTCAGGGCTCTGGGGTGACAGGTTAAGAGATCAGGAGCACAAGTAGTGTTCTCCTCTATCCCTCCAGTTGCAGGGGAAGATGCGGGAAGAAACAAGAGGAGTCAACAGATTAATACCTGGCTCCAAGCCTGGTGTCATAGGCAAAATTTGGGGTTCTTTAATCGTGGGTAAGTTTACATGGCACCAGGCCTGCTGGCAATAGATGGGGTACACCTGTCACAAAAGGGGAAGAGGATCCTAGCTCAGGAGTTAGCAGGGCTCATTGATAGGGCTTTAAACTAGATTTGAAGGGGGAAGGGAATAAAACCAGGCTAGCTAGCAAAAAGCCTGGGGGTGGCAACTCAGCTCTTAGTGGACAGTGTGCTAGTGAGGACCTTCGCTCTGCTGAGTCAGTGAGGGTACGGAACAGGGAGCTGTGCGGCAGCAACAGTGCAGCTTCATCAGGGGCTCAGGTCAAATGCCTTTATGCAAATGCACATAGCATGGGGAATAAACAAGAGGAGCTAGAGATGTGCGCATCTCTGTGAGGCTATGATATCATTGGCATCACGGAGAAGTGCTGGGACAGCTCCTGTGACTGGAGTGTTGGGATGGGAGGATACAGGCTCTTTAGGAAAGACAGGCAGGTGAGATGAGGAGGAGGTGTCACCCTCTATGTCAAAGATCAGCTGGAGTGCATGGAGCTCTGCCTGGGACTGGATGAGGAGCCCATGGAGAGCTTATGGGTCAAGATTAAAGGCAGGGCAGGGACTGGTGACATTACTGTGGGAGTCTGCTACCGGTCACCTGACCAGCACGAGCGAGCAGATGAGGCCCTCTATAGGCAGATAGGAGCAGCTTCACATTAAAAGCCCTGGTCCTCATGGGGGACTTCAGCCACCCGGACATCTGTTGGAGGGACAACACAGCAGGGCATAGGCAAGCCAGGAGGTTCCTGGAATGCACTGATGACCACTTCCTCCTCCAAGTGATAGAGGAGCCCATGACTAGAGGTGCGATGCTGGACCTTGTTCTCACCAACAAGGAGGGGCTGGTGGGGAATGTGAAAGTCAAGGGCCGCCTTGGCTGCAGTGACCACAAAATGGTGCATTTCAAGATCCTTAGGGCAGTAAGGAGGGCGCACAGCAAGCTCACTAACCTGGACTTCAGGAGAGCAGACTTTGGCCTCTTCAGGGATCTGCTTGGTAGAAAACCATGGGATAAAGCCATGGAGGGAAGAGGGGTCCAGGAAACCTGGTCAGTTTTCAAGGATCACCTCCTCCAAGCTCAGCAGTGATGCATCCCGACCAAGAAGAAGTCAGGCAGATACGCCAGGAGGCCTACATGGTTGAACAAGGATCTGCTGGACAAACTGAAGCAGAAAAAGGAGGCCTACAGAGGATGGAAGCAAGGATAGGTAGCTTGGGAGGAATACAGAGAAATCGCCTGTTTCGGTTTCGGCTGCCGCCGGCAAACAAAAACGCCACGCGGCCGCCCCTCCCCCCGCCGGCGTGCGGAGGAGAATGGAAAGAAAAAGGCAGAAACTGGTGGGTCGGGATAAGGGCAGTTTAACAGAACAGCAAACAGAGGGAAACAGGAACAACAACGATACAAATAAGGAGAAAACACAGCAACGAACCGTAACGACCCAGACAGCCGCTCTCCCGAAACAGGACCGGCGCCGCCCCCCCCCCCCCAAGCTGCGAGTGCGTTCCTGCCGCGCCGCCCCCCCCACCGGAACCCAGCATGACGTCACATGGTATGGAATACCCGGCTCCGTTTGGCCAGGTGGGGTCAGCCCCCACCCCCCGGCTGTGCCCCTTCCTGGAGTCAGGTGAAAATTAACCCTGTCCTGGCCAAACCCAGGACATTATCCACCCCTTATTCCATACCATCTACATCATGCCCAGGTCCCCCATTGTCCAGTTGATCACCACCACTTCTCCTGTCTCCAGATATCATTCCCTTAGTCTATCGATCATCACTCTAAAGTGTCCGTTGAGTTCGTTTAATCCATGACTTCAGGCTCCATCTGTCGTTATGGTCTTCCGTGGCAGGGGAGGTGATGTGTGGTGATGGGCGGTCACTTGCTGCATCCGGAGATCACGGCTGATGTATCTGGTGCAGCCCGTGCCCACAGTCTGCAGGACATCTTGATCTTGATGAAGTTGCTGGATGCCAGTTGTTGAAAACCAGGTCCAGTTCCATCATCGCTGTGCTCTGCTAGGTTTTCATTGAAAAAGTCCATCCTTCTTTAATCTGAACGATTCTTACTATGATACTACTGGTACAAAATATAACAATCATAACAGTGATAACAGACAGTGACAGGGTTATTTAACAATTAACTTTATACAATTAATTTATGGACTATTCTCGCCCAAAATTAAATCCCCATGAGGTACGCATCGGACTTCCCCATCCTTCCACATTACCCACCAGGTACACCCAGGTCCTTGAGCAAAAGCAATCCCGCGGACGGGCTTGCCTTTGCCCGAGGCAGGATTAACCCAAACCGTCTTCCCTAACATGTTCCGCATGTGCACTACAGGGACTTTATCTCCTTCTACGGGGCGCTGAGGTTTTGACTGGGCAGGACCAGCCCGGTTGGTGGACCCTCTGGTGTTAACCAACCAGGTGGCCTTTGCTAAATGGGTATCCCAGTTTTTGAAAGTCTCACACCCCATTGCCCTCAAAGTGGTTTTTAGCAGCCCATTGTAACGTTCGATCTTTCCAGAGGCTGGTGCATGGTAGGGGATATGATACACCCACTCAATACCGTGTTCTTTGGCCCAGGTGTCTATGAGGCTGTTGCGAAAGTGAGTCCCGTTGTCCGACTCGATTCTTTCGGGAGTGCCATGTCGCCACAGGACTTGTTTTTCCAGGCCCAGGATGGTATTCCGGGCGGTGGCGTGGGGCACAGGGTAGGTTTCCAGCCATCCGGTGGTGGCCTCCACCATTGTGAGCACGTAGCGCTTGCCTTGGCGGGTCTGTGGCAGTGTGATATAGTCAATCTGCCAAGCCTCCCCATATTTATATTTTAGCCATTGTCCTCCATACCACTGAGGCTTTACCCGCTTAGCTTGCTTGATTGCAGCGCATGTCTCACATTCATGGATAACCTGTGCAATAGTGTCCATGGTCAAGTCCACCCCTCGGTCATGAGCCCATCAGTATGTCGCGTCTCTTCCTTGGTGGCCCGAGGTGTCATGGGCCCACAGAGCTATAAACAGTTCACCCTTATGTTGCCAGTCCAGATCCACCTGAGCCACTTCAATCTTAGCAGCCTGATCTACCTGGTGGTTGTTTTGATGTTCTTCAGTGGCCGGACTCTTAGGGACGTGGGCGTCCACGTGACGGACTTTTACAACCAACTGCTCCAGACGGGCAGCAATATCTTGCCACAATGGGGCAGCCCAGACAGGTTTGCCTCTGCGCTGCCAGTTGTTCTTCTTCCATTCCTGCAGCCACCCCCACAAGGCATTGGCCACCATCCAAGAGTCGGTGTAAAGATAGAGCACTGGCCACTTCTCTCGACTGGCAATGTCTAAAGCCAGCTGGATGGCTTTCACCTCTGCAAACTGGCTGGACTCACCTTCTCCCTCGGCAGTTTCTGCGACTTGTCGTGTAGGGCTCCATATAGCAGCCTTCCACCTCTGCTGCTTCCCCACAATGCGACAGGACCCATCCGTGAACAGGGCATACTGTTTCTTATCTTATGGCAGCTGGTTATACAATGGGGCCTCTTCAGCACGTGTCACCTCCTCCTCTGGCGATGCTCCAAAATCTTTGCCTTCTGGCCAGTCCATGATTACCTCCAGAATTCCTGGGCGACTGGGGTTTCCCATTCGGGCGCGCTGGGTGATCAGAGCGACCCACTTACTCCACGTAGCATCGGTGGCATGATGCGTAGAGGGGACCCTCTCTTTGAACATCCAGCCCAGGACCGGCAATCGTGGTGCTAGGAGGAGCTGTGCTTCAGTGCCGACCACTTCTGAAGCAGCTCAAACGCCTTCATATGCTGCCAGAATCTCTTTTTCAGTGGGAGTATAGCGGGCCTCGGATCCTTTGTATCCCCGGCTCCAGAACCCCAGGGGTCGACCTCGAGTCTCCCCTGGTGCTTTCTGCCAGAGACTCCAGGTTGGGCCATTCTCCCCGGCTGCGGTGTAGAGCACGTTTTTAACATCTTGCCCTGACCGGACTGGACCAAGGGCATGAACTATCTCCCGTTTAATCTGTTCAAATGCCTGTCGTTGCTCAGGGCCCCATTCAAAATCATTCTTCTTCCGGGTCACGTGGTACAGAGGAGTCACAATTTGGCTGTAATTTGGGATGTGCATCCTCCAAAAACCCACAACACCCAGGAAGGTCTGTGCTTCCTTTTTGCTGGTTGGTGGAGACATAGCTGCTATTTTGTTGATGACATCCATTGGGATTTGACGGCGCCCATCCTGCCATTTTATCCCCCAAAACTGGATCTCTTGCGCAGGTCCCTTGACTTTACTTCGCTTAATGGCGAAACCGGCTTTCAGAAGGATCTGAACTATTTTCTCCCCTTTCTCAAAAACTTCCTCTGCTGTGTCACCCCATATAATGATGTCATCGATGTACTGCAGATGTTCTGGAGCTTCACCCTTTTCCAGTGCAGTCTGGATTAGTCCATGGCAAATGGTGGGACTGTGTTTCCACCCCTGGGGCAGTCGATTCCAGGTGTACTGGATGCCCCTCCAGGTGAAAGCAAACTGTGGCCTGCACTCTGCTGCCAAAGGGATGGAGAAGAATGCATTAGCGATGTCAATTGTAGCATACCACTTGGCTGCCTTTGACTCCAGCTGATATTGAAGTTCTAGCATGTCTGGCACGGCAGCACTCAGCGGTGGTGTGACTTCATTCAGGCCACGGTAGTTGTCAGTCTCCACTCTCCAGTAGATTTTCTTACTGGCCATATGGGACTATTAAAGGGTGAGCGAGTTTTGGTGATCACTCCTTGACTCTCCAGCTGGTGGATCAGCTGATGAATGGGGAGAAGGGAGTCTCGGTTGGTACGATACTGTCGCCGGTGCACCATCGTGGTTGCGATGGGTACCTGTTGTTCTTCAACCCTCAGCAACCCCAGAAGGGACGGATCCTCCGAGAGACCAGGCAAAATGGACAGCTCTTTAATTTCTTCCGTCTCCACTGCAGCTATGCCAAAAGCCCACCGATGCCCCTTTGGGTCCTTGAAATAGCCTCTCCTAAGATAGTCTATCCCAAGGATGCACGGAGCCTTGGGGCCAGCTGCAATGGGGTGCTTCTGCCAGTCCTGCCCAGTGAGGCTCACTTCAGCCTCCAGTACACTCAGCTCTTGGGACCCCCCTGTCACTCCAGAAATGCAAATGGACTCTGACCCTTTGAACTCTGATGGCATTAAGGTACACTGTGCACCAGTGTCCACTAGAGCTTTATACTCTTGTGGATCTGACGTGCCAGGCCACCGAATCCACACCGTCCAATAGACACGGTTGTCCCTTTCCTCCACCTGGCTGGAGGCAGGGCCCCTCTAATCCTGGTCAGAGAATTTGCTGCTCACTTGCTGTAAAAATGACTTGGAGGTCCCCTCCAGAGGATTGGAATCAATGTCAAACTGTCTACCTGGTCTGGAGAGCTGGCTTCTGGAAACTGGAGCGGCACTTTTCCTAAGAGAATCCCCTTTGGTGATTGTTTTACCTCGCAACTCACGGACTCGTGCCTCTAGACTTGAGGTGGGTTTTCCATCCCACTTCCTCATGTCCTCTCCGTGGTCACGCAGGTAAAACCACAGGGTGCCCCGGGGTGTATAGCCTCTGTATTCCCTCTCCTGAGCAGAGAAACGCCTGCCCCTAATAGGTGAGATGCGGGCCCGCACAGGTGGGGAGTAGGACATACTCTGTTCGAGTCGCTGGACCTTCTGGGACAATTTATTTACAGCTGAGACAAGGGAGGAAGAGACACTTTCCTCATATTGCCGGAGTCTGACAGCCACCTCATCCACTGTTGGTGCCTCCTTACCCTTCCAGTTTACAACTGCCAGTGAGTTGGCATATGAGGAGGGTGCGCTCCGCACAAACTTCCTCCACATGGATTGTGAGCACTGGACTTCATCTGGGTCTGTGGGTAACTGGTCATCATCTGGTTCATTATAAACTAGCTCCCACACAGCTAATTCCCTCAAGTACTGAATACCCCTTTCCATATTGGTCCACTTGCCAGGATAGCATACAAAATCGTCACTGAAGGGGTATCTCTCCCTCACCCCTGAGAGAAGTCTCCTCCAGAGGCTGAGGACTTGTTCCTTTTTCCCAATGGCCTTGTCAATGCCCCCGTCCCTGGCCAGGGATCCCAGCTGCTTGGCTTCCTTGCCCTCTAGCTCCAAGCTGCTGGCCCCGTTATCCCAACACCGCAGCAGCCAGGTGACAATGTGCTCGCCTGGGTGGCGGCTGAAATCTTTCCGCATGTCTCGCAGCTCACCCAGGGACAGGGAACGGGTGATGATCTCTGTCTCTATCTCCCGCGATGACCCTGGCTCATCGTCATCCCTCCCGGAGCGATCTGCTCTCTTTGCGTCTTTCTTTAGTTTTACAGGAGCGACTGCTACTGGCACAGGTTGGTCATTGGGCTCAGCCGCGATGCCTGCAGCTGGAGCTGGGGCTGGAGCAGCTGCTGTGCCCGCTGGGGAAACTGAGGCAGACCCTGCAGCTGTGGCAGCGGTGGTGCTGGTCAGGGGGGCTGTGACTGTCTGCTGGGCTGGAGGGGCTGCAGGGCCGGCTGGGGGGGCAGCGCCAGTCACAGTGCCTGCCGCTTCGTTTCCCCCCCTTTCCCCTTTAGGGCACTGAACAGTGTTAAACAGGGCAGCTCGGTAGGCATGGGCCAGACCCCAGTACGTTGCTGTGATCTGTGTCTCTCTGGAGTTCCCAGGGTGGCAGCACACTTTTTGCAGATATTTTACTAGTTTTTCCGGATTCTGAATTTGTTCAGGGGTGAGTGTAAAAAACACCGGTGATGCCCACTGCCCTAGGTACTTGCCCATGCTGTCCCACACACCCAGCCACTCACAGCTATCTGGCCCCGGGCAGGTCTCTGCACGATGTTCTTAACGACTTGTTTAACCCTAAACAAAACCTGCAACCCATTCAGGAAGCATAACAATAGAAACCCGCTGATGTGAGCATCCCAGGGGTACTCGAAATTCTCAAAAGCAGTTAGGACCAGCCTGAGGGAGAGAGGGGGGGCGAAAGAGTGGGGGAAGGTATCCCCTTCGGTTTTCCCCACAGGCTGGGTTTGATTATTAACAAATTCTAAGACATAGCATCCGAGGTATGGAAATGACCGCAGTGCCGCATGCAAGTACAAGACTAGTTTCATGCACAGTGATGTTATCATATCATAAGTCGATATCATACAGTACAGTAAAATCATCATCCTGATCTTCTTTCCCGAGGTAACAAACAGCACGGCGGCAAACACATACAGCAAGTAAGGATTTACGTAGCAGAGATATTCGATCAAAGTCAGAAACATTTTTACCGGCGACTTTAACTAACACAGTAAATGCGTATAATAAATTTTAACAAAATCTATAAAAGCAGTTTTAACACCTGCTGCTCAGCCCTGCCGTTATCCCCGCTCCACGTCTGGGCGCCAATTTAATGTTTCGGTTTCGGCTGCCGCCGGCAAACAAAAATGCCACGCGGCCGCCCCTCCCCCTCCGGCGTGTGGAGGAGAATGGAAAGAAAAAGGCAGAAACTGGTGGGTCAGGATAAGGGCAGTTTAACAGAACAGCAAACAGAGGGAAACAGGAACAACAACGATACAAATAAGGAGAAAACACAACAACGAACCGTAACGACCCAGACAGCCGCTCTCCCGAAACAGGACCGGCGCCGCGCCCCCCCAAGCCGCGAGTGCCTTCCCGCCGCGCCGCCCCCCCCACCGGAACCCAGCGTGACGTCACATGGTATGGAATACCGGGCTGTTTGGCCAGGTGGGGTCAGCCCCCACCCCCCGGCTGTGCCCCTTCCTGGAATCTGGTGAAAATTAACCCTGTCCTGGCCAAACCCAGGACATCGCCCAAGCAGCCAAGGAGGAAGTTAGTTAAGCTAAAGCCCTGACAGAATTAAATCTGGCCAGGGACATCAAAAGGAACAAGAAAGCCTGCTATAGGTATGTCAGTGATGGAAGGAAGACTAGGGGAGATGTGGGCCCTCTCCGGAAGGAAGCTGGAGACCTGGTTACCTGGGACGTGGAGAAAGCTGAGATGCTTAACGACTTTGTTGCCTCAGTCTTCAACAGCAAGTGCTCTGGCCACACCGCCCAAGTTGCAGAAGGCAAAGGTGGGGACTGGGAGAATGAAGAACTGCCCACTGTAGGAGAAGACCAGGTTTGAGACCATCTAAGGAACCTGAAGGTGCACAAATCCATGGGGCCTTATGAGATGCACCCGCGGGTCCTGAGGGAACTGGTGGACAAAGTTGCCAAACCACTCTCCGTCATATTTGAGAGGTCATGGCAGTCTGTGGAAGTCCCCACCGACTGGAGAAGGGGCAACATCACCCCCATTTTCAAAAAGGGATAAAAGGACGTCAGTCTCACCTCTGTGCCTGGCAAGATGGTGGAGCAGATCCTCCTTGAAACCATGCTAAGACACATGGAAAATACGGAGGTGATGGGGGACAGCCAACAGGGCTTTACCAAGGGCAAATCATGCCTGACCAGCTTGGTATCCTTCTGTGATGGGGTTACAGCGTTGGTGCACAAAGGGCAGGCACCTGACATCACCTACCTGGACTTGTGCAAGGCATTCGACACTGTCCCTCATGATGTCCTTGTCTCTAAATTGGAAGGACATGGATTTGACAGACGGACCACTCACTGGATAAGGAACTGGCTTGATGGATTAACTCAAAGAGTTGTAGTCAATGGCTCGATGTCCAGGTGGAGACCAGTGACGAGTGGTATGTGCCTCAAGGGTCGGTACTGGGGCCGGTGCTGTTTAATATCTTTGTTGGTGACATGGACAGTGGGATTGCATGCACCCTCAGCAAGTTTGCCGACGACATCAAGCTGTGTGGTGTGGTTGACACACTGGAGGGAAGGGATACCATTTAGAGGGACCTTGACAGGCTGGAGAGGTGGGCCTGTGTGAACTGCAAGAAGTTCAACAAGACCAAGTACAAGGTCCTGCATGTGGGTCGGGGCAATCCGAAACACAAGTACAGGCAGGGCGGAGAGTGGCTTGAGAGCAGATCAGAGGAGAAAGACTTGGCAGTACTGGTGGATGAGAAGCTCAACATGAGCCGACAATGTGTGCTTGCAGTCCAGAAAGCAAACCGTATCCTGGGCTGCATCAAGAGAAGCATGGTCGGCAGGTTGAGGGAGCCGATTCTGCCCCTTTACTCCGCTCTTGTGAGACTCCACCTGGAGTCCTGTGTCCAGCTCTGGAGCCCCCAACAGAAGGACATGGATGTGTTGGAGCGGGTTCAGAGGAGGGCCACAAAAATGATCAGAGGGCTGGAGTACCTCTCCTACGAGGACAGCCTAAGAGACTTGAGGCTGTTCAGCCTGGAGAAGAGAAGGCTCCGGTGTGACCTTATAGCAGTCTTCCAGTACCTGAAGGGGGCCTACAGGAAGGATGGAGAGGGACTTTTCACAAGGGTGTGTAGTGATAGGACATGGGGGAACAGCTTCAAACTAAATGAGGGCAGATTTAGATTAGATATTAGGAAGAAATTCTTCACCATGAGGGTGGTGAAACACTGGAACAGGTTGCCCAGAGAAGCTGTGGATGCCCCCTCCCTGTCAGTGTTCAAGGTGAGGTTGGATGGAGCTCTGAGCAATCTGGTCTAGTGGAAGATGTCCCTGCTCATGGCACGGGGGTTGGACCCAGATGATCTTTAAGGTCCCTTCCAATCCTTACTATTCTATGATAATCCAAAAAGGTAAAAATAGGCTGCTAATAGATTGATTTGGCCTGTGAAAATGAACATATAGGCTACAGTCTGAAAAGGGTAAACTTTAGACTTCAAAACAAGTGTGATAGCAAGTAAAGGTACTTTTGGACAAAATGGACTGAAGAAAATATGGTTTTAAGAGACTGCTTACATCGCCTTAGCACAGTTTATGATGCCAGTGTGATAGGAAAAGTTGGAAAGAATGGTTTTTACAATTTTAGCATAGAGCTGTGTGGGCAGCATCGAAAAAAAAAGAACCAAAAAAGTCCAAACACACACCAAAAAAACCCCAAACCTGGCAGTCTTGAAATGACATATGGCTTCAGGGCTACAGAGAGAAAGGGGGAGTCCTGGGCTCAGAGTACCAGGCAAGCCCAGTGAGAGGTCCATTACCACATGGGAAGACTGCAGAACATTGTTCAAACCCTATCAAAAAGAAGTGGCACAATATTAATGCCCAGGGCCTTCTTTTTAGGCAGGTATAGTTTCATATTGAAGTGTTTTATTGAGATAGAAGACACTGAAACAAAATGCAAAAGTGAAAGATGAAAGATTTAGTTCAAGATTTTGATACAGAGAGATTATATGAACTGGAACCGTAATTCATCAGTGGAATTCTTAGCGTGATTGTAATCCAAAGCCTCAGAAGTTACTAATTTATGAGTACATATTTGACAAATCTGACATTAATGAAGCTTGATGGTGTGATTCATATGACTGGAATGCTAGTGTCAGTGGTAATGATCTATGTAAGTGGATGGAAACAAAGTTGGATGACATTTTACAAAAAAGACCTCTTTCTGACTGAGGCTGGAAGAAGATGATTGGCTCCCTAAGGACGTACTTGTTCTGTTCAGAAAAAAAACCAAAATAAAACACCTACATTATTGTAAGGGACTTCAATCTGAGAGCCTTGCTAGAAAGTTTACAAATAGTTAAATATCACTAGAATTTCTAAAAATTATGGATTACTTCTTTATCAGTCAAAAGATGCTGCTCGAGGCATAGGAAAAAAATATCTTAGGTATGATTTCATTATGAAAAAGAACTATGAGCTAAATAATATAGAGAAAAAGTACTAAAGAGGAAAATGTAAATGGCTTTTGGGAATCATATTAAGACCATTTTACTGTATAAAAGGAAAAATGTAACAAAACTCCTGTTTTTTAAACTGTATATTGGTTAAGAGTAGAAATGAAAGAAAATTCATAACAAAGCAAGAGAAAAAAGTAAAATTGTAGCACTGAATAGAATAGAAGGGAACTAGATTATAGAAAATGGATAAAGGCAGGAAAAAAATCTGAGAGATCTTCGAGAAACTGTTCAAGAGTAAAAAATTTTCACAGTAGTACTAGTGTAGTATAATACTACTGTAATATAGCACTGAACAAAAATAGAAAAATGTCAGCAATAACATACAGAACACTAAAACATTCAACAACTACACCTATTTTGTATTTGGGAGGAAGGTATGTGAGAACCAGACCTAGCAGAAACTAGATGCCTGCTTCTAGACATAGTAACTTAAAAATTAAAGGAGGATGGTATATAGAATCCATAAGGATTAACAGAAAAGAGATGTGGTTGAAAAACGAGTGATTGCTGTACATACTAACCTGTTATGAAGTGAGAAGCTAGATACCCTGTTTTGGAAGGTTATGGATTTGCTTGAAGAAGACAGCAAGATCAATGTTACATTTCCATAAGGTACTATCTCTTGCCAGCATTTTGATTTAGAGAGAAGAATAATGCAAAATCGATGTAACACACATAAAATAGCAAGGTAATAGCTATGAAAAAAATACAACAAACAGAGTTACTCTGTTTCTAGAGAGGACACAAGGTAATTACTCCCTGGCCTATGTGCGATTTAATACCTGTAGCTTGGAAGAGGCACACTAAATTATAGCTGATGAAGTTGGACTTTTGGGGGTTGGACTAGATGACCTTTAAAGGCCCCTTTCAAACTCAAACTGTTTTATGTTTCTAAGTTTGAAAGTGATACAGAAGTGTCTGAAGTAATAATGAGAAAGACACGTCCCTGATATGAAACCATCCGAATCCTTGATTAGCTGGCATAACTAAATGAGATATTTTATTATTACCAAATAGAAAGGAATTCGTAAAGAGCAGGAATGTGAGCAGTGTTTTCCAGGCAGGAGAGACTAAACTAAGACTCCCAGGTCTTCCTCCAAAACAGTACTCGGAAGGACTAATGTGATATCAGTATGTTTAGATAAAGAAAGTACAAGAAGTTTGTATGTATTGCTGCCATGGCTGCTATTGGAACACTTTATCCAGATCTCATGTTCACAACTGAGAATGATAATGAAAAACGGAGAAGATTCAGATAAAACCTACAAGTTTTGTCACTGCTGGTTAAGAAACGTTCTTTTAGGGACCGACATCTTGCAGTGTGATAGTTCTGGTTTAGGATTTGCTATAGACTTCTTTCTTACGTCACTTAGTCTGTTTTCTCAGTCATTATATTCCTGCATCAGAGACCAAAAATGACTACAGTCATGGGAATATAGATCGTATGGTTAAAATGTGGTAGTGGGAATAGGTTGACATTTATATAAATCATTTATTGTGATTGCTAATTTCACACTTTTATTGTAGTTTGCTCCCTATCTTTGAGCATGACACTTGTCTAAGTAATAGCCATGTGTTTGAAGGGTATGAATTTCTCCCTGATTATCATGTTACCAGGAAGTTTGTCATTTTTTAAATTTCTAGTGAGAAGAAAATAAGAACGTGATAAATGGTCTATTAGATGAGACTACAGGTCTGTCTAGCCCAGTGTTCTTCTTTCAACAGCAATAACAACAGATTTTACCCCTATTATATGAAATTTATACAGAAGTTCCTTCATCCCTTGTAGACCATGAACATGTGAAAGAAATGTCACTTTTTATCGGTGTGGTTTAACTGTGAGGTAAGGAAGTAGAATAGCAACATGGATGCGAAGTCCCCTGAGTGCCTCCAAACTTGTAGCTGTGCTGCTCTTGCCTCCGGAGAGGAAGCAGAAGTAGGGAAGAAAGGTGGAGCCGTCCTTGACATCAGCTGCAGTTTTTGTCCGTGCTTCTTCCTGCCCCAGCAGAGGCAGGGACCTGTGATCCAGAGACAGTGTCCTGGAGCTGGTAGCCGGGCACCCGCTCTTGCCTCTATGGCCGTGTCCTGTCTCTGCCCCTCAGATGGAGCAAATTTGACTGAGTCTTTTCCCGCCTGCCTTCCACCAGTGCAGCTCAGAGTTGTACAAGGACAGAAAGGACTGCTGGAGAAAGAGGAGGTGGGCTGCTTGGCCAAGAGGAAAGCATAACCAAGGTGGTGAAAGAGGAAGAAAGAAACCAAGGAACGGAAGAAACAATAGGAAATGAGAGAAAAGCCCTTCCCATATGCTTTTCCCATGGCCTCCCCCTGTTCCCTCTCACTTTGCTCCCTGCCCTCCCAGCTCTTTTCCTACTCTGTCTTCACCACAAAAAGAAATTTCACAACTTCCTCAAAATTTTCAGCTTGTTGGAAAATGAATTATTTCCTGAGTCCTGCCGGCATTTTTGAGCTATTTTTCCATTATGTATATTTTCATTATGTGTAGAAAGTGCCTGATGATTAAAAAACTAAACTGTATATTAAAATAACAAGATACTTTGATAAATAAAAATACAACCCAGAAGTGAGCCTGCTGTAGGTTGTTTTCATGGCTCATTCCACTGCAATAACACATATAAAAGGGAGACAAGATTTTTCCAAGAAAAAGCCTTTTTCTACTAAAAGGTAGAAGTGGGGAGCAAAACAACAGACAACACAAATCCAAGTGGGACATCTGCAACAGTGTAATTTAGGGTTTACATTCTTTTCCAATAGTTAAAATAGAACAGAGGTTATACGACATACTCAAATATTTCTTTGTAACAAAGTGAAGAAGCAAAACTGCATGACTAAGATTTGAGTTGAACAGGATGATACTGCATCAAGATGCAATCTACTGCTGAATTAAAACTGTGAAATAATGACTAGTTCTGGTCAAATATAGCAGAGAAGTAGTGAGGAACATTAATTCTCACCTAAACAATGAATTCACTTTGCAAACCTCTCTTTAATTCCAGTGTTATTTCTGTAAGCAAATTCCAGTGTCATTTCTGTAAGCCAAATTTAAGATTCTACAAGTATGCGTGAGTTTGTATTTACGTTTGAATGACTTGCAGATATGATTTTCATGAATCTTGCCAGTACAATTTATCATGGCAGAGAAAAATTCATCTTGAGACACTACTGCCCTTGTTTATTGGTTCAGTATGTCTTTAAAAACCTTCCAGGCATGTCCTGTATGTTTAATTGTATGGAATCCCACTTTTGTGATTCCATCATGAACTGCTGTTTTCTGTGACTAAAACATATCATTAGTTTTAGTGTGCACGTGGTGAATGGTTACGGAGTTTTGAATTCTGGAAAGTGTGAAGAAGCTCTCTTATATTTATCTGAAATAAAAGTCAAAGTGATCAAAATGAATTATCTAATAATTTGTGGCTTTCTAACGTACCAGAAAATGGCACCTCTAGAGGGCGAGGTCTTGACAATATAAGTTTAGACTGGAGTTTATTTAGTTTAGTTTATTTTCTAACTCTTGCAGTAAAAGGATGTAGACTTGTATTCTTCACTGAAGGCATGATATTTCATGTCTCATGCAGGAATTATTGGGGGAGCCTCATTGCCTTTGTGATATGTGGTAAGTCAGAAGAACTAGGCTTTCTGATCGTAGAAGCTGTGAAACTGGGACCAGTTACCCAATCCACCAAAAACCTCACAAGTCATTTAAATTACTCGTGTGTAAAGCCGAGGCTTCAGTGTCCTGTTTTTTTACTCCTCAGGTTCAAATATTCTATAATTTCAAGATAGGGTTTTCATTCTTTGCTCAAGAGCAGCGAGAAGACTTTCCTCAGCTGGCAACAAGGCTTGATAGTACAAGTCACACATAGCACAGAAGTGGTGAGCCAAGTAAACATAATGTTATTTTTAACCAGGGGAATAATGTTCACACAGTAGGACAAAAAAAGTGAAACACACAGAAGTTGCAGGAAACTCTTATCAAACAGGCGGCAAAAAGGAATATTTCCTTTGTTTGTCAAAGCCTGCTTGTGCTTCTAGGCTGCTTCATTTCTGCTGTTGAAGAGAATCTCTCTTCAAAGATACTTAAGACAGGAATAAACTTTCCAACATCTAAGGAATGGAAGAAAAATGAATAATGACGAAATATTTGTGTTGCTCCTCAAATAAAAGGGAAATTTAAAAGCATTAATAAAAAAGGCACCCTGGGTAGCTAAAGCTGTATCAATACCACAGAACTGACAGGATGACTTAAAACATGGGTCCAATTCATTTGAAAGTGTCGAAGAGGATAATCTCTGTAACTGGAGGTGTTCCTGACTAAACTTTGACATGCTTTTTATTTGCCTGTTTCAGGGTCATAAGAATGTGATTTTCTCTCTCCAATTGCAATGCGTGTATGTAAATACAGTACTTCTTATACTGAGGACACACCTAAAAGAGCTGCTTACAGGGAATGTGTTTTTCACAACAACACATAACATTTTTAATTGTCGTGAAGCAGCAGAAATGATGGTGTCAGTGTGAGATATTGAAATTGATCCTTTTTCAGCTGAGCTTTATGATCCAGAAAAGAATTTAAGCATGTATTTTATTTATGTCATATACAGAGTTACACTAACTGCAGTGGAATCTATTTACTGTACTTAAACATTATTGTGCAATTAAATGTGTTACTGGAAAATGTCCATTTCCAGGTCACTAGTACTGAACACACCTTTTTCAGACCTCTTGAAAATGTCACTGATGATCCTCATATATGGTCTAACCATCTAACTAGGTTAATGGGTGAATTTTCATATGTTCACAATGGTTACAAATGCAGGATGGAGGTTATACTTCCTGATAAACAGACCTGAAACCCACACATACATTGACCAGCATAAAAATTAGGATGAATTTGCCTTCTTTTTGTGATCTTAGAAAACATCTGAAAAATTCCAATCACAAAGCTTTTTTCTCTGAAGGAAAGAATAAATTTGGGAAAGACAATAGGACAGTATTCCTATTTTTATACTGGATTTGTCAGTCATGGCGGAGAGCTTCAGCCTGTTGGATTCCAATTCACTGATGCTAACTTCACTGCAAAAAAAACAGAACAGGTAATGGTACCAGTTCTATAAAAATGACATTGGAATAACTGGTTAACTAAATTTTCTAGAAAGAAAAGCATTCCTGCATGTTAGCATTTACCTCATGGTTCTTCTCTACAGGTCTAATTTTGCTATGCAACACAAAGGTCCAAGTATGAACCTGTCAATAATTTTCAATCTTAGATCAAATACACCACAAGTATTTTCATTTCTTCCTAGTCTTCAACTTCATTATTGAGGATTTAATTGTGATAACAAGCATAAAACCAGTTAAAGTCTACTATTGGAGCTACCTTCTGTATGAAGAAAGGATTTACACTAATTCTTTAGCTTCTATGTGTTTCAAAATAGCCTGTTGTTAGTTTACATTTGTGTTTGTTTGTTCAGATCCCTATAATATATAATTTTATCTGCTCCATTTTCTTAAAATGCATTTCCATTTTGACCAAACCCACAGTCACTTAGATGTAATAAACCTTCATTTCCAAGTGCAGCAATACCACACAATTGCTCTTTATGTTTCAAGGAGCCAAAAAATTTCCTTTAGTCTCAATTCCTGGGATGAACTCTTGCCACATTTTAACCTTTTTCCCTGTCTGCTGAGATGATTTCTTACTAATTTTTGCTATTCACAGAATATGCAATTTACATACCGTCTTTCTGCATTCATAACAGTAATTCTTTGTGATTGATAACATCAGGAATTATATTATCCAACCAAAGAATGTCAGAATAATGACAAAATCTGGGAATTAAATGCTGATGCTTAAAAAAGGGTAAAGCAGAGTTATCAAATGAAGCTTTTTGTTTAAAAAAAAGCAAAATTAAGGAAGCTCTGCCCCTAACCCTAGAGTGTGTCCCCCCAGTCACAAAATTGTCATCCAGCTACATTTCTCAGACTGTGTATGACTGTTTTTCCAATCTGTCACCTCTCTTCTTCGTTTCCTTCGTATCATGTATCAATGGGCTCCATGTTTCAGATCTGAATGTTAATGAATTACTAAAAATGTGATTATGAGTATATAGTTATACTTCAAACTTTAAATATGAGCAGTTTACTACTCATGAGTATCAGTTTCGCAACAATTTCAAGTCTTTTTTTTCTGCCTAATTGCAGGGATCTTTTTCCTAACTATGAATCTTTGTAAACTATGAACCGTTGTAAATCTTTTGTACAAATGTAGAAATAGATGAAACTACCCCCTAGATTAAAACCAAGTATAAATTGTGAACAGAGCTGATAAGAAATAAAAATGAAATAATGGAAATTATCTCACCCTAGCTGGTTTTCGTTGTGTTGCAGAGGTGGCAACTCTGATTCAGCTTCACTCTTTTTTTCATTCATGCTTGAAGTGGCCTTATGCTGCAGATTACCCATGCATTGTACACCATGCCAAAATGTCATTTGATTTCAAGGGTCTTAAGTTCTATTTTTTGTGAGGGTTTTCATAGATCTAATGTCTATCTGTATAAAACATGGAGCTTCAATTTTAGTGGGGATTAAACATTTCTATATGTTTCCTTGAAAATCGATGTCTTGCTGTCTTGCCCTCCCCCTTTTCTTCCAGCATTTTTATTACCAACTATATAAACCTTTAATCTTTTCTTAAAGCCTGAATTTTTGCCTTAACGATATCTCGTAGGAAGGACTGCTGCAAGTGGACTAGACGTCGTATATGATCTTTTCATGTGTTTTGTATGTATCGCTTACAACACTCTAAGCAATTAAAGATCTTAAAAGCTCCTATTTTAATACTATTTTAGATCATATTTACTCTTTAGAAATAGAAAAGCAGTTTAGTTCTTTTTGTTTGTTGATCAGGAATATTATTTTATATTCCTGTCATCAAATTTTTGTTCCTATAAAATCACTACTCTTGAATGACTTAGATGTCATAAAAAACAATCAATGGCCCAAATAATTGAAATGTCATGCTTCAGCAATAATAAATTTCAATGTTTTTAGACTATTAGCATTTGAAATCTTAAGGCATTTGTCAGGTCATGTTGGACAAGTGTTTTGTAGAGAGTGTCTCCATCTCAGCCAACAGTAATCCCCATTTGGAATATTTTGCTGAGAACAATATCCTCAAAACTCGTCTCGGCCAACAATAATCCTCTTAGGTCTGGAGCCCAGGATGTAGCAGGCTGTATCATTGCTGCTTCAGTCACCAAAACCTCTCACAGGAACTCAAACAACCCTGAGTTTCTTCACAGGACAAACAGTCAATTTTGAAGGTGCTGAATTGCCAAGACTGTACCTGTTTTCCCTTTATGATAAATGTTTACATAAGATGCTCAGAAGTTTCTGTTTCTTTCAGGTGTATGTTGATGGCTATATGAAATGACAAATACAAGTATTTCATTTTTATGGGCATATGAAAAGCTTTGAGAAAGAAAAAAGATAATAACAGAGAAAAGGAAAATACCTAAACCCCAAATTTTTAACAGCTTAACAGATTAACAGATACAAAACACAATCTTGTATACTTCTTACCTTAACTAGACAAAGCTGCCACTGAGATCAAACTATTTTAACATCAAGCCACTGTAACATTAATCACATACGGCTCATTCCATTTTTACTTTTTTTCAGAAAAAACATATCTGTGCCTCAAGTTTAGTGATGTGTTTTGGTTCTGTATCTGAAGCAAAACAAAATGAATTCCTGAATGTTTCCAAGGAAAAAATTCTTACCTCACACAAAATGAAGGGAGAGGATGGGAATCCTGACCTTACTACAGTCAGTGAATATTTTGCCACTTACTACTACACTTGGGCAAAGTAGAATAATATCACTTCGGAAAGGTGACTGATGATATTTTTACTTTCTTTTTTTCTCACATAAATCATATGCATTGTCATTCCAGGTGATCAAATAAAGGGTAAACTGTCTTCCAAAATAAAGTTTTGCTATGAATAGCCAAAGGAAAGGAAGTCTGTAACTCGAGAGAAGAGCAAAGTATAATTCTGTACACCCTGAGAAAACACTAGAATTAGTGTGATTCAGAAGTTTAACCAGGATTAATAAATAATGATGCCTGTCTGCCTGAAATCCTCACTATTACCTGTGAGTTTAATTCATTTCTTTGCTTTGTGCTAACACTTTTCACAAGAATGAACTTTTTTCCCAAAGTAACAGAAAACCTTGTGCTTTTCAAATGCAACATGCCATGGCAGAAGTTCAGAGTAGCTCGTGCACAAATGTTTTTGAAATAAAAGTTTCCATCATGTGAACACAGTATGTACTCAGGAATAGGTAGGTAAATTTACAGGTACGAAGTCATCTCAGCAATAAAAAGAGAGCATTTCCCCCTCTATGCACTTCTGAACAGCTAAGAAGTGGTATAATCCACTTGTTGAAAGAATGGCACTACTATTAATGATACATTTATACTATATCATAAATGTCATTCTGAAACAGAGATCATGAGCAGATTCTCTAGCCTTGCAATTTGCAAGCTTGCGGAAACGACTGTTGCACTTTGCAAGCCATCCAGATCCTCTAGAATAATGTAGAACCGACCAGTTCTGGATGGCTCTGATTATCTGGTGTTATTGTACATATTTAATATTGACATCAAAGATTAGACCTCCATTTTTCAATGCTAAACCTTTCTTTCATTACCATCTCTCCTGTTAAAAGATCCTGGGAAAAGCCGCATCTAGCACCGTTGAGCTAGGAAGAGACCTATTCTGATAAGGCTTTTAAGGAAGAAACCATCTGGTATGAAGTTAAAAGATTCACTAGATTCAGAAATATAGGTTACTTTCTTGTCTCAGCCACTGAAACAGTGTATAACCACATGGAGGTAACATCCTCCCATATATTGTTATTTGTTAATGTTTCAGTTTCTCACACAGTAGTGAAAATCATGTGACCAAGTTCTTTTACTAATTTCTGCTCATATACATCTATTTCGTAAGTAAAATGGGTGTTCGTACTAAGTAAGAATTATGGAAAAGTTGTTCAAGTATTTATTTTTAATATCTAGCTCAGCTGACTTTCTGAAATTAAAACGTGGACTTTCTGTTTCTCTGTGTATTTACTCTTTCAGAATGTGAGATATATGGTAGCTGCAAGTGACCTGTGCTAGATGACACAATTTAGAAAACTGATGTACCTTAACTATAAATATCTGATTTGTGACTTAGAATGGATATTTTAAGGTTCTGCAATAGCTGTTTAGTCTCGGATTGTGATCTTTATAACATCTGGAAAATTATTCTGTAAAAATAACTAATGAAATTTGGGTTTGTCTTAGAAATACCTTATTCTGTGTTTCTTATTCTGGAAAGTGGCTGAGTAGTGCAAGTAATCCTGATCAGCTTTATACTTACGAGGAACAAATGGAAAGAGCCTGGAATGGTCAGTTTGAGTTGTAAGTGAGAAAAAGAAAGCTGTTCAATTGTAATAGAAGTTCAGCTGTGAAAGAAATAATTGGCAAACAGCACAGGGATTATGTTATACTTAGATATTCCCTGATGCAGGGAGCAGAATGATAGTCTTCCACCAAAGTATGCTGCTTCATTTGTATCCTGGTTTTGGCTGGGATAGAGTTAATTTTCTTCCTAGTCACTGCTATAGTGCTCTGTTTTGGATTTGATATGAGAAGAACGTTGATAATACACTGATGGTTTTAGTTGTTGCTAATCAGTCAAGGATTTTTCAGCTTCTCTGCTACAGAGAATGCAGAGAGTGCACAAGTAGCTGGGAGGGGACACAGCTGGGGTAGCTGACCCAAACTGACCAAAGGGATATTTGATACCATATGGCATCATGCTTAGCATATAAAACTAGGGGGAAGAAGAAGGAAAGGGGGGATGTTTGGACTTCTGGTGTTCATCTTCCCAAGTAACTGTTACGTGTGATGGAGCCCTACTTCCCTGGAGATGGCTGAACACCTGCCTGCCAATGGGAAGTAGTGAATGAATTCCTTGTTTTGCTTTGCTTGTGTGCGCAGTTTTTGCTTCACCTATTAAACTTTCTATCTCAACCCATGAGTTTTACCACTTTCGCCCTTCCAATTCTTTCCCCTACTGCACTGGGGCGGGAAGGCGTTGAGTGAGCAGCTGCGTGGTGCTTAGTTGCCAACTAGGGTGAAACCATGACAATTGGCTACAGAGTCATTTCCCTTGGCTCCATGAATATTTAAATATTTTTTTAGAAAGTGGAAGAGTTTCAATGGAAGTGACATCTCAGTAAGTGCAAAGCTTTATATCTCAGTCTGCTAACATTCTGACCTACTTGAGTATTTAGGAAGCAGAAGTATTGCTGTCTTTATATAGGCATAGCTTAGATTGCTAGCTTTGGTAAAAAGATATGAGTGTGAGTACTAAGTTGCAGAAGGTACCTCAGTGATTGCAAAAGTAAGGCAAAGTACTGTCCTTCTAGCTGGCATTTTGTCCTAGGGAACTGTCCCTGTGAATTCCTGGCTTGTAGAAATCCTTTTTTTTTTTCCTATCAAGTCACTCCATGCATTGTATGTGGATCCTGAAGGCTCACCTTGGAAGTGTGAATACCCTGACAGGGCAGGGCAGGTGAGAAATAGGAAGTGAAAGTCCTCTATAATCTAGTTTAAAGAATACAGATGTGACAGGAGAGAATGTCCTTCTGAGCCTGAAATGTCCTTCCACAAGTGCATAATGCACACCTAAGCACACCATAAAATTGTCATCTGAAGAAAAAAATGTAAATGCTGTTAGAAATGGTGACAGAGACTCTCATCAGAAGTGAGTGCAACTAAAGATCTGCCCACAATGTTGTGTGCATTGTTACTGAATCAGTTATAAGCAGTAGGGGCCTATTCTTCTTTCAAGGCACAGAGGCAACTCTTGCTAATTCTAAACGATTTTTCAAATCTTAACTCATTTACGTATCTAAAATAAAACAAAGATAATGTGAAAAAATAAAATTAAGTAGGATTCTTACAGGTAATCTATTTCTTTCTCTTTTTGGTTCCTTTGATTCAGAAAAGATTTGAGTGTCTTCTGTCTTAATGGGAACAAATTGTATCTAACAGCAATGGAAATTCACTGTAGTCAGGAAAGATACCTAGTGTAGACTACATGTGTCATATTATATATGAGCTTTTTCTATTATTGTTAGAGTTGTGTCTCCATAATGGTTTGTAGTCAGTAGACCAGACCAAGTGGTGGATACTGGAAAGGGGTTAGACTAATATCTTTCAGGTAGGAGCTAGCTAAATAGACGTAATGAATATTCAATGTGACTTGAGCACTTTTTTTTTGCCCTTCTTCAACAGCATACTTCTTCACTAGTTTCAGCTGATGTAACAATTTATGCTTGTACAAAAGGAGGACAAATTTAAAATATAAGTTATTTCCATAGTAAGCTGTTTCACGGTTCTTCTACGTGTCTGGAAGTATCATCAAACTGTAAGCAGGTGGACATTCAGATCATCTGTTATCTGGTACCTAGATGTGTGACATATGTTCATCTCTAGAAATGCTATTTAAACATTGAAGATTGTGGGCTCTTTCCTGCATCTTCTCCTGGATGATTGTTATACTATAGTTGCTGACTGTACAGATAATTGAGTATTTTTAATACAGAGGAGAATTTTTCTTACACAGATGCTATAGGTCATCTATGAATATAAGACCTGATATACTGGACAACTTTTCATCAGGTTTTATGAGAATTAAAGCTTCCCTGCAAAAATATCCATGAATAGGACTTATTAAGAAGGAATGTGGCTGAACCAGATAGCAATTCAATAATAAATAAATATTTATAGACACCGTTTTGCAGTGTTCAGCCAGCTCTAGTAATCTTATGTAAACCAGCTTCGCTGTCAAAGTTATCTGCCACAATCTCATGTATTCATCATGCTGAATATGCTGCTTGATCTGTCTTTCTGCACATAACGCATAACTTAATGGGTCTCAACTTGCACTCAGAGCTCCCGTATCACAATGAACCATGAAGAAGGTGCAAGACATTTTATAAAATCTTGCAAGCTTTCCAGAAAACCACAATAACTGATAATAGCTGGCTGATTCATTATTTATGAGAGTGCATTAAAGGCAGCTGAAGAAATCTCATGAAAATATTCTCTCATTAGGCCCTGTTTATGCTTCAGTAGTTCATTAAATGCTGTCTTGCCATCTGTTTAAGCATATGCTTAAATACCTTTCTGACTACATGTACTTTGCTGAATGAAGGTCTAAATGCATGTCTATTATAGTTCTGATAATCTGTCTAATTGTATATTTAGAATAGATTAGACTGTAGGTGTTTAAACAGCAGCCACTAGATTTTCATGGAAAATGGTCCTTGCATCCACATGAATACAACTGAGTCAAGGCAGAATTTTTCTGGACAAAGGATGTGAGGGTGGTCAAAATGTCATAATAACTTGGATGCATGTTGCAATGGATAAAAAGGGTTATGTTTTGTTACCCTTACAGAAAAACAGTTTTCAGGATTTTTGCATAACTTATCTATGAAGCATTGCAGAGAGTCAAAGATGATGTTCTTCACACGGACCTGAAGGATAGGCAGGATATCAAAGGTATTCCCAGTTATCAAGGAAGCTGGTAACAAGTAATGTTTCATGGAAGGGAGGAGTCAGAGAATTGTTTTAACTGTGTTCAAACAGACATCTGTCAGGAAAAATTATGATTACAGTCAGGAGATTTTTTGGACTAAAAAGGCAAGGCTGGGACATTTGGGAGTAACTCATATAAAGAAACAGAAGGTAAACTTCTGTCAATAGGTGACAGACTGGAAAAACAAGAGACCATGTGGTGGGTTGACCCTAGCCAACAGCTAAACTCCCACCCTGCCTTTTGCTCACCTATCTATCGTGGGAGACAGGAAGAAAAAAAAATTGAAGGAAGGCAAGAAGAATCGTGAGTTGAGACAGTGACAGTTTAATAAGCAAAAGCTGTGTGTGCAAGTGAAGCAAAATAAGGATTTCATTCACTACTTCCCATCAGCAGGCAGGTGTTCACTGCTTCCTGGGAATCAGAGCCTCAGCAGACCTAATGGCTTTCTGGGAAGACAAACATTATAACCATGACTGTCCCTCCCTTCCTCCTTCTTCCCCCCACCTTTTACTGCTGAGCACAGTATCCGTTGGGGTCAGCTGTCCCAGCTGTGTCCTCTCCCGACTTCTTGCCCACCCCCAGCCTACTCGCTTTGGTGGAGTGGGGGCAGTGAAGAGAGAAACAGAAGGCATTGCCACTGTGCTCAGCAGTACATTGGTGTGTTATCAATCATGTTTTAGCCGTAAATGGAGAGCACAGCACCATAGAGGTTGCTATGAAGAAAGTGGACTTCATAACTTCATCCCAGCAAGACCCAACACAGGGAGAAAAGAGGTGATGGAAGTTGATGCCTTCCAGCAAGTATTGGAAAGAAAGCCAGAGGAGAGTACACAGCAGCCAGGGCAGAATATCCAGCACCTGTGAAAAGAAGGGAACAGTCAAAATTAGGAAAGGACAAAGGATGGGAACTAGACGTGGGTCAAGACGACTCCAATGGGTATGCAGAGATTTAACTAGAAGGCACTATGCAGGTAGTTTTAGTTGAGTGCAATTTGAAGAAACTAGAATATCTAGGGCAAAACAAACTTACGTGGAAATTGTAAAGGAAATATTCAACTGTTTGGGTGTTAAGGGGAAGAGACAATTAGGGCCATCTACGTGGAGGTTTTTATTACTTCTAAACATGAGAAAGACAAGGAGAGGCGCAGAAAGGGAGACACACACACAGGCAAACCTTAAAAAATGCAGCCAACTATATTTGCATGTTAATATTTCCCACCAGCCTGAGAGGAGGCTATAGACCCTAAATGTTCAGTTCAGAAGCTTCTATTGGAACTAACATGCAAAAGAACTTATTTTCTTAAATCAGACCTCAAATTCACAATGTTTATTTTTCTTGTTCTGAACGAAAATTTCCTTAAAGTTGCCTAAGTGGTCCTTCTTTGTCTCATATACGTTGTTACTGAGTTTCAATAAAATCTGTTTATCCAATTTCTTTAATTGCTTAAAGAGCTGAAGTTTGATAGAACATGTTTATTACATTCTCTTTCACAATAACCTCAATTAGCTACTTTCTATTTAATTTTAGCACATTTAAACCAATTTAGGAAGAGAGTTTTCTTCAGTCTTTTATACTTAAATAGCCATCACAAGTACATTATGGGTGTAAAGACTGCATTGGCTTCACGGGACATTGGATTAAAACCTTAATTCCTTTACAGTGATATGCAATTTCTGATAAAAGTTTGTATGTGTACTAAACTTCAAAGCATTTTGTAATAAAAGAATTTTGTGATATACGACTACTTGTTAAGGGAATACTGTCAACATGAACATAAAATACTAGGTTTCAAGCCTTTATGTACTATACCAATAAATATTTTGAAATATAATATTCTTATTAATTTTGACAGAATGTGCCTGCAAGCAAGTTTATGTTTTTCTTGCTGCATTCAAACAAGAAACCCTTCTTTATCTGAGCCGTTACATCTAAGATGCGAGTAGATACATATCCAACGAAAGCTGAAACTACCAAAATTTTTCAGGGTTGAGTATGAACTGTGTAAGACTGTTATTTCTTCTAAAGTTCTCAATATCTTCATAAAGCTTGCATTAGAGTCTAAACTAACTGGATTTTCCCCCCTTTTCAATATTTAAACAGCCAGGCCAAATTCTCTTTCAGGCTACTCCAGTTTGCTAACTTTATAATCTACCGGGTTAAATGAGAAAGGGGATTTGATTCCTGTGATTTATGGTAGTATAGACCATACAGAAGAAAATTAGGTCTCTGGAATCATTAAACTAAAACTGATTTGAGCTGCTAGTAGGATAATTTTATATGCCCTTATGCAGTACAGCAGAACTGGCCTCTTTCCTAATCGGGCGATACAAGTGTGTAGGTGCTTGCAACATTTACAAACTAGAGCTTTCCAATGGATAGCAATGTCTCAAGAAAACCTGCTTTAAATATTGATTAATTATTCTTGAACAAACTAAGATGGAATGGAGATTGGACACTGGGGAGAATAGGAAGATAATGTAATAAACAATAGCACTTGGTAGATCTTTTGAACAAATGAGGACACTTAAAACGTAAGTATTTCCCAAGACGGAGGAGTGAGTTTTATTGGTAGAAAATATAAATCACAAATCAGAGTCAAATGTTTTCATTACTGGAGACTAGCATAGTGAGGATGTATGCCATAAATGATCTCCATTGGCAGAGCCAGCTTCAACAGTCTTCCTGTCACAGTGATAGACTTACTTGTATAATTACAACGGTGAAACTAAAACGTATTGAAAACATTGTACAGACTGAGCCAATTCTTGTAATGGACCAGTATATAAAATCATGGCATGCTGATGAGAAACATTGCAATCTGGAAATTGGATTATATTTATATACAGATGAAACAGTCATTAGATGTAATTCAAATCTAAAATCTCTCTTTTAGCATTGTGCCTAGTGGTATTCTACTTCATATTTGTGAAATTTTCAAATATTGTAATATATATACATGTATGTGTTTATGAATATGAGCATATCAGGATGCATGCAGTTTTCTTGGCACATATATCGAAAAATACTGAAATGGTTCGGTAAAATTTAACCTTACATAGTGATTTGTGTTTGATTAGTATATTTTGTTGAATTTATTCACCTTTGGTTTGAGGAGAATGGATGCTGCAATTCCACTGCATTGCTTTGAAAATCCTTTTCAATTTCATTCACACAAGCTGAATAAAATTCCAGACAGGGTTTTTAAAGATGGTTTCACATGGAGATAAAGATTTCAGTTCGCTTAGATCCAGCCCAGACTCCAAAAGGTACATATCTAAGTTTTTGCCTTGATTTGAAGTGTATTGTGTGCTTTAATACTTACAAATGTAGCATACAGCACACCAAACAGTGCAAAGAATTCCATAAGCAGCACCAGGGGGTACAACAAGCAGATGAACCATTAAAAAACAGAGAACTTCCAATGCATTGATGATGTTGCACTGTATATAGGCCTCATGTTTCTACATGAACATGGGCTGTGACTTCTCATATACACTGTGTAGCTCAAGGGAATCTAAAGCTCCATCAGAAGCACTGAGTAACACTGCAGCAATTTTAAATATTAATTAGGGCTTATGTGTAGGTGTTTAAGAGACAGTATAGTCATAACGTGTCTTACATTTTCCATCACTATCCTGATCAGTCTTACATCCTTCATAGGAAAGTGTGTTAACTAGAGCAAGAGGAGAGCATCTTGCATAAACTTTCATGGTAAGAGCATCTGCAAATGAAATTAAGTATGTGAGCTGGATACTGTTCAGTCTAAGCAAAGAATTAAGCCCATTTTCCCACTCTTTAGATGAGCATCCTGCACATAAGGTAATAATTTCCAGCAGACTCTTCTCCATCAGCAGTATAATGAGCGATGCCTTGACTGCTATTGTGCATTCTGTGAATGTAGGCTAGTATTGCACAGAGCAGCACACTTCCACACTCTCAAGGTGTCTTGATTTTCACAGGTGTTCAGCAGCTCTGAAATATGTATCTACTTTTGCTTTTAGCTAAGATTGAGACCTTCAACTTTCTGCAACTATTTATTTCCAAAACTTAACTAAGGACTTCTGGCATGTATATAATTTTATAGAAAATCCACATGCATTTCAATAGATCTTTGATCTTTAATAAGCTTCCAGAATGTAGCTTGTCAACAAGTTCATCCTCCCATACATCTTGTGTGGTAGGTTTGTTAGCTAGTAAATACAATTTTTATCCTCTAAGTAGGAAAACTGACAGGAGAAAATGAAGTCATTGTTGTCTTTATTTTTGGGGATGCCCTGACAACAAAAAGCATCCTAGGTTTATGTAAGAACAGTGCATGCACAACTTACGGAGTAATAAACCTACCTGAAAATTGTCAAGAGCTACCCACTTTCAATCATTCCTTCTTTCTTAAGTATGCAACAAATGACAGGAAAAAAAAATCCTTCCTACGCAGTATTAAAGGGCAATATGGTACTCAAAAAATATAAGACAAAATGTATTCAGTTTTGTCACTTTTGCCTTAACCAGTATAGTTTCTGAAGGACAGAATAATTATGCCCGTAAGACTCGTAGAGAGTAACAGTGCTGGAAGTGCGCTGTAGTGGAGTCAAATCAATAACTCTGAGCATACTTCAAGTTTGTTTCCAATATTATTCTCTGCTCTCCCTAGATTTGGGCTATTGATTATAAAAATTGCTGCCAAGACTTCTTTTTTTGCATAATTATATCCTATAGTTATTTTTGCCTTTTTTTTTTTTTATAGTGACACTGGAAAATATAACACTTGGATGAATACATTACTGAATATGAAAAGGTTGAAGTCTGATACTGGGCTTTCCCATGTTTTCCAAGTAATTCTTGTTTTCATAAGCATAAATGTATTTTGAAAAGCTATATGCAATATCATTAATTAACTGTAGTCTTCTCAAATAAGAGCAGGTGAGGCACAGATATCTTTGGATATCTGAAAAACTTAATAAACATATATGCAATAGACCATCAACTCCATGTTTTCTTAAAGATTTTCTTTCTTTTATCTAGAGAATTGTGTTGAAATATAAGCAGAAACGGCTGATCAATTGTACTGTCTTGAGTCTTGATCGTCTGAGGGGCTGAGTATCCTTCATTTTCATGGAAGGGAGCCGAGAGCTTAGCATTTCACAGATATTTGCACTGAATCATTAAAGAAATACCTTTTTTGAGAAACAGACATATTTGCAGAAATCTATCTTTACAAGAGATGCTGCCTAACCATAGGGATAAAGCTTAAATCCTGAAAAATTTAGTTAAATCTACTGAAAGCATTAATATGTACACACAGGTTTACGTTTTGTTTCCCCCCTGACTTCCCTTGGAATACGAAACAGCAGAATTTGCTTCTATGATTAAATGTTCCTATTAATTGGCTAAAGTGCATTAAGTGGTGATGGGAAATTGTTTGGTTTACATTTATTTGGAATAAATTCCAGTCTACCAACTGCTAGTTCTGCAAAAATTGAGGGAAACATAAACTTTACATAAATACTTATATGGAGACATTTAGATGCTACATACTTTAATTATTAATTACTACTAGACTAAAACATGGACAGTGCATGACCTGTGACTGGAAAGCGAAATGTTTTTCCTTTCTGGGATTGTGTGACAGCATTTGCAACACAACACTGTCATTGCTGTGACTTTTATTGTTGCAGGATTTCACTGTTACAGTCCAAAACCTAGTGAAAGCTATGATAAGAAATTACTTTTTTAAAGTGCTTCTGCATTTATGTGAATACAACTTTAGTTTCTGAGTCTTGAAGTCCTACATAGTCACAGCATGGATCCTTTGAAAGAGCAAATCATAGAATCACAGAATCATTTAGGCTGGAAAAGACCATTAAGGTTATTGAGTCCAGCGGTAAACCTAACACTGCCAAGTCCACCACTAAACCATGACCCTAAGCACCACGTCTACACATCTTTTAAATACCTCCAGGGATGGTGACTTAACCATTTGCCAATGCTTGACAACCCTTTCAGTGAAGAAATCTTTCTTATTATCCAATCTAAACCTCCCCTGGTGCAACCTGAGGCCTTTTCCTCTCATCCTATCACTTGTTACTTGCAAAAGAGACTGCCACCTACCTTGCTACAACCTCCACAATATCCACAGCGTTTCCCTCATCCACTAAGCAGATCATCTTGTCATAAAAGGAGATCAGATTAGTCAAGCAGGACATGCCTTTCATAAACCCATGCCTGGACACCTGGTTGTCCTGTATGTGCTGTGTGATGGCACTCAAGATGATCTGCTCCATAGCTTTCCCCAGCAACAAGGTCAGACTAACAGGCATGTAGTTCCTCAGATCCTCCTTCCAGCCCTTCTTGTAGGTGGGTGTAAATGATGATAATGATCTTCCATTTTCTACAGGCTCTTTTCAATCCTTTAAATCCGCGTACTTCACTGATTTACATACTATGAACCTGATCTCTCTGTCCTTGCAAAAGAGAGAGCTTTTGTTTCCTACCACAATAGACCTGTTTTTATTCTTGATGAGTCATAATATATAAAATTTTCATAGTTTTTACAGTCACTGGTAATGTATTTAATGTTTGTAATGAACCATGGTCATTTGGAGGCAAATGTATGGGAATAGAGGCAAGAGTTTTTAAAATGCTTTAAAAAATGGCAGACATATTTGAAGATATATGGAGTATGCACAAAGGGCAGAAGATGTGAAGAAGGTGATGCATCACATAAATGTGCAATTCCCTACATTAATATTACCAACATGCAGGCAGTAGATATCTGTTCATATAATAAAAGCTGGTAAAGTGTATTAGTTGTCAAATTTAGCTAGACAACTGAAGTCTAGAATCTAATGTTTTAGTGCTATGTAAATACAATTGGACTGAAATGGACCAGAGGGTCATAGATGTTTATGCAACCCTGTTACTGTATGTTGCAGATAAATGAGGTCAAAGTTTCAAGCAAAACAAACAGCAAAATAGAATTCCTTATCTTATGATATGCTAATAACTCCTAGATAGAAGCTCTGAATTACAAAACCAACAAAATTTGGGCTTACTGCTTTTATTCTAGAAATGACTTCTGCATGGTCTGTTTAGGTCCCTTTTATTCTGTGGTTATTCTCCCCTCAGGAAAGCAATTAACTTTCAGAGAAAAGGAAACAAAGCAGGAGAGAGACTGGGAAGGACATGAAAACTATCCCATGTGTATTGAATTGCTTTCATAGTAGGTCAGGATTGAACACCAGCTACCCCCACTATGCTCCAAATAGGCTGATGACCTACCCCTTACTTAAGGTGTAATGCTCATTTAATTAATTTGCTGTATAGAGTCAAAGAATCATAGAAAGTTTTGGGTCAGAAGGGACCCCCAGAGGTCATTTAGTCCAACCCCCACCGAAGCGAGCAGCGACACTGCTAACTAGATCAGGTTGCTCAGAGCCCTGTCCAACGTGGTCTTGAATGTTTCCAGGGATGGGGCCTCCACTGCCTCTCTGGGCAACCCGTTCCAGTGTTTCACCACCCTCATTGTAAAGAATTTCTTTACGAAATGAATAAGGAAAGGCTGAATCCACTGTATACATCTTTGCAGATCAAGGAAACAACTGCTGAGAGTATATTATAGCTTCTGTAAGTGGTAAGCTTTGTTTTTTAATGTCAAATTAAGCTTGAAAAAACCCAGTGTTCAAACAAATTTTATCTCAGAGCTCTGAAAAAGTTAAATCTGCACTTACTTGTTTAAAAAAAAAACTGGAATTGAGAATTTAATATTTTAGTATATTAAAAAAAAAGGAAAATAACATCAGAAGAAAACTTCTAGTTATATTCATTGATAACCAGGGTAATTATCACTCCCTTCAAAATACAGATAATATTTTTAGTTGGGGGAAAAAAAGAAAAAACAACAGGGAGTTTTATGCAAGGAGTAGTTTACAAACAATAATGGAAATCAGCTCTTTCTGATACGATCTCAGTGGCTTACCAGAAGCACCTGGAAACATTTACCTAAGGTGAGGAGTTTGTGCTGAAGAAGCATTGCAGTTGTTAAGGACTTGGCTATATTGCACTGCTGCCCTGTTCTTAGCTGCTAGTGAGATTTTGGAGTGCAGCCTTGGAACTTGTGGTGGAGCTGGAAGAAGAAGTGAGTTTCTTACAGCCTAGGTGAGGAATTTGGGGAAAGAATAAAATGTTAAAAGTGTTCTTATAAAATGTGAGTAGTATTTCCACCAGATTTTGTCACTGATGCAATCCTGAAGAACCACAATGAGTCAAACAACTGGAAGGAGGTTAAAGAAGTTTTAAGAGTTATCACTTGCCTGAAGGGTGAAACTGCACTTGGTCTAATATTTTGAATAGTCAGAATATTCTGGTGTAGCGTGTAGGAATGGAATTCTTCAAAAATGTTGATTATTAAAATGAGACAACTTATAAATCTAATAAATGTGATGGCCAATGCAGAAGCAACAAAAAATTGCTGTAATTTTGTCAGACATCATCCACTTAGATCTCGATTCATGTTTTTCCAGCATCTTGGTACTACTTGGTAGTACAACAACTCTGAATTTCTAGTAAAATATAAATCTTTATTTCAGTGAAGAAAACAATTAACAATTTGCTTGGTGGAGGGAAGGGTTTTGTGATTTAGATTTTTTTTTCTTAAATTGTTTGATTATTTTAAAAGGAATGTATTTTGTCTGCAAGCACTCCTCCTTCAAGCCATGGAAATTGCAAAATGTTTTCAATAGTTACTTGCTACCAGTCATGAAAGAGAAATAACCCATTGTCTATTCCTGTATTCAAGTCAAGAAATGAAACTGCATTAGAGACATGAATTACCGTCAAATGGTTTGATAATTGACAGGGAATCACCATACAGAGCTGTTAATGGTACTTCTGACTTTAGGCAATACCACTCTTTGTACAGAAAGTAGAAAGGAAAATGAATGTTTTCACCTACCTAATTGTCCAGTTTGAATGTTGTACAACAGAACAAAGCCCAGTACATATAATTATGACTCAGCTCTCATGGCTGCATAGCTAACATTCTCAATCACATTTCATCTGTCAAAATGTTATTTCCCAATGTTCTAAAAAAGTCTTTTAATATGGCTCTACACTAAAACCACATAACTGTACATGAGTTATACGTAATGGTACATTTAATCATAGAATGCATCCATTGAGGGTTACCTTTCAAAAATCAGCATGTGGCAAATTCTCTATTATTAAATTGTTTTTTAAAATAGTAAGCTGAACAAAGTAAACTAATCTTGTCAATGTAATATGCCTGAACTGAATGTTGGACTTCATATTTTTTTCTAGGAGGAAAACAAAAAAGGCATTTTTTCAGGAACATTGTTTTATTTGGAGATTAAATTTTGATAAAGATTGGGTAATGTGAGTTATTTGCATAAAGAACTGTTTAATGAGCCAGTATAATCTGTAAATCTTTGGAAATTTTGTGTTATGTTGAAGTCCAGTGTTTTATAGTCCAATACAGGTTGTCTTATTTACTCGGAGGTCATGAAATGTATTACATTACTTTCTACCTTAAAACTCTGACAACATTACAAATATGTATATTGTTTGTATGTAATTAGATTTGGAAAAGTTATAGAAAATTAGCAACTTCTTTTTCAGTCACCTGAATTTCATATTAAGTTAATTTCAGTTTGAAATGTAAAAAATACAAAATTTTTAATAAAACCCTTGGATTGACTTGATATTGAATCAGTCATATAAAATTAAATTGAATTCTATTTGAATGTTTGAGGATATTTGACAGAAAAATCATTATATGGTGTCAAGAGGTGTTTCTGTACAACAAATCTAAAAGTAAATCACATCTCTTTTTTCATTAGGTCATTCCCTATCTGCATCCAAGAGGGGGAGTCTTAATTCTAATGACTGAGGACAGGAGCAGAACTGTATCTTTGGACTAAGGTAGAAGTTGTCTGCCTTTCTCGGGGCGTCTCTTAAAGGTATAATCTGTGTTTCTGGATTTGACAGTCTTTTTAGTCTTAAAATGAAGACTGTTGATTAATAGATTCTGCCCTTTGGTTTGACTTTACTAAATTTCCAAAACACTTTTCATGGAATTCTTTTACTGTATCTTCCTAGTTTCTACTGGTTATGATCCTCATTGCACTGCCCAAACTGAAGTAAAAGCCTACTCATTTTGACTAATTCTATATTCAGTTTCTTTTCTCACATCCCTGTCTGTGTTTGTATCTCCATGTTATTGTAACATTTTATGAACTTTACTGAGGTGTAATGAAATATGTGCTCAAGATTAGATGGATAAAGAATAATGATCTTATTAATTGTTCTTTCCAAAAAGAGGAACCTGCATGAGATTCTAAACATAAGAGTTGCATTTTTCTTGAGAGAAAAAATACACAATACTGGTTGAAAGCTTCACAAGATTAAATTTACAGTTAAATAGGGCTTGATTCAAGATAAATATAAAGGCTGAATACTGTAAATACTGCAGTCTCCTAATTGTAAAACTGCTCTGCCTTTTTGGTTCTTGGAAAAGGCTATGAATCGATGTCAATATGAGTCAATATATTTGTTGACAAGACAAGCAGGTCCCAATCGTATTACAGATTTCCTGAACAGCCACAGTATGGTCACTTGGTAGGGCAGGGACAAGAAAGACTTGTGTCAGTGTAATGCAAGGAGTCACATCAGGTTTTATGTTTGATTTTGCTCTTTACAACTCAGAACTGTAATTCCTCTGGCCTAACTTAAAGCATAGTCTAGACAGAAGGCATCTTGATGACATTTATTGAAGGCATGCGGAAATACAGCAGTGGTTTTATTGACCGTTCTCTGCTGGGTCTCTAGTGTGTCATCTGTGCTGCTTTACCCTAATGAAATGCCACTGAGGCTGCAGTGGAGCACAACCAACCCTTCACTGCCAAAGCACCAGAATTACATTTTTCTCAGCATACAAGGTCATAGCTGAAAAGTGTGCAGTTCTGCTTTGCGACATTTTAATTTTATTGAAGTATTAACAGTAACCTTTCAATCATCAGTACCTAGAATGTTCTCAGTACTGCAACAGTGTTGATGATTTATAAGCACATGTAAAGATTGTTGGTAACTATCTGGCTCTAAGGACATTGGTTTGCAATGTACATCTACATTCACTCTGCGACTAAGAACATGTCAGAAATAAGTGTTTAAAAAAAATAATTGTCATTCTGGACGATATTTTCAGCATCCTTCACACAACGCATAGTGCCTCAGTGCTAAAGCCATCCTAGTGGAAACGACTGTGCAGTGAAATACTCTCAAAGAATATAGAAATCAAAAGCTGTCTTTTTAAGATCAAGATTCCAGTCTAAACCCCAGGAGACTGGAATTCACTGAAAAAAAAAAAGCAGGAAGGAGAGAAGGAAAAAAAAGAATAATATGTTAAAGATGTATTTTTTCAGCCCGCGAAACAAAGCAATATATTTGTCAGGCAACTGCAAAGAAAGAAAATTGCAAACAAGGAGAAAATCCTCATAGAGAAAGGAAGTGGCACAGCAGTTGTGCTAACTACAGCTATGATTTCTTAAGGCTGGATTCTCATTTAATTGGAATATTTGATGCATACCTATATGAGTGTTAATTTCATTGATTTGATGACAGCAAAATTGAGACTTTCATTACAGAACTAAAGTTTGAAAACCACTCAAAGATGTAAAGACTTCTTAGTCGTCCTTTTATTTATCAAGGAAGAAAGGTGTATTGTCTGCACACTAAATTGAAAAATACTTAGAAATGTGGCTGACTAGTTGATTTGTTCCTCTGTATCCAAAATTGTGAAAAATACTTCTATTTTCCACTACACACAATGTTTTTCTGTCTTCTGTTTTGAGTCTTAAATGAGTGACAAAATATGTCCATCCCACTACTGAAAATGAAGTGTTCCTACACAGTACAATTTTTTTCTTTGAGAATTAATTTTCTATGAGAACACTTAAGCACTGGGGTGAAGCTGGCGGAGATATAACACAGGACTTTAGAACAATGTCTTTCACCCACTTTCAGTGTATCCAATGGGGTTAGCTGTTAAGGAGTTGTGTTGGAAAATATTATGGTTAGTAATGCATTGTCACTTCATTACACTGCTTGGTACAGACTGAAAAACAATTTCATACCTATTAAATACAATTAATGAAGAGCCCACTTTTCAAAACAGTTGTCCTGTTTCAATTACTGGTTCACCCGCTGCTAGCTGGTTTCAAAACACTGACAGTTTTACTGAAAGTAAGAAAAGGCTAGAAGAAAATGAACAGAAGCTGAAACCATAAGGCAGACCTAGGCATATACAGGAGTGACAAATATACAGCCTTAATTTTGGTGCTTTACAAAGCATCTTTTTGGAGTTTTATTTTGCGCATATAGGTATCCACATAGATTCACAGAATGGTTCAGGTTGGAAAGGACTGTATACATCATCTAGTTCCAACTCCCCTGTCATGGGCAGGGGCACCTTCCACTAGACCAGGCTGCTCAAATCCTCATCCAACCTAGCCTGGAACACTTCCAGGGAGGGGGCATTCATGTCTTTTGTGGGCAACCTGTTCCAGTGCTTCACCACCTTCATAATAAAGAATTTCTTCCTAATATCTACTTTAAACCTACCCTCTTTTAGTGTAAAGTTGTTACCCCTTGTCCTACCACTAAATGCCCTTGCAAGAAGTTCCTCTCCAGCTTTCTTGTAGGCCCTCTTTGGGTACTGGGAGGCTGCTGTAAGGTCTCCCTGGAGCCTTTTCTTCCCCAGGCTGAACAGCCTCAACTCTCTCAGCCTCTCCTCATAGGAGAGGTGTTCCATCCCTCTGATCATTTTTGTGGCCCTCCTCTGGACCTGCTCCAACAGGTCCATGTCTTTCCTGAGCCGTCATGTGCTGAGGGCTCCAGAGCTGGACACAGGACTCCAAGAGGGGTCTCCCCAGAGCAGAGTACAGGGGCAGAATCACCTATCTCAACCTGCTGGCCGTGCTTCTTTTGATGCAGCCTAGGATATGGTTGGCTTTCTGGGCTGCAAGCGCACACTGCTGGGTCATGTTGAGCTTCTCGTCAGCCAGTACCCCCAAGTCCTCCTCCTCAGGGCTGCCCTCAATCCATTCTCTGCCCAGCCTTTATTTGTGCTTGGGATTGCCTTGACTGATGGATAGGACCTTGTACTTGACCTTGTTGAACTTCATGAGTTTCGCTTGGGCCCACCTCTCAAGCTTGTTAAGTTCCCTCTGGATGGCATCCCTTCCCTCCAGCTTGTTGACTGCACCACACAGCTTGGTGTCATCTGCAAACTTGCTGAGGGTGCACTCAATCTCACTGTCCATGTCCACAACAAAGATGTTAAACTGCGCCTGTCCTTATACTGACTCCTAAGGAAAGTCACTCGTCACTGGTCTCCACTAGAGTGAACCACTTATCCACCAAGTGGTCCATCCATCAAATCCATGTCTCCAATTTAGAGACAAGGATGTTGTGTGGGACAGTGTAAAATGCTTTGCTGAAGTCCAGGTATATGACATCAGTTGCTCTTCCCTTATTCACCAATGTTATAACCCCATTGCAGAAGGCCACCAAATTTGTCAGACACAATTTTCCCTTTGCAAAGCCATGTTGAGTCTCACCAGTCACCTCCTTATTTTCCATGTGCCTTAGCATAGTTTCCAGGAGGATCTGCTCCATGATCTTGCCAGGCAGAGAGGTAAAACTGACTGGCCTGTAGTTCCCCAGGTCTTCCTTTTTATCATTCGAAGAAAATGGGGGTTATGTTTCCCCTTTTCCAAAGAGTAGGAACTTCACTGGACTGCCACGACATCTCAAATATGACGGACAGCGGCTTAGCAACTTCATCCACTATTTCCCTCAGAACCTGCAGATGCACCTCCTCAGGTCCCAAGGACTTGTACATCTTCAGGTTGCTTAGATGGTCTTGAAACTGATCTACAGCAGCTGGTTCTTCACTCCCAGGCCCTGCCTTTGCCTTCTGTGACTTGGACTATGTGGCTGGAGTACTTACTGGTGAAGAATGAGGCAAATCAGTCATTGAGTACTTCAGCCTTCTCCATATCCCAGGTAACCAGGTCTCCTGTTTCCTTCCAGAGAGGGCCCCACATATTCCCTAGTCTTCCTTTACCACCGACACACCTATGGAAGCTTTTCTTGCTGCCCTTGGTGTCTGTGACAAGATGTAGTTGTATCAGGGCTTTAGCTTTCCTAACCTGATCCCTGGCTGCTTGGACAATTGCTCTGTGTTCCTCCCAGGCTACATAACCTTGCTTCCACCCTCTGTCGATTTCCTTTTTGTTCTTGAGTTTGTGCAGGAGTTCCATGTTCATCCATGCAGGCCTCTTGGCATTTTTGCCTGACTTTCTCTTTGCTGGGATGCATCGCTGCTGAGCTTGGAGGAGGTGATCCTTGACTATTAACCAGCTTTCCTGGGCCCCTCTTCCCTCCAGGGCTTTGTCCCATGGTACTTTACCGAGCAGATCCCTGAAGAGGCCAAAGTCTGCTCTCCTGAAGTCCAGGGTAGTGAGCTTGCTGTGCGCTCTCCTCGCTGCTCTAAGGATCTTGAAATCCACCATTTTGTGGTCACTGAAGCCAAGGCAGCCCTTGAGCTTCACATTGCCCACCAGTCCCTCCTTGCTGATGAGAACAAGGTCCAGCATAGTGTCTCTCCTCATGGGCTCCCCTGTCACTGAAGGAGGAATTTATCATCAATATGTTCCAGGAATCTCCTAGATTGTTTATGCCCTTCTGTGTTGTCTCTCCGACAGACAAAGAGAGGTTGAAGTCCCCCATGAAGACCAGGGCTTGTGAAAATGAAGCTGCTCCTATCTGTCTATAGGTGGCCTCATCCACTCAGTCTTCCTGGTCCAGTGGCCTTTAGCAGACCCCCACTATAATGCCATTTGGCCCTGCCCTGCCTTTATTCCAGACCCCGTAAACTCTTGGTTGGCTGCTCATCCATTCCCAGGTGGAGCTCTGTGCACTCCAGCTGGTCATTGACACAGAGAGCGGCATCCCCTCCTCTCACCTGCCTGTTCTTCTTAAAGAGCCTGTATCCTTCCATTCCAGTGCTCCAGTCATAGGAGCCATCCCCTCATGTCTCCCTGATGCCACTGAGATCATAACCCTGCAGGCGTGCTCATGTCTCAAATTCCTCCTGTTTATTCCCTGTGCTGCGTGCATTTGCATAAAAGCATTTAAGTTGGGCCCCCAATGAAGACTTACTGGCTGGAGTTCCTTTGTGTTGCCCTTCAGGTGCTCTCCTGCTGACCTGTGATCCTTCTCCAGTCACTGGCACCAAACTGGCAGCAGTGGGATGGTTCCCCTCCCCTGGCAACTTAAGTTTAAAGCCCTCTTCACCAGCTTGGGAAGCCTCTGACCAAAGGTGGTCTTCCCTTTCTCTGTTGGGTGGACCTCATCAGTCCACAGTAGACCCGGTTTTTAAAAGCAGTTCCCATGGTATAACAAACCCCTGGCTGTGGCACCAGTCCTGTAACCATGGTCATAAATTAGTCTTTATTAAAGCATTAGTTTTGTTGATTTCATTGCATCTTTTGAAACAAAGCATATAAAGTTCATGTAAATGACAGAGGGAAGCCAGTGTTTTTTCTGGGCCCCACGGAGAGTCTGCCTATTCAAGCAGTCATCTGACTTAGACCAATGAGAAAGAATTGTATGTTGGGATTGAGCAGTGCAGTTCAGGACTGGATTAACAGGAGTATTGCAGGGTATCATGAAGTTTTAATTATTTAATAATTTTCCATGCAATATGCTTTATGCTCTCATTTTTGATGCAGTCAAGATAGTCTGACCGGTTATTTTCTAGTAGGCACTAAATTCATTCTCACATACATGTATGAAAACAGAGTTTGGCATTACAGAACCTGAACAAAGAGCCTTAAACACTGATATTCTAAGCAGGGCCTTGGCTGGTGTGAAGGATAATGTTTTGACCAGCTCAAGACTTATTTTGCATTGTTATTATCATCCTTTTTTTAATCCTGAAAGGTCAGCTGTCAGGAAGAGCCAAAGTTTATAATCTTTTTTTCCCCTCCCCTCAGGTTTTTAGTTAGTAAGAAATGATGATGAATTTCAATAACAGGTACTATTTCCAATCTCTCACAAGAATTGAAGCATGCATATAGTGTCCTCAGGTACATGTCTACAGTGGTCTTGCCAAGAGTAAGGAATGGGTTTAAATGAGGAATGTCAAACATAAGCCTACTCTAATATGTAATCTTGCAGAGCAATCATTGGACCAAAGAAAAACATTTTCACTGCTTCTCACAGAATTATAGTGTAGACACTCTTTCTGAGTGGAGACTTGTATTTCCAATCCTTTTCTCTGTAATTCTGGAGTTCCTATAATCATACTCCAACACACAGGGAATTTGATGCACATCAATTATCATTTAGCATTCAAATTATTGGCAAGGGTAGGCAGCAAGGATTCATCCTACTTCTGTTGAAATCAATGGCAGTCTCATTGAATGTAATGACTCTGGATCAAGATCCTGATTTGCTGTGACCACAGATTGCTGTGCTGACCATTTTATCTGATGGGCTCCTCTATCTGTTTGTTCCTCTTATGTTGTGGCTTGTTTATGTGAGAAAGTGAGAGGTTCTGTCAGAAGATAAAACATTGAATTAAACTAATGCAATTTAATGCAGTGATACATGCATAGTCCATTTACTCTGTGGTAAAAAAAAAAGTTATTAAAATACTTTTTTCTGATTATTTTATGTTGCCTTGGAAGTAATTTCAACTAAACTTGAGTAGTTGCTTACATTCCGAGAAGAGGTTAGTCACTAAGGGGGTATAATAAAGGAGTATAAACGATGAACTCTTCCATAGCGATGAGGAATTAGATGGTAAACCCCCAGACAGAGAGAAGCTATGTCTTCACTACGCATGTACAGCTGCTGTCACAAATATATCTCTAATCCTGGGAGACATCTTTGCCCACTCCAGTACTATATGTAATAAACAGCATAGCAGTTGCATTTGCCAATGTGCAAGTGGTGATCACAGAAAGCAGTTCTGTTCTGCTCTCTTCTATTTCTCTTAGTATAGCAGCTAGGAAAAACAATGAGTGTACAAGTCAATTTATAAAACCTAATTTTTTTTCTGCAATTGAATACAGAAAATATAATGAAAAGCATTCATTCTTAGCTTATCCATGCATCCTAATAATTTTTATAAGATCTTTTTTTTATGTACAGGGCATAGTCTGTGAACCTGAGCTTCCATTCCTTAACAATTCTTACAGTTCTTTACTTCAATATAAGCAAGTGTTTAACTTTTTGAAAAATTGAGCAGTATTTTGCACAGGTAGAAATGCTGATACAAGATACAAGCAACAAAAAATCAGAACTTAAATAAGCCTTTTGAGCCCTCTTTTTCTTTGTGCCCCTTAAACATGAGTCAGTTTTGGCAGGAACAGACAGACCCTCACATGGACACAAATGTGCACTGTTTTGACTGGCTATGCTTGAGTAAATGATTTATACATTAACAAAGAGTCAACGATTTGAGATCTGGAGCCTTGGACTGAATCCATTGCAGGCTCTGCTACTGATGATTGTTGATTGCTATTGTTCACAATGGTTGCATTGGCAGGGTACTAAACAAAAACTTATTTCTGTCTTCTGAATTGCTGTCTTCAACAGCTCGTGATTTTCTTTTTCTGTTGATCCCTAAATGTAGCAGAAGAGAAGACAGAAATGGGGAACAATCTAAGTCACGTTGCCTGAAAAATCTTTCTGTACACTTACTAAATAGTTAAAAATGCAAGACTTAAGCATTGTTCTTGGAACCAACAGAAGATCAATACACTGCTTACATTTGAATTAAATTCTAATTTAGGAGTGTGAGTTATAATAAATAGTTCATAGGCCTTATGCTGCCTATCTACACAGATGTGAATTCTATTTTGAGATAGAGGATCCTCGGGAAAATAAGGACTGTATATGCAGGGACTACACCAAAATAGCCGTGAAAGGACTTTTTGTATTATTTGTTATCTGTTGCATAAGATACTTCATGTTATATTATCAAAAAGTAGAACATTTACATAGAATCTTAATAGCAGCTATGGTTCATTAATATTGTTTCACTGGAGTCTGATACAAACCATGCATAGTTAGTGCAAAACTGTTCAGATTTTCTTTATGAGTTATCTTGGCAATACATTATGTATGTTGATGTTCAAACAGTAAGAACAAACAAGAAATATATGATATTTCTGAAGACAATAATAATCTCTGATACTTCAAAAATTAGATCTGTGAAAGCATTTCACATTACGTACTATATCAACTACTTTTCAGTACATACTCATAATAATGAAGCCACACATGTTTTGGTAGATACCTAAGCATAAGAATCACCAAAACTGTAGTCACTAGGAGAAGGAAATACCAACAGGAATCTTGTTTCCTAAATACTTGTCACTGTCTGGGATACATGATTTAATTCTGGTTTGCAAGTCAGTTGGTAATTCCAGTAATGAACTTTTGCATTGAGATTACTTTCTTTCTTTTATGGAAGACAGCAGAAACTGTGTGGGTAGAATACTCCTGTGTAGGCCAAGAAACCCATATCCTGCTGCCTTTCTCTCTGAAATTATTTGAACTTCCAGTTTTCAATAGTCAGCTGCAACTGTAGGTGGTAAGGAAATCTGAAGCAGAAGAATGTTGTTGAAGAAGATACACTCTGCATGTGTTATTTATGTATTATTGTAACAGGAAGAACCCTTGGATAATAGGTACAAATTCCAAAAAAATTGATATAAAAGAGCAAACAATTATATTACAGCTTGGATTTCGTTTTTCAAGAGCCCATGAATCTTGTAAAATAGAATCAGACTCTTTTCCTGTTGTATTCATATTTAATGAACTGATGAATATTATGAATTTCTCTAACTGGGAGAGCAGTAGATATGTACTGTGCTTTGCCTCAGAGCACCCTGGAAGTTTACAAATTTGGAGCAATCACTTGAGCTGTGAATCGGTGACTTCAAGCAGCCAAAGCAATGGAACATAGATCTGTGCCCTGAGTAATTCCTTTTCCTGTGCTAGATTTAATAAATAAGTAAAACAAAATCCTTTTGGCTCAAAGACCGATCTGTTAGATGCTACACCTTAGTGCAGCTATATATTGAATTATGTTCTTTTGTTCTGGTATTCTAGTCCTTCAGCTGTCCCCACTGTTTACAGAAATGCTGAGATTCTCCCTGATACATAGGTAGTTCCTTTGGTGAGAGCAGTAGAAGAGCTGATGTACACTCGAGTGCTTTCCCTACATGTAGAATAAGTGCTTAATCCAAAATTTAATCCAAATCCAAAGAAGGTATACAGCATAGATAAGACTTGTTTTCACCACTGAATTCCAAACTAGGGTGTGCAGGTGTATGCTTCTTCCACAGACAGTACTACTGGAGCCTCTGGAAAGGCGTGTAAGAGCTGACTCTGAAGAACATGAGAAATCATGAAAATAATGAAAAAGGTTACCTAAAAACAAGTCCAAAATTATTCAACCTAGAATGTCAACTAAGGAATTTTAATGCTGGAAATGAAGGAATGGCTATACTGTACAAAGGAATACTGTACAGATAGCCCAATAATAGTGAAGACTGAAGTCACTAAGTTCACATGACAGAGCTCTTTACCACACCCAGCTTGGAAGGCGAGGAAATAGAATGATCTTCTAACTTAACCATTATATCTCCAAGAGGCATACATGAAGAGATCAACAACTCGGAAGATCCCAACTGCTGGGGAAGAAAGAGGTGCTACTTGGCTTGCTCTGTTAAACAACAATTGTCTGACACCACTGAAATGTAACTAAGGTAGTTCTGTTATTTAGATGTCCTACAATATGAGATAAGATTGCGAGGAGATACATGGACTATCTCAATATTATCTCAGTTTCAGTAACTATTACATGAAAGCTCAGTGTCCTGAGATTTTGCTTTTGAAATAGAACTCATTTTCTATTTCCCATATCAATTGATTATCATTTTTATAGTGACATTGAATTGTTCATTGGCATTGACCCAGAAGACTTGTGCCCTAAATAGTGCAGGTATATCAAGATATGGTATTTTTTGCAACTGAAATAATCATACCTAGATATTTTTTTCCAAAAATTGATTAAAAGTGCTTCATGAGAGCTCTCAACTAGATATTAAAGTAAGATGCCTTCAGTGGAGTTGGCAATAAATAAAAAATATTTTATTTAAAGTACTATTTGGGCATTTCAAGGCTGTGCTTTTAAAAGCATTATTCGTATCTATTTTAAAGGGAGAAAAGGTGCAACAGAGACAAGTTTCTTGCCAAATGTCATTCTGTCAGTGGGTGGCAGAGGCCTTAGTAATATACCAGTGAAGCAAAGTGTTTTGAATTGTAAGCTGAATATCTTAATACTAGAAGCTATTTAAGATACAACTGCTTCCACTCTTCACTAAGCATAAATGCTGCAAAACTCAGTCATCGAGCTCTAGATTAAATTATCAAATGGAAATACGCAAGATCTCAGAAAAATGTAAAACTTTCCTTCTCATTATTATTATATCTTCTCCTCACAGAGGCAGTGTAACCTTCAGGAAGTGTAGGTATCTGTAGCTACTGTAAAAATCTACATTTTTTGCCTCCAGTTTGGATGGTTGTGAAGTTTTAGTACATTATAGGGCTATGCTTATTGGCATAGGTTAGTTTTTAGGATCACATCACCAATGTGTTATGTAGGTTAAAATAGGATGAGTATAGTCCTTCCTTGCTTCTGTTTTGGAAAACAGAGCATTTAACCTCCTTGTTTTTATTTGTGATTCCCCCATTGGAGAAAAGACTCTGCCACTGTTAGCTTTTTCACTTCATCTTGTTAATATTTCCAGATTCACTTACTGTTTTATCACTAGCTCAGAAGACTTAAAAACTGAAGCAAACTTTGAATTAGTCTGGTAAATGTAGGAGAAAAGAATGGAAAAGAGATGGCCTGTAACAGAAGTATTTGGTACTAAATCATTTTTATAACTTTTTATTCCAGTCAACTCAGTATCATAGCTGAGCCACCACTGAAATGACAAAAGCTCAATCATAAATTTACAAAAGTAGTTCAGTGTTTTCAGGGTGAAAACTACTGCAGTGTACCAGAACAAATAGATGTTTGACTTGGTCTGAGGCTGAAGAAAGTAACAAAACTCTAAGAGTAAATAACAATAATTCTCAAATTCTTAAATAATTCTTTTGCTTCTTCTAGCAAGGAAAACGGAAGGGACTACTGAAGTTCTGCTATTTTTATGCTTAGCGAAATTGGAAAATTTAGACTGTATAAAGCAAGATTCTTCTGGTAGAATAGTCAGTTTATATAAGGCTACTATTCACTCAGAACCTCAAAGGCCAGGCTTTGTTGGTGTTTGACTGCAACACCCACAAGAAAAGCTGAGGAACTGCAGAAAGCAATACCAATGATTTAGTCGGTGGGTTTGTTGAATTAACAGCCTGACATAAAGCTAAAAATCTTCAGACTTTGTGTTCTGCTCTAAATGCTACCAACTCTTAAAAACAGTGTTGACCAGGTTATAGTACAGTTTATTGTGGTGTAGGAACATCCTGCATCTCCCCTTAATGTTAACCATTATATAAACAAGCAGCAGAGGATACAATCATTGCTTCAGAAAGCTTACAATCTGTGTGTCAGACAGGTTGTCACAAGCAGAAGGAAAAGACCAATTAAGTGTATTTTGTAAGCAGAAGTAGCAATCTTTTGTTGTTTTTTTTTCTTTTTCTTTTTTTCCCATCCTACTTTTCAACCTAGTAGTGAAATGAGGGTCTGACAGCAGGGGAAGCTATTCGAAGAGTTAGTAATTTTTATGGGGTATTTTTCTTATGCTTTAAAGGTAGCTAATGGAAGGAATTGTGGAGGTGTTTGAGTAAGCATCACAATTCTCTCACAAGGTTATTCATGTATTTTTAAAAGGTAACAGAGTTAGCCCCAATGTTATACATAACTAAACTCTGTAGCTTTGAATGATTATCATGATTTTCTACATGTTTTGTGCTAAAATGTGCTTTAAAGCAGTTAAAGGAATTGGTGTTTTCAATCTTACATCATCCTTTATGTCACTTGAGGGCAAAATGAGTCTTGAATGTTTAGGAATATTTCAGGGTGAAATGTATTATGTCAGTGTAAAATAGAATAAGACTCCGAAACTGCCTCATAGTGTTAAAACCCAATGATTTATAAGCTGAAGAGCAACAGAAGTTTTTAGAAATTTTTACTGAGCACTAGGCATTCATGGCATGAAACCAAAACCAGTTCATAAAATCAAGTACAGTAATTCATTATGGGTATTTACCTTCCCTCCATTCTCAAAGGTTACCAATTCAATGCAAATATCTCATGCAGTTCAATGGAAATGCATTCCTTGAGCTGACCCTGAATCAGCTTTTTTGATTTTTTTTCATTTTTGTTTTTAATTTTGAAAAGGAGCTGAGGGGAACTGAAATGGATATCACTGAGATGTCTTACTGGTATGGAAAACCAGGTGAATTCTGTGTTTAGTGTTTTGGGTTGATGAATATTTTTAAAGGTAATACAAACCTAGAGCCATGATGCCAAACAAAACAATGTACACAGCGTTTCTTAGATCTCTCCTATAAAATGTCTAGTCCTAAGGTGAGGTGTTCTTATTATGAACAGATCTTTCCATGAGTTTTTCTTTCATAGTTTCATAACCTTCTCCTACAAACTTTTATATACACAATTTTTATAACCAAAAAATCTGAAGTGTTTGCAACAAGAAAACATATTTGTGCAAGGTATCTGTGCAGATATGTGGGAGATCAGATCTAACTTGCAAGGTCTCCTGTGACTTCAAGCGATGTAAACATGAAGAAAATTATTTAACTTACATGGATTTCTTATCTTAATTACATGTAGCTGTTATCAGAATTGGATTCAGTTTTTTCTTTCCCAACCTAAAGAACATCAGAAGCATCACCTGATCTGGAAAGCAAAAGTCATCTTGCAAATCAAACAGGAAAAATCAAAAGTTGTTAATATTTAGTAATGTTGTTCATGTGCCGTACATGAAATTATGATCGCTTTTGTGATGCAGGTGCAACACACCATGCAAGTCTGCTCAATTTTACACTGTTCTCTGTTTGGTTTGGCTTTGTCCAACAGAGCATATTCCTGAGGCTGGAGTACAAAAGGAAGAGAAGTAGGATTATTGTGTACTTTTTAAGCATAAGTACATCCCCACAAAGAGCTGATTTTGCTGTTTCCAAATATGAAAGGGCTGGGAAAATGCCTCCTGCACACTACAGGTATTTGCAGCTTGGGCTGGAATAGGTCCAATCAATCCCTAGTTTTCTGGAGTTCTGCAAAAAACAACTCCTTACGTGGATGCCTCCGAGAAACACCTGAAGGTTTTAGTAGTTCATGTCTTAAATAGAAGAGACTTCACAAGAAGCCTGTTTCTATGAAGTCTGGTAACTTCCAGCTTGAATCGAAGTGTGATAGATATAGCAAGCAGCCATTAAACTAAGATATCCAAGAGAATGATTACCGTCATACGCCCTGTCAGAGATTTTCCTTTTTGCTGTTATCTTCCAAGTGATTCTTGAATATTTTGTAAGACATGTCCATTTCTTTGCATTTTGTCTGTGTTACTCTTATGTAATATGAATGTTGCAAGCCTCAAGATATGATATGAGCCTACTTCTCCAAATGTTGGAATGAAATTCAGTGAGCATGCGAAAGTAGTTTTCAGTGAATAAAAGTACTGAGAGCAGTGGCTTCCTATCTTATAGTAAAAGGTATCACAAGCAATAAAATTTCCACTAACCTAAGTTAGCAGGAGTTCCAGTTCCTGTTTGCACTTCCATATTTACAATAAGCAGTGTATGTAGCTTTGTTGTAAGGCTTATTGAAGAGGGAGAAATTATGTTCCATTTCTGGGGCACAGAGTTTGAAGTCGCTTTCTTACTCTCATTTCTCTGAGAAAAGTCAAGGTATGAATAGCTATAACATGAGAAATTTCATACGCTGAAATTTCATTCTTGTGTTGCCACCTCTTAAATCCACAGTTAATTGTTAATCTCAACCTAAATTTTCCCAAGACATTTCCTAACTATTTCCTCACAAGTCTTGCCACTCTTCCATTCCTGTCCAGTGCTATATGGACATAGCTCTTCAGTAAGAACTCTCTTATTCCTGGAAGAACTGAGTAAAGATTTTGATTAAATCAATATAATTTCAAAGTTTTATAGAGGACTAACTATAACCATAAGCTGACTTTCCAGATTATGGTTATAGTGAGTATTCTATAAAACTTTCAGTTCTTTTCAGTTACTACATACTAATGCAGCTTTGACAAGCATGTTCATTTAGGAGGGAGGGAGAGAGACAGACCAATACATTTTAAAAGAAGAGTTCTCTGTGGGGCTGTGTGTTGTTAGGGTTCGAGGCTGGCTGAACATTAACTGTGGTCTTGACTCATGTTGCTGTTGATCTAACATTAAGGGCTAGGCTCATAAAATGGAAGACAAATGGTTTGCCCCCTGCTTTTCTATGATTATAAGAAAATTGTGTAAAAATGAATCAGCTCCAGAGGAAACACTAGGATGAGAAGGAAAGTCTCAACTGAAAAGCTTTTTGGAAAAATGCACTGAATAGCTCACAGTCAACAAATTAAAAAGTGATTGCCTAATAGCTCTCAAAATGTACATGCTAATGAGGAGTCATCATCGACGGGTCTGTTTGTATTTAAACTCCTTGGGGATTTCTTCTCAGCTTAATACTACTTCGTATTTTTTTTAATAAATCATTTGAAGGAAAAAATAAATATACTCCTCAAAGGGGTTTATATATTTGGGTCAAATTCTGAGAGACTACAAGCACCACCTTTACAAGCTAAATCTTCAGTTATTCTCTTTTTAATGAGACCATAATCTTAGTGAAAACGAATAGTGTTTCTCAACATGTAAGGTCTAGTTCAATCCTCATGGTTTCTCCACAGGAAAATGTGAGTAGAACAAAAAGGGATTTCCTACAGATATTTGAGCCTGATAATTCTTAAGTCTTGGATTTTCTTCTAACTTTAGGCATTAAAATACCAGTAAAATCAATACAGGGCTTTATCCAGTTCTAGAAAGGAACATAACACATCATGGAAATGTCTGGACAATAAAGACAAGAACACATAGGGCTGTTATACGTTTTAAACTTTTCTTCAATTACTAATGGGCTTCACTGATGCTTCATCATTTTTAATTAACATATCTGGATCTTACAGGTACTGGAAGCCCTGAACCCCTCAGAGTTCCAGAGAACACAGATGGATTTGTTACAGTAAGGCACTGTACTCTTAATTCAGTAAAAACCATCCAGGTTGAACATTTTAGAATGTATTCAGGATAGAATCTAACATCTAGCTAATTTACTGTCTTAGTGGAGTCTCAAAATAATTTTTTGTTATTCTTTCTTATTATATATCTCATGAATAATTAAACAAATAAATAAAAGTGCACTACGTTACCTCAATTATCTCAAACAAAAAGTACTGTTTTATATTCAGATTTAAATAATTTAATTTTACCCACTGAAAAAATATCTGTACAGAGGTTCTACTAGAATACCTGTATTTTTCAAATTTACATTTCTATTCAATGAAAATCAACTGTACATTGCTAGCATAAAACTACAGGCAGTGGGAACCAGCTGAGGAATTCCTGTTGCACTGCAACATTTTCAAGAGAGCTGCTGCAGAATTGTCTGGGTAAGTATATGCTGAAACACTAAGGTTAATGATAATTATTACCTTTTACACTGTAAAAAACTAAAGTTAAGTGATCGCACAAGAAGTTTAGCCGAGGTCAGATATTTAGACTTCTTTTTGTTTTTTTTGGCCAGGACGTGGCCTTTTTGCAAACCTGGACTTATTTGAATAAAAGATGGCAATTTCAATCCTACTGGTGCATGGGGAGAACGACAAATCTATTTTGTTCATTCCTGTGGACTTGTATCTTCGCTTATTTCTTCCTGCACTAGTCAAAATGTCAGGTGTTTGATCAGGAGCAGATATCTATTTTTCACAGAAAATAAATGAATCTTGCAGGATGGGTTTGGTTGCTTTTGTTCATGTCAAAAACACAAGGTAGCTTGTCAGTCTAACATTGTCCGATAGAAAAGAAATAGAAAAACTTTTAAAATTATTGTATGTATTTATTTATTTATTAAATAACATATATTTATTTGGAAGAATTTGGAAAAAACTAGGGGAAAGAGGCTGCCCTTCTTTTTAGCTGGAATATTTCTTTGCCTAAGTGAACAGAAACAAGTGTCTGCCTTTGAAAACTGTGCAGACATTAGACTCTGAATATTAAGAGGGTTGGCAGCTACAGTATAAACTGGGGCCCTTGCCATTTCTGGACAAACTGTATCATTCGTACTGGAAAGTCAGCTAGTAAATACTCCAGCATTTTGTCTTCTTTGGCAAAACAGAAGATGAGGAATAAATGAACTGAACTGGGAATTCTTTAAACTAGTTATTTTCAAGTGATAAATTTCCAATTTAGCTTTAAATGTATTATTATTTAGTGGTATACCATTGCTTGAGGGGAGACTGATTTGTCAGTGGTTTGCTGTAAGTATAACGACTTGCTGGATAAATCACAGGTAGTAGACAAAAAAAAAAAAAAAAAAAAAGCCTGCTCTGGTCATTACAAAGCCTCCAAGTGTTTGGACAAGCTGAAAGGTAAATCCGTTTGCAGTATCTCCCTGACAATCCATGTCAAACCAGCCAGTAGTCTGTATAGTAATATAATATAATACAATACACTGTACAACTTCTTTTAAGATAGATACCATTGTATTTCCTGAAGAAGCTGCATGCCTATGACTGGTGCAATTACTGCCTACTTTTCATTTAGATAGTGCCCATTTTAATCCTGGCAGGAGCTGTGCTTGTCTGAAGGTACTGTCTCTCTGCTGTGGATTAAAGTTGGCACGGAGATGGCAAATACTTGGTGCAGCTAGGACCAAAGCTTGTGCCTTTTCTTAATGGTGTCAGATATAAAAAATCCATTGACTTTGGTATTTCGAGAACCAAGCTGCCAGTCTGGAAATGCTGGTAGCTCTTGCCACCAGTACATCTCCATAAACGAAAAGGACCTTTGCTTAGTTTCTCGTCCTAGCAGTGTTTTGCACACCTACAAAGCAGCAATTGAAGCCAACATTAGGTGAATTATAGTATTTATGTTTTTTAAAGTGCAACATCTTTGTGATCTGATTCTTTGCATGCGAGGGAGAGTTTTACAGTTTTTGGTATTATACTTTCTCTCTGTACTGGCTTAGTTTCAGGCCTCTGGTATGAGAAAACCTTTACTCAACTCCAGTGCCTGGCACAAAGAATTTCTCTAGAGCAAAAAATGTCTGATCTCTATGAAATAACTAAACACGGTCTAGTTTAATGAGAACTATGTGTGAAATCAACATATGCCATTAACAGTTCTTTGAGACATTAATTTATTTAATATTGGCAACAGTGTGTTTTATAACACCTGTTTGATCTTTTTAAATTATGTTGCATGTCTTTACCAGAGTTATTTGAAGAAGTACACTTTAATTTTAATTTTTATATTTGTAGTTATTCTGACCACGTTTTCTTTCTGTCCTGCTGAGCATGGTGGATCAGAATTCTACCTCGTGAACAAACCTATTTCAAGACTCTTGAGCAGCTTAGAATAACTTCATCTTTACTGTCACCTCCCTGCTGTTACTTAATTTTTATTCCTGTCTCCTTGTTGTGCTGTGAGATCTTCATAGACTCACAGAATCACAGAATGGTAGGGTTTGGAAGGGACCTCTGTGGGTCATCTAGTCCAACCCTCCTGCCAAAGCAGGGTCACCTACAGTAGGCTGTAGAGGACCTTGTCCAGGCAGGAGGACCTTGTCCAGGCGGGAATTCATGATCATATTCAGAGTGATTTACACTTCTATAGCTAGATTCTCAAAGTGCTGATCAAACATTAATAAAGGTTCACAGTGGAGCTGCTCAGGAATATTTTGATCACCTTTTTATGCAACATACAGATTAATCAAAATGAAGAATCTGTTGTAATATATTTTCCATTTAGAAAACATTCTGACAGTTCTGAAGCAGACAAATCTCACACATTTCAACAAGAGTTCTACTTATTTTGAAAATAGCTTTTCATTTAAATGATAATGAATAATCTGAAAAAGTGAAGCCAAATTAAGCATTTAGAAAGCATAAACATGAAAATTTAGATTGATGAGATTTGAATTGATCAAATGTTTCATTCCCAAATATTTGCAAACTTTCAGTTGTGTCACTTTGCGATCAAGGAAGGAAATGCAAAAGGAATATACCTGCCATGGAAACTGAAGCACGTGAATAAATCACTGAACTCTGTTGCATTACATACCAAATTTTGTCCTGACAAAAAATTCGAGAAACATGACAGTCTGAATAATCTAATGTATGCCTGATGTATAATTAGTAAAATCTCAGGTCACTTGCACATGCCATTGTTCTTCTGTCTGTTCACAGGAACACATCTCTTTAGAGAATATGCAAAATCACAGTCTCAAGAGCAGTGTTCACTTTTCTGTTTTCTTCCTGTTGTACTAACCTATAGAAGACATTGTCTCCTGCAAATTAACACCTTTAATTTTAGGCTAAGAAAGTGAGAATCACCTATTTCTATTGGCTAAATTGAGGTTCAAAGCGATTTAACTTTAATAAGTTGACTTGCTAACCCTGTAGATCTTTTATTTTTAACTAATTCATATGTATTAACACAGGTAAGTGCTATTGTACAGTGTATTGTACAGTGTGTTAACATACAATTTCAGAAGCAGCATATAAGAGCACATAAAGAAAAGCTGATTTATCCTGTATGTGCATTTACATCACACTGCATATAAGCCATCTGACATACAGGTGGTATGTACATAAGGAATTGAAGGCCGCAGTCAAAAGTAAAAAAAAATCACTTTGAGCTTGTTTTTGTCAGGGTTTTGGCTTGAAATTGATCTGATCTGATATGGTGTAGAGACAGATGACATCAATGTTAAATGCTGAGGAAGCAGACAATACACAATAATTAGTCCCAAAGCTGTTTTCTAAGCCCTGGATAGGAAGGTCCATTCTGCAGGGTCCTGGGGGTCTGTGGAAAGATGCTGGAGGCTGTCAGTTCTCCACTGGAAGATACACACAATCTATGCTGCATAGCAGCACTCTGTATCTTTGTGGATGAAGCCTGTCAAGCTCAGTAAGCACACTGATCTGAGAGCAGTCTGATCCAAGGTTTTAATTTCATTTCTGCTCCCCAGAATCAGGAAGTTCATCAGTAAGATCCGCTGTCATTTTGCACAACAGGATTAGAGGGTCAGCAATTAGATGCTGTCATGAAGACAATATGCTTATCGCTGGCATTTCTTATTCCTTTCTCATTTAGAAATTACCTTCAGCATTTAGTTGATTTTTCTCAGCCATTAAATGCACAGGCTTTAAATAATTAGGCTTTCTTAGCTACCTCAGTGTTACAGTAATAAGATTCATTCAGCTGACAACCCTGTGTGGGCCAAACTTACAGTGAGGAACTTTAAGAAATACACTGTTGTGGTAAGTAGCCTCTGCCTGTAGTTGTTTGATTTGTTTGTTTGTTTATTTGTTTTCTGAATATTATATTCAAGTAATGCAGGAGGCACATGAATAGGTTTTGCCTGTGCTGACAGTGATTTGAGCACTTCTTTTAAACCCACAGATTTTTCCCAAAGTCAGTCAGTGTCAACTTACTGTTATTCTTCTTTCTTAGGGGTTTATCACCCTACACCCTCTGTGTTGTGCTAAGAAAACAAATGTAGTATTCAAAGGCCAGCTCAGCAATGGCAGGCTGCTATCAAAGGCACGCAAATGTCTCCTCTTTTTCTGAAGCAATGTCACTTTTGAGCAAACAGAGAGGATGCACAAAAGAAAGTTGTTGGACTCCTGTGGTTGACGAATGTATCTAGAAATGGGGAAGACTTTGCCTCTAATAAGTACTCAGCGAACTTTTGCAAAATGTCAGTTTTACATGGATGTGAAATACAGAATCAAACCTAGGAATGAGGTCTAAAAATGGGTACACGATTGTCTTTCCTCCGCTTTTCTCTCAGCCTATACTGTGTGCTCCAAATATCAAGAGGTATTTTCATATACCTAGAAGTATTTTCATGTACCTTTGAGTGATTTTAGCTTTAGGAGGCAATGGTTTGGGAAGGAATGTCAAATGGTTTTTGTTTTCCAAGTGGCCATTGCTCAGTTTTTACTCTGCTAGCTCTAAATGTGTCTCCTTTCAGTATTCTACTGCTTTTTGATTTTGTTTTGAGACGTCTTGCATAATGTGGGGAAAAGTACATGCCTAACATAACTTTCTGCGCTCCGCTTCAGAGAAACAGGAGAGTAGTGTGGGTGGGAGCGAGAAATTCTCAAAAGCTACCAGGATTTACCTTTACCTTTCTAAGTTCTTTATACCTTGCCTAAGGACAACCAAAAAAATCTGTGTCATGCTGAGAACTGAATTCCTTTTTAGGTCTTTTTCCCCTGAAGCATATGTCTATTCTTCCTAACAAAGTACTGATGTAGCATAACTTAATTTGTGAAATCTGATGAGACCATAATCCTTTCTGAAATATGTTCAGGCTAATTTACTTTTTATGGTGTTGTAAAACTGCTGAGCAATAGTTAACATGTGATTTTGCAATTTCAAATTTTGCACTGAAATATATAAGAATACCTACTGGCAGAGGTGTTCCATATAGGAGAGCAAAATATTTAATGGCCCATCTGTATGCCTGGGATGCATAGGCTTCACTGGACTTCCCTAACACCAGCATTCTAGAAGGGCTAGGCTGTGCCCATCATACATGTACAACTTTAGAAATGTCTTTGAGTTTCCAGCTTTTGAATACATTGTATTTTATGACAAACTTGCACCCCTGCAGTTTTCAGATTTTGCAGAACTGACACCAATATACAGCACAATGTACTATCTGCTGCGTAGAAATCGAAAGGTTAAAACAAGCACGTACCAAAGTCTATCTACATATATTTTTTCGTTCAATGAGCATGCAAATGGTCTAATCCCATCCAAACATAGTATTGCTGCAAAAAAAGATATTTTAGCATCTAGTTATTGGCATATAGAAAGGAGAGTTATACTTTTGAGGCTGCTTTTTTTATGAAACATTTCAACTTTAAGATTCTCCAGTGTTCAATTTTTTATATTTGCTGTACTCTAGACTCCAGAGAATTCCAGACCAGTGAAGAGCAACAAAATGCTTGATTAAAAATAAACCACTTAAAACCAAAACAATATCTGGCTTTTCTACCCCTGCAATTTCCATGGAATACTTACAACTGTTTGCTAGACAGTGTGATTTGTGTTTATGACTCTCTTAAAGACATATATTTAAGTTTAAAATAACTGCACTTTAATGCTAGCAGTAGTTTTATACTTGAAGGGGAAAAAAAGGTTGGGAGATTTTATGGTCCACAGCTAAAATGGAAACCTTGCTCCCAAGTTTTGTTTACAAAGAAGCAGAGAAACTGCAATCTTTAATGACTGCAGTCTTCTGAACATTCAAAGATTAAAATGGGAAAGAACTCTAGAAAGACCCTCTGTACCCAACAGCTCTGTAGTTCCAAAGGAAATATTTTCTTTTTTAGATCCAACTGCCAATAGCTTGAATTACTAGCTGTGGTCCGACTTAGTTTTTCCTGAGACTTTCTCAAACTTTCAAAATAATCAGTTTATGTTACTGTTTACATAAATCTCCGCAGAAGTAACAAGCTGAACTAGCTCACTTATCAGTTTTTGAGAAGAAAAATGTTATTAATTTGGCTTTTGCCTGTGCTGAAAGCTTGGTAAATCGGAAATCATATACCTATCTGCCCATAATTTGGCTACAAGTTAAAAACGCCTATCACACTTTGTGGCACCAAAATTTTCCTGTAAGAATGAATCCCAGTCAATAAGACTCTCTTGAGGCAGTTGCGCTACAATGCCTGAATCTGAAAAGATATTTTTATACAACTTACAATATAACCTGGCAGTAAGCTGTTTCTTATTTTCTGTCTTCAATGGTAGGTCCTGAAAACTATAGTTTTTCCTATTGATTTGCGCTCTCATCTGTGTTCTTCCTGATGTCATCTTGTTGATATGGAAAACAGTTCCAGTAAGAATCCAAAGCTTCAGGCTTAGATGTAGGAAAAATGCATAAAACCAGAAGAATTTCATTTAGAGCACAAAGAAAAGATCCTGAATTAAGTGCCTTGATTTCTAATAAGGCTTAAATTGCTAAAAATAAAGCAAAGAGATAAAGAGATTCAAGTCAGAATTCACTTCATGAAGTTAAGTGAAACTACTGAAAAAATGAAGTATGTCATTCTCTCTTATTAATATCTGTGAGATGAAAACTCTAGTAATGTTAAATAGCCATGGAGAAAGAATAAGCCAGTTATCAGACTGATACACAGAAGTCTGGAAAACACTGCACTGCCAGAAAGAAACTCCTTTTTAATATATCGGCTGCATATGAGGAAGAAAACAAGGAAGACCTGCTGAAATATTTTTCATAATTTTGAGAACATTAATCTGGAGGGCTCCTAATGCAAGACTAGATTGTGATTGAAAGTCTGCAACAGAGATATGGGTTTATGGAAGTTACAATCTCAAACTTAAAATAGCAAGCAAAATTTTCTAAGCTGATGAAGCATTTTGGATAGAGAATTGAGCAATCTTACAGTGCAATCACTTAGGAAATGAATAATTCTTCCTGTTTATGAAGATTTTCCCTTAGCAACTTTGAAATGTTATAAAAGGTGAGAAAAGCAGGTCAGTATATCTTGGAGGGAGGTTAATCAGATCATGTATCGGTGTCTCCCAAAGGGTAAGATGAATTGAGTTTTAGATTACATTGACTGTCCTAGATCTGCATTGACTACAGTGAGAGACTGGACAACTGTCTTGGAGAGCGGGACTTACGCTGTAAACATCAGGACTGGGTGAAATTAATCCCGTCCTTTGAAATGCAACATACAAAGGAAGATAGTAAGAGGAGAATGTAGTATTTGCATACAGGCTGAACTTCCTAGAACCATGGGGAGCAAGGGAAAACGTTCAAACGAGATCTTTGTCTCTTCATGAAGCCTAAACAATGTCCTGCCTTTCTGCAAAGCTAGTATGCTTGTTAGAAGGAAAAATATTTCACAACACCTAGAGAACAGAAAAAATCCAGAAGAGAAGAGAACACAAGGAGAAGAACAAAGGAAATTATTATCAGGAAAGTGTAACTACCAGAAATTGTTCAAGAGGCAGCTCGTGAGTGGAATTGGACCTCTGACTGAGCAGGACATATGAGCAAGGCACTAGTGCCTGAGACAGCATACTAAATACCTGAGCTAAAATAATGAGAAAAAAATAGAAACTGAACATAGAAGAGAACTGATTATGTACTATGAAAATAATTTTTTACTATATTATGCAAACTGGGTGTTTAGGTAAAGTAAGAGTAACCTTAAATAAGTTTGTTAATGTTTTAGAAAATAGAGGATGCAAGCAAAAGTTAGTATGTCAGACAATGTATCCTTTTTGAGAGAAAGATAATGATGAAGAGCTTGAGCCTATGAAAATGTGTTTTTTAAAGTAGCTAGAGAAGCCAGTGAAACAACAAAAGCAAGCATTATTAAAGAATACAGTTGCAGGACATGTCTCAGATATAAGAACTGTGGGAAGCCGACTGTAGTAATGTTAGACAATCAATCATAATTTCATATTGTGTATTTATACGGTTTTTAGAAGAGTATAAATGTAAGCCCATGGTATCCATAGTCTAATGGTCTCATAGAAAATAGTATCATAATTATTTTTAAAAAACATTAAAAATTTGGGAGCTAATTGGCACAAGAAATTCGTGTAGCAATGTTCTTAAGCCTACGAATGTTGCTGGCTAACATGCTATCTGACAGGAAGTTTTAAAGGAGACTACCTGACTGTATAACCACCAAAAGATATAAGCAAGGACACTCTAAATTCTCATTAATAGTAGAAAAAAGTCAAATAGAAAATATAATGTGATAAAACACCATGTGTGAGTTTGCAGCAGCCAGATAATGTCTGTGCAGGATGAGAAACAGTGAAAGAAGTAGTTTTTGGTGAAATTATTCTTTGCTTCTGGAAGATGACTGCTAAATGAAGACAGACCTAGAAAGAAGCTGATATCTTCTACAGTAGGAAGATGGGGAAAAAAAAAAAGGAAAAGAATTGAGCTCTCAGATGTTTAAACTAAGGAAACGTCAGTAGATTAAATAGCACAAGGTAACAACAAACTAGCACACCAGTGCAAAACCTGACTAAAATAGAGTGCAGATCCCATGAGCTGAATTAGAGACCAGTTGAGAGACTGGTTGTGAATTATGTATTACAAATACTTTTCCTTTAGGAAATAAAGGATGCAACGTACTTACCATTACAAGGCTTTGGACAAAATGTTACATGCTCCAAACTCTTCTGAGTAAGACTAATGGTATGAACAGCTTGAGTTCATATGTCCCTAACACAAACTCTTGAAAACATTTGTTAGTCTACCCATTATACTAAAGATTTACTGAAGATATAAGAGCACACCGACTACACAGTAATCACTATCTGTGAATACTGGTTAACATCTTCTTCTTGTCCTCTCCCACTCTCTCCTCACTGTTTATTCCCTTATGTCTGGAATGTATTTAACAATTTTCCACATTCTGTTTCTGTTCTTGCTACTGAAATTCTTTCCAAAGATTCACTTTTTCTTCAATTCCAGCAAATATAGTCCTAGTATCTTCACTGCCATATTGTTTTGACAGAGAAGAAAAAAGGTAAGTCAAAGAAGCATAAAACAACTTCAAATATTCACTATATTTCATGTTACATTCATATTTTTATGTCTATTCTTTCTTATAGTATCTTATAAGCGAAAAGAGTGTCTTTGTGTTTGTACTTTCTTAGATAATGCTGGTATCATGAACCTGAAAAAAGAGATAAAATATGTTAATGACATGGAGGAACATTTTATAGTTTATTGCTGCAAAAAGCCTTATTCTCCACTCAGTTACCCACATAGAACACTAGTGCAATGGCCCCACAGTCAATGGAATTAATTGCAGATTTAAACGATGCTGATGATGGAAGAATCAAATGTAGAAAAATTATAAGAATTAGGAGACTGATAAGCTATTGGTGAGAATGCAGTCTTGCTGTTATGTGCTTAGCTGCTTTCAGGCATCATTAATGTTGTGTGCTGGCACGTGCTCCAGGAGGACAGGAGGAAACACAACCCACCAGCAGGGACAATCACAGACTATTTAGAGTCTCACTTTCCAAGTAAATTGTAGTTCTAATCCCAGTGTTTGGATACAATACAAACCCTAGTTCTTTCACTGATCCTTTAACACTGGTGGTAGCTCTGACATAAATGGATAGACCAAACGTCTAAGAGGTACTGGGAGTATTCAGTAAAAAGCGGAGACTGACCTTACATCAATGGAAGCTATAGGGCAAGCTATATCACAGAATCACAGAATCACAGAATAGTAGGGGTTGGAAGGGACCTCTGTGGGTCATCTAGTCCAACCCTCCTGCCGAAGCAGGGTCACCTACAGCGAGCTGCACAGGACCATGTTCAGGCGGGTCTTGAATATCACCAGAGAAGGAGACTCCACAACCTCCCTGGGCAGCCTGTTCCAGTGCTCCAACACCCTCAGAGGGAAGAAGTTCTTCCTCATGTTCAGACAGAACTTCCTGTGCCTCAGTTTGTGCCCATTGCCCCTTGTCCTGTCGCTGGGCACCACTGAAAAGAGCTTGGCCCCATCCTCCTGACACCCACCCTTCAGATATTTGTAGGCATTTATAAGGTCCCCTCTCCGCCTTCTCTTCTTCAGGCTGAACAAGCCCAGCTCCCTCAACCTCTCCTCGTAGGAGAGATGTTCCAGTCCCCTCATCATCCTCGTAGCCCTCCGCTGGACTCTCTCCAGTAGCCCTTCGTCTTTCTTGAACTGGGGAGCCCAGAACTGGACACAGTACTCTAGATGAGGCCTCACCAGGGCAGTGTAGAGGGGAAGGAGAACCTCCCTTGTCCTGCTGGCCACACTCTTCTTGATGCACCCCAGGATCCCATTGGCTTTCTTGGCAGCCAGGGCACACTGCTGGCTCATGGTTTACCTGTCGTCCACCAGGACGCCGAGGTCCCTCTCCGCAGAGCTGCTCTCCAGCAGGTCCGCCCCAAGCCTGTACTGGTGCATGAGGTTGTTCCTCCCCAGGTGCAGGACCCTGCATTTGGCTTTGTTGAACCTCATCAGGTTCCTCTCTGCCCAGCTTTCCAGCCTATCCAGGTCACGCTGAATGGCAGCACAGCCTTCTGGTGTATCTACCACAGCTCCCAGTTTGGTGTCATCAGCAAACTTGTTGAGGGTACATTCTATAGGGCCTTTACAGTTTTTCTCTGTGAGTTGGAAACTGAGGTGGACAAAGAACAGAGCTCAAACCCAGAAACACGTATATCATTGGCATTTTTTTAGGTGTATTCTTCTCTCATTTGTTGTGTGACCTTCCTAAATCAGGCCATCAATCCCAGAAATCTGAATTGTTGAAACAAATTCTTGCTTAAGGCAAAATAAATTTCTTTGACATTTCTTGATAAATTACATGTCTGCTCTCAGAAGCCGTCACGGAGTGGCTACATCTCACCATACCATCTTTTTCTTTAAAAAACGTCCCCATTCTGCAGAATGTGTTAGGTTGAGCATAAATTATGAGTACATGTTTGTGAAAATATAAACAAATATTACTTCCTAAATTCTTCCTGCTTTGGTGAGCAGAAGATGGGACAACAAGAACAGAGAATTTACAACGGTGATGTGAATTTCAGCTAAAGCTTTGCAAGTTTCAGGATGCAGCAATGTTCTTGTATAACCTTACTCCTTGTGCAGTCCCCAGCTGCCACCTTCCCTTTTGTAAGTCACTGAAGTTTTAAAGTCAGAGTACGAAGGCCACTTTCCACTAAAGGTGAAAAGCAGTTTTCCATAGGTTTTGTTCAAATTCTTTTCCAAGACTATTATTTATTTGATTTTACTATTGAAATCTCAGGATTCTTTCCTTTCAAATGAGATAATGACATTTTGCTGAATCATGTTTTGCGTGACCAGTTAGAAACACAACAAATGAGCATGATTTGAGAAAAGTACTGATCGTCAGCTCCCCAGAAGTCCATCATCTATAAGACTCTTGCCTAAACATTGAGGAAGGCAAGCCACAAATAGATTTTTTGTTGCAGCTGCTGTTCTCTGCTCTTCTTAATAACTTGTTTGCTTACAGATTATTCAATGGTGTGCTTTATGTAATTACTGGAATATAGTGACATACCTATGTGTAAAAATAGAAATCACCCCATTTTATGATAGTTACTGACTTGACAAAGCAACTCAAACTAGCAAAATGTTGCACTAGTAATAGGCAAATAATAGTTACTTTCATTCTACACAGTTATATATAAAACTAGGAAATGAAAAGGAACCTTTTTAGGTATGACATGCTAAACCAAACTGGGCAGAGTACCAAAATGTGTGCTGTGAAGAAAAGTGAGCTGAAAAAAAGCATACTGAAAACATGTGAAAAAGCATGCTCAAAATAAGTTCCTAATCTTTTCTAACAGAAAAAATTTGGATCTGAAATTGGTGCTTTTTCCTCCAAAATCTGAGATTTGGTTTTCTGTACTGATCCACAGTATAAATGATCATTCATCTCAAAAATGGTAATAGGACAAAGCTGTAGAAAGAAAAATCCCACCTGAGCTCTGGAAAGAAGATCTAGACATACTTCTTGGAGAAATTTCTCCTCTCCTTTTGCAAGTAAGAAGCAGCAACAGAAAAAAAAAAAAAAGCAAGTTCACTATTTATTCCTGCTGTCTTCTGGAAGTGTTGATTTTTTTAAGAGAAAGATTTGCTGATTCATACAGCATAGAGAGCAGAAATGGCCTCAATTTCTGCAGTGTGAAAACATCAGCAATTTTTCAGCATGAGGAGACAGAAAGCTTGACTAAAATACATAAAAGTGCATCTGGAACAAGGGGAAAAAACAACCTAAAAATATTACTCGGATGAGTATAACCTATTTAGGTGTTGTAAAACCAGTGCCAGGTTATGTGGTCCCGTATTTTCAGAGCTCTCATAAGGTCATCCAGTAAGCCTGCTTTCTTTTCAAAATGGCTCGTACCAACACTATTTAGCAGAATTGTTGTTTAGATGCACACATCTACTTCTAGCTCTTCAGTTCACTTCATCACTTGATTATAACCTTCCTATGAAGTGAGTCAAGCATCTATGGTGATTGAAATTAGAGTCAAACTCAGTAAATGTTTGCATTAACTTGAGGAAGATCATGATTGCATAGCCTGTTTTTCAATCTTTTCCTTACACAGTAAGGAAAGTGAAGACTTACATATGTGAGTACTGAAAGACTGGGACCAGTTTTCCGTATGGGGGGCCCACTTTGTGTGAATTGATGAATACAGTTATATGGATTTTCTCACTTTCTTCCTTTCCTCCATCGCTAATACCAAGAGATACCTACATTTACAACTATAGCTGATCTAGTGTTGTAGAGGAAAATAACTATATTTTTGTGTTTGATTTTTTCAATGCGAAATAAGTCAATTGTCAAGCAGCATCAGAGCTGGTATCACTTCTAATCTCCTGCTTCTTTATAGTGAGCTACACAAATGTCCTGGGCTGCACAAATCTTCAAAATACTTCTCAGATATTCAGAATGATGAAGGACAAGATAAGGTAAGGATTCTTGAAATCCAGATCAGGAAGTCCTAGAAAGCCAGGTGAATTTCTATGACGGAGAGGATTTCTGGAAGCTCCGAGACTGTCTGTCAGAGTTGGAAGAGCAGGAGCACTAGGAACCTTGAAAGCAGCTGGTCAGACATTCACATGCAGAAAGATGCATGTGCTACTGGAAGCATCGAGAAACTAAGACCAGTATTCCTTGGCTGTCTTCCAGCAGGAAGTCTCCTTCCCCGAAATAGCCCATGCTCAAGCAGCTGTTACAGATCATCTGGTCCCTGGCACCCCTCTTGGTGTTACTGTCCCAGAAGATGATAGAATCCAATGCTTCCTGGAAGTCCATCATATGAGACCGGGCCTGGAAGCACAAAGATTTGACGTAGAGTTCAGAGGAAGATCATCAAATGTGAAATATTTATTGTCAAAACTTTGTTGTATATCACAGTAATTTGTGATTTTAAAAGTAATATTGTATTACAAAAAGTGCAACAGATACCCTCAGCCAGTGCTTCTACTGGGTGCTGTGTACAAACACTCTAGAAAGCAGGAGTGCCAACGAATCTTGATACACAAAAGATGATATGCAAAACTAGATCATTTGATGTAAATCTACTATTTTTCTCCTCATTAATTAACTTCTGTTTATTAGGATGATACAGCATTTTGTTTGGAAAAGGAAAAAAGACAGGAACAAACTGGATTGTCCTGTGTTCGAGAGAAGGTCTGGATTCTACAAAGACCTTTCATCATTAAGAATAGTGAAACTACGTAATTGATTAACCCCACATTAGTGTAGTCTGGCAATAAACTGAAAGAAAAGCAAACTCTGGCAGAAAAAAGAGTAAAAGCTACTTCTTTCCCTCAGGGCATTTCTTTTTTTCAAGTATGAAAATGCAGGATTTTCTTACCTAGGAAGAGAAAATGAGGAAAGATGTCAAAATCATGATAGATACATGCATTTCTTCCCTTCTAGCACTTAATAGTTCCTGTCTTACAGTGATAGGACCAATCGTAGAGACACGCTTTCAGTCTTCACAGAGTGCCAAGTAACAAAGAGCTTGAGGTTTTTGCTGGGAGATTGCCAGCTCCTCAGGGGAAGGATTATTTTGCAGAATAGATGGGGCAAGCCACCTTCATGGCAGTGAGGTGACATATTCAGAAAGTAAAAGAAACTTTGAGAAGCTACAAAGACTCGAAAGTGTTATTGTGGAGCTTTTGATTTTTTTTTTTTTTTCAAAATGTTGAGCCAGAACAATTTTCACTGAGCCTATTTCACTGAGCTTCCCAAACCCCAGCCCTCCAGCCTCCATCTTGCAAATACAGGAAATAGAGAGTCCCTTCATAAAAGCTAGGGTCTTTATTCAATCTCAAGGCAATAAATTTGCACACTACGAAATCGGAATGGATTCCATTGTGCATAGAATGTGATCTGGAGAAAAATGTCCTTCACAGAGCCTGAACTATATAAATTCAAAGCACTTCTGCTTTTTTCTGATATATCGTGGAAGTAACAGTATCTTAGAAGGTGCAAAGACTAGTCTTCCTGCTTTATCGACCTCAGGCAAAATGTGAAGGAGGGAAGCATAAAAAAAACAAACAAACAACCCAAGCCCCCCGAAAATGCTTTAGGCATTTACCACTAGCAAACCAATACTAAATGCAATAGTGGCGATGATGATTAGCCACGGTGAATGTCAGACAGTTAAACTTAAAACAAAAACAAAAACAAAACCTAAAAACAAAACCTGAGCTATTCTCCAGAGCAGGTCATTCCTAAGAGAATAATCCTATTAGACAGCATACTGTGAGATTTAAATCTCTACACATTCTAGAGTTAAAAAGGAGAAAAGCTGAAGCAAGGTCTGAAGAAGTACAACTGGTCCACACTGACCCGTCTGGGAGGTGTACGTACTGGTACAGACACAGTAACACTTGAGACATAGAATTTTATATTCCCAGGGGCTTTAGAGACTGTGGGATCAAATACAGTTCCCCTGACAATTTCTGGGTTGCCAGTATTTTTGCTAAAGATACGGGCTCAAAGTTTTATGCCTGAGTCTCCTGACACAAACAGAACCATGAAAAGAAACAAATAAAACTAAAGCAAGGAACAGTTGAGGTGATCAAGAACTTTTCAGTGGAAATGTTACCTTCATGGTGCAATCCTGGCTTATGGGAGCTGTACAGTAATGTGAAGTGGCAACCCGTGATGGCTAAACCCACTTCTGATGGTCAACTGCCAACCAATTTGTTGGTAACAAGAGGAATTTAGTCTGACACTCGCAGTATGATGACTGCTGTTTTTGTGGGAAGTGCCCTTCCCAGACGGGCCGGTTTCAATAAAGGGCCGAGGGGATCTGCTACACTGACCCAGAGCTAATCACCTGTAATCTCTAACAGTTATTTCTGATCTTGATGAATATATATCTCTAAGCACCAAAGTACGCATAAACTTAAAATACAGATTGCAATTACTTTTACTTGTCAGAAGTATTAGGAGTCTTGGAGCAGTTTGTAGACTGTTCTCCTGTAACTATTAGGTAAAGTGGTGGAGCACGTCAAGCAATTACTCTCTGTATCTACAGTTCCAAGGCTGAAGGGAGATATTCCAAAGCACATGTACAAACGAACAGTAAAAACAAGAAGGCAGCTATATTTTAGATTTTGATTATTAATAATTGGTACATACTCCTGGCACATACTTTTCCCCAAATCAGATGTTGTCTTCAGGTCATATATACCCTGCTCTGCGGAGATCCTGAAAGTGGAAGATGCATGGGTCTAAATCCATCCACAGATTTACTTTTGGAGCCTGCTTAGATGATATTTGGCTTCCACTGGCAAAAGAAATTCTAAAACTGCATGACTTCATGCCAAACCATTATCATAAGGGATTTTTACTAGTGGCAAATTTCCTGATTTTAATTGTGGCATCTGTTAAGGATTTTCTTTTTTAAAAAAATCAGAGCATCTCTGGATGCTGTTGGATAGATATTTTCAAGGTTCAACTGGTACAAATATTTACAGGAAATGTTAATAACCCCCATGGACGAGTAATGAAAACATGCGAACGTATCTTTTTTCACTTTTAACTCAAAATGCCATCCTGTTACACATTCACAGGTTGAAAATTATCAAATGGTCCACACATTTTATGTATCATTAATCTAAAAACAATTTAAAATTCTTTCGCTTCTTTTGACTGGGTCATATGTAAAGTAAATTGTATCTATATTTTTTAGATGCTTAAATGTATAGGATGAGTAGCACAATGGAAAAATCACATGAGCTTGCCAAAAGCTATCAGGCCTTGATATTTTAAAACAATTATGTCTGCAAAAAACCCCACATGGGACCATGTGTAGGTCTATTTGTGGTCAAAAGCTGAAAACTGTCATAAGCCAAATTCTTTGATGAGGTTTTATGGGGATAGAGGGCCTGGAGGAAGAGAAGAGAGAGGTGGTGGAGAAAGTCTGTTATTTGAAAAGATGAAAGTATTCCAAGTCTAAAACATTTAGAAATATGACATCACTTTTTCCTGTCTTGAACTGTTGACAGTGTATTGCCATTAAATCAATTCAGTAATACGAAAAGATCTGAGAAATCTAAATGGAGATTGAAATCTCCCTAGGTCTGATCTTGATTTATTCCCAATAGCAACAATGTCAGAAAGACAACCAAGATCAAAATCCCAGGATGGAGTAATTTTTCTTCCTTTGAAAATTTCTATGCTTATGAAGACGTAGTCTGGGTTTCTGCCTTCGGAATATTAACTAAGCTTTCTTTAGGAGGAAAGCACAGAATTGTCGTGCCATTTGCCGGAACGGAGGGAAGAAGCAGTCACTCAATATGAGAGATCAGCAAGCTTCGTTTATTGCCGTTTGGTTACACAATTTATAACAGTCTTAACTAGCTCATACATATTGCAAAAGCTAAGCTCCTTATTGGCTGTTAGTCTAAAGGTCAAATTCCGCCTCGACATCCTGTCCTAGCGGATTCTTCTCATAACTTCGTAACCACAAGTTCCTGATATTGTGACTATCTTGTAAACAAGGACAGTCTGACCTTGTCCCTGATTGGTCCCTAGACTAATTGTTTTCGATACTTCTTGAGATCCTGATGACTTATCATTTCTATGTCAACGTGCCCTTGCTCCGCTAGCCAGTCCTCCACACAGAATGAGTTTGCCAGGAAACAGAAATGAGTCTCTTCAGTCACAGAATTTGTGGTCAGTTGTGGTGATGTGTAAACTTGAGGCAACTTAGCAGCTTTGGTCAAACGGAGAGGGAGGGGAAGTACTGCATGCTCAGCCTCACAGCAAACATCTGACAAGTAGAAATAGTTTATGAATAATAGCTAATACAGTATGATCCACTCTCTTATTTCATCTCCCTCCTGGTGTTATAAATCCACACTGGCATGAATATCATATTTTATTTGCTAAGCCCCCTCAGGAGGGGAAATAAATAAAAATGAGTATTTGAAGAAAAGGATCGATTTGAGATCTGCATTAAATGCTTCACATTCAATACACGATAGATATACTGCCTCTTTCTTTCTGCTTAGAAGTTATTTAATGGTCCAGCTGAAATGAGTTTTGTAATGAAGGAATACATGAAAACAAGTACTGCAAAGAGCTGTTGCACTGTCTATCTATCTGACTTACATGAGTAAATACACTAAAGGGAAGTATGAGCAGGAGGATGCTACTGAAACATTGACAGTAGGAATAAGAAGTAAAGCAAGACTATTGATAGATTCTCAAAAAAAACAATGACAGAGAGATAGGCAGCAGTACATGCCCTTCACGTTGACTTTCTTTTTGCCAGCAGGGGTTTTACATAAACAATTTTGAACATCTGAACTGCTCAGTATTCATGCCTTATAAAAGCAGTTCATGTATGAGCTCAGTTTATTGATTTAAAAACAAGGAAAGACCTGTTACAATTTTTCATATGTTTTCCTAAAGAAAGTGCAGGTTTATTTTTTCCAGGACACTTTCTCACCTTCACAGCTAAGGTCCATTTCTACATGATCCTCATCTACCTTACTGGAGTTATTGCACAGAATCACAGAATCACAGAATGTTTGGTGTTGGAAGGGACCTCTGTGGGTCATCTAGTCCAACCCCCCTGCCGAAGCAGGATCACCTACAGCAGGCTGCACAGGACCGCGTCCAGGCGGGTCTTGAATATCTCCAGAGAAGGAGACTCCACAACCTCTCTGAGCAGCCTATTCCAGTAGTCCATCACCCTCAGAGTGAGGAAGTTCTTCCTCATATTCAGACGGAAGCTAAAACATATTACATATTGCATATTAGCTAAAAGTTCTCAAAAAAGAGAAAGAAAAACATGAAGAGACATCTAGAGGAAAAAAAATCTAATTGCAAGAAAGCAACCTGGTCTAGTTGAAGATATCCCTGCTCACTGCAGGGGGCTTGGGCTAGATGACCTCTAAACGTCCCTTCCAACGCAAAGCATTCTATGATTCTAAAGACAAATATGGTCTTCACTCATGTTTCTTATTGGAAAGATGTAAAATTTCCTGGGAAGTATCCAGGAGAAAGTAATTTCCATAAAAAGTATTTATCAAATAAAATACTCAGTCTGCTACTCAGAAAAAATAATGGTAAACCACAAAGTAAAGCGTGAAAATGTATGAAATAATAAATAAATGAATAATTTTCATCTTTCCTTTCAGTAAGAGAAGTTCAAGGAAGGAAATAATGACAGAATGGTGGCAAACTAATCTAAACTTCAATGATGAAAATAAAGCTTAGTCATAACGAAATAGTGTAAATTGATATTACAGAGTAATATATAAATCTATTCCCACTCAAATGTACTAAACCAAAACACGTGCGAAAGACAATGAATGGACCAGCACTACAGAAAGATATAATTTCCATAAGTAATGGTAGGAAAATAAGGAAGACTCACAAAACAAGCAAGCAGAGAAGGAAAGAGTATAGTGGAGCTGGGAAGGCAAAAGGCAGACCTGGTGGGGAGGAGCGTGAATTGTTCATCAGTCCCCAGCTCCCTGGCCTCACAGGTAGAAAGAGGAACCGCCCCCTCGGCAGGGAGCTCTACATGGGATGATCCAGGGGTATTCCTAGGACAGGGTGATCCCAGGAGCATACACCCACGGTGTACACAAATGTTGCTGAATGTGCCTATCACGTCATATGGCAGGGAAACAGGTTCAGTCCTGAGCTGTGTTCTAGTCTGTGATGATAGGAGGAGAACTGGAACTAAAATAAATACAGATTACCGTTTCTGACAGCTGCAAGTGATAATGGAACAGGAAATCCAAATACCATCTTCCACATCTATTTATTTCATTTTGAAACAGCTGGACTGAGAAGGCTCTTTAAAGATTTTGTAAGATGCTTTTAAAATATCAGTGGCAAGAGTTGGAAATTATTTCCAGTCTATTTCCTTTAGAATGCTACTAATGTGATCAGTTCAGTCCCTTCCACCAGGCACCAAAGACAGAGGACGAGGATCAAAGTCCCATTGTTCTGAGAGGGTCATTATAATTCTTTCCAGCACATTAGGCACAAATATTATCTTTGCAAATAAGTGCAGAATATCACTGAGGGGTTCACTAATTAATGTAAACCTAAAAACATTTCTCTTTAAGCAAATGTGGAAAAAGACTTGTAATCTTTTTATCTCTATGATAAATTTTTCAGAGTGAGGTTTTACTGGCCTAGATAAGATCCGTGGAAAACACCAGAGAACGAAGTACCTTTGCCTTTCTTAACCGAGAATTTCCTGCCAGAGGTAAATATTGACACAGTGGTGGTCAGGGTTACTGAATAGGATAAAACTGTTGTCCTGATCAGTTTGCATAGGATGCAGTAACCCTTCCACCTCCAATTCCATGAGAATCTTCATCTCTCATTTTAACTTCAGTGGCCAAGGCTGTGTTTAGACCCTGACATGGTCTACCCTGTATAGCCTGCTTCAGCAAATCTGTGTTAGGCATAAACTGTGGCTCAATAATTTCCTAACGCACAACCTTGAAAGACTGTACTAGGAATACTCTTTTAGAATTATCATTACTTAGGTATAAAAAGTATCTGTTACTTGATAAATAAATACTTGTTTTCAAAATAAAATACATAGAAATTGACTTAGTTCAAAGACGTCAGTTTACAATTGTCAGTACAAATCATTCATTTAAAAAATCACATTAAAGTACACCCTACCAGTGCAGAAGTGCTATCAGACAGAAATATATATTAAAACATAAATGGCGAAAAATAAACCTTTAATTTGAAAAGAGAGGACGCAGTGCTTAGTTGCTGTTATGGTATCAGAGTAGTCATGTTGATCAGTGAGCTATGATCTTCTCCTCCTCTGCCCAGGTTATATACTATTTGGTATATGATGCTTATAAAATTATACATGCAGCGCTACCAGCTTCAAAAATATTTGTTTGTGCTTAACATGATTTCCATGGTTATCAAAGGAATTCGTAGTGATTTACCACTTAGTGTAAGGATTGATGCCTTTGATAAAGCTGAAAAGAGACAACTTGAGTATGAATCACACATATTCCTGATCTGTAACTTTTTGACACTGTTTCCATTGCTTTTCATTCTGCTGAGTTTGACAACATTCTTTTCTTGCTACTGGTTTGATTTGACTGATGCCAATGTATCTTTTGCCTGAGCACTGTATATCTGTACTGAAATGAAAACTTTGGGGATTTTTCATAATTATTTTAAAGACATGCAAAACTGGGGGTTGGTAAATACTTCATTGAAGCTGATCAGACATTAGGATGTCCTGTCCTTTCCTGTAGCACCCTGGCTGGAAGCTGCAATTTCTGTGTTTCTTTGACACTTATTATTTTTCTTTTCAAACTGACAAGATCTAAATTTATCACAGTGTACAACACACTCAAATCACTTCTTTGCTGTCACTGGAAAATATATTGCATTAGTTTTACATGTAAAAGAAAAGGAGATTCCAGCTATTTTGCAGGAAAATATCATAGAATCATAGAATGGTAAGGGCTGGAAGGGAACTTAAAGATCATCTGGTTTCAACCCCCCTGCCATGAGCAGGGACATCTTCCACTAGACCAGGTTGCTCAGAGCTCCATCCAACCTGGCCTTGAACACTGCCAGGGAGGGGACATCCACAGCTTCTCTGGGCAACTTGTTCCAGTGTTTCACCACCCTCATGGTGAAGAATTTCTTCCTAATATCTAATCTAAATCTGCCCTCTTTTAGTTTACAGCCATTCCCCCTTGTCCTATCACTACACATCCTTGTGAAAAGTCCCTCTCCATCCTTCCTGTAGGCCCCCTTCAGGTACTGGAAGACTGCTATAAGGTCACACCGGAGCCTTCTCTTCTCCAGGCTGAACAGCCTCAAGTCTCTTAGGCTGTCCTCGTAGGAGAGGTACTCCAGCCCTCTGATCATTTTTGTGGCCCTCCTCTGAACCCGCTCCAACACATCCATGTCCTTCTGTTGGGGGCTCCAGAGCTCGACACAGGACTCCAGGTGGAGTCTCACGATAGTGGAGTAAAGGGGCAGAATCAGCTCCCTTGACCTGCTGACCACACTTGTCTTGATGCAGCCCAGGATATGGTTGGCTTTCTGGGCTGCAGGCGCACATTGTCGGCTCATGTTGAGTTTCTCATCCACCAGTACTCCCCAGTCCTCCTCAAGGCTGCTCTGAAGCCACTCTCCACCCAGCCTGCACTTATGTTTAAAAGTGGATGTGTAGCAACTGCCAATCCCTTTGGAGTTCAAATAAAGTTAGAATCCTAAAGACAAAACTAAAAGAAGGTTAAAATATGCAAAGTTTTCTTTAGTGGCAAGCTTTTAACTATTAATGTACATGCCTTTGTGTATTTGAGGTATTCTGATTTACAGTGAGAGATGTGAAGCTACAGGCTCTGCAGGCAGAACACATTTAAAGGCTAAATGAGATGTGTCTTTACTATGTTGCATGACTCTTAAGATGGTAGTCTAGCCATATGCACTGAGTTACTCTTGGACAGACTTCAGTTTTTGAAAGATACTTGTACTTGCATGACTTCCTAAACTGTGCCACAAAATGTTGTATACAGTTATCCTAGAAATGGAGTTGTAGATAAACTACATTACAGCTGTATCTTCGGCTGTTTACTTCTATGTTGTTTCCCTTCAGTTCTCATCTAGGTGTTGGTATTCATCTTCCGTCTTTGAACTCATGGTTTGATTTTAAGCCCCATGGAGCACGAACAACATTTATTATATGTTTATATGAGTGAAATTGAATCAGGTCTTATGATGTGATCATGTAATCACCATTTTAGAAATATTATAAAGAATTAGAAATAGTAGTAATCGTAATAGAAAAACAGACTGATTAAATTGTAATTCTACTCTAAGATTGGATGATGAAGATTTTGTAAGATGATTGTGGCATTTCCTGAAGAAATAACAGATGCCATGTGTGTATGCAGATGAGAGCATTTGAGTGCTACAGAGTGAATTGAGAAAAAACTGTTCCCAAAAGTTCACGCAGAGAAACATCATTTGCCCAAATGTTCATAGGTAAAGACATACACAGTAAGCAAGCAGATTTCAGAGCACAAATTTGTATTCCTCAAATTTTTTAAACACCTTTAGTATTACTATGTGGTATTTGAAAATATGTCTGTCTCTCATATGGTGCTTGAACATCAAGAGGAATACTCTGCACTTACAAAGTGTGTTTTTCTCAGACATCTTTAAATTCTTTACAGACGTTAAAGCACTGGATCACTAAGATTCTGTGTGAGGCAGAGAATCATTGTTATTTCAATTATCCCACATATTTGACTTACACCTGTACAGTTTTCACAGAAAATCTGTAACATATTAACATTGGAATCTAATGGTATAAACCGTTAATCTTAAATTTCTCTTCAATGAAATTTAAGTTTATTGTTATTAATAATAGCAATGTTTCTATTTTTACTATACTTTTAAGAATAATTTTTGTAAGGGAGGATGTGAAGCAATTTAATGTGTGAACACTAACTTGATTTTGGAAAGAGAGCTGTCCTTGAGTCACTGCCCTGTATTGCGTTGTATAGCTGCACGTTTTTGTACACCTTGAATTTTGTTTTTTTGTTTTACTGTTAATGAAAATCAAGCAGGCTTTCTACATGCAAATTCTGTCATACTACATTTTCATTTAAAGACAGTAGTAGAAAGCTTGCAGTGGTATTGAGAAAAAAAGAACTTGAGTTTGATTACTGTATTAAGAAATCAGTATAATTATCTGGTCTTCTACATCTGAGACATAAAACAGAATGATTTTCAATCATTAAAATGGTAGCAGTGAATGAATGTTAAATAGCACCTGCTTCGTAGGACTTTTCTCCTGTCTTTTCATTTCTTTATGTTCTTTCTCTTTTCTGCATTTAAAATGGTTCACTTTGCTTATGCAGTTTAATCCTACCTGCAGAGCTGTGTGATGCTACCAGTAAGAAATGCATCTGCTAAAGAACATAGTTATGTATCAGAAGGTTTTCTTTCAGGACTGGGACATGACACATTGGTATTTTGAAAAGAGCAGGATCTGCCATAATATGTGGTTCAACCTTCTGAACCCAGCCGATGCGTAAGCTTCCACTAAGGGCAGTTATATAGTCCCCTCTATTTTCTAAAATGGGAAGTCTTATATTTATCATTTGTTATCCGGTCTGAAACTAATGAGTCTTTTCCCCATTCTGCTGAAGGAAACAGGAGTCTAAAAGGCTTCAAGTGGCCTCACCACATACTGTGAGAGTGAAAAGTCCTGATATTTGGTGAATATAACATGTGGCAGCTAATGATAGCTAAATTTAAAGACTCTCTCCCTGTTTGAATACCAGCCTTAAATCCTTTACTCAGCTTGAAATCAATTAAATTCATTAACTTCAGAACATTGATTTGTAATTTACTGAAGCCTTCCAGTGATATGAGTGAAGCCTGAATTCCTCCTCACTAGACAACATCCCAGTGGTAAATCTTGTGCTGCTGGGATACCTCGTGTCCTGACTGATTTGCTATGCTTTGGGGCTCATTGATATTTTATTCATTTTCACTTTCAATGCCAAATGCTCAAAGGTCCTGATCCTTCAATACCTACCACCTTGGCTTTTAAGGGATTCAAAGGACTGGGGGCTTAAGTAAGATCGGAATATTGCTTCAGGTGGGACATGGAGCAGGCGACCAGCAGAAGCAGGGCTAGGCTGTGGCAGAGAACACACCTTGGCATGGCAGCTGATGTCTGCGTTTCTCCACCCATACGCACAGGTTGGATAACAAGTACAAAGTTTTATCAAGGCAGCATGACCTTTCCTGGCTGTTATAGCCCAAGTAGCAATATATGCAGCAGCTGGTAAAAGCATGGACACTGAGAACCTTTTAATAAAAAAACCATGTTGCATAACCACAAAGGAGCATCTTGGGACTGTTTGTTAGCAGCTACTTTCACTCGTTCCAATGTTGTTTTTCCTTCCTGCTATTATCCACCAGCTTTTTTTTTTTTTTCATCTGCCTCATGAGACAGGTAAAAACAGTGGAATCTCTGTCACATCAAAACAAATCATAGACAGAATAGGTGAATTCATTTCTTTGTGTCTAATTTTTACATTGTCCTATAACATCGTTTATGTATATGCGAAGAATAGAGGAACACAAATTTGGGGATTACTGTAATAAATTTTCAATCCGTTATGGAAAGTCTGCTTTTTGGTTTCTCTGCTATAGACAGATAGGTGTGCATAGGACATCTGTCAAAAGGGTGTTGGAAAGCTTAAAGAGTTATGTTTTTGCAGTGTATGGAAGAAGAGTTATATTTTGTAATAATCTTATGAGGAAATCAAGTGCTATCATTATTTTTAATGCATTAATCTCAGAGTGATACAATAGCAGTTGCCAAACCTGACAATTTTTTGAACAATGTCTTGTATTTCTTCTGTAACTTCTTACATTAGCAGCTTAAGGACTAGAGACTGGAATACCCACTGTGTCTTTTCCTTACATAGCTGTTGATGAGGTTTAATCAGCATTGTTTCTGTAAGTGCACTATGACTGCTGAGTGATGACTGCTGAAGTATCATCAGTGGGTGCCAGATATACTTCTCAAAAGGCAGCTACATTCATTATTTCTAGTTTTGTAGGTTAATCTGTAGTTGCAGCAACTTCTGGCTTTTGGATCTGGAGGAGCATACAAACAGGTGTTTAAACTTCCGTTCTTGTTTTTACTGATGACAGATATCAAGAGGTTCAGACCCCCAGCTGGAGCAAAAACATTCTTTGACATGAAAAAGTGCACTGCTGGGCTTAAAGCTTCTTCCAGTTGTCTCATCCTGAAGCTTTACGGGTTCTGTCTAGCCTCAATTCCCAGGATGCATACAATTTTGCACAGTACAATGTAAGTTTTTATAGCTCCAAAGAACTTAAGGATCATCAGTATGCAGAGTCTTCCTGTTTGTATCTTCTTTTATCTGACAACTCTCTGTAATGCCATCTTGAAGGAGATGCCATCACACCCCACTGTTGTGATCCTGTGACATCTATTGATTCCCTGTTGCCAGCTAAGATAGCCTTGAAATATCTTTGAGTAGTACAGCTCTGCAACCCTGCACTACACAACAAAGAATCTCACCTTCAGGTTATAACCAGATTGGGATCACAGCCATTGCATTTACAAATCCAGAAAACAAGCTCCAATATCATTTATGTTCTTGAAACAGCACACTTAAGATCATAAGTATACTTTTGGCTAATTTCTATAAAATATTTTAATTGTTTGAGATCTGCCTTCACTTTAGGTTAAAAAAAATGCACTATGATCTACTTGCAAGTGCATTTATTTGTTTTAGAAACATTGCAATCCAGCAACTCTTATTAACCCGAGCACTTATTTGTGCAAAAATGATTTGGTAAAGATAGTAAATTATATTTGTTTATATTTGTATTGAGGAGACATTTGAGGGAAAAAAATTTGTATCCATAAGTCCAAATGTACAACTAGATGAAAAATATTTTCTTAAAAACATTTGGTAGTTTGAATGCAGCTCTTTAGAGAAGCCATGTGACATTTTGTGCAAATTCTTAATATTCTTCAGAATAGTCTTATTTTAAAAGGTCTTTATGGGAAATAGTTAATTTCAAACAATTTTCTAGATGTGTACTTATGTAGCCTAACAGGAGATGTATGTGTATATATATAGAGAGAGAGGGATAAAAATTAATCAAGGCTAGGGCAAAGTACTAGCAAGCTATTTTCCTCACTATTTACTAGTGTCTTCCCTGTTAAGCTTTGCCATCTGTGAAATAGTCCTTTTCAAGGCAAAACCTTTGTATGGCCGAGAAGACAAAGCATTCTGAACAGGCAATACAAAAAGGACTACCACAGGTTTTGCTCATTTTGTTATGAATTTGCTTTCATTTTCATTCAATGTTATTGGAAAATTTTCTCCACCTAATAATACAAGCTTTCAGACCTCAACTAGTGGCAAGCAGCGCTTACCCTTAGGTTCATGCTATTAAAAACTTTCTATTGAAGAGCAACAGTCCTTATGTTGCTACATCTACTAGACTAGAAGAGTAAACTAGGACTAACTATAACTTCAAGCCACTGTAGATGCAGGGTCATCTTCTGTCAAGCACAGATAGAGTCTATGCCCCTTGGACTTGGGGCCAGAAAATTGTGCCTGGTCTTGTTTTATTCATCACTGCAGATACATTGTCAAGTATATATAACACAATATTAATCCTACGCTTGAAAGCAGTTACCTGTGGGCTAAAGTTTTACTGCTCTGCATAGAAGAGAAATAGGAAACAGACTCTTCAAATGACTCTATAGCAACTATCTCAGGAGAAAATCATGCATGCATCCATTATGTCCTCAAGTTGCATCAGGAAAGGTTAAGATTGGATGTTAGGAAAAGTTTCATTACTGAAGGAGTGGTCAGACATTGGAATAGGCTGCCCAGGGAAGTGGTGGAGTCATCACCCCTGGAGGTGTTCAAAAAATGTGTAGATGTGGCGCTTCGGGGTATGGTTTAGCAGGTAAGGTTGTGCTGGGTTGAAGGCTGAACTTCATGATCTTAGAGGTTTTTTCCATCTTATGATTCTGGTTGCTGATATTGTCTTCAAAAAAATCACTTGCTCTCTTATGAAAACCATAGAAAAATATGGTCTATTAAAAGAAATAAATACATACACTCAGTTTTAGATCTCAGCCAAATGGGGTACTTACAGGATAACCTTGAGGTATGTGTTGCACGGAGGCATTATGAAAACTATTTTAACTGATTTTTTAAAACAAGTATTATTTTGTGTATATTTTTTATGACAGGAGAAAAATTATATAAATTCATGGATTTTTGTAAAATTTTGTCTTTTTTCCCTCAAATTAAATAGTGCTCTGTCATTTTAAATAAAGAAAAGCAGTAATTTACATCCAAATATTCTACTGAAATTAAGTGCAGTTTTCCAAGCAGATATGTAGTAGCTGAAGAAAATCCTCAGCCTCTTAAATAACCATTTCAGCATTTGGGGTTTCATTCCACCTAGGCGATGACCTAGTTCAACCCTACTTAATTTTTAATATCTCATGAAATCTCTGCTCAGGGTGGTGTGACTGAATATACAGTGAACAACTGAACTTGACCATGATTTGTGATTAAAACTATACTTAATGGAAATAAGCAAGTACAGATGAACTAGATCAGAAAGAAGAATTAATTGATCAGCGTTTAGTCACTCTGTGAATTGAGTGAACGATTCCAGCTACTCATTGTTCTCACTGGGTTTATACGTGAGCTTGTCAGTATTTTACCTCAGCTTTTAATTGCAGCACAAGCTAATATTCCAGAATCCTTATTTATTGCCTTACTCTGAAAATGGTCCTACTGATTTCCATGAGATTGTACCCATTGTAGGAAAACACATCTGAAGCTGTTACAAATACTATGGTACATGAATCAGAAAATACTATATCGTATAATTTTTGAGATAGCCTTCCTGTTGTCAAAAATTTTACTGTAACTCCCTTATCTTCCCTTTTCATAGAAATATCTTTAATGTAATGTCTTAAAGTTAGTGCCATTGTCAGAGTTAACACTATATGTTACTAGGTAGAGTTCAGCATTACAGACTGACTGACTGTATTTAAGATTCAGCTGTTGTCCAGAATAGCTAACTATGATTTGGTGCATAACAACATAATGATGCAGGCAGTATTTTTGTTGGAAGGGGGTCAGAAGAGGCTTTGGGAAGGGTGTTGTGTGGAAATCCAGGTTGGTTTGCACAGCTATGTTCATGGCCCAGTATGTGTCTCCTACACAAGATGTAAGTGCAGGTAATGACCTCTTTTTGCTCAATCAGTTAAGAAAGTTAGTTGTTTGAGAGACTGAAAGCAGAAAAGAGGAAAGCAAAAAAAAAAAAAAAAGGGGGGAAGAACCTTACTTCTTATAAATAAATTGACTGGGAAAGATGAATAATTTCTTTCAATACTCTTTAACCAATCCTGGCTTTACATGACTCATCAAGGTCTTCCCTATCAGTACCTTCCTTTCACAATATTGGGAGAGAGAAAGGGTGAAAGCAAAGCAAACAAGCAAGAAGGCTTCACATTAGCCTGAGACTAAAGTAAATATATTTGAAAACTGTGCCCAACAACTGTGAAAAGAGCAGTGTGCTGTAAAGAGGTTTGCAGCATCCATCTGAAGAAATTAAATCTTGTTTGTATGGCAAACACTTAATAACTGTGCTGTGTTGATGCAAATGATTAATGCAGATCCAACTGTAGGATGTCTGTAACCAAGAAAGGCATATTTAGGAAGTGTCTTTTTGTCTCTAAAGCAGTCCTGACTGCAGAGAAGTAGAACTGCAGAGCACTGTGAAATAAAAGTTCTCCAGTTTTGTCATAGAATGGATGACTGCAAACTCTGACATACTATACAGAGCTAAAACTGGGTATCTTTCACTGAACAAAGCCCTTGGATCAGGGATTAGACTTCACATCATGGTACCCTAAGCACCTCCTTTGCAGTCATATAATTACTTCAGAAAGTAAAATTATTTCTACAACCCTCAGTATGCTATGTGATTTCTCTTCTTGTGTGAAGCTTAGGTAAATCTAACAGAAATTCTCATGTGTGTATCATAAACCCTGAGGTTCCTCCCACTTGTATGGTTAAGACCCTTCCTTTTAAAGCAGATGACTTTCCTAGTACAACATAATTGTAGAAGTCTTACTCTAAACACTGAGAGAATGCAACAAAACATCAAAAACTCAAAAATATCTGTGAAGTATTTGTCTAGCCAGGCATCTGATACTTTATCACAATGCTACTGTGCTGCAGGCACTTAATTTTAAAATAGGTGCCTTTGATTTTCTTTCTATTAGAGCTGCGGGAGTTTGGGAAAGCAAGATTGGTGAGTTGGTTATCTTTTAGTATATAAATAAATACCTTAATTAATTTAATTAAATAAAACTCGTAAGACCTAGCAGCAGCTTAATTAGAATCAATGGAGAAATTAAAAATTATTTATAATGAGGCCAATGTGAAAATAAATCAGAAAGCAGGAAGACACTATGAAAAATAGAACCAAACATCCCTACAATAACGCAGATTTTATGCTGAGTGTAGCTAATGCAAATCAGAACATCAAATGGTAAAACCATATTTAAACTCCTCCTGAACTTGAAGCTTGGAACTTGTAATGGTGACGTGGGATCAACTATGCAACAACAAGCAGTATTTGTGCTGAGCTTTCGGGTGCATGTTTAAACAAATACAAATATACATTTATATAAATATAGATTCCTTGGAAGGGAAAATACTGTGACAAGGATTTATTGCAAACTTTATTTAGTACAGAGAGTTTCACTGCAAGCTGTACCTAAATTCAGCTCTAGATCCTCAGGGTAGAAAGGAGAGCTCTGTTGTCCATACTGATGCAAAGCCCTTTAGCAAAAGTTTTGCAGCATTTCTTTTCAGACATAATATTGAGTTAAGTAGAAAAGTGGAATTTAGGACTCTAGAGTTTCATTGATAGACCTGCCAGTGGGAGGCCAACGTATTTTCTACGAGTCTTAATTCACATGGAATTTAATTGCTTGTTTTAAGAAAGTGCTTTGGGAACCAAAGTGCTTATGCCTGGTTGATTATTTCACATCCTCCAGTATGATTTGCAGCCTATATGGTTGTCTCAGCATAACTGTGTGTGGGATTGTGTCGTAAAGCAGATTTACAAGATGATCCAGGTTTAAAAAAAGTCCTCCAAAATTGTGTTTGTTTATTTAATTCTGGTCACGATTTCAATCATCTGGTTTATACTAAGGCTCTGCAAACTGTTGCGTTGAAACAGCTGAAAGGGCAATAAAGTGCTACTGGGATAGGAGTGAATAGTTGGGGGTAAGATGACTGTGAATTTGTAAAGTTGATTTTGCTGCCAAAAAAGCAGCCACTTTCAAAGTCACTGGAAATGGTTTCACTGTCTTCCACTCATGTTCCATCAGGTGACAGGCTGCCACTTGTACTGTTAAATTTTGTGTATTATCACTGAAAACAATTCACCACAATCTGAAAAAAAAAAGCATGCTATTTCATTTTCCCTACCTGCAGATACATTTTGAGATGATTAATGCCATTTTTAAAAATCAAAGACTTGATTTGATTAGAGCTTTCAGTGTCTCTGACATGCAAACAGTTCTATAATTGTTTGCTCTTTTAAATAAATAAACTGATGAGTAAATCGTTACTCTTGAATGTGTATTTTTGTAGCAACGTTTTTCCTCCAGCCAGACCCATGGGAAAGCAGAACTGCCAAACTGTTACATTGCATCAAAACATCACCATATTCAGAAATATAATTGCAATATAATGCTATTTCAGAAGTCGTGGAAATTCCTTATGCTTTGCTATGAATTTTGTGCCTATTTTTCTTAAAATGGGATTCCTGAAAGTACTAGGACTTAGGCAACAGGGGGCATTAGCAGAGAAAACATCGCTGGATAGAGCTTTATGACTTCTAGGGCAGGGGAGTGGGAAAAGCAGAATAAAGGAAGGAAACACAGGGTAGACGTGGAATAGAGGGACAGCAGGCACACTGCTGAAGCTAGCAGAGAACAACCAACAAAAACGTCATCCTTTGGCACCAATGCCCCAAAGGTTTTTTTATCAGTGCTCTGGAGGACCAAATTGCTGAGCTGTGATGCAGTATTTGTTCAACTAAAACTGATAATATGATGTATCTGTGAAGATATAAAAGAACATTGAGATCTGATGACATTAGTGCCAAAAGAGACATACGGATATGGATGGAGCTTCCATTTTCCCGAGGTAGTGTTTCACATGGCCACCAAGAGAATCTTAAGTATCTTTCCCATTAGGCAGCACAGGAAGTAGTTTTTTGCTTTCTGTCTCTGTTAGTTCCTTACTTATACTGTCAATGTGAATTTCAGGTCTGAATCAAAACAAGATCTCAAAGCAGAATTCATCTGAAACTGCTGTGCTGCAAACTATACAGAAAATTGTGTAGTTTTTATTCTGACTGATAAATCCCTTTAGGCTGTCCAAAGCTCAGGGCAAGATGAGTGATTTGGTACAGATGTCTGTATAAATCTAGTGTGCTTCTTCAGACCAGGGTTGAGACTGGGTTTGTGCCTGAATTTACCACTGGTTTGCACAGCCAATGCACTAATCCTGTCCAATTGCACTTCTTACCTCTGTAGTGCTTAGGTCAGTGAAAACCTGGGACACGGATGCAGGAGGAGTAGTTCTGGTCTTTGCAGGAGTGAAGTGGTACTGTGTTGATGCATCCCTGCTAAGACTGTTAACAGACATTTGCTCTTCTTTTCTGATCTGCTCCAAAACAAAGTCAAATCGATCAGGTTAAACTATGGGTAAGGAGTAGTGGGAAAGTGTTCACATACAAATGCATTGCCCTGGCTGGCAGATCATGATTCCAAAGCCATCTGTATGACCACTTATTTTCCTCCGTTTCCCTTTGGCCTCAGAAATTTTAAACTAAACCATCTGTGATTTACATTGATCTGGCAGATTATACTGGAACAGAAAGGAGGACAAGGCTTCTGGGTGAGAGGCTAGTATAATGCCCTTAATCTCCCCAAGATACAATTTGTGTCCTAATCTCAGCAAAGTCAGACTAGAACTACAGGATGAAAGTGGAAGTGTCAGACCCAAATTATGCACATCAACAAGATCTCTTTTTAGATGGTGTATAACTACACAGAAATAATACATAGAAACATATAGAAATACATAGCTATCTGTTCTTTGAAGACCACCCTTCTACTGTAATGTAAATACTGCATTTGTCACATTTGTCTGTCATTTCTCTTGATAGAATCTCAGAAGCTGAATATCAACTTCCTCGTTCAAAAGCAATCAAATACAGATTCTGGCTATGGTTTAAGGGTCCACATGCATGGGATATTTATTACTCTAAACTTTAACCTATATAACTAATGTAGTATTACTGTAGTTAGAAATACAAATGAATGAAGTTTAAAAATAAATCTACACAGAGAATTATATTATTGTAATGATACCAGTCTAATTATGCTAGTAAATTTACTCATATGAGCCCTCAATATGATTTTTTTTTTTTATTTACATGCATAAACAAGTCCTGGAACAAATGATCTTAAAAGCAGCGCTCAAAAAATACACCTTTCGAGGAGTTTCAGACCATGTACACAGAAGTCCAGTTCCCCCATAACTCCATTTTATGCACAAACTGCCTCTAAACCTAAAGACTGAAAGCCAAGTTCGGGTTCTGCCATACGACATGGTTTCTTTCTCAGAGTTATTCCTAGTAAAACTGAACAACAATACAATTTTTCTTTGAAGGTCTAAGGTAAATCATCTCACATTAAAATCAATACAAACTTTAACATAGAACTGTGACGAGGAAAAGCCTCTGAAACCTCTAAATTCTAAGGTCTTAATCTGCTTCTAACAGTGCTTGTAGTAATTATCTAAATAACAAAGCAGCAAAAAGGGTGAATCCTTAGGGTCTGAAGTGTGCTGAGAGAGCTACAACAGTGAAAAATTTTTTTGGAAGTTGATATATTCGTGTTGTGAGCTAAAAAGCTCTGCAATTGAAAATTGCTGTGTCTTCCTCTACTTTTTGATGTTAAAATCACAATGAAGAATATCAGAAATGGGGGGGGGGGGGGGGGGGGAGTGTGTACACTGGCAGATCAAATTGACCATGAATTGTTTACCTAAAAAATGGAAAGACAACTTCTAATAACATGTTGCTTACAGTACAATCTAACCAGAACGTTTTTTCTGTGAGACCTGGAAAATAAGAAATGGCTCATAATGAATTTCACATTTCTTTATCTTTGTTTACAACCAGCAAAGCGATGCTATCAAAGTAATACCTTTGGACTTTAAATCTACTCAGCCACTATATAAAAGGATTTGACATGTGTATAATCTGCTGCTAAGATTTATAATGGACATTTATTAAAGGATTAGGAGGCAATGAAGCTGTTCATGGCTGTGCTACTACATATTTTACTACATATTTACCAAAAAGGAATGCATAAACTTCGTAAGGATTTCAGCAACTTAAAATAAAATACTTTTTTCCCTAATCTTTGCTTTGCTTTGGGAATTCTTACATGAGCTGATTGGGGGGCGTGGGGTGGGGGACGCATGCATTCTACTGTGGTAGAGCTTAAATGGAATGAATGTAAGTGGATTAAAATATTTGCTTTGCTATGGATATCTTCCATTGTAAAGGTATCTAATGTCTTAAAATAATCTATGAACTCAATATTCTGAGCTAAGCCCACAGAAATATTTAGGTATCTAAACCTGAGATAGTGATCGTTTCTCAGTTTACCTACTATGTGGCCCTGGGAGGTGCTTATAATCCAACAGCATCTCATTTTCCTATTAGCAAAATTCCATGAGCACCTAAAAATCTGTTTCTGAATGCTCCCACAAGCATCTCAGGCTGCACCATACTAAGCATCAAAGAATAAATTCATGCTTGCACACTTTCTCTGGCAAGAAGTTAAACATTCCTTCGTTTGCCTCATGTAGAGGTAACCACTCTGTCTTCAGCTGTGACTGTTCATGGGTGCCTAGGGACAGCCTGTAAGCATTAGAGGAGTGGATGTTACAATCTACTTCCCTGCAGTACTCACCAGTTCCTCAAAAATTTGAGGTTCAGAGACTTCCTGAATTTAATAATGTTTTGCATTAAGCAATTCTTGATGGATATTTTTTTCTTCCCGTCATGAAGGGTTTCAGCACTCAAAACATTCACTTGTAAACTATTTCACAGATCAAATAATTACTGTATCAAGGAGTATTTTCATTAACTCAATTTGAACCTTATGTTAATTTTATTTGATGCTTTCTACTTTTTCTTTTGGAGGACACCTCTATTTGCTTTTTCCATGCCGCTTCCAATTTTACAGACCTTCATCATATTCCATGCTCATCGTTCTCTTCTCCGGGTTGAAAACTATTAAATTACCTATTTTTTCATCGTAAAAAAGCCGTATCATATCTGTGAACATAACTTCCAGCCTTCTCTGCATTTTTTCCATTTTATCATATTCTTTCTGAAATAGAAAGACCAGAACTGAACAAGTATTCAAGATTCAGATGTACTATGTATTTAACTATGGCATAACAAGGCTTCCTTTTTTGATTTCTATTCCTTTTGAAGCTGTTCCTGGCCTTCTATTTGTTTTCTCAATAACTATTGATAATTAACTTGACAATTTCTGGAGTTCATTATTATAGATCCAAATCTCAGCCATGAATAGTAATAATCAGTTTAGATCCCTTTTCTGTATAAGGTAAGAAGATTTTTTTCTCTGTATGCATCACTTAACATTTATTCGTATTTAATTTTATTTGCCCTTTTATTACCCAGTTACTCGGTTTTGCTAACTTTTCCTTTTCTGCAGACCATGATCTTTCTTACCTATAATATTTCATTTGTTACCATGAACAGCTTGGCCACCTCCCTCATTTTGTCTCCTTTTCAGATTCATTTGTGATTATGTGAAACAATACAGGTGCCAATGTAGAACTACGTGAGACATCCATGCCCTTTAAAGGCTGACTGTATGCTCTTACCATATGATAATTACAGACTTCTTTATCCATGTGAAAATGTTCTTTCTTATTCTATGACAGCTTTATTTCTTTAAGAGGCTTTGGTGAAAGACTTTGCAAAAGGTTTTTTGAAAATCAAAGCATACTATACCAGCTAGATGTCTCTCGCCAGTGTGCCTATCGACTCCTTCAATGAATATCATTAGATTTGTGTGATGTGATTGCCCTTTGAGAAATTATGCTAATTCTTCACCAACATGTAATTTTTAAGACATGTGGCTCCTAAATTTCATTTTTAGAAAGCATTCTCTCCTTCTCTGGAGATATTCAGGACCCGCCTGGCGGCGGTCCTGTGCAGCCTGCTCTGGGTGACCCTGCTTCGTCAGGGCGGTTGGACGAGATGACCCAACCACAGAGGTCCCTTCCAACCCCTAACATTCTTTGATTCTGTGTAAAGATATCATGTTTACTCATCTGTACGTTAGTTAAGGAGCCTAGGAGGCCATGGAGGGACAGAGCTTAAAATCATGTTGTCCTAATGGTAAAGCCCTTTGTGAATTTAAGTGATATTTGCAAGAAAAAAAATCCATACAGAATATACAGATATTTCAAACCTGAAACTTGAAACCAAAGTTTTGGTGCTGATCTCTTGAGATAATTCACAATTCAGACTTCATATGAGGGTCTTAGCTGGTTGTTAATATTCTGACCGCATAAATTTGCTTTCTCTTTCATTCCCTGTATGAAAGTTATGCATTATCTTGTCTTCTTCTAGTGATAGAATATCACTATTCTGTGATATTCTGTGATATTCTTGGCTGCTAAGCAACTGTAATAATGCCTATCACAGGCAGCCTAACAGATAGCCATGACTGCCATTTACTTTGTCTATTGATGATAACAGTATACAAATATAAGTAGGAGATGGCAGGCAATGGCAATAACAGAACAAATTTCACTGAAGCTTTTGAGAAATGCTAAGTTAAAGCTTAGGCTACATGGATAGTTGAGAGAGTTTTGTGGCAGGGTCTGAAACTGAAGGAAGAGAAGCAATCACTGTTGTGAGAATGAGCTGGCAACTCATTAATTCCAAGTTAATTTCTTTATTTAACACCTTATGAGCAGTGTTCATCATATTAGTGTCTGAGTTCTTACAACCAGCAACAGATTTGCCCTCAGATCATTTCCTTTGATTTACTGGGGCACAAAAAGCACAAGTAGATCTTGCTTAATTTGGCACCTCTGTAAGCCCCTGTTAGTGAAGAATTAAGATCTTAATAACACCCATCCCCACCAAGCAAATAATTGAACATGTTAAAAAGTTACTGTTGTGCATAAAGATGTTTCTTTGGCGAGACCAAATGGTAAGGAAATTTTTTCCATTGACCTCAGCCAATCAGCCTTCAATCTCATGACATTATGATTTTGAAGTATAATTCTCACACAGTAATTGCATTGTTTATTATTAATAATTTCCTTATTTTAACGAGCTAGGCTTTCCTTCAATGTGAAGGAAAGCTGACAAAACTTCGGCATTACCTTTTGCTTTTTCAAAACTCAAACCCCCATAGATACACAAAAATCCTAGTAAATTTCATTCTTGTACAAATGAAGATATTAGGGCTGTAAACTACGCTCTTTTAAAACATAGCTTCTCTTGAAATGGGAAACTGAGTGTGTCCACACCAAAACTGTGCAGGTCACCTGCAGTCCTCATCAGAAGATCAACACTAGAGAGCACGAGAGCTACTCAAATGCATAATGCTTGCTCAGCCACTGCACCGATATCAGGACTGCCAATTGCCATGATAGACCCATTCCTTACCACTGAAATGAAGCCACCATTTTGTAAACAACTGAAAGACTATTAGATGATAGCATATTTTGTCTAATAAATACTACTTAGCAGTTATACATAGCAGTTTTCATTTTCTGAGTGTTTTACTAACTTTACCAAACGAGACTAGAATTGAAACAAAGGCCTAAAGGTCAAATGCTGTTTTAGCTGAAAATAAATACTCAACAGGAAAATCAAGGAGCACTAACATACATTAAGAAAGAGGAAGGTGCTAATGGAATGAAAGTAAGATATCTCTCTGCAGAATATAAACTAAGCATGCCAAAGGGATCAAAAGAAAGAAGTACCTAATGGTGAGAACATGCTGCTGAAATACCCTGTGTCTTACCTGTTATTTATTTGCTACCTTATGGTCTGATTTTAAACAAAACTTTTCTCACATTTGTGTCTTATACTTCTACCTACCTTGTGACAGGAAGATCTTGCCATCTTCACATTTACAGAAGGGACATGGTCTGTCTGTCTTTTATATTTACAGTGGGGCAAGGACCGCATTTTGAAATAGGTTATGTTAAAATAAAATTTGATATCAGTGCTCCAAGCCAGAATAACGGGGTAGCAAAAATATTTATATTTCAAAAAGGCGTTTCTGACTAGTAGTGATGAAATGCCAATAATGCTTTTTAAAATGCTTCTTATATAATGTAATTATCTAATAACAGCTACAGAGAAACATGAAAAAAGAATTACAGAGCTAGCATATACTTTTAGTATTTAAGACTTTGAACTACAGATGCAATATCACTTTCAGTAAAATTCCTGGGCAGGCCAGTTTATTATTTTCTTCACGTGTCATCATAGGTGACATGCTATTTTGCATGTGTTGGAAAGTGGTAATTTCTAGCAGCAGATTATTGGAGAGCAATTTAATCTTCAGAAGTAATTAGTAAGTCCATGTAACATGATTATTTCCCATGTGCAAGAACCGATAGAAGCATATAAAATCTTTTTAAAAGGTAGTGCTAATGTTCAACAGAGTTGTTAAGGAAGTCCATTAGAGAGAATAAAGAGAAACGGTTGGGAATACACATGGAGGGAAATTTGGAACATTTTTCATATACAATGTTGTTTTCAGCATTGAAGGCTGGGATAGTTAATAACTTCATGGAAACCTATGGGAAATGGAGTATACGTAAGTGAAAGAGCTTTTAATAAGACAGATGATTGTAATTCTCATACAAATAATGGTCCTTTCATTACATAAATGACATTGGAAAAATTAGAGGGCATTCCAGCAAAGCCAACTAGAATAAGACGATAATTGGAGAATATAGCTAATGGAGAAAGTGCTAGGGAGTTTACTTTAAACACTAAAAAAGACATAAACCTTTTTTTCTGCAAGGTGCTGGATTGGTGTGGAACAATACTGGATACAGTAAAGACAGCAGAATCTCAGGTGTTGAGAAGCTGGAGAGATAAAATCTGCCTGCCTTCATCAGACAGCAGCTGAGAGGCAGTGTATGCTGGATGGTGTATGGCTTGACTATGCGTATCAACTCCTCTTGTTCCAATTACAAATTAAAAATATAATGTATTATAAAGTAATGTAATTATGACATAGTGTAAGTAATATATCTACTCTAGAATGGATTACTGATTTAGCACTTGGTTGAATTCAAAGCTATCCTTTGCCTCATCCTACCTCTTCCTGACTCAACTAATAGTCACAGTGTCATCCCTGGTAGATACCCTAAACTCTCACTTCCTCCAGCCCAGGTTACCAGCAATTCTAAGACACTTATTCTTTTTCTAAGATATTCGGTTTCTGAAACCTAAGGTTTTGCACAAATCAAACTTCTGCCTTAACTTTTTGCTGGCTAATCACTAGATCTAAGTGAACAAAGCTGCTTCTGGGTTTATCCAGCCTCCGTGTCTTTAACTGGGAGTGTGCACGACCCTGAGCACTCATCTACAACATTTTCTTCTGTTGCTATGTTTGTCTGTAAAAGTGAGACAAAACTTCAGAACTTGTTTGAAATTGTTTATTTCTAGACAGCTATTGACAAACATGCCCACACAAAATAGCAGACTTCATACAAAATTGTGCAAAATAACAATTGGTGCAACTAAATGACACAAACAAAAAACAAAGCTCTCACAGACTGTAAGAAAGAAATGAAAACCAGAAATGGTTTGTCTATTTTTTTTAAAACAAAGCTGATGCAATGGATCATTTACTCAGTGCCAGAGCTACAAAAAATAAAAATTTATTCATGTTAATTTTAAGCCTCCAGGTTCTCACTCCTGGGGTACTACACTCACCAATGATTAATTCAGAAGCTTGGCAGAGAGCAGTGTTTTTCCTGCAACTGTGCCAATGGGAATTACTCGAGCATAGAGGCTAATCTCAGACAAAAAACTGTGAGGAAAAGTCACAGACAGAAGGCAGTGTTCAATATTTTTCTTTTAGGGACATACAGGCAAATTCTAAGTTCTTGTCACTTAGCTAACACATCACGAGTGAAGAATATACACATCCACAGCATCACTTTTCTTCACATCACGATGTTGGGGTTTTTTATGGTTAAAAAAAGTGGAAGTTGTATTTCTATGCAATGTATTGTCTCTGTACTGCAGAAGACTTTTTTAGGTTATATACTCAGTAGTGGAAATTGGCATTTTCTATGGAGCTGTGATAATTTTTGTTCATAGCCAGGCCTGTTTTTTCAAGGTTGTACTCAAATAGTCAAAACAATGTGAGCATTACACATGAGGTGTTTCCTAGCAGAGGGTAAACAGACTTCAAGCTGATTGTGGTGCATTCATTCCATCTGGAAAATTTTTCCTCTAGCTGCTCCTACAAGAAAGAGATTGACAGAGGCAAAACTCAGCATGAGAGGAAAGTTTTTGAATTCTCTTGCATTCTGGAGAGCATGTAGGTTAATCGCCTTCTTAAGATATTGGGCAGGTAGCACAGTCAGATTGTGAAACATGGAGATCAGAGGTGACTTCACTCCATGTGAGCTGAATGTAAAGGAAAACTGCAATAACATCTGAAAATTTAAAGTACCCAGTTATAGTACTCATCGCTACAATCTTAAGGAGGAAGGGAAGTTAGAGAAATAGATAGAGCTATGAAATATTTGTCTCTTCATGTGTTTTCGGAGACCATATGCTCTTATGCAGTTAAAAAACCTTCCTAACAGCATTACTATCAAGGTCGCTTTGATTCTAGCTGCCCCAAATCCTCTGTGGTTGCTTTCTACAGCACTTTAAACAGCTTGAGGTGTGTGACTTTGTTTATTAGAGAAACTGATGTTTTTTGGAATCTTTTCGCCTGCTTTAGATCTTTGGGAAAATAGTTCAAAGCTGTCAACCCCTTTAAGGGAGGAACTTAGAAAGGTGAAAGAAAAAAGCAGTATACCCACAGAGCGATAGGAAGGAAGTAGATGTCAGGACTCTGCCTTGTATCATACAAGGCGTAGATAATTCAGTATGCCTACTATTTACTGCAGGATAAGACAAATTATTAGCTACATATCCATGTGTAATTTTGAACTGCGGTAATTCACTCGCTGCTTTTTTGTGACTTCTAAAGATGCCATGAAACCTTCCTGTGCTTGTTGACAGTACTCCTTGCCCCATTTCAAAGGCCACTGCATTATCTATGCCTATAGATTATGTCATTCAGTTAGTAAGGCAGCCTTTGCAAATAAAATTGGACCTAAGCCTTAATAACTGTAAGACCTGTTAAGTATGGCTTCAGTGCTTACTGGAATATCCTATTCCCATAATTCTCTGTGCTCACTTATTATATTTTACATGATCCCATTAACTTATAGCAAATCTCTTCTACAAGGCGTAATGAAACAGTGTATTTTCAAAAATGTCACAAGAGCAAAGTCAAATATATTGAGAAAGTAATCAATAAATATGTCTTTTTTCTGCAGTAATATTTAGAACTTCAGGGGATGGATGGAATGTATTAGCATAAAAATAGAAATTCTTTTTCCAAGCATGATATTTTCCATTTTATTTACTATCCAACTGCTTCCAACTGAAAAGTGCCAGTAGCCTAAGCAGGCTGCTTGATAAGTTTTTAAGACTTTCCTTAGTATCACACAACATTTAATAACTGAAAATAATTTTTGAAGAATGGCTTTATAAACTGTTTTATTCAAAGGAAAGAGGGATAACATTCCTTATTTCTACCAAAAATGATTAGGATCAAAACTAATTTTCAGCATTCATAATGTTTATGATTCAATAGATACAGGCTATTTTTTGATTAATACAATCTTAAAATGCTTATAGGAAATAATTGTGGCATTGCCAGAGATTATTATGTTAAAGACGCTCCAGTTCTGATTCTCCATAGCACGCTGAGAACCTACTGGCATGCTTTGCTCTTTTGCATAAGCAGAAAGCCTAGCCTACAGCACTTTTATTTCCTTTTACCGTTATCACAACAGTGTAGCTATAAATATTAACTCTCATAAGTACATTTGTTGCAGAAACCTGACTGAAAAACTTCTCTGACATGTGAAATTATTACTTGCGTCCTACACTGAATGTTGTTAGAGCCTGTGAGACTATTCTTGTTGGAGGAGAGAGAGACGTTTAAGACCACAAGTAGTCTGATATAAAGGTGATCATAAAGGCAAATGAAAGAGTGGGGGGAAGTATTAAAGAATTTCAAGATAGTCACAGATCAAAAGCAAAAATATCTTCCCTATTTTTTTAGAAAGAGACTTAGATATTTCATTCTATGTATGCAATGAAGCTACTGTAAGCACCGGGATGATCAATGTTAAATTACAGATAGTAGCTACTGGGTATCTTTTAAATATCACTCAGTTTGCGTAGACCTCTTCAAAAGTTTCACATGAACATATCTATAGGTTCTTCAGTTGTCTTGCTTGGAAAGACTTTTGCTCTCTTCTGTACAAACTGCCTAGTTAGGCATATTTAAGCTAATAGTGACAGGTTAGATATCATGTAATGTGTCACAGCTGCATTGTCTTATATAAGATCATCAAGGAGTGACTGGCCATAGTGTTTCTGGCTAAGACGAGGGTGCATCACCAGAGCAATGTGAGAGCCCAGGCGCAACACAGCAAAGAAAAGACAGAAGTATTTTGGCAGCACTTTCTGTACAAAACCAGTCAGGTGCTTGTCAGCTTGTCTACTTGCATGCAAAAGCCGTCCTCTTGCTGTAGTATATTAGCAGTATCATAGCAGTAGCATAGCAATAGCCCAAGCTGAGCTAGTACCTTCAAAGCAGTAAAAAGGCCTGAAAGTACCAGTTCCTGAATCTGAAGACTTCAGCAAGAAAGGCCAGGGACCTGAATCCTCTTGCGTGCACGAGTTTGACAGAAAGGAAATGGACACTTTTGGCACAGGGGTTCCCAAGCCTAAAGCTTGGTAAATGCCAGTCCTTCAGCCCCATCCCCATCAGACCTGGCTCAGCAGCTGGCCAAAACACTCCCCAGGAAAATGGGTGAGTGCTTACCAGTCAGGTATTGACAGATTTTTGGCAGGCGAGATTTCTTTGGAGCCTTCTTGGACTTTCATAATGCTGAAAACTCATGTAAATATTTGATTTTGAGGAATTCACATTCTCCAACAAAACATTTTTCAGCTGAAGAGTTTCTGTCAGGTTCTGTCAAACTTCTCTGTACTTGGCATATTTGACCTTTCGTCAGCTCTCCTGCTAGTTCTGACATATATGGCTCAACTCTGTGCTATGAAGTACTTCATTTTTACTAACATGAAATTTGTTCCTTTATAGTAAGAGATGGAAACATGTCATTTAAAGACAGTCTCTTCTAACTCATGGTGTATCTCTGTCCAGTTTAAGTGTATTTCCTTCCCTTCACTATTACCCACCATGAGTAGAATGGGGTAGCAACCACAATTATTTCATTTTCTCAGGTGACAAAAACCAGGCAGACGTATTTTCTTGTAAAATATAAATATTATCTGCAAACATTCATACAGGCTTGGGGCGGACCTGCTGGAGAGCAGCTCTGTGGAGAGGGACCTGGGTGTCCTAGTGGATGACAGGTTAACCATGAGCCAGCAGTGTGTCCTGGCTGCCAAGAAGGCCAATGGCATCCTGGGGTGCATTAGGAGAAGTGTGGCCAGCAGGACGAGGGAGGTTCTCCTTCCCCTCTACACTGCCCTAGTGAGGCCTCATCTGGAGTACTGTGTCCAGTTCTGGGCTCCCCAGTTCAAGAAAGGTGAAGAGCTACTGGAGAGAGTCCAGCGGAGGGCTACGAGGATGGTGAGGGGACTGGAGCATCTCTCCTACGAGGAGAGGTTGAGGGAGCTGGGCTTGTTCAGCCTGAAGAAGAGAAGGCTGTGAGGGGACCTATCTGAAGGGTGGGTGTCAGGAGGATGGGGCCAAGCTCTTTTCAGTGGTGCCCAGCGACAGGACAAGGGGCAATGGGCACAAACTGAGGCACAGGAAGTTCCGTCTGAACATGAGGAAGAACTTCTTCCCTGTGAGGGTGTTGGAGCACTGGAACAGGCTGCCCAGGGAGGTTGTGGAGTCTCCTTCTGTGGAGATATTCAAGACCCTCCTGGACAAGGTCCTGTGCAGCCTGCTGTAGGTGACCCTGCTTCGGCAGGAGGGTTGGACTAGATGACCCACAGAGGTCCCTTCCAACCCCTACCATTCTGTGGTTCTGTGATTCTGTGATATTGTTTGTTAATGTGGTTTGAAAAAACCAGCAACAGCAACCTGACATTGAAATTAATTTAATTTTGTTTCTAATTAAGCAGAAATGAATACTGAAATTCAATAAAACCAAGCAGTAACTTGGGGATAGAGTGAGTTACCTTTTTCTGTTATACTATAATCGTGTTATATAGAGAGGCTTTCATGACCTTTAGAGCCACTTCAGAATCTAATAAACAGCATTATGCCGAATTCCCTCAGCAGCAAAGATTTTTATCAAGATGGTACTGTTACTTCCACTGTACTGAGCTTTTGTGCCTTTTTATGTCATTTTTTGTCTAATCTAGAATTTTAAAATGTTCTAACATTTTTTTTATATTATATATTAAGCTGTTGCTTAGTGAAGTAACTGCAACATTCAGTATATATATAGTGCATGGACTTGTGCTACTAACCTCATCTTGTTTCCATGGTTTTCTGTTGTTCTCCACATATCTAGTCTGTTTTTAAATAGTGTGTTATGCATATCTTTGGGAAGAGAAATTATCAGGCAATCACAAACAGTCACTGGAAGAGCTGGGACCTTATGATTGTATTCCTAGCTGTTTAACTAGGAACAGCCACCTAAAATGAAAGAATCTACATTCTGGGAGTTTGTTATGCTTCTGTCACCAATGCATTATATGAACTGAGGTAAATCACCTCCTCATTATAAAATGGCATAGCAAAATTTATCTAAAAAGAATTCTGCAGAAACATGAGCAAAAATATTTTTTTCCATGCCTCTTTCTGATGAAGATTTTTTTTTTTTATTTTTTTTTTGTAGAAACTGTTCATTGAAAATAGTTGTTTCTCATTTGTTTGGTAAAAATAAAATCCAAATGGCCTTTAATGAGAAAAAGTTGGCTTGGAATTGAAAAAAATATTGTTTTTTTCCCAGTAAAATGACATTTTAGAAAAAAGTTTATTGAATGAACCATTTTCTGCTAGGAAAAAAATACTTTGAAGAAATTTGTTTTATCAGTGCTGGTACTGTATATCTGAGATAGCTTGCCAAAACAGGCACCCTGAAATAAAATGCGGGCAGGTGGGGGATGGAACAACCCATCTTTCTAAATATTACCAGAAGTGAATTTGGCTGCTGTTGTTACCTTAGTTCACTGCCTAGAGAAAGAAAAATGTTAATGGTGCAATTACTCTCTAAGATTCTCTTGACTCACTTTCAAAATTGTTATAATATTTCTATCCAGCTTACACAAGCATAAAATCAACCAACAAACATTGGTAGACATTGTGTAAGAATTCAGATACTTAATTTACTTTTTGGCAAAGTATTTTCAACTAGAAAAATGTAAGTCCACAATTAAATATCACTTAAATAAAGATCTCACTGAGAACATGACAAAAACTATCTGCTGAAATAAACAATCAAATGTTCAGGAGATGTCACACCCTCCTATCTTTTATTTAGGTTTACCTACTACACTTGCACATTTCTGTTTCATTACCTTTGTCTGATATTTCTGAATGTCTTGCATTCCATCAGTGATTGATACTTGTGAAGTTACTGCCACAGTATTTCCTTTTCCAGTATTGAAATAGCCCAACCCTTGACATTTTAAATGACAAGAAAAAGTGAAAAAGGTTTAAAGGGAAGAATTTCATATATTTCTCTACCTGAGCCTGTAATCCTGGCCTACACTGTTGGGAGAGATATCGGTGCATGACATCTAGTGGTAGATGAAAGAGATCCATTGATCTGTGCTGTCAAGCAAAGTTTCTTAAATTACTGTATCTGCATGTACCCAGCACAAGGAAAAATTATTCTTATCTAAAACCAGGTCACCATATAAGACAAATTTATTCTTTATGCATCCCTGGACAATACATCCAGACAGACTGACAGTCTGTTTTCTACTCTAAGGGATAGGCTTTATTTTAATCATAAAGTTCTTTTTCCATTGAAGATATTCTGAAAGGCATTTGTTTCAAAACATTAAAGGTTTCTCAAGCAGTAATCATCGTAATCAATAAGAATAAGAGGCAAAATAAGGGTTATATGATAATCAGAAAGCTTTTATTTTTTCGTAAGCAGTAAAATGTTCTGAGATGTTATAGGTAACCCAGCAGTCCTGTATTTTCCACAGAGGTACCCTGGACTTCCTTGACCTTGTAACACCTTGTGAATTACAGTAGGAATTTCAACTGCCTTGAGGAAGAATAATAACCAAATAATATTGTTCTTGCAACTTCAGACTGATATTCTGTTTGGAAAGACAGAGTAGCTATGTACAAAGTATTTTTTCTGTGGATATATAAAGCTTTTCACATATCCGGTTTACCAAACTACTGCTTTCAAAACTAGATAGTTCTTTCCAAGTTTACAGCATGTTCAGGCAGCATATTGAGTCAGAGCCTACCTGTTAACTACACGATCCATTTCAAGTTGTTGGTCAGTGTTCTCAGCAGAGGGAAATGTTTTAGATTTCTGAATTCCCTTCAGTAACTTTTTTTTTTATCCCTCCCTTTCAGTTTCTTTTTCAATCCTGGCTAACACTGTTCATAAAAACACTTTGATGTGTCTTTTCAGAGCTAATTTTCCTGGCAAACTGGCATTTTACTAGGAACCTTTTTACCCAGATGTATTTGTAATTTTTCTAAACATAAGAAGACTTCCCTGATTAAAAAAAAAAGCCAAAAACTCAAGCTCAAACCAAAACCGAAACTTCTTTCTCAAGCCTACAGCAAGAATGAGACGTTACAGGTTTGAAGTAGGGAGGATAGAATAATGTTTTATCTGGTCATTACAAGATACACACTCATAAAGCACCAGATTGTCTTACTTGAAATGAGTTTCCACATGAGTTCACACAATAATGGAATGTTCAGTGGAAATTCTCAGCCCAAATTATTAAAATCAGCAAAATTATGAACAGCTGAAAACAAGATTCTTGTAAAAGAAATTCTTAAGCAACTGTGACTGGATAGTGCATAACTTTATTGCCAGCCATACAATGCTAAGTCAGCAAGTATACCAGTTTTCCATATATTTCTCTAAAATTAAATGCATTTAAATTCTTTCGAAGTTAGCATATTTGGAAAATAGTGTATCAACAACTGGGGTGGCAATGACGCTTTTTTACTTTGGACATTTGCATGCTAATCCCAGTTTAATATGGCATATTAAACAGCTGTAAGATAGAAAAAGTTTGTGAGAGAAAGCCCAGCCCTGGAGACATACTGGATGCCTTTCATCAAGGGCAATTAAGCCAAGAACAAAGGAGGTTTAGTAGGTACAAGGGGCATGTGTCTGAATAAAAGCAGAAAATCAGGGCCAAGGTGGGTTGATAGAGAGAAGCAGTTGAGGCTCAGCTGATGTTCAGACAAATGTCTACATAAATAGGTATGGGCATGAATCTGAATTATCGTCCTGAACTCTACCTCCTGTACTGTATAGCAGTAATAACCATTAACCTTTTCTAAGGTCTGAATACGAAGACAGCCCATTTAATGTAATGACAAAGACATCACAGGGACAGAATACAGCACATAAAGAACAGAAATGATCTGTGAAAGGACAGTGCGGAAAGAAATTTCTACTGAGACTCCATCAGTAATAATGACCTTTGCAGAGTCCTCAGTTTCACAGAGCGTTCATATAGTTGCCAAAGGAATGTTATGGAAATATTTGTTATATAATACGAAACAAGAACAGAACGAGTTGCCTTTGTTAAACAGTAATGTCCAATTCAGCTGCAGTGTGTCTTCTGACTTACACTTTTTCTCGTGCCTCTATAAGACAAGGCACTGAAAGCTCCTTATGGTATCCTCTTTGGAAAGGTGTAAATACAATAAACATAGTCAAAAGATGCCTGACCTTTTCTACAGAGCTGCTCTTGTAACTCTTCATATTACCCTTTTGTATTGATGCTGTGAAAAAACGGAATTGAAGACCCAATAGTCAGAAGACTATTAAGCAGGTATTCTTTGTTATGGCGCCGGGCACACAGGTGTTCTCTCCTCCAAAAGTGTGCACCAAAAGGACACACTTACTAGGCATTTATGCTATGTTAACGTACACATTCATTACATTTGCAAGAAATGCTTATCATAGTTTTACCGAGAACTCATTAGTATATGGTAATGTCCGTCGCACATGTTTGTTTGGCATCTCTCGGTGATCGGCGGGGTTTTCAGATTATACTGCAGCCTCCTTGTCTCTGTAGTTTGTATACCTGTTCTCCCAAGGCCCAGCCACCTAAAGGGATTATTCAGGAGTCCCTTATCTTGCAACCGTCTCGTCCCAATTATTCACAAAGAACCAAGACTTGTTTTGGTTGTGCAATGATTCTGACCACCAGAAGTGATAACATCCCCTACATGTTACATTTGTTACATTCACAGTTATCAGTATCATGAGGAATTGCAGCAGGACTGGGTAAAGGAGGACAAAATAGTCACCCTGCATGTAAAACAGACCAGAAAATGCTTGTTCCTGAAGTTCCCCCTCAGAGAACTGCTCGCCCAGCCCTCCTGGTGCTCTTCTGCAGCTGCATCACTCACCAGAGACTATCCCTGTGTCTGAAGGGTCATTAGCTGTTGAACACTTGGCTCCAGCACCCTGTGTGTACTGCTGTTTCTTTTGGCTGTGGGTGGTTTGTGCTGACAGCTGCTAAAGTGCTTTGCATTATCTGTACATTAGGCAGAGGGACTAAGTGCACGCACATTTCTTTGTGCAGGGAGCTACCAACTCAGGATGAAAAGTGAATGGTATAATGAGACCCTAGAAACAGGAGTGTCCTGTTTTTGAAACTTGGAGAAGAGGTGTGTTCCTACTTAAGATGTTGCAGTTTACAGTGTCTCCACGCAGCAGTCATACTACTTACTCTGCTAGCACAAATCATCAAAGATGCAAAAGTCATCTCTGGAGCACTGTGAAAGTCAAGCATACAGAGAGTAAGCTAGAGATTTTCCCATTTTAGGCTTGTGATGGAAGAGGAAGGAGCTAAACAGGTATGCAGGAGGTGAAAGTTCCCTATTTCACTGACTCTCATGGACGCTGATGAGAACTCTTCTTAACTTCTGCTTGCAAGCATCTTTCTGAGTTGGGAAGTGGAAGCCCAGTGATAAGTGCTACATTTATAAAAAGATCATGGTTAAAGTCCTTCATGATAAAGGAAATCCATTGTGTTCCATATTTTTTAATAACAGCACAAATGTGTGCCTGATGTAGGTCAATAACTTTTTTTAGTCCTCTTACACAGTGAGTTTTTGCTCAATGTTGGTATATTGCCTATATTATGTTAGCTAAGCAATGTTATATAATTACCATTATACGAATGCTGTTGCATTAGCTCTAATTAATAACATATTTTTTTTCTTTTTAATACTACATCTTCTAAAAAGGAGGAAAATCAGAACTGTTGTACAATGGTAAGTTGACCATACATGCAGAAAGAGCAAAGGTTTGAGTCTGTTTCCTAGTAAGGTGGTTCAGGCTTGTAACTTCAGGAAGAAGAACAATAACACTGAATCTCAAACATTGGACCTTAGAACTTGAGTGATGCTAGCTGGAATTCCAAATCTATGTTTATGAGATAGTAATAATAACATTTTTCATTCATAACTTCTGTACAACATTTTGTCCTACAGTTGTGTATCCAGTCATCACTGAAATAAATTTACCTCTGTGATAAATGTTGGCAAACAGACCAGGGAAAATCAGCATGCAGCACAGCGAGAGAGAGGAAGACAAATTTTGGTCAAGGACTCAGGGACAAATCCTGCTGACAGAGATTGCCATAGGCTCTTTAATGTCCATGCAGCACAGAAAGACCAATGCATAGTAAATGTCATGGCATTCCATTTATTTGCTCTTTATATACTGTTTAAATGCTTCCCATAAGTGCTCTTCCTCATTCACCATTCTGGTGCATAGATTACGTTTTTGTCTGCATCTTAATTCTCCACATCAGTCTTTTGCCTCTTTCTTTCACATATACCTTTAGATTTTTTTTAAACTGTTTTCCTATAAAAGATGCTCATGTCCAGTCTGTCAAAGGACACTAACTGGCCTGTTCGCTACCTCTGTTCCTCTTTTTTCCCCTATTTCTACTATGATACGTATCAATAAAAGTAAGTTAGGAAACACTTGTCTGGTGCTTAAAGAGCTAGGTCAATTTTTTGTATTCATATGTTCAGAATAAGATTTGTCTCAAAATCTTCAAGTCATAGCTGTTCATTTGATCATATGTTTCTGCTAGTGTTAAATCTCTTGTATGTTTTGTCCACTTATTCCCAACTCTTCAGTTGCATGTTATCATTAGAGTCAAGTAACCTTCTTGAGTCAAGTGATGTCCTTTAATAAGACTAAGATTCTATTGAGCCTCTATCCCAAGGAAGGCATTAGGGTGTAAACACATTTTAAAAATCATCATTGTAGTTAATTCAATGTATGGATAGTAAGCAATATTTTTTTCACTGCTTTCTTTGTTTAACTTTGTTTTTAACTTATGGCTTTTTGTGAATGAGATCATTAGAGAAATATCTCCCAAGCTTAAATTCCATATTACAAAACAAGCTTAGTTTTGAGGAAATTAATTAAAACAAAAAGTAGAGAGCAAGCGAGACAGACTTCACTGGTGTGGGACCACTAAGAAGTGGCTGGACTGCGAGCAGGAATACATTGAGCATGGATTGTGCATGAAAAAGTAGTAATATCTAAAAGAAAAATAAAAATGTGCAAGAACCCCTGCAGCCATTGCATTTGACTTTCTAATAATGTCAGTCTCAGAGGAGAGCAGAGATGGAAACGAGAAAGGGTGCACTTGTGATGCAGTCATTCTTGCTGTCATTGCCTTTATGGGTTTTCAGCAGGCCACAAAAGGCCAATCCACTAGAATATGAATGAGATGCAGTCATGGCCCCACCAAGTAAGTAGGAGGCATCAAAGTTCCCTGTTTGGGTCCTAATAGCTTTTTTCCAGCTCAGTAATCTCTCACTGTAAAGCAAAAACAAGACAAGAGAAACAAAAAAATTATCCTCCCTCCCCATAACCTATTTCTGCCCACTTCCCTTTGATTACTGTTCTGAAGGGCTTCAGACAACTGGAAGATTTAATAGTCAATAACAGTTTGATGAAGTAAACCCCTCTTGGAGTGGGTTTTATTCCCATCAACTAGACTTCTGGATTAAACGTGATATAGTTATTCAGCTATATGTGGAAAGTTCTGACAAATAGGCATAGGGGAAAAAAGGGTTACAGCATGTTTTATCCAATAATTATATATCCGAAATTCCTTGGGAGACAAGTGAGATGCACTGGGTGGAGGTATTTTAGTTGATGCCACTATTGCATAGAAGCCGTATCTACTCTCCCTTTCCTAACAATTATACAAAAGATAGGTTTCAGCTGTAATCTAGACACATTTCCAACCCTGTAGTTAAGATTCTGATACATTGTTCTGTCTCTCTCAGGATCTGCATCAGTTTCAGCAACAGTAAAGCATAACAGGAAATTTCAGATAACAGAGGGGAGCTTAGCGTCATCCAGCAGAGCACTGTGTGGGGTACCTCAGGCAGACACACCGTGGAACCAGTAGTATAGCCATATGCTGAAATAATCTTACTTATGAAGATTATGCTATTTTGATCAAGTTTTAGAGAAAGGTGTTCTTCCTGTTTCAATGTATCTTGTACTATATAAATTTTCCTGTTCAGCTGGAGGTAGCTAAGTGATATATATGGGCTCCATTCTCCATGGTCTGGTATGGAGGTGTACAGTGTTGACTCTGTAGACAACAAAGCATCCTCTGCTGTCAGTACAAACTCAGGAAGCATGGAAGCAGGCTGTGCTCTAATCCACATGCTTCTGTTGACAGTAAGATAATCATATACTAATTGCAACATTAGCTAATTAATTCTGTCATATATGGAGCCAAAGTTGTTTGACAAAATACTTTTTTTGGACAAAGTTAATATTGATTAAGGTGATTCCTGCAGGATGAGAGTCAAATCAGTTTAACCTAGTTCTATGGAAAATACATTGAGGAGACTGATCTATGTTTTAATAAAAAACATTCTGCAGTGCTATTTCATGTGTTCAGGGGCTGAAACTAAGAGGACTTACTACTATCTACATGGCACAATCACAGGCTAAAAAAAATATGAGTTTTGCATTTAAAATTTCAGTCTTCTGTTCAGCCTAAAAGTTGCACAGGACCTATTCACCCTTTAAAATGTGCAAATAAGTTCTTTATCATACTGTTTTTGATGGATCCAGTTTTTAGCAGGAAAACTAGAAGCTTATTCACCTTTCCTGATGCACCCCATACAAGTCAGAGCTGGGAATGGAATATACTAATTCCCTCTTTTAACAGTCATTGTCTCCCCAACAGTATTTTCTTGTCCAGAGTTTAGATGCACCAATGCATGACTTTAATCTCTTATCACCTTTAATGACATTTCAAGGAACTGAACTTTATAAGGCTGAAAAAGAAGCAATAAAAGTCTAAAATATCCTTATTCCAAGTTCATATCTCCCACCCACACCTTTTCTACTTCAACATCTGCCCTCCAGCACTGTCAGGGTAAGACTGAGGCACGGAAAGACAACTGTAGTAATATGACAACTACGTGATAAAAACTTATAAGTTACTTGATTTAGCCTCTAGCAATCTCACTGAATTTAAAAGAAGTGGCTTCCTCTGTTGCATGATGCCATTGAGAAATTTCATACAAAACTTCAATGGACAAGATGCCCATTTTGTAGCAGTAACATCTCATATACAAACCTGTTTGATTTTCCGTCCTTGAGTTGCCATGGAGAACTTACATAGCCCCATCTTTTTTGTCTTACTCAGCTATGCAATGTGCGAGATAGCCATAGTGGCCATGCATGCCCTCCCAATATACAGAAATTCAGACAACCTACTAGTACATACATAACACAGTGTATCCAGAAGAGAAATTTTGTGAGTCCTGGGATCCATAAGAACAAAATTTTACTCCCTCAAATCAGATTCCTGACCCATCAGAGTTTGGCCTTTTGTAGAGATATGTACAGAATATTTCAGAGTAAGGATCAAAAAAGAAGAAATAGTAAAACAAATCAAATTTAATAAGCAGCAACCTTTGGTATTGAAATCAGTTACTTTGGAGCAGAGTAATAAATACCCTGGGTAAGTTCTAACACAAAGAAACTCTTCAGTTTAATAGAAAGACTAAGTATGGACAAGTTTGAGATAAATGCACACTTTATACTTAGGGTTTTTTAATATTAGAGGTACAAATGCTGAGTTGCAATATAGGGAAAGTACTGCTGAGTGAATAGTTCTGAGTAAAACTACCAAAATTCAGTGATACTCCGTTTCATTTGATAATAAGAACTGTTACTGACAAGTGTTTGGATAAGGTCTCAAGAAATATATACAGTGAAACTATAAGTTTTGTTTTTTTGATTATGCCTTTAATCTGAGGATTTCTCCCTGAAATGTAATACTTGAGGTTCATCATTCAGTTTTTACCTAGTCCAAGTATTCAATGTAAAGACACATAACCCAAGTAACGAAACACATCTAAAATGTTGAATACAACATTGCTTTATGTGTATTCAGCAAAATATTTCAGTTTTTGATGAACATCTTTGTCAACTTATTGATTACATACAAATATCTAAGAAATATGGGCAAAAAAGGCTGGTTTCAAACAATATATTCGTCAATACAGGGGTGTTGAATTCATAACATTAGTCATTAAGACTAGTTTGACTAATTTAACCTGAAATGCATTATTTAACAGGAATAAATATTTAAAGTAAATATATCTAATCAAACATGATTTTAACCACTGCTTGTCACCAAATAATCCATTGACAGTTGTCCTTTCCTGTTGAATGAATCAACATAATGAGTGACTGCTGAAGCAAAAGCAACCATCATTTATCATTAGAACAGTATACTGTATGTGTGACAATGATAACTTGATCCCAGAGCCCTCTCAGTTTTACAACCAGCATATTAAAGAAAATGGAAAAATAACAGTAATAATAGAAGAACAATTTTCTATGTTATTAAAACAATGACTAATAATGGAAAAATTACTACATCAAGAAGTCTACTCACATCAGGCATTTTTTACCTCCTGTTCCTTTTAGAAAATCAAAGACAGTGCAGTAACTAGAGAAACAAAACAGAGATGGAAATTGTTTGAAAAATTTGTAAGTAGCAAAAGAATCACAGAATCGTAGGAAGGTTTGGGTTGGAATGAACCTTTAAAGCTCATCTAATCCAACCCTTTGCAATGAACATCTTCAACTAGACCCGGTTGCTCAGGGCCTCTCCTGTGATTTTGCCTCAAGCTGCAACAAAGAAACATGCAGTTACCCTCTCACTCCTTCCCCCTCCCCGGTGGGATGGGGAGGAGAATCAGAAGGAAAACAGGCAAAAACTCATGGGTTTGGATGAGAACAGTTCAACAGAATGGCAAAGGGAGAAGAAAACAGTAATCAATAATACTGATTAAAAGCATTTACAACACACCGTTTTCTCACCACTCAATGCTCAGCTTGCTCCTGAGTAGCAAAAACCTCTCTTTTAGCCAGCTCCCCACTTAAATACTGAGCATGGCATCACATGGTATAGAATATCCCATTCGACTGGCTGTTTGGGTCAGCCCAACCAGCTGCTTCTGAAAATTAACCCTACCCCAGCTGAACACAGGGTAGTCTTGTCCAGCCTGGCCTTGAATGTTTCCAGGGATGGGGCATTTACCACCTCTCTAGGACACCTCTTCCAGTGTTTCACCACCCTCATTGTAAAAAATGTCTTCCTTCTATCCAGTCTAAATCTACCCTCTTTTAGTTTAAAACCATTACCCCTCAACCTATCGCAACAGGCCCTGCTAAAAAGTTTGTCCCCATCTTTCTTATAGTCCCTTTTTAGGTACTGATAGGCTGCTATAACACATCCCTGCAGCCTGCTCTTCTCCAGGCTGAACAGCCCCACCTCTCTCAGCCTTTCCTCACAGGAGAAGTGTTCCATCCTTCTTTATAGAATACAATTTAAGATTTAAGTCTTTTATACAACACAAAATTAAGTCTGTCTTTGAGTCCATTTCAATTAATTTCTGGCCATTTTTGTACGCTTTAAGGAAGACAAAAAAAATACTTAAATCCCACATACGTATAACTTTTGGCTTAAAAAATTAGTGGTGCCTTCAAATTTAGGGCCCTTGAAAGCCAGTGATTATGAAATTTATTTTAGCCATTTCCATTATGTAACCTATATACATGGTAAATGGATATGTATACAGGTCACATAGAACCTATGTATAGTCATTACGGATGTGTGTGTGTGTGTCTAGTGTGTGTGAAAGAGAAGGAGGAAAATACCGCTACAATAAGCAACAGTTTTTTTCTGAAATAAGCAGAAAAATAGTTTAATCAATAGTGGTGGTGTGCACCAGCCTGTGCTAATCATTTCAATAAATGATTGGTTTTATCATTCAGGATTGCTCTTTCTGTTTGTTCCCTGCCTACATTCCCTTTTTGTCTTCTTTAAAATGGCTGGCAAATTTGCAGTTGAAAACCTTGTCTTGTACACAGTCTGTTAACTTTCTAAAATTTCATGTTGATTTGGAGAGTAAATGTGGCTGCTTTGTGACAGGTGTAGCAGACACATAGAGAATTACGCCAGAGAAAGAGCCATACAAGCAAATTAGTTATCTGGAAAGGGATTTAAATATACGTCACTTCCATAGTTATGTATACAATTTGTCTTAGCTATTTACCTCTTTTTTTTTTTTTCATTTCTCTATGTGTATGTTTAAAGATTGTAAAATTATAAAAGAAAAGGATGTCATTTACTGATGAGAAAGCCTCAGTACAGTCTCAGTGTCAGTGGAATTAGAAACAGGGCTACATTTTTAAATGTTTTAAGAAAAAAAAGTCCTATAAGAGCTACTGTGCCTTTGCTACTTGAGGCTAAAAAACCTCATGGAGAGTAATTTGAGAGAAGCAGAAATGTCAAATGCATCCCTGTTCCGTACCTGAAAAGGCTATTGGATGCTATCCTATGGGAAGGAAGTGGGCATGGAAAATTATCTATAGCAAAAGAGCTGGCAACATATACTAAATTCAAAAAAATTCAAATCTGCAGGCATGAATAATATGTAACTGAAAAGCTAGAATTCTCTAGCTGAAATGCTCTACGAAACTTTAATGTTAATATTTAGTAGGTATTGGAAAACTGGAAAAATTAAAAAGAAGTAGAGTACTGCAATTTCCATTCCATTAACAGTTAAAACAAATGGACGGCTTCAGGCTGGTTAGCCTGGAAAAGCAATTGCATAGATAATTCATGACTGGATTGAGATGTTTGTGCACATTCTACTTTTACTTTTTTTTTTCACGTTTATCAAAACACAGTCCGCAGTTGTACAGACATACATTGGATTTTCTGTGGAGTTTAAAATCAGAGTACAAGATAAGGTGCTTGTTTACATTTTTTTTCAGACTTTATCTAGTGCAACAGAACAAGATGATAGTTTGTGTCTTGATTTACCATAAAGATAGAATAGATTCAGAATAAAAAAACTGCCATAAAGTTTTGTCATTCAGAGTTAACTTTTTTTTTTTTTTTAAGCAAACCTGAACACACAGAGCACGTATATACTGTAATTGTGATTTGCACCAGGGAGCCATGAGTGTTGGCTGTGAGCCATGTAGCTACTAGCTATGAGATAGCAACTATGATGAAATAAATCAAGTTGTATTTATGATATTGTTATATCATGGTGTGAAGCATTAGACACTGACATCAGCAAGTCAGAGAAGGAAATCAAATGTTATGCCACACAAGTTTTTGGATGTGGTATGAAAATCTCTCTAGAGTGTCTGGTTGACTTGCTTTGATTATATAATCAGTATTATTTTGTTCGCTTAATTTAGGGTCAGAGAGGAATTTCCTCTTTGATTATACTGACAAAAATCTGATGCAGTTTTTGCTTTTAGTTTATAATCTTCCTCTAAAATATAGAATATAACAAACCTCTTATGATCACATGGACATCATCTCTTAAGAATACCTCTGGCTTTTTTCTGCTGATTTTTCCCTCAAAATCTACTAAGAATACAGAAACACAAGCCTCTGAGTCATAAAAATACAGCCAATATTGTGGTAAATTAAAAAACTATCATGTTGGTGTTCCTTTTTGATGACAGCTATGTATGTTCCTTAACGTAACACCAACAAAACATAGGAAATAATGTCATAGTTATTGCAGGTGCTTACTTCAAATTTTGTCTAGTGAGAATCAGCTTAATTAGAAATTTTAGACTTAATAAATTGCATGACGTACACTAAATGATCACTAATGGTGAAATTAAATGATCTAATGAATCCTCTTGGCCTTCAGCACATCTGAATGCAGGATTTAACAAGCTGCTTGAATGAGAGAAGAACAGATCATTTCTCTTTCCACACAGCAGCAGGGTCTGGCTGATGAAGAAATGTCAGATCTGAGACTTACTCTTTAAGCATCTAACGTCTTTGTTTCTCTACTGTCTAATTTCAGAACACCTTGTCTAGTTATATCATCAAGAAGTTTATGTCTTGATTTGTTTAGCAAACTTCTCAGCTCCATTTTCTTCCTTATTCCACTAAAATTGTGTCTCATTTCATGCAGGTATACTTAAAAACCTGTCCTAAAGAGAAAGCTTTTCTTCTGTATGAATCGAGACAGAGTTATCTGCTTCTGGTACATTTTATTACCACTAAGCTGCCCTGAAGGATCATCAGGGAGGAATATTCACTCAACTCAGCTTTACACACTTAACTCAGTGGGCTACGATGGTTGCCTGAAGTGACCATATGTGAACACTTGCTTCCGCTGCTCCTAGATGAGCGACTGAAAGACAAAACAGCACCTGACAGTTGACGGGTTCAGTCAGTGGTAGATATTTCATTGTTGCAAAGAAGATGTGTATGGTATAGATGAACAGAATTACAAGAATATGTGAAAGAAGAAAGGAATCTGTTTGTTGCTATTAATCTAGATGCTCAGATCTTCTTTTCTGAATTTCCTGTCACATACCAGCTCATTCCCCAACAATCTCTCTAGTGTCACTCTGAAATGTAAGCATAAAAAGGGCATTTAAAAAAAATAAGCCTTTACGTCAATTATGCCTTCATACATTCATATGTTAAATAGACATCAAAACAGCTGTGAGCTTTTTGTCCTTGGCGGTTATCAAAGAATTTGTCTGCAAAATTTGATTATTTTCATTATTTCTGTACAAATCCGGCTATACGGCTGAATTTTGTGTGGGTGAGACTTCCTTATAGCATACATGAAAGACACTGATCTAATGGAGCATTTGAGCACTGCAGCAATATAGCATTTGCAATAAATACTTGCAAACAAGGCTTAGGAGCAATCCTAGAGAATCATCAAGACATGTCTGTAAAAGGTAATGCAGAAGCTTTTCACTCTCTTTCTGTGATGTACTTTTATTAAGGTAGGAACTGAAAAGCAGTAGAACTGGACATTACAGGTGGGGCTAGGGCAGGAGGGTTCCCATAACAAAATGATGAACACATTATAGTCCTTTTCTCTTTGATATTTAACCTCTGCACACCGAGATCCCTTTCAGCAATTCAACTGCATGCAAAAGAAAGCCCTGTGATTCATTTCATCCATTTTAAAAAGGCATAAGAGGTGATTTAATGCTGTCACACATGAATTAAATAATACATTTTCTCAAAGGTGATTCTTCATGTGAAAATAACGTTTCTGTATTATACAGTTACTAGATAATTTACGCTGAAGAACATCATATAGTTGTGTCAATGACATATTTTAATTATAGTGGCTGAGCTCAGTCTAATTCTTTCTGACTCCTGAACTCTGTCAATAATCTGAAATATTTCAATACTAATTTCAACCTCTGTTTTGGTTTTGAAGATTAGTTAGAACTTCTGCCCCCCTTAAATCCATATTTCTATATGTTTAGTCCTATTTCTAATACAGCTATCCTCAAACAAAATGAATGAACAATTGACTTGTTCAAAATCATATTCACATTTTACCTGTTTCTATCATTTTAAAGTATTTGAAATAAAACATTTAGGAAAAATAGTTTTCCTTGATCTCCAGTCTATAGAACTTCACAGGTATTTGATTTCAGGTGAGATCACAAAGTAAACCCCATTCTAATCAAGTTTTACAAACTGCAACTTAATTTTTCATTTGTGCTGTTTCTATTCCATTGTAAGGATTCTACTGTGGTAGGGGGTATTTGGTCTTGGAGCAGTCTTAGAACAACTTCATTAATACAATTTTTGTTTAAAGAGAAAGGATTAAAAATAAGTTTACTCATAAAAAAATATAAAATTGAGGATTTTAGATGCTTTCTCTTATTTGTATAAGCATATAATTGTAATGAGCATTATCACTTTTTCAACTGAATGATTAGAGATTCCCCAGAGAAACTTTAATATTCTGGATGGCTTTCTTATTCAAAGCTACTAAGCAATGGAATAAAGTGTTGCCATTCCCTTCTTGTGAGGAACACAGGGACTTATGAAAATATGAGAAAACTTGTGTACTTTTTTGAAGTCATTAGGTGGAATTTTCTGACTCTGGTTGAAAGAATAGTGTTCATCTTCATATAGACTTTGAGAAAAAAATTTCAGCCAGAGTATTCCTAGTCACTAGCCTTTATAGTCAATATCTTCTAAATTAACATTCTGCATTTCCTTTTACCCAAATGTTGAAACAACAAAAATTTTTTTACATGCAAACTAAAGCTGTACTTGGGATGGAAAAGATGTAAAGAGTATGTTTACAGTCCTTATAAACAGAAAGAACCATTTATAAAGTGAAACTTATAAATTTTGTTTTTAAACTTTTAAATTAATTTGCTGTACATGAGAAAGAATATTTGTCAAGAGAGTGCAAAACCAATAACAATGCAAGTGCTTATCTTCTATTATTTGAAAGAGAAATACTAGGGCCTAATTTGGGAATCTGAAGTATATAATTTTTTGTATTTTTTATTATTAGTTATTCTGTATGAGTTTGATTTATTGAGAAGTACCTCAAGAGGACCAAATTTCAGTGATGCAGAAGTATTTCAATTGATTCATATTCCTGGTCTGATGGGCTAATAAATTCAGACAGCAAACCTGTGAAGAAATGATTCATCTGTTTATAGCTAGATGATTACATGTAATTAGGCTTAATATAGACAGAATAAATTCCTACAGTGGATTTTTTTCAAATATAAAAAAATTCAGTAAAACAATCTCAGCTCCACTGAGGAGCAAAAGCGCAGTGGTTCTTGCAGAGGTGACAGATCTTCTGTGACAGAAATATCTGTCCACTGATGGTGCCTTGGACTGCAGTGAATTCTAAGATAAAAGATTTTGTCTGAAAAGGAGTACTGATAAGCCTCATGCTTCCCTGTTTTAAAAAGATGTATAGAAGCATACAGGTTATAAATTATGATTTTTTTTCTTCACTATGGAAAGCTTTAAGTCATTACCATGGAAACTGTTTGCATCAGAATACTACTTTTCTCTCCAGCTATTTCAGTATCATTAAATCCTTACTAATACCTTATTATTCACTATCTTTTAAGCCCATATGCATTTCAGTATCTAATTTACTTAACAAATTGTGCCTGGCAAAATAGAAAAACTTATAGTACAATAAACAACACTATTAATTACTCTGTGGAGCAAGGAGTCACTATGTTTGTCAGCAACATTATGCCTTCAAAATAATGGCACCCAGTAATTAAGTATGAATATATTCTATTATTAGGGCATATATCCTTTTTGTTACATTGATTTATAATGAAGAAGAGTGAAGTTGCATTTATTGTAGCAGTGGCCTTTATCCTGCTAAAACAAAGCAAGAGGAAAAGAAAAAGCCATTCAGCCTGGGAACATATAAGAAAAAATATGTCACTATGGCAACCAAAATGTAATTTGTTATACTTTACTCATTAAAGCGTTGGAGATTACCTTACTAAAAGAAAAAAGTCCTCTAAACTCAGGAAGCTCATCAATTACCAAATATTTATTTCTGGAAGGGAAGTTCAGGTGGTTACATTTTGGGGACTATACCTTAAACCTCTTATTTACATGATCAAGTCCTCATTCATGTAGGATTTTTCATTCGTTTCATAAAGTCCTCCTGCTTAAACAATTCCTATGCAGAAGACATTAGGATGAAATTCTGATCTTGGAAAGACCAATTTAAATAAAATGTAACTTAACTGTAATTGTCTTCAACATCACACCAAAGTAAACAAGATTGGATGTTGACTGGAGAGAAAGCTGAAATTGCCTTTAGGTTTATTGTATAGTGAATATTACATGTAATAGGAAGAGTGTCAGTTCCTTAACTAGTTATTGGTAGGCTATGAAATCAACCTCTTTGAAAATACAACATTTACTTTGGAACCTGGGATCTGGTTGTACAGTTGAAGAAATTGGAAGCAGAGATCCTTGGCAAGAAAAAATGCACCAAATTGTTCCAATTTGATTTTGAGAGTGTTCAAAGACCTTGTGAGTTTAAAGTGCCATCTTTGTTCTGCTCTAGCGTGTACCTGATCAATGACAGAGGCAAAATGTAGTGATGTTGGACTGGCTCACATGATTCATATCCATTTGACTCAGGATGCTGACTTTCCTTTAAATTACTGCCATCGCTCCCATACAGGTCAGCAGTGTATACTTTGGCTTGTTCTTTCAAACTATGGAGACAAATATAAAAGTGGCCTTTTGTGCTTAAATTATAGCTCATGAGATTTTTCTTTTCTGCTTCCTTCAAACCACCCCAAACAGTGATAAAGAAAGAATAGTTGATCGCAATTTCTGTACATAAGGGATCTCCCTTTTCCATTTTAATTTGCTTATAATTAATTTTGTTTATTTAATTCTTTCACGGCTACCTTAGAACATATGAATCAATCAAAAATATTTATGTTTTGATAATTTAACTAGTCCTAATACATAGGGGATACGGCATGTCATAAGGGTTTTCTTTTTTTACAAATAAGGCAGTAATGTGCTGGCCAAGACACTTTTGGTGACAGCACCACCAGTTTATTCTTATCTGATTTGCCTGAATTTGTCTCTATCATGGCATAAAATGCTGAGATGTAAATTTGTGAAGAAATCTGTATGCTTTGCTGATTATCGTGTGTTACAGAAACAGTCACACATGTTTATGATTCAGTAACGCTTCTCCAAATGCCTTTGCTCTAGTAAATACACACTTACCTAATTATTGCTATCATATTGCTTTTCAAGTTTCTCTATTCCTTATCAATATGATAATTTCTAACTTAGAAGTTAGACACTTCATAAGCTGTGATATTTTTGTTTTCTTTAGAAAAAGATTATTTGAGCATTTTTTTCATGGTTAACAAGAAGAAAAAGGAAATAGACATTTAGGTTTGCATCATGAGCCCTGGTACTGCTGAGAGGAACTCTACTGGCAGTGTGATTCAGGCCTCATGAGAGAACTTTCCCCTTTAGACATCCTCCTATCTTTAATGAGCCAACTTTAAGAAAGCCGGTTATGTTGGCACCAATGTAAGTGCCTTTCCTGGAATTCTACTGATAGTGTCACTGCTCAGTGTATATCACAAACCCTTTAAGAAAATAAAAAATATCATTAGTGTGCTGTTTCTGTTGTGAACTTGGAATGCAACTGTTCATGAGGTGTGAACAATTTAACGCAGAATTTTCTGAAGACGCTTGCTCTTTTTTTGTGCCTGTGTGGTAAAGTCCTCATGTGCACTGCCACCTGGCCATCAGTAACCTAAGGGAGCAGAGAAAGTGTGATTAAGTGTATTCATCCAGTTTACTTTGTACTCTAACAACGTAGAAAGAAAAAAGGAATAAGGAGGAAGCTGTCACAAGCTAATTTCCTTAAGTTGTTATGTTCCTTAGTGCTTAGTTGCTTCTCACGCTAGTCCTAAACACCCCAAGACTAAATGGAGGTAATTTTCTAGAAAAATTAGTTCCCAAAGATCAGAAATTACACTGATGTCTCCATGACAGAGCAGTCCACAACACTGAAATCTGATTATTGATTGGTGTCTCCTTCATAGTCTAATGTGAGATGTGTAAGTAAGCACATGTCCTTAAGGTAAAATGCCTTTTTCCAGATCCTAAAGGTTTGCCTAAAGTACTGTCAGTTTTGTCATCTCTATTATTGTAGTGTTTTCCAACACAAAAGGAATGTTTAAACTGCTCATGCGCTAGTTCATTGAGCATTTTAAAGAAGACTGTCTGGTTCCTCTACTGTATTTCAATGCCTAAAGTATGAAGTTGGCCTTGAAGTTGCTTTGTCTAGTCTGAATGATTGTCCAAGCTGAACTCCAAATTATGGTAGCTACTATTGGTCACAACAACTACAAAGTACAGAGAAAACTGCATAAGTACCATATGGTCATCTGTTCACCATTGCTAGTACTGCTTCTGATATCTTCATGTTTTACTTCCAGACTTTGTGCTACTATTTTGGAGGCAGAGGTAGATGTCACTAGACAAGTAATGATGCCAATTCTTTCCGTTATTCTTGGGTATAGCAGAGGACAAGGCTGTGCACTTGAAAGCTGATTTTACTTTCTCCCTTTTACCCTGGGCAACCCTGTATCAGCAGTCTCACAGAAGACTTTGAGGAGTTAGTGGTCTTGGGCAAGCCATGTCTCCTCTATTGGGTCTGGTACTTGGAGCTTGAAAAGCCCTCATGTTGAAAGTATTGCCATGCTAGAAATCTGCATGTAAATACCTCTGGTCTAATTATTATTGTAGGTAGAAATGGACCTTCAAATATGAATGCAGTGCTTTGATAACTCAAAGTGCTCATAGATGAACTTCGACACCAGCATTACTTTTCTCCAGATGCTTTTGAAGACATATAAGCTCTGTCTCCTCCCTGGTCAATAATGCTAGAAGACAGACATAAATAAGAGCCCTGTTGTTCAGCAACACATAGCTCACATATTTGTGAGCAGTGCTGGATAAAATTGTCTTGAAAATTCAGCACTGTACGAGACATAGACATTGTTCACTCCAAATACCACCCCTGTTTCTACAGTAGTCTGACACACATATATAAATACTTGGATTCTGTATGCAAGTGTCGTGAGGATAATGATATATGAGCAAATAGGATGTTATTTTTAAAGAATCAATTAATCAGCCTTAACAAATTAACACTTGCAATAACATAGTAACTGTAATAAACACTAGAGTTGGATCAAATTTTCATGCAAAATTTTTATCAGGTCCATGTAAAATATGAATTCAGGTTTTTTATCAAATCAGTTTGGCTAGAAAATAAAGCTGGTTTTCAACTTCAGTTATTTAAATTAAACTGTATTTTGCTTAGAAATCTACATTTTTGAACTATGTCTACACTCTATAGGGTAGGAATCTAAAGTAGGATTCATTGCGTTTAACTTTGGCCAAATAAATAATGCTGTTTAGAAAAACAGTAATATCTGGTCTATCTGCATCTCTAGAAGCACTTCTTTTTATCTCTACGCCTGAAGCTACTGAACAGGAAGCAAGAGTGAGAGACTTATCTCCAAATGTTTTTCATCCTTGTATAGGTGTTCATAAAAGCTAGATGAATCATCTTCTTAATAAACCTGTTTCCACTGATTACAGAAGGAGCACATGTTGCTCAGTCTAAACATTTGACTTTTTAGAATGTTGAAGTTAAAAAGTATTCAGTCTCCGGTTGCATTGTTTGACCTGCAACATCTCCAGCCCCAGTTTTTTTTGTTTGGCTTGTTCAACCAGCAAGACAGAAAAATATCAACTTTTCCTACAGCTTTACAAATGTTAAATATGCTAATGTTCCCATCACAGTAATAGTAGGGGTCACAATCAATTCTAGGCCTGTTGTACAGGGCTGTGTACAAATTGGCTGAGAACAAAGGTCCATTCTTCAAACTGTTTATTGACTGTTAGCTAGGATGTAATTCACGGATAAAATAAAACAAGGAACAGGAAGGAGTCGTCTTCAGTAATAACAACTTAGTCTTTTAGTATCAGCAATAACAGTAATCACAAAATAAATAAAACCAAATTATTGATCAGATCTTTGTTCAGCAGAATGCAAAGGGAAAAAAAGAGGAAAAATAGCAAAGCAAATAATGTAATACAAATGTACGACAAATGATGGCACCATTTATAATTAAAAATTATGAGATGCTCATGCTGCAAACATGTAAAATTTTTATGACGTAAACCTAATCTGGATTCAGTGAATCTACTATTCCACTTAGCCTAATCTAATCTCTCACCAACACTCGTGATTTTAGTCAGTTAGAAATCCTGAAATAGTGAGTTTTGACCTAAAAATTTGCCAGATTTCTTAGTTCCAAAGTATTAGAGCATGAGAAGTGTATTTCAGATGATTTTGAAACTGAACTTTTGATAGCATGACAACTGAGAAACTGGAATAAAACACCCCGTAAAAAGCCCTGCAAATCAAAACTCCTTAATTGCATACAGCTTTAGGCACAGGAGGACAATGCAGATAATGTCATGAGTTGATCCCACCAAGGGCTGTATGGTAGAAGTCATCAAATAAACCATATGTCAACAGCAAAACAAACAAGACAGTTGTCATCCACTTATCACAAACGTGTTGAATTATCTCCTTCGGACAGTTTGAATGGATGATTCTGTCATCCAATTTCACCTCAGGGAATTATCAAGAACACCACAGCAATAAATGCCATCTGCGAGAAAAACATGAAAGATACCATGTGAGATTGCCCTTGGAATATTAAGGATATACTGGAATCCCTGGTGGTACGTTTTTCCCTGTCAATCTTGGAACAGTGCAACATGTAGTGAATGAAGCAATCAAAATATGATTTCAACACCAAAGTTGGTGTGCAAAGAGGCTTTTTATCCACCCCACAGTGCTTTTCTATGTAGTGGCTATTTCACTAAGGTCATTTCTCTTTCTTTGCATTCCACACCCGAGGGAATGTTATGTACAACCACAAAAAAAGCCAAATATCCTTGCAGAAAAGATCTTAATTCTTACTAGAGGAGGCTTCTGTACTAACTGTCTTTGTCTGATCACACAATTGGTATAATTTCTTCAGGCGATTTTTCTATTTTTTCCTCAAAGTAAACAAAACTCTGAGAACATGTCTGTATGAACACATACCTTGCCTCTTGCAACTGTCTGCACAGTTAAGTACAGCCACAAAGTCAGAACTTCCCTTTCTTTGTTGGTTCCAAGGACTGGGGGAAGATTGTGAGAGGTGAGATGTACTGAAAATGGTCTCCTCACGAATAAGATAACTAAACAGGTTCATAAAAGAAAACTAGAGAAGACATTGATTCCTTTCAGTGGTTTTTTTGCAGGAAGTAACTCCAGGAAGTTACCAGAAAGGACGGTACGTATAAGAAGCTATTGGTAGTCTGATTGCCAGAAAGAGATCTTATCATCATGCAGACATCATCCTCAGAATTTCCTCCTATGCTTGTGCCCTCCACTTTCTACTGGATTTACAGCAGTAGGAACCAGCGGGCTGCAGCACTGTCCTTCTCTCCCTGCAGAGTATGCTCTGTTAGTCTAATGTTCTCTGGTCTGATGCCGACTTGGTCTGGTATAAACCGGAGTCTAATACACCAGTGGCTTGTCAAAGTATGTAAACTTCCACAAGCTTTCCAAAGTGTGTAAACTTCCACAGGAACAGTTTAAATTACTTGTAATAACTAAAGTCAACCAACCTAATATACCATAAAGGACTGGGTACAGAATACACACAAAACTTGACCTTAGTCTTCATTTTTTGTTACTAATAAAGTCATTTATATTTGCAGATGATTAGTATACGTACTGCTACAGATCACTAAACCCATTTCAGGTTATTCACTTAGTGCTACAAACCAAAAAGCCACCTGGTAATTCAGATGATGGATTGAAGCTTGAGATCTTCTGGACAGGGTGAGGAGTAAGGAAGTACTTACTCCTCATAGGAGAGGAGACTTAGAAGACCAATTAGCATCTGTTTATTATTTATTGGCATTTATTTCGTATCGTGATGCATATTATCGAACATCAGTTATGGGGAAGTAGAGGTTATTATCTCTGTAAAAGGGGAGAAGGACAGTTCTTGTTCTGCTTTTTCTGACTGAGGGCCAGCTAAACAGCACACAACTCAAACTGGTCAGCTTTATTCATCTTATAAACAGACACTGTTGGCAAGCATAATTGACACCTCTTGTTGAGTCTTAACCCAATTTCATCCCAATTTTTCCACTATCCCGTAATCCTAAACATTCATGAAGGACAGTATTGGCGTGGGTTACGGATCCGTTGTAACGATGTGACCCCAATATGAGTATGATCGTTCACCTTTATTAGTCAGCAAAAACAAGGTTTATATAGCAAAACTATTACAGCATCTGAATGGTTAAACCCCTCATCCATATATAAGCAACTCATTGTGATTGGTGCAGAGCTACATCTCGATGTGAAAACAGTACTGTGGCAGGAAACAACAACGTGGCAGGAAGGAAGTGACAGTGTGGCAAGAAACGGTGACGTTCCCCCTGCTCCAGTGTCCCGAGCTCGTCGGTCTGCCTTCCCAGCAGGGTTCCGTGTCAGCCGCTCCCAAGGCTCACTTCCGGATCGGAATCTGGGTTGCTCAACGCAGCAAACTATGTCCCCTCTCATCCAGCCAGGACTCCACAGGACAGTTGTACCAATTTTACACAAGCTACTGCTCAAAGCCTAGAGCTACCAATGTGAAGTCTTCCTGACATGCTGTTATCAGACTGAATGTCCATATATTCAGTGGGATCTGGCTCTAAGGAAATATGAAAATAAACTAGCTATTAAATTTGTTAATTAAAGTAGTAATTCTGGTGGGAAACAGAAGGATCTCATTTTAAGCTCTTAGCTTAGTGAGTTTATATTAGCCTGTTAAGTTCTGTAGGTTCCCTCTGCAGCCAAGAGAAAGTCAGGTCCCTCCAGAAACTGGCTTAGTTAGTCTGGATCTTAGTTAGGAAGCATTTCTCCCTTTTAGTTACTACAGAGATCACCTATGTAAATTAATCTCCTAATTTAGATCCCTAAATCACATGTTTAACATAAGAATACTTCGCAGCAGGAGATTTGTACCTGCAGCCACACTACAAAAACAAGATCAGTTACGCAATCAGGACCAACCTGTAGATCTGAAGACAAAAAAAATATGCTTCTGTATCAAATATGTGTGTGAGGGGCAATGGAGTCCTAAATTGTATTTTGGTCCTGACTGAAGCACTGCATTGCTGATGAAAAGATTGTAATGCTGTCTGGGCTTCTCTTTTCAGTTTTGGCCTCTCTTCTGAGACTACCGATTGCAAGCTGCTGGCAAATTCAGTGGCAGTTTTTTTTGTAAAGTGGATGCCTGTCAGTTAACATCTAGATTGAAATGCAAGTAGTCTTGTACAGTCCATTTGGTGGTCATTTGGTAACACCTATGCTTAGTCACCAGTAGTTGCCTTACATTAGAACCAATGACCTAAGTGTGACCATTCTACACTTTGTTAGCCATCCAGTCTGACATATTTTCCCACACAAAAATACAATGTACAGCTCTCTGCTTTTATAACTGTAAGATGTATTTCACAATTGGTCATATCAGAGAATGAGTCAATGATCTGTAATAACTGTTCTCCCTGGGGTGAAAACCCAAGCATATCAAATGCCGTATTAATTAAGCACAGAAAATGACTGACTTGCTCATTTTGGTGAAAACACATTATTTTTCACCTGTGGAAATTTGTGTTCCTACTGGTATGTATGTTCTCTAAAGTATGTATTAGTAAGTTTTGTCAAGAAAATTTTCGACCTAAAAGACAATAAGAAATAAAATGTGAACATCCTGAGACATTTGTCAGCTTGGGCTTGAAAATTAAGAATTCTCTTACTTGTTTCTCTTATAAAATGTCCGTAAGTAGAAAACTTATGCTTGACATAGAGTTTGGGTCTCTGTGGGAAGACTGAATTATATGAATTGTTTTCTGTACGTGGGACTGTATGGCAGAAAACCTAAAAATGACAACAGGAGAATAAAGTTAAAAGTAGCGACACCAGTAACCACAGCAGCACAAATGAGGGATGTAGTGAGACCTGAGAGATAAGATCACATAATGTTCTGCAGAGCTTTGGAGATGAGAATGAGAACTGATGATGGACAAGACAGAAATGAACAATTACAAGAATGAATTTATAGATTATAATTCATAGGTGAAGAAGATTATTACGAATGCCAAGAACAGAAGTTTTATTTTCAGATATTTGCCTCCTATTTTGAGCATACAGTTTTGTATTGCAAATGTGTGTGCTTACTTTTCAGTATTTTTCACAGGCAAGTTGTTAGAATGATCCCCCCAATACAGAAAAAGAGCATATGAAAAGTGATCAGGTTTGCGCATTCTAACAGTGTTACTTAAGTTTGCATGTAGATGTGACAGAAAACAATAGCTTTTAAACACTTGTGAATGGAGAGATTTGAAATTAAAAAAAACAAAAGAACTACACTGTTCATGAATGAAAGACTGCCTGATTTGTACTGTAATAGTTTATTTTGCACCTTTTTAATGATGTGTAGCTTCTTTAACACTAATCACTTGTCACGAATGTGAGCTGGAATTGTGAACAGCCTTGTACATGGTCTGACATTGTGTTTCCGCTCTTGTCCTATTTTACCCCATTAATGTTAAGCTCCAAGACAAGAACAGTTCTAAGTTCTGGACTATGCACTCTGGTTTGAATCTAGTTCATTTCTGTTATGGGTGTCCTGCAAGATTTTTAGTAATGAAAAAAACCCACCATATTTCTTTAATTGCACCAGATCTCTTCTAGTGTACCTGGGCAAGGCAAAGCAGCCACAGTGTTCAAGTGATTCTAATTTCCGTGATTCTGAAAAATGGAAGTTTTACTTCAGTCATATCTTTTAATATTTTGTCTGTGCAGTAGAACATAAGCAGCTAAAGTTCACTGAAAGTGTTAGTCATATCATTGTGATTTACACACACACACACAGAGCAATCAGAACATCTTTTATATGCTTCTTAAAGTAGCAGTAGCATCTTTCTGTGTATTAACACATTATTTGCAACAGTGAACTCTCCAAATACCATTATTTAACCAAAAGACTGTCATTTTTATCCCACACAGGCCTATGTGATCATTTCTGACTCAAACACCTACATATATTGTAACGGATATGATTTCAAAATTAGGACAATACAAAATACTGGTGTGAAAGGGTCAACAAGAAAACTTCGTCAGCACTCAGGCTCAGTGGCTGAGAACTGCTGTGACCAGTTAGAGGTTAGCAAAAATCTTCTACTTTGAAACAGAGAAAAAACGCAACTTGAAAGCTTTGATGAAGCGGTCAGGCTCTGAAAGTCAGACACTACCCTGGGGACAAAGATAATATTACTGAGTAGAACAAGCCCTCTTTGGTAAGGAAAGATTCATTCTTTTAGAGGTGTAGGCGGAGGATTAAAAGTCTTTTAAGTGATTTTCTGATGGAATTATATTGGCAGAGGTTTTGTCTTTCCTTCAGCCTCTTAAAATATACATGGAACAAGGACATCATCAATATGACAATTTCATAATGAACTTTTCAACCGCATCTTGTTCTCAGCTGAAGAAGGGCAAAATCTCATTGCTTAACTTAAGTTCAAATCCAGTTTAACTTGAATGGGTGGTAATTTTACTTTTTATTTGAATAGACTAATTTTTCTCCTTTGGAGTGTCCAAGGGAATAGAAAATAAAGTTCTGTAGAACAGTTACAGACAGGCATTAGATAGAGAGATCAGAAAGAATATTTTGAAGTAGAGCAGTCATAGAAAATGTTTGGAAGAAAATTTAGTAGATCATCTAGTTAATCTCATATTTCTACTCTAAACTTGACAGATAGGCAGTCTAACATATGAAGGACAACAGCACCTATGCTTTGATAGGGCGAGTATTTTCTTTCTTCCTTTCCCTTTTCCTCAAATGCACAAGCCGTCTTGTAACTAAATCTTCATCTGTGGTACTTGTCATTTCAATAATATTTCTAACCTTGAAACTTAAGATAGATATCTGAAATTCATCTCTATTGTAACAATTTGTTGCAAGATATAAACCAAAATCAGAATCTTCTTCTCAGTTTCCCAAACTTCCGTGGCTTAGATGAATTGAGGCAACATATTGAATTTTCTTAGCGGGTATTTTCCTAGTGATGTTAGAGTTGCTCAGCCTGATAGGACAGATATTTGTTACTATAGAAATACTGATAAATAGTACTTGGTAAATTTCTTGCCAAAAGTTTTGGTAAAAACAGATGAAGTTTCAGGCTTACTAAAATAAACTTGTTGATGACCTGACTATGTTTTTTTTCTTAAAAAATGAAAGTGAAAAAACAAAACCTCTATTCTTGTGATTAATATGTGGTTAATACTGATTTTTTCCATTACCTGATATCCCTTTTGTATGCCAGAAGATATCTAAGACAGTGAAAACCAAATATTTGTTGAATATATTTGTTGATTTATTAAATATATTTGTTGCTTATACTAAAAATTACTAACAGGATTATACCTAGTATCAAGATATACAGATGAAAACTTAGAAAGGATATCACAAAAAAAAAAAAAAAAGGGACTTTCAAATTATGGTAATAGTTTTTCTGAAATAGGCTTCAAAAATGGTATCTCATGAGCTAGCTGTCATTCAGTTCTTAACACCCAGTGGTACCCACATTTCATTGCTCTATGCCCAATTTATCCAAAACCTGGAACTAGAGCATGCAGTCTGTATCTGCATGCCAAATATCTATTCTTATCAGTGGGGCAGACCCTTTAATCCTTTCATTTTTAACTAAAAATTTTCACAGAACCCCCTCACTCCTCTCTGAAGTTCAAGCAGGACTTCTGCCTGGCATATTGTGTATTATACAGCTCCACAGTTTAAACCATTATGAGACGTAAACTTTGACCTAAATTCAATGACAGTACTCATAATGAAGCTTACATACAGAGCAAGTTTACTAAGATTTTTGTAGGCCTAGATTTCCAACACCTGTAAAATAGTATGCAAATTCTTATTTTTATAGAGAGTAGCTAGGTTATTTTAGAACTGTTGACCACGTAAGACATGCTGTGAAGTTGTGATAAGGTACCTTCTCTTCTCTTTTTTTTTTTTTAATTTGCATACTATGTTCAGTGTTCAATATACACTAATGGTAAATCTCAGTTTATTACTCTTGGTGTAGTACTAGAGAGAGAGTAGTCTCTTTATATTAAAATTAATATGTAAAGAGCCTTGGCTAGAAATAAAAATTATATATTTAAAAGTTTCTACAACAGACTCCTGTGGTTTGAGAAACTTTTATTACCACAGTAACAGTAAGTAATATTTTAACTTAGTTTTTTGTCTCTTCTGTGTCTTCTTTTTTACTTGAGAAAATGAAAACAGTAAGAACATTTACTTAATGACTAAGGAGCAGACAACTTTTTATTTTATGTTTTGATCTGTTCAGAGGTCAGTATTTAAATGTAAGCTGAAAGTCTTTACTTTGATTCAATATGTCATACAATTAAATTAGCAGAAATCCTAATGAACTGTTTCAATCTGGCTGCTAGGGAAGCAATTTAGTATCTATCTTCACAGTTAAAATAAACTGATCTAGTGATTTAAGGATGTATACAGCACTTGTTTTACCACTATTAAATTAATTTGTTGCATTCCAATAATATTGGACCTACGATATTAGCCAAATTATGTAGGTACCAAATAAATTTTTGTAAACCAGTAGAACCATTTACATCTTGTTTGGGTGAGGACTGAAGTCCTTTCCATGAACAAATCACAAGAAAATATAATTACCAGAACATGAAACCAAAAAAAGACTGTGACTTGTTTTCTCTCTGAAAGGTGACATAAAGGACACTGTTCTAGATGAGTCACTTAAAATCTGTTTAAGAACATGACCTGTGTTTGGCTCAGTCCAATATATGCATATACATTGATAAAGTGTACTAGTTAAGAAGAGACTCTGGGGTCTCGTCAGCTCAAGAAACACGAGATGGTTAGCTCCCATCAGCTCTAACAAGAACTGTGAAGTTGAGTATTTATGAGAAACTACATAGAACATAACAGACTCCTCATCTGAAACATATGGAGAAAAGACAAAGGAAGAGCCACCAAATGGGTCACACTCTGGTTAGAAACAAACAACTTTTTGTCTTTTTTGCTTCTCATACTTCCTCATGAGATTGGAGTATAAAAATCAGCTCTAAGACTTGTCCCATACCTAGATATTTTGTTTTATAACCTGAATTTGTCCATCTCTCAACTCTATTGCCTGTAGGTCAATCTCTTCTCAATCCCATCCACATTATTCTTTTCCATGGAATATCTCTGTACTCAAATAGGAGCCTAGAAACTCTGCATCACATTTACTGAGCTTTGAGGAAGAAATTAACTTCTATTACAGTGTCCATTAGATATTCTCAGCACCTAACTGGTAAGCAAGTGGCAGGGAGATACCTGATCTCTCCAGTTTCATACAGACCTCTCTAGCTGCACCCTTACTTGGTTGTACTCCTCCAGTGCCTTCCAAGTATTTGTCAGAGGGACTGTCCCAAATTTATTTGCAGCCTGATTAAGGCAGGAATATGGATTGGAATCAGTAGGTTCAACAACAGTAGGTGCACAACCTAATATGAAAGTAAACTACTTGGCTTTTCCTACATTCTCCACTTCTGCTGCATAATACCATTATTTCTCAACACTGGACACCATCATTGTTTTCTAAATAAAATGGATATTCATGTGACTGACAAGTAGGCCATTAGTGGCACTTCAGATGCTAAATTTAAATGAATCAGGATTTATACACCTCAACCTACCACGTTCATTCCACCATATGCTTTTGCCCTGAACAAAAGGACAAGGTTGAATCTGTAAGTGTCAGCTCTGTGTGCACAGTGTTCATGTTGCCAGTTCTTTTCAATGGAGATAAAAAGATATATTTGACAGCATGCATTGCAATGACAACAACAAATTGTAAAAAATTCTAATGCAATTATGTTCTTTTAAAACTGCCTTCAGGCCTTTTAACTTGGTCACATACTTTAACCACAGAATTTGAGGCAGTCTTGGTAATTATACAGATCTAAGGCATATGATTTTGTCATTGTTTATTCCTGAAATTCACAGGCAATATAGTTAATAAAAATGACAAAAAATTGATAAGTTTTAATTTATATTTACATGTGATATTAATTTTTTTTATCTGGAATTGGTGTAACACTTATCTGAGTTTAAACAATTCATACAGAAGCAAAAATAAACATGTGACCTGAAGAAAAAAAAAGAAAAAGAAAACCAAAATCTTCATGAAACTTTCAGAGGGAAGACTTAAGTGGACAGAACAAAATATGCTTAGAAGAACAGGGGTGAAAAGAAGTAGAAGCTGCCTCTTGTTATTTGGCTTCCCTCTTGTTTTTTAGATCTAGGTGTCCTGGAAAGCTGCCTGTGGATGTGCTGGGCCCCTAATGACCTGCTGGGCTGGGTGCCATCAAATGCTTCTGCCATTCCTCCTTGTGCTTTTATGCCCTGCAATTCCAATTTGTTCTCTGTTCATACTGTCCCTACTGCTTATCACACAAATCTCTATGCCAATGTGAGCTAAAAGGTTGAAATTAATATCATATTCAAGAATGAACACGTTGCTATCCTAAAGAGGCTCTCATCACCCTGGAAGGTAGGGAAGATTTCCTTATCAAATGCCTGCTAATTCTGTACAGTTGACAAACCAAATTCAGTGGAGACTCTCATTCGCTGAGGATTTGCCATCAGAAAAAGTAAAACAGAGCAGAAACTCAAGCATGTCAAACTGTTGCAATGAAATGAAGAACTCTGTCCTGTTTGAAACCACAAGCAGTGTAATCGTAAATGGCACCTTCAGATGTAGTACCTAAAAATCCCTCACTTGCTCTCACCTTGGAAAGCATTCACATTATAATCTGAAAGGCCCATAACCAGACAGAAAAACAAGAGAAACAGCTTAAGTAACCAAAGTTCTACCATCACGCCAGAAGAGGAAAATTAAAAGATACTCACTTTTCTTTCTGATAAGCTATGCTGATAGCTGAATGCAGTATGAGATGTGCTATAGTCTAGAATTCCTTAGGCTTTGTAATGCAGCAGCTGAACTACAGAACTGCCTTATAAGATAACAGAGCCTACAGGTTTTTCTTATTCAAGTTTTAAAAGACAGTAATAGCATAAATACTTTCACCCTGACACAACCTGAATCATCTCTGTTCCTCTGAGGGGAACAGAGGGCCCGATATGCTGACCGGACCCATCCCACAGGGAAGTCTGCTGCCTCCCTGGGGCCCGGGTTAGGGAAGTTGCGAAGAAACTCCCTGGTTTGGTGCGGCCTTCTGATTACTACCCCCTCTTGGTAATGCAGGTTGGCAGGGACGAGATAGCAGAGAGAAGTCCCAAGGCCATCAAAAGGGACTTCAGGGCACTGGGGCGACTGGTTGAGGGATCAGGGGCACAGGTGGTGTTTTCCTCCATCCCTTCAGTGGCAGGGAACAGCACTGAAAGGGGCAGGAAAACTCACCTGGTTAACAGGTGGCTCAGGGACTGGTGCCATCGGTCAAATTTTGGCTTCTTTGATCTTGGGGAAGTGTACACAGCACCGGGCCTGCTGATGACAGGTGCATTGCAGCTATCTCAAAGGGGAAAAAGGATTCTTGGCCACGAGCTGGCAGGGCTCATTGAAAGGGCTTTAAACTAGGTTCGAAGGGGGAAGGGGACATCACCCAGCTCACTAGGGATGAGCCCAGGCTTGGTTTGCCAGGGTCAGGGATGAGATTGACAGCCCAGTTCAAGAGTGTCTATACAAACACACGTAGCATGGGCAATAAACAGGAGGAGCTGGAAGCCATTGTACAGCAGGACGGCTACGACTTGGTTGCCATCACAGAAACGTGGTGGGACAACTCGCATGACTGGCATGCTGTCATGGATGGCTACAGACTCTTTAGGAAAGACAGGCCAACAAGTAGAGGTAGTGGAGTTGCTCTATATGTGAGGGAGCAACTGGAATGCATTGAGCTTGGCATGGGGGCAAATGAGGAATGAGTTGAGAGCTTGTGGGTTAGAATTAAGGGACAGGCTCACACAGGTGACATTACGGTGGGTGTGTACTACAGGCCACCTGACCAGGAGGAGGAAATAGATGAGGCCTTCTACAGGCAGCTGCAAGCAGCCTCACAATCACAGGGCCTGGTTCTCATGGGGGACTTCAACCACCCTGACATCAGCTGGGAAGACCATACAGCTAGGCAGGTGCAATCCAGGAGGTTCCTACAGAGCATCGATGATAACTTTCTGATGCAAGTGATGGAGGAACCAACAAGGAAAGGTGCTCTGCTGGACCTTGTATTAACAAACAAGGAGGGACTGCTGGAGGATGTGAAGCTTGGAGGTAGACTCAGCTGCAGTGACCATGAAATTGTTGAGTTCAGGATCCTGCGTGGAGAAAGCAGGGTGATAAGCAGGATCAAAACCTTGGACCTCAGGAGGGCTGACTTTGCCCTCTTCAAAGAGCTACTGGGAGGAATCCCGTGGCTCAGGGCTCTCGAAGGCAGGGGGATCCAAGAGTGCTGGTCACTCTTTAAACGTCACTTCCTCCATGCTCAGGAGCAGTGCATCCCCCTGAGAAAGAAATCTAGAAAAGGAGGCAGGAGAGCTGCATGGTTAAACAAGGAGCTTCTAGCGGAGATCAGGTGGAAGAGACAGGTCCATGGAGTGTGGAAAGAGGGGCAGGCCACTTGGGAAGAGTACAGGAATGTGGTGAGAGCATGCAGGGATGAAACGAGGAAGGCCAAAGCCCACCTGGAATTGAATCTGGCAACGGATGTCAAAAACAACAAGAGGGGCTTCTTCAACTACATCAGCAGCAAAAGGAAGGCTAGGGACAACGTGGGGCCGCTGCTGAATGAGGCTGGTGTCCTGATGATGGAGGATGCGGAGAAGGCAGAGTTACTGAATGCCTTCTTTGCTTCAGTCTTCAGTGCCAAGGCAGGCCCTCAGGAATCCCAGGCCCTGGAGGTAAGAGAGGAAGCCTACAGAGAGGATTACTTTCCCTTGGTCGAGGAGGACAGTGTGAGGGATCACTTAAACGATCTGGACGTCCACAAATCCATGGGCCCTAATGGAATGCACCCACGAGTGCTGAGGGAGCTGGCGGATGTCATTGCTGAGCCACTCTCCATCATCTTTGAGAGGTCCTGGAGGACAGGATAGGTGCCCGAGGACTGGAGAAAGGCCAATGTCACTCCAATCTTCAAAAAGGGCAAGAAGGAGGACCCAGGGAACTACAGGCCGGTCAGCCTCACCTCCATCCCGGGAAAGGTGATGGAGCAGCTTATCCTGGAGGCCATCAACAAGCAAGTGGAGGAAAAGAAGGTTATCGGGAGTAGTCAGCATGGATTCGCCAAGGGGAAATCATGCCTGACCAATCTGATAGCTTTCTATGATGGCATGACTGGCTGGGTAGATAAAGGGAGAGCCGCAGATGTTGTCTACCTCAACTTCAGCAAGGCTTTCGACAGTCTCCCATAATATCCTCCTAGGGAAGCTCAGGAAGTATGGGCTAGATGAGTGGTCAGTGAAGTGGATTGAGAACTGGCTGAATGGCAGAACTCAGAGGGCTGTCGTCAGCGGCGCTGAGTCTAGTTGGAGGCTGGTAACTAGTGGTGTCCCTCAGGGGTCGATACTGGCCCAGCCTTGTTTAACTTCTTCATCAAAGACCTAGATGAAGAGTTCGAATGTACTCTCAGCAAGTTTGCTGATGACACCAAACTTGGAGGTGTGGTAGATACACCAGAAGGCTGTGCTGCCATTCAGCGTGACCTGGATAGGCTGGAAAGCTGGGCAGAGAGGAACCCGATCAGGTTCAACAAAGGCAAATGCAGAGTCCTGCACCTGGGGAGGAACAACCTCATGCATCAGTACAGGCTTGGGGTGGATCTGCTGGAGAGCAACTCTGTGGAGAGGGACCTGGGTGCCCTGGTGGACGACAGGTTAACCATGAGCCAACAGTGTGCTCTGGCTGCCAAGAAGGCCAATGGCATCCTGGGGTGCATTAGGAGAAGTGTGGCCAGCAGGACGAGGGAGGTTCTCCTTCCCCTCTACTCTGCCCTAGTGAGGCATCATCTAGAGTACTGTGTCCAGTTCTGGGCTCCCCAGTTCAAGAAAGAGGAGGAGCTACTGGAGAGAGTCCAGCGGAGGGCTACAAGGATGGTGAGGGGACTGGAACATCTCTCCTATGAGGGGAGGCTGAGGGAGCTGGGCTTGTTCAGCCTGAAGAAGAGAAGGCGGAGAGGGGACCTTATAAATGCCTACAAATATCTGAAGGGTGGGTGTCAGGAGGATGGGGCCAAGCTCTTTTCAGTGGTGCCCAGCGACAGGACAAGGGGCAATGGGCACAAACTGAAGCATAAGAAGTTCCAGCTGAACATGAGGAAGAACTTCTTCGCTCTGAGGGTGACGGAGCCCTGGAACAGGCTGCCCAGGGAAGCTGTGGAGTCTCCTTCTCTGGAGATATTCAAGATCCGCCTGGAAAAGATCCTGTGCAGCCTGCTGTAGGTGACCCTGCTTCAGCAGGGGGGTTGGACTAGATGACCCACAGAGGTCCCTTCCAACCCCTACCATTCTTTGATTCTGTGGTTCTGTGATCTGTCCAAGGCTACATTGGATACTAATTAATATATTCTTTTTCTGTTACCCACGATGCAAAGTTAGCAAAGTTTCATGATACTCATTTAGTGAGAAAGATCCCTTGTGCAACCTTTTCTAAACATTTTGGTTTACCAAAGATATCAGTAGCAGGATTAATAGTGGTACTGGCAAGACAATAAATGAATCAAACTTTTTCAGTCTCTGCATTAGTGTGAAATTCGCATCAATTTGATAATCTCTGTTTTACTAAACTAGTTGTCTGTACTTTCTGTGAGGGTCAATTACAGATTTTTTTTATAATCCCTAAAAAAGCAGTATCATTCATATGCTTTTTGCAATAGCACAGCACGTGATTTATTCAGTGTAAAAATCAAAATCAAGCATTAGTACATGTCAAACGGTAGAGAATGATATAATCCATAGTCTAATTTTATATAGAGTTTCGTTTACTCTGGAAAGAGTAGAAAATCTTATAAATCCCCTTTTATGGATGGTTCTGTGCTTTTTAATCAAATTTAAGTGGGTTTTTTTTTTCAGTTGAAGTGATAGTTACTTGTGATGAAGCCCACCTACTTGAGACATCCATTTTAGGAAGAGATGAATCACTTCTTGTTGTGCCTTTCTTTCCATCAACTACGGATGAAGCATATGGGAGTAGTCATCTAAAAATAAAAGATCTAATCTAAGCTAAAGTTAAGCAAGAGGAATTCTAGGATAGCTAGCTAAATATGTCGTATCATTTAGTGCTTAAAAAAAAGAAGCCATATTGGAAAATCTGGGCACAAGAGACATATTTTTAAAATACATATGTCAGCGGATATTAGACATCTAAATAACTTTTTGAAATGAAAAAGCATGAGGAATGCATCCAAAGCTAAGACTTGTGAAACCTGTAACTTTTAAGTGCATTAGGTAGGATGCAATTGATATTAGTAAGCCTTGAACTCAATTATGTGTACGTTGCTAATCACTCTATATAGGTATTTTACAACACTGTGATGGTATAGCCAGCTGCAATCTATAAGCACTTTACATAACTGTGAACAATGTAACCATCAACAGGGCAAAGACAGACAACGTGTATTTGCGCACGGAAGGCATACAAGTGACAAAATTTGCCAAAGAAAATGATAATGACAATGGACTGCAAGTTGGTGGCACATCTACCTGCAGAAATAAAAAGGATGGTAAGTGGTATGGGGAGAAGAGGAGACTCTGTGTTTTGGGAGCAGAGAGCTAATAGCATAAAAACGTCAGGCATAAGTAAGGAAAATCAAAGGAGAAAGAACAAATTGCCTGCCCATCTTCTAATTAGGTGTACCTTCTTTTTTTTTTTTCAATATTTGGAACTTGGAAAGCAACTTTTCTAAAACACAGAATACTACATATTGTGTAATAAACTTACTGAGCAGAGTCTAAGCTTAAATTGTCAAGAAACTGTAGTCATAAGGAAGCATGTGGTAAAACGTGTTTGACAGAATGGTCTTTCTGTAGAGTAGCAGGTAATGAGATACACAAAGGCAGACATATATTTTGTGGGAAGACAGAGAGGCACAGAACATAGTGCATTCCAGTTTTACACAGCCTTCCAACAACTCTTCTAAAGCGATTGATGACTTAGTTAACAAGCTGAACATACAGCCTCCCACTATGCTATGCTTTGGACATTTGCTGTTGAGTTGTGCCTTAAAATACTAATCAGTTTAAAAATGTGTGAGCCTTTATTAAACACGTTTTTCAAACAGTTGCAGCTGTAGAGGGAGAGCGTTCCACATCCCCAGTGTTTACAAAATAGCCCCTTTTCTATTTATTTGCCTTCATGCTTTGTGATCATTCATGACTGCGAACACAGAGAGGCAAGAAACAGTAATCTTCCTTACAAGCACAGTTGTCACTAGCAGGAATAAAAGCTCTTCATTTCCTCAAAGGTAGCCTTTCTTAAAGAAATCTGGCAGCAGCACTATCCTGACGTAGATGAAGTGTGACTGAAGAGTTACTAGTTAACATTTTTGTCTATCTTTCCAATTGTCATCGCCACACTGCAGCGTAAAAAAGAGCCTACAATTTTTGTTGCACTTTTCTGCCTTTGGTAGAACCTATTGTTTTAGTTAACTGTATTACTGCAAGGGAAGGAAATATCCATTTGCCATTCCTGAAGAGGAATGCCACTAATGAAGAAATGAGAAGGCCAGGCTAAAAAGCACAGCTCTACGTTTTGTTCACATTAATGGCCCAGTGTGAAAATAAGGATAACTGATTAATGTAGTTAAGTGGACAAGCACTGTGGTTAAGCAGTCATTCCTCTTAAGGTTGTCTGTAGGATCTGTGTAGGAATTAGAGCAGATTTGTTGCAGAATACTGCTTAGAAATGTGTGTCTCTAGGCCTGGGATAAACATCTTGTTTCATATCTGGTAGCATGTTTGTTGGAGAACATGTGTAGATATGACTACAGGATAGTTCTTCAGCCTTTCTAAACATCAGTTGCCCCTGTGCAAGAAGCCAAGTAAGTCCTGAGTCAATAGACCAATAAACCTGCCTAAGAAAGAAGTTGTATGGTGGCCCATCCCGTCACATATAGACTTCCATCATTGATTACGTCTGAGTAATAGAGTTCTTCTTTAGACATACACCAGTAAGCATTTTGGGAGAAAAAGAGAAAAATTGAGGAAAAGTAGTAGAATTCTTTTCTGAGGTCTGCAGGTCCATTAGTGCTGAGTTTGATCTTCCAGTTCTAGAGCTGCCTTGCTATTTTTATTCTATTTTCAAGCTTTGCTGCCCTCAGGGTTCTCCTATAAGACTAGCATTTTGTGACATTATAATGTATAAAGGTATCTACATGGCTATCTACATGCCTTGACAAAGTATTTGTAGCAATAAGCCTGAGAAGCTAATGTGCCTGGAATAATTCTATGGCTAGATAAGAGACACGTATGGGTGCTCCAGACTAGGAGGCTTAAGAACTTGCTAAGTGCCTCAGTGCTGTATGAAGTATAGTCTGAACTGATTCATGAAAGAATTGACACCTAGATTACTTTCCCCTTATTCTTACCACGACTTACTTTATGTCAAACACATACACTCCTCTACCTCTTAACCCACTTTTCAAGACACTGGTATGGCTATGGATTGCAGTAAAAGCCAACTGTGCCTCTGAAAACTTGCATTAATATTTTAATTACCAGTAATCATAAAATCAATCCTGCAGTAGAAATAGGTTATGTCTCAGTCAGAATTTGCTGAAGCTCAGTTTGGCTCTGTCAGAGTCTAAAAAATACACTGATCCAGCAGCAGGACTGAGATCAGAGTTTTTTCACAGCATTCAGTAGACATGCTTACAAGACTCAATGCCTGAAATATAAATTTGTTAGAGAACACATCCCTGCCATAATACAGAAAATAAACAACTCCTCCAACCCAAAATTTAATTCAAAACACATTCTGAAATTAAATTGATTTACATTCAAAGTACTAGAAAATATTATGTTTTTCTTCATACAATCAATAATTCTGCTTGTCCCAACAAATCATACTGAGTTGGAATTGATCACCCAAGTGTTGTACTTGATCACCCAAGTACAACATGGCAACTTTAAAGAAAAGGTGTGCCAAGCAATTATTCATAAAACATTTTTCTGTGCAGCCCAGAAAGAAAACATCTCTAAATAGAAGAGAGAATGCCACAGACTCATATGGTCAGCATCTTTTTTTAAAAAAAAGAAAAAAAATAAACCCACATTCTCTTGTATATAAATCTTGCTAGTTTGGCAGCGATTCAACTTGTGCTCTTATGATATAGAGAGGAAATCTGCCTGTTTCTCTCAGTGTTTATGTTTATATAGTCATTGCTCAGCCTTAAAGCTGTTCTCTAGATCTCCAGTTAAAATAAATGTCACACACTGTTGAATCATTATAAAAATAATTCTGTTTATTTACAGATATGACAACAAGCTGGTAACTTACTGAGATTCTCCAAAGGACTTTCAGTCTTTACAGAGATACATTCCAGCCAGCATATTTCCACTCTCCCTGAATATCATATTCTAACTTCAGCTATTAACCACTTGCCAATAGATATGTCCAGTCTTGGTAGCTACATATAATGATGGATATAAAGCATATTATCAAATATTGGGAAAAATCTCTTTATGAAAAATGAAATTGCTCTCTCCCTGTACACTTTTTATGATGGTATTTGGCAGAAAATTTTATCTAATCTTCCAGAGTGCAGTGGGATTTAGACAAGATGAGGAAATGAGAATAAAAATTGAGAATGAGATTTAAAATTAAGTAATGTATGTTGACAATGTAATATGATGACAATGAAATGCAGGATATTTTTGCTTAGTGGCAGTATTTTTATTATCCAGGATATACTTTTTGCACACATAAGAAAGAGAATTTCTCTTCCAACACACACAGACACACACATTTTCCTTTTCAAAGTCCATAGAACCAGCAAAATCTTTATCAGCTCTACTATCAATATACAAAGAAATACAAAAGTACTCTATTCTCTTGAAAACAAATCTGTATATTCCGTATTTCTGTTGACAATTTTTTCTTGTAATTACCCAAAAAGAGATCATGAGATTGGAAAAAATTACTAATGAGTAAATTACTGATTGCCTAAACATTTTGGAATATTCAGTCTGGCTTTTACTACAGAAGACCGGTTCTGAGATAATTTCAGCTAGTGAAATAATTTTGTAAAATATCTTCTCATGGTCATCCCAACCAATACATTGATAAAGCTAGACTAAATAAATTTAACACATCAACCATTATTGATAAATCTCTTCTGCGGTACTTGGAATATAATTCATGTATTTATAAACAGGCAAAGTAAGGAAATGAGAGAGTAAAGTGAGAAAAACAAGGGGGGAGGAACATACTTCTTACAGCTTTCTTTCCTCTTTTTTTAGCCAGAAAGTACAGCTTTTGAAAATTACGTATCAACACATGAACATTGTCTGAAAAATATATGAACTTTTACTAGATGTGAGGCTAATTAAACCTGAATAAAGAAGATAGTAATGAATCTAGATACATAAACTTTATGCTGGGTAAAGGCATATTTACAAAAGCTTTGTCCATTGTCAGTCACTATATATATATCTATATATATTCAAATTCTTCACAAGATAGAACTTATCAAGGGGTTAGAAAATCTATGCAGTATGAAAGCTCTTCAGGAGTTCAAAACATTTGGCCTTAAAGAAAGAGGGTGGGTAGCTGCTTATAGAGTATACGTATTCAAGAAGAGACATGGAATGCGTTTAAATTTTTTTCCCTTTACAGCAAGATGGCAAAAGGCATAAGGTATGTTCTCAAACTTATAATGAAAGCATTTCAGTGGGTATCAAGGACGCCCTTTGCCTCCAAAAGCAATATTAGCATACAGAAGTCACAGAGGAACAGTGACTACATTGCATTGGGTGTTCTTACTTAGAACAAGTAATCAGTGTCAGTTTAAAAAGGTGAGAAATGCGTACAAAACATCAGCCACACATTGAGCACTTTGTAGAGTTATGAGTAAGGTCTTTATATCCAGTGCCAATAATATTAGTAAAGTTGTTTGATGAGAAGTAGAGATTTTTTATATAATGACAAGGGATTTTAGTAGAATGGATAATAGCTTATCCTCTTCTTTTCTCTTTAATGAACTCATCATGATGATACCCAATAGCCATATTAAAAACCACTGAAGCTGTAAATGACAAAAATCCTGAAGTCAGATAGGTATCCCTTCAGTTTCTGTTTCCAGCACTGATTGGTGGCTTGAAGAGTGCAGGGAGCAAGAATGTAGTAGATTAAGATTTGCTACTTCTAATTAATGAATACTAGCCTATCTTTTGGTCTACTGACGGAAAACTTAAGCAGACAGACCAAAGTCACATGGAAGAGAAGAGAAAGCTGTGGGATCACTGCGAACAGGAGAGGAGGGATGGAGAACATCCATCTCTTTCTCCAGTCCCCTTGTAACCACGGTGATGGAATTAGTTAATCGTAAAGCACGAACAATGCTGCTATGTCCCTTGTACAGCCCTGCCCATCTGGACATTAGGTCTGGGAACAGAGGGTTTAGTCCCTAGGTAATCATTAATGTTAAACAGTAATGGTGAAGGGTGATTTTTAATAGAAATAGCGTTAGCAAATAGTTGCAGGTGTATTTGTGGTACCTGTCTATTGTGTGAATTAACTGAAGCAAAAAGTCATACATCTCCCCCCAAAGAAGTTAGTGTTAATTAAAACTAGCAGGTGCCTAGAACTGGTCAAGACGACCCGTGCCGCAGGGACAAGAGCCAGAAGAGGACTGAGTTTGCACAGAAACTGTGATGAAGAGGATAAGCCTTCATCTTAGGACCCCCGACGACAACCACTAGGAGGCACTGCGCAAGTGCGGGTGGGAGGAGTGTATGAAAATGGACTGATTTGACTATGAAAGAAAGGGCTTATGTAATCAGATGAATATGTATATTTTGATCTATATAAACTGCACGGAAAGGGTATGGGGTATGCACGTTCGGCGGAATTATCCCCCGTGCATCCGACGTCGCAATAAAGAATGCCTGCCTTTTAACACTACATTGGTGTTACGAGGTTTTATTCCCAGATTTTCGGTGACACCCTGGGAAGAAGCCAGCCGTGAAGCATGGCCCCACCTCTGGGGCAGCACTGCAGAGCAGGGATGTGACCAAACAGGAGGCACAAGGCAGGGGATAAGCCTTGTTTAGGTATTGGCACCCAATAGCTGTGGAGGTTTTGGTAACTTCAGCAGATAGAATTGTTGCATTCTGTTTTCCAGATTCAGTGGATTGCTACAGATCTCAACTGCATAAATTAACAACCAGCTTTTTTCTCTTAATAATGCAACTATATCAGTGCAAATGTGGAATTTCTGAGACAGTGTGTTAATCTTCTAAGTGCTGAAACACAATATAAGAAATAATTCCCTGCAGAATTCAGACAAGTATTGATGAATTTCTGTGAGATGTAGTTAGGAATAAACTAAAGAATGATGCTAGTTAAGAAACTGAACTTTGGACTTGGGGGGGAGGGGGGGGGGGAAGAGATACCATAAGCATTTTTAAATTAGATGTCATAGAACCAATATTTAAACAGTCCAACGATACAATTATACACCAGTCTGACTAAACAAAACAAAAGCTTCTTTCTAGGCAGGCAGAATTTTCTCTTTTAAGAGGAATTATTCAACACTCTAACTGAATATCTTTTGCCTCATTTAGACCAACATTTTAACCACCTAGCCAAAGAGCTTTGAGTGCTTTGTCCAGGTTACAGTCTTCTAGTAAATTTATACCTAAACTATGTGATGACCACTGGTACTCGGTACTTCATTAAAAATCAAAGAAGACCATGTGTCATAAATATATTTTTCTCTCCAGAAAGGTAAACCTGAAGGTAATAATAACTCAGAGTTGCTCTTTTTTTCATATAAAAAGGCTACAGTTTTCTATAGTTTGGCAAATAATAGCATCTAAAATAAAGCGGTTTATATATGAGAAAGTACAATGCATTTAATTTGCTTCAACTTTTTTCATTTTTCAGAGAATGATTGAACAATTTGATTCTTCTGTGGTATAGATGCTTGTGAAGTGAAAGAAAGAAATAAGCCTTTTAACTATACTACAGAAAGTTAATATACACTTTAAAATCAAGAAGACAATATTTCATGGGTGCCAGAGCTACCAGTGGAAAGCATATGCCCTGGGATCTGACCACACATCAGCAAAAACATCAGGCTTCCAGCCACATTAAATTGCTGGTGTTAGAGTAGCTTGGAGGGGAAAAAACCCAAACAATGTCACTTATCTGTACTTGTAAATTGCAGACTGGATTTTCTAAGGTGGCAGGAGAAGTCATCAGCACAATGAAGCAGTCAGAAGGTGTAAGGATAAGTGCTTGTCCCAATGCCTCATTAAAAGAAGCTTGAAGGCTACACACAACGTGTTCTCCTAGTTAGGCCAACTTTTCAGCTCTGTGGTTCAAATTTTTGATGCTAGACAAGAGATCAGACTATTTCTCTGGCTGTAAAAGTATGAAATATAACTCTCTAGAAGTGCTCAGATCTATATTTAGAAGGAAGGCAAAAGCTATAAAATATAGTCAAGTATTGATTTTTATAATATCTGAAGTCAATTGCCATTTTGGTTGTATTAACTTAAAAAACAGAATCAAATAGGATGACATTTTAATTTTTCTTACGATGTCATAATAGAAGGTAAAATAATTTTAAGGAGTTCTGCAACATAGGACTTAGGTGAAAGAGAGATATGGGAAAAAGATAGTAGTTAATCTGATCTCTATATATTCACCTGCCATTCCTCCACTAAATTTAGAAAAATAACAGTAGAAAAAAAAGTGTGGAAAAATTTCAATCAGAGATTTATAAAAAGAAATCCTTGGATGGAATTCAGATACAGCCTGTAGACAGAGAAACAGTAATTCATGCTGAAGCTGCAAAAAAAGTTTGATGGTTTTTTTTATTTGACTCTCTAAACCCCCAATCTTTTTACAGCTAAGGACTTCTTTTGTGTATTTACAGTTGATCTCAATTGGGATTTTCAAAGATGCATGATAATTTCAAAGCCAAAATTTAAAATTTCATTTCAGAGCTGACGGAGCCCATAGTTACCAAAGTCCATAGGCTTTTCTGCACTCTCTGTACTTTTCTTGTATAATTCTGGGTAAATTATTGTGGCAGATTTATGATTCTCTAAGCCACAGAACAGGCTTTGGTCTTACAGTTAAGGAGTCAGACTGATGCTCCTGCAAGTTACAACAATGGTTATTTTTAATTGAATCAGACCCAGCTGAAAAGAGAAACACACAACAGGTTGGAGTGGTGCAAGGTAATCAGAAGTTTGCAGAAATACATGCTTTTTGAAGAAATTCACTGTTATTACCTCAACTACTTTAAAAATAAACAAGTGTACAAAGAATTAGCATATGTAAAATCCTCCATTAAAGTGAGATTGACTCGTTTAGAAGCAGTAATACCGCAGGAAAGCAGCCTGGAGCCAACAAAAGGGCTGCACAGTGGGAGGCTTATCCCAGCAAACAACAATTCACACCTGTTAATTACTCTGAATAGGCTTGCTCACAATGCTAGGCATGGAATTTATCCATTGTTTAGAAGCAATACTAATGTAATCTCTTATGTTATTGTTATAAGAGAAATGAAAGCTTAACATGAATCATTCCGTTGCAAATCATCAATTAACTCATCATAGCATTTGCCAGAGGACCCATAAAGTTCCAGTGCATCCTAAAGCTATGTAAATTATGAATATTTCAGCTTTGCTGACAATTATGGTAAGGTTGTTGATGGTGGGCTTACACAAATTCAGTATTTCAGGGAAGTTTCTATTATAAACCATCACCTGTTGTTTGAAATCATGCTTGTATCAAGAATAAAATAAAAAAAAAATCTCACAGAAGTTTCACTTAACATTTCCAACACTTTCTAATTAGAAAGAATGTCAATCAAAATAGAAGGTTTTAAAACAGTATTTAAGTAATTTGAACACCAGTCAAAAGCTAACCATTTAACTTGACACACTTGAAAGACTTCAGATTTTTACAATTTCATTCTGCTTTTTCATTTCAATGCTTGAATGAATACACACTGAAGGCATGAAATATTTTGACATGTTGATATACGGAAAGCAGACTCCACAATCTGTAAGACTGTAAAGTAGGTATGTTTATTCGGCACCGGCCGGCACAGCGGGTAGTCCCACCAAAGTCGTGCGCACCGAGCAGCAACGTGTCTCTTCAATTTATACAATCAAATATTACATATACATTAGATTTCCCAACACACCTATACATATGCATCTATCCTCATTGCATATCAAAATCAGTTCCAGGAAATAATTTCCATATTATAATTCGTTCCAAGAAGTAATTTCCATAGTCTCCTTCCAGCTGCGCTTGCGCAGTGCCTCCTAGTGGTGGTCGTCGGGTGTCCCAAGATGAAGGCCCATCCTCTTCATCATGGTATTCGCTGATTGACCTTTGTTTCTGTGCAAGCTCAGTTCTCTTCTGGATCCCATCTATTCAGCAGGGTCTGTCTTAACTGGTTCTAGGCGACTTCCACCCCCTATCAGGAACTAACCCCTTTGTATGGAGATACAAGACTCTCTGCTTCAGTTAATTTACACAATAGATAGGCACTATCAGTTCTCTTTAAATGCACCACAACTATTAGGTAATGCTACTTCTACTAAAATCCCTTTTAACCCCTTCCTTCAATGTCTTTCTTTATCAGAATTATTTGACTAAAAATACTTTTTCTACCTGTACCCATCTTTGTACCTAAAACATTTATTTGAGCAGCACTGGAAGTCTTGTCCCTAATTTTAAAATCTAATACACTCACTCTGCCAGCAACTTCGAAAGCAGATTTCATTACTGAAGGGTTATAAAATATTGTCCCACTGCTATTTGTGTACTCAAAGAGTTTGGTCTGAATATACACTCAAGCATTTTGCACATCAACAACAGTAGACTCTATAATCATATTGAGAAACTCATTATAAAATAGAAGTCATAGAAGAGAAAATACTCTTACAGGTGTTTGATAAAAATTTGGTATATATATATGGATCCTGAATATGAACAGGACTATTCTGGTGTTTCAATAGTTAAAAGACAGTAACAAAACAAACCAAACAAAACCAACAAACTAGCAAAGCCCGGGAATTTTGGACAGGGTGCATAACAAGACAGTATAGACATAACACCTGTCATTTAAAAGCATTAAAATTTTAAGATGACATAGTTTAAGCTGGTCTTTCCTGTTCCACAGTAAGCAGACATCAACACCTCTGGAGGCTGATTTATCCCATCTCTGTTCCCTCCCCATCTGTATTGGTATTAATTTCCCTTTAAAAGCAATTCCCCCCGATGTTAGAAAGTCTTAATGACCCATTTGGACAAGGTCCTTAATTTTTAGGTTGGTTGTGCTCAGGGAACAGGAATCCTTCCTGAAATGTTTGTACTGAGTAATCTGTTTCAGGTGTCCATGTGAAAATCAAGGGATCCTAGCCAATATACTCACCATTGATTTGTTTTTGCTCTTCTCTTGGACAAGTAGTGCTAAGGAGTCCACAATCTACTTAGATAACCTTTTCCAGGCCTCAACCACTCTTACAGTAAAATATTTTTTCTTGCATTCAGATATATTTTCCTGTGGTTTAATTTGTGCTAATAATAATTGTGAGCAACAGGTTGTAAATCAACTGATGAACAAGTTTGTTTAAGGAAAAATTATATTCAGAAAACCATAAGCGATTCTTATTCCAACTGGTTTTCTGCAGTGATTATGATTTGGGCTTGTTCTTAGCTGTATTTATAAAATGTTCAACTGTACTAACTGAAATTCCCAATGCTAACAACTTCTCTTAGTGCAACCTACAAGTATTGGGTAGATTTTTCTGTACTAATATCTTGTTGATAAACCAATGGATAAACAGATAAATTCTATATACACATTTAAACAGGCCAGTGGTATGGCTAATAGTGGTTTTTGCCTGTGGCAGGTATGCTTAATAAGAAGGTAAAATTTCTAGATACGTGTGTAGTCAGATTTCTTTTGGGTCCAAGTAGAACCAGTACTTCATTTCTGACAGAGGTTGTCAGTGATCTAAAACTTTTTCCAAACATTTGGTTCTGGATCTACACCTCAAGTCAGTTTCAGTGCCCCTCCAGGGAAAAAAACAAAAGTTTGTGTGCCTTCTGCTTTGCCTGTTTTCATCCACGCTTTTCTTTTCACAAAGGTAGAATACCAGACACACTTATCATGGGGGCGCGCAGGGCTACAAATCCCAGTAAGCATACATGCGTCTCCAGATGTAAAGGATTTGTTGCTTCATTTGAGTTTTAAGAGACTTCATCAAGATCCTCCTTAAGGTACTATAAGATCTGAGCTATCATACAGTCCCCTAACATAAGGAGGTTTCATTTCACACCCTTCAGGAAACCTTTCTGTTCCTCCACTCACCACAGCTGATGAAACATTAAGGATTCAGTTTTCATTAGAAGTTTCCAAAAAGAGTTTCAGGCAAAGTTGGACAAATAAACACTTTGGTTTGTTCTGCACTACCCAATCAAGATGACCTGTGCTCTTTCTAACAAAAAGGCAAAGTGAGTTTGAGAATGTGGTTCAAAGATACAATTAACCCAAATGTAGGGGTATTAACTCCACAATAAGAATGTTGTGATCATCAGTGCAGAGCTAGTGTATGTTTTCTTTGCTAACGGAAATTTTTTTTAAAAACAGCTTATATTTTATTACATGTTGTCTTATATAAATATAGAGTTAGCTTGAAAACATAATGTCAGCAGGAAATCCTTACTATGTGTATTGGCTAATTAAATATAAACGCAGTCAAATCTCTCCATTTGAAATGGATCCTGCTGGGCAATACAGCATGCAGATAACTAGTATTAATACAACTGTGGAATCGTAGCCTAAAAGGATACACATAGGAAAGAACTTGCTGAACATGTAAGATGCTTTTGCCTCATGTATCTGCTCTATAATTTTAAGGAAAAGAATACTGGAAAAATTTATAATGCAGCAGAATAAGAAAAGAATAATGAAGGAAAAAAATCTGATCTACTGCCAAGCATTTTCCAGAGCCACATGCATCAGAACAAGAGTATAACACAACTGTTAGAATCTGTTTCTTAAATTGTTCTGAATTCAAATTTTATCCACCTAGCCTCACTAATATTACTGGGTTGTCTTTCAGTCACCCCTTGGTATCCCACTTCCAACTCTTTTGCTAAGGTGCCTAGGACAAAGGCTCAACAGCTTCAGGGTTTGACTCCATATAGTGCCTCAAAAAGTATCATGCTAGCTTAAAAAGATGTGCTTGGTGAAGAACCCCTGGATGGATGAATTCTCAAAGAGTGCAAGTTGTTCATTATCACTTGCTGTCAGTAACCAGAATGCCCTTGCAGCTTTTTCACAGGCAATTCTGGTATCTTTGTGCTTGGGGCATAATGGATCCACTGCACTTGTGTGAGAGCACCAAGATGCTTATGCCAAAGAGCACTGCATGAAAAAGCACAAAATCTGCCTACACATCACCAAAGCAACCTAAGAGACTCTTGGGATTCCTGAGGTTAAACCAGTTTAAATTAGTTTTGAGTATTTTGCAGATTGTCACTTGTTCATCTCAATAGGGTGCAGATAGAGCTGGATGGCCATCTGCCCTGTGTTTCAGCTGCCAGCAATCAGCTACTTGGCAGGGCTAAAGTAAAGAGCATCTCCATTATTTTTAAAGACACACTGGACATTTTGCTGTGAGATTCCTGCCAGCAGTTCTATATTTAAGAAGCATCTAAGTAGAAGGAAGATGCAAAACAGAAAGTAGCTGGAGTGTTTCAGACTCAACTGTGAGTCTGAAGAATAAGTTGAAATATACGTTGAAGGTTTTCAAGGATTTTAAAAGGTTAGTAAATTTACTTACAAGGTATTTTTGTCCTTGCATTTTACAAGTCAAGCCAAATGTATAATTAGTATTATTAAGTGAGTGGGTTCTCCTGCCTCGTCCTCAAAATAGATAGAACTAGAGTGATATATATCTTTAGCAATCTTCTTCTGACTCAGCAAACTTCCTTTCCAGAATGAAGTGAGACTAAGTCTGAACTAGATCAAACACTAACCAAACAGTACAACTGATATTAATTTCTGAGCTTTGTTTCTAAGCCTGCAAAAGAAATAACCAATCTCCTCCACCACTAAAAATCCTCAGAATACTGCTGAATATTGCTGAAACTTCAGATAACTACTTGACTGTCAGAACATAATCCCACAGAGCAGTGTTTGCCTATGTCTTCTGTCAGAATTAGAGAGAAATGTATTCCTCATTGCCCCTCTGAGTTTCAAAACCACAAAAATATTTGAATAAACATGCATTAATGAAAGACAAAAACCAATATGGTAGCTGGCAACAAACACAAAGCAAACACATAGGAGTCTCACCATCCTGTGAACATTCATCAGCAGATGTTTTAAGGCACCACAGTGTAAGACTTAGGCATTAAAGTCACCCTGGTCTTGAGTAAACTTCAACAACATTTTCCATGGCTTATCCAAAGCATTTCTTAGACAAATGCTGCCTGTGACTCTTTTAAAGAATGACCCATCCAAGAGTTGCGCTTTCCACAGTAGTCCAACAATTTAAATACATTTTCCATAAAGTTCCAGTCTAGTTTGTAATTCTTTCCCCAGCATGTGTGGCAGCTGATGAGCATAACACACTGTGTTATATTACTGCAGCCTCTTTAAAAAAGAAACACACATATGACTTCTTGTAGCTTAAATTTCCTTACCATTACTGGACGTTTCTCAGGATGTTGTTAAAGTTCTCATGAACTTCTCTTTGCTCCTAGAAGTGGATCTGATCAAGTTTGTAGAAAACAACATCCTTTTTTTTCTTTCTAGCCTTAAAGGGATTGGGTAAATTATCTCTTCCTTTTTAAAGATACAGCAACCTATGTTAGAGGCTTTTGTGATTATATGATCAAAGTTACAAAGGAAATGAACTACTGCTTAGTCACTAAAAGTATTAACTCAAAGTAACCAAAATTCCTGTTCATCAGTTTAGCTCCTTAACTCACGTATTATCCTTCTACTTTTAATCTGTGAACACAGACATCTAGCAACTACTAGTGGTTAAGATCAATTTATCAAATTTATTGTTTTACTAAAATTAATAATGAAAACAAAAACCCTAAAAAAAATTTTTTTTAAAAGCCCAAACCCTAAAACTATTCAACAAGCCTTCTAGATGACACTTATAATTAACAGCATCAGAATGATTACGCTAGTTGATGGCCCAGAGAATGTAAGTTGCAGGTTTATGCAAGGCTGATAAACAGTAAGATTGTAGCCAGTTTTGATAAAATGGTGCATCATTACTTTATAATAGTATTTGCTGAATATCATCCTATGAGAAGATTTAGAAATTTGATTACAAAATCTGGAATCTTCAGCCAATTTTAAACTCAAGGAAGATGAAGTTAGCATTTGAAGGATGTTGATTTCAGATTCTTTTGAGCGATGACTGTATCGATTAAAACTTCGCCATTAATAAAGGTGTAATCTCATCATAAAAAGCAACTTTTTCTTAGATATGAAAACTAAACGTTGAACCTTAAATTAAGAGGCAGCACTGGAAACAATTTCCTGTGACACACAGTTTTAGCTGAGCTAAAAGATCTCAATTTCTGGTTTGGATTTTTTTTTTCTTGCATCGTTAGAAACTAGCTGGACCACCTGTAAACAGTAAATTATAAGCTGTGCTTTGCTACGAGCATAAAGTGGGCTTTAAGATAATTAAAGTTCATTTAAAATAGAGTGGTACAGACATTCTGTTTTTCAAAACACTATTAATACTAAATACAAGCAATAAATCTTATATAGGGAAATCTAATAAAGCACTGCAGCTAGCCTATAGCTCATGAGATTCACCGTCACTACTTAAACTACTTGTACCAAACACCTTTGTGTATTGCAAGGATCAAGAATAAATCTTAACAAAAGTGTTAAAAGTACCTACACGATGTAAATAGCTAAAGCAGTAGGAACGAAAAGTGTGATGATATTGTTTCATGTGTTACTGAAACAAATAATATGTTACAGACTTAATATATTGAACTTTTTGGACAAGAAAAGGTCATGTCAGAGTTGGATGGATTTTGCACAAGAATTCTTAGAATCAGTCAACAGAAAGAAACAGAAAATGGAGAGCTTTGAAATAAGTCCGAAAATGAGGACATTTTAGGACACAAGTACAACTGCAATTTTAGCAATTTAGTTTTTCTAAAAGATAAAGGGGAAGAAAGAGCCTCCTTGTGTATATATACAATTCACATTTGCATTACATTAGTTTTATCTCACTACTTTAAAAAATGGCAAGAGGTAAAAAAAGACATCACATTCTCCTCTGTGCTCATATCCATTCTTGTGGTTCTGTCGGTAAGCTGATTATTGCTCTCTAGGATTTTTCTGCTAATCTGTACCAGTCACAGGAGACTGCATGTAAACTGTGGTGTATCTGAGCTTCTTGGCCACTCGTCACCCTTCTTACCCCAGCTGTTTAGCAGTCTTTGCACTGAGAACGGATTGCGGGTGAATACTTGGGTTGATTTGATTGGTGAATAGACACAGCATCTACTGCATGAATAAATAACATGGGCCAAATTCATGTTTTGTGTAATTCTATTAGAATGGATATGCTTACACCAGGGATCAAAGTAGTTTGCTGGTGGATAAGTGTACACAAGGGCAGCAAATTACCACGGTACCTTCCTTCCCCGAAGATGTAAAATGTGAAATAGAAACTCCAAGGCCAGGAAAAAAAAAAAAAAAAGACATTTGATCTATGAAGAATTAATGAGACTTTCAGTACTTGAAAATATCTGGTGCTCACTTTGGAACTGTTTTGGACAAATATAGGTATTCACATTTCTCTTTGGCCTTTTTTCTTCATCAGTACAGCAGCAGTTTCAGTCTCCAAACAGCAGAGGAGCAATAAAACCTTCATCATAGACACTATCACCATCATAACAGTGTTTTTTTTGTATGCTCTTGTCCTGGGTTTGGCCAGGACAGGGTCAACTTTCACCAAGAGCCAGGAGGGGACACAGCCGGGCCAGCTGACCCAAACTGGCCAAAGAGACAGGGTATTCAATACCATGTGCTGGGTTTCGGATGGGGGAGCTGGCCAGGGAGGGAAGTTAATCGTGGCTCGGGAGCATGTGGGGCACTGGGCAGTGAGAGTTACTCTGTGCATTTCGCTGTTTGTTTTGTATATTCTCCTTATGAGTATTATTGTTATAGCTGTTCATTTTGTTCATTGTTCTGTTAAACTGCCTTTATCCCTACCCACGAGTTTTTGCCTTTTTCTTTCCATTCTTCTCCCCAACCCAGCAGGGGAGGGGTGATACAGTGAGCATGTGGCCCTTTGTTGCCGGCCATGGGCCAAAACCATAACAGCTCTTCATCGGGTTTGCCTCTTATCATCCAATTTTGGCTTTAGATGTACGCAACCTAGTCAAAGTATAACATATAAAGTAGAATGTTAAAAAGTGAGCAACTTTCCCTGAAACTCAGGTCTAGTGAACTCAGTAATTCTACACATTTGTGTCCCTTTTGATGCAGTTCCCATACCAGGAACTTTCTGTCATATATATATATATATATATACACACACATATATACACATATATATATATGAGAAATACTATTGGAACATCTTCTCAACAGTGTAGCGGATATCAGTGCAAGACTTCAGAGGAGGGGACATGATTTTGTCTAAAATGAAAATTGGAACAAAACAATTTTCCCTTATTCTGCACAGTCAGGCACCATGATGATTGTGTCCACATGTGGGGTCTAGGATCTGTCGTAATGACAAGAAGGAAAAACGATACCACCTGTTTTTTCTTCACATGTCCTGGGTACTTCTTAGTTTGGTGACTATGTACAGGTTTGGGATATGTCTTTCTGTACCATTTTGGAGCTGATGGTGATTGGTGTGTCCATCCTGTCCCAACTTCATCACACATCAACAGTCCATACTGGTCTTTGCCTCCACATCTGGGTATCTTGTGTTGTGGTTTAGCCCCAGACGGCAACAAAGAACGGCCCCTTGGTCGCTTCTCCCCACCTCCCCCCACCCCGGTGGGATGGGGAGGACAATTGGAAGAAAAAGGCAAAACTCGTGGGTTGGGATAAAGACAGTTTAACATAACAGCAAAGGAAGAAAACGATAACAACAATAATACTGACAAAAAGAATATACAAAGCAAGGAACACACAGTGCAATTTTCTCATCACCCAGTGCCCAGCCCGCTCCCGAGCAATGACTATGCCTCTCCAGCCAGCTCGCCAAGCTACATACTGAGCATGACGCCACATGGTATTGAATATCCCATTTGTTTGGCGAGTTTGGGTCATCTGGCCTGGATGTGTTCCCTCCCAGCTTTTTCTTGTGAAAATTAACTCTATCCCAGCAGAACCCAGGACACTCATAAAACATCAGGTATCTATGTTGGAGTCTTGACAGTGCTCTGTGGCCATCTATTACCTAGCAGCTGCAGTCTGACCTCTCGTTGCTTCTGTATTTAGCTCGATCCAACATGTTAGAATCACAGAGAACTCTCATATAATGAAAGATTGAATCAGACCCACACTTACTTCTGAAAAGTTAGTACTTGTTACCTGTCTGGGATAAATTAGACACTTGATCAGTGTCATAGAGCAGAAACATTCCATAACCCTTTAAATAGGTTGCACAGAGTTGCTAAGCTCCTTACTTCAAATTTAGGCTTTGACACTTGCATTTCAAGTAACCTTAATTTAATTAAAAACAAATGAATAAACACCCTTGTTTTTTTCTCTCCTGAGCTGCTGATTTACTGCAACTTAAGGAGATCAGCTCTGTCCTTCTGTCCTTTTAGCTCATTCGTCAGTCATTACCAGCTTAGAATTACCACCTTTTTTCCACTACTTCACTATTCTGAGGGTGAGGTTCTGGAGGAGAGAGAGAAGGAGACAGGCTAATTTTCACAAGCTACAACATCAAAAGCTGGAAATAAATTGTTGTGTTCTGTAATAAACAGTTATGGTAAATTGACACGGGAGAAACTAAGCATACGAAACTTCAGAGATTATTCTTCAGAATTCCTTTTTGAAGAGAAAGAAAAAGGGGAGAAAGAGCAGAGAATTAGTTTGATGCTGAAAATACGGAAGGGCCAAATATGTTTTTGGTGTAATTGGCCATTGCTCAACTGAGTTTCAGTAGAGCTCTGTGTATCCATTAATAGTAGCTACATTTCAGACACAAAAAATGCTTTGTTTATTCTGCTTTAAATTCATGAGACCAGATGTAATACACAGTCTACACCAGACATAATTAATAGTGACAAATAAGTTTGAAGAGATACAAAGGTTACATAGCAGTAGAGGGCCGTAAACCCTTTTCATATTAGAGGCTGGGAAGGAGAAAAGAACTACTAATGTTACCAGTGCTGCATGAAAAATGGATTATTTTCAATGGGAATGAAACAAGGCCATGAACTCAACTAATTCAAAGTTCCTTCCCAGCTTTTCTCTCTGTCTAATCTGCCAGTCTGAGGTTTTATATTACTCTCAGATCTTATTTAGTAAGGCTTCAGTACAACACAACTTCAGTTCATATGATCATTAAATAAACTTCTAATTTATACTAACATGCTCATTAGAGATAGCTGAACATTTCTGTTTAAACAATTTTGGCCTGAAAATTGTATTTTGACAAAAATTATAACTATACATTCATATATATATATAAATCAGTGCTATGTAATGCATTACAAATATTGAAATAGAATTATTTCTGAGAAATTACAATTTTATTTCTATTTTGTTTTTCTATGTTTTAGATTCTTTATTTGTTAAAAACAGATATGTTAGCAATACTTATTTAATAACTATTTAAATATTGAGTTTAGTTCAAGTATTCCCATATAACAATTTTTCTTAAAAAAGACTCAGTGTAAACCATAAACCTTACCTGCATATCCCATTTAACAGGAAGTGAGGTGTACCTAGATGTAGTACTTCTGATTGCAGTGGAGTCGTGATTGAATTTGACTCAAATGATATGAAAGCTCTGAAGACCTCAGCACGGGAAAGACATGGACCTTGTTGGAGTGGGTCCAGAGGAGAGCCACAAGAATGATCAGAGGGATGGAACACCTCTCCTGTGAGGAAAGGCTGAGAGAGGTGGGGCTGTTCAGCCTGGAGAACAGAGGCTTCAGGGAGACCTTACTGCAGCCTGTCAGTACCTAAAAGGTGCCTGTAAGAAAGATGGGGACAAACTTTTTAGCAGGGCCTGTTGTGATAGGATGAGGGGTAACGGTTTTAAACTAAAAGAGGGTAGATTTAGACTGTATATAAGGAAGACATTTTTTACAATGAGGGTGGTGAAACACTGGAACAGGCTACCTAGAGATGGCAGATGCCCCATCCCTGGAAACATTCAAGGCCAGGCTGGACGGGGCTCTGAGCCACCTGATCTAGTGGAAGGAGTCCCTGCTCACTGCAGGGCGGTTGGACTAGATGGCCTTTAAAGGTGCCTTCCAACCCAAACCTTTCTATGATTCTATGATTCCATGAAAGTCACATAGCATAACATTCCCCTGCTCTACTCTTTTAACATATGTATCAGGGATAGGGAAAAATACTCAGGCAAACATTCTCATCAGCTTTGATCTCATCTTTCTTAGTTTCTTGGCTTGTTTGTCCCCACTATTCAACTTATCTTTGAAAAATGACAAATTTATCAAATGAAAACCATCTGTCTTTAGACTGAAACAGGGCTAACATCTTAAATGACTGGTGATCACCTGTGTTCATGCTGCTTTTCTGTTTCACCCTCTGAGATGCCAATAGAAAGTTATGGTAGGTAAACTAGCAAAGCTTACTTGGGATTTTTTAGAACTACTTAGCTGAATGCATTTACCCTGATTCAGAAAGCACAAGGAGCCTGAAAAGCAGCTTTCAGATTAGTTGGGGTCAGCATCTGGCTGACAATTAAAGGGTCTTATAGATGATGAGTTCATGTAGCTCTTTCCTGGAAAACACTGCATTTTTTTCCAAAGGAAATTCTTGTTTAATATGTATTTCATATCGTATCAGACGTAGCTGCTTTTCAAAACTTATACTGAGAGCCATCCAACATGAGTGTGTCTTTCAGTCTAGTCTCATTGCTTACTCTTCAATTTATTACGGTTTTATGGAAATTACAAGTGAAATGTGAGAAGAAACGAAGAGATTTTTTTGGCAAGCTTTAATACCCTGTTAGCAAGCTCTCCAGAAAGAGTTAAGAAATTTTAATAGGATGGATATTCTTTCTTCCTCACCTCCATCTCCTTGCTTCCTAAAAATAAACTGTACAAAGATACACAGTTTCATAGAAAATCACTCTGCAATAAGAAGTGCCCATTATAGAGTGTCAATGGATGTGAAAACATGCATAATTTACCTCAGAGGAGTATGTAATTAGAAAATTAACCTTTTACATTTTTCTCCTTAATCATCTGCAACACATGACTAGAGAATAACACATTTGCAGCTGCATTTACTGTATTTACATGCAATTAATGAGAAACTGACTATGCCTGAAGAGAGGAAAGAGGAGAATTGAGCCTGTGTGTGTGAAAAGTACAGTGGTTTAGATGGCATGGTAGCTCTTTGTATTCTTTTTTCTTTCCCTCTCATTCTGGTGAAGGTGCATTACCAACTCCAGGTATCCTTAGGACATGTCAGAGCATCTCAGCTTTTTCTGTTTTTACGAACAGATGTATTTGTCTTGTATCTTTCTATCACAGTGATCTCTGCTTTGAAAAGATTTAACGAAAAAGGGCAATTTAGTACCAATTGTAGTGCCTATTTTTTTTTAAATGAGATCAGTATTTTTCTATTAAGAAATGGATTTGTACCAATTTCATTATGAAAAAACTGTCTACAAATAATAATGTATTTCAATCACTATGAATTTTATCTGAAGTTATTCACATAACAAAATTGAAGTCTCCATATATGACTACAAATATCTGGAATGTTTTTGTTCTGGTACTGTCAGCCATACAACACCTCATGTTTGTGGTGGTCTCAGAGGAATTTAAGATGACAGCAGGAGATATAAATGCCAATAGTGCAATACTTTCTTTCAGGGTGAGTTGTACTTTGTGTTATCACCTATCAGAAATAACAACAAGTATGAGAAGACATTCTCTGTTTTTCCAGGTACTGAACCAAAGTGTTTTCTGTTATTCTGAAGAAAATTATTGCCCTTCCACAAGAAATATATGTATTAGTTTTCAGAGGAAATTTGATACAGTTTCACCAGTGAGTGGAAAAAAGTCAGAATGACAAGTAGCAGTCAGGTTCTGGAAGAATAAAGAGCAGTTCTGGAAGACGTAGGGATCACAGTATTACCATAACTGAGATTGTCCCACTTACAGTAAGGAAAAATGAATAATCGGGAAAAATACTTTGATTGTCACTCTTTAGATTAACTAATGTCTCACCAGTGATTCTTTCTTTAGTACGGAAATTTAGAAGACAGTAACAAGCCACACTCAAGAGCTGTGCTCCTCTCCCTGGGTCATGCAATCATGAACAAACTATTTGTCCTCTGAGCTTCAGTTTCCCTGTTTATAAAGCTAGGATAATTATAGTCTCTTACCTCACAGAGGTGTTGGATTGACTGAATGCATTAATGTTTATAAAATGTGCAGTTCTAACAAGGGTCATCATTGTAGGCATCTTGGAAACTATAAATAAATTGTGGTTCTATACACTGAGTAGTTTTACTCAGTTTTTCTCTCCTCTGTTATGCCTGGAGAATACTCCACAGAAATTCCTCTTTTTACAGTTATCTGGGACACTTTATTCTGATTTTGTACTTCATTCACACTACTTTATAATTTCTTTCTTAGAAATTGATCAGAATGATCAGAATGATCAGAATCTGGCTAGTTGGGCTTGATCAACAGAAAGGCTTAAATGTATGTATCTAAGCTAACTTTAGATTCTGTTCTTGAAGGTGTTCCACTGTGCATAAATCACAGTGACTGGGAAGAGAGGGTTCAAGAGGCCTCTTTTCAGTGTTAAGTTCCCTTGAAGGCAGGAGTCCTAGCCCTCAATCCTACGATTTTATCGTCTTGTTAATCAGTGAGTCTTAACGTACAATAAATGAACAGGAGTGTCTCTGACGGGACTGATAGCTATGACCACTAGAAAAAGCACAGTGGTGAAGCACAACCATCTCTTCCTTCTCCTGTGATGCAATTTTAAATATCAAGCAGCTACATCTGTGCTTTTCAAGGTGCCATATCCTGGTGGGGTAACGGAACGTTTCCTGATGGGAACTAGATCAGGCTCCTCAGGCAGCTACATGCAAAGGAAATGAAGCTTTGTCCACTTTCCATGTCTATGGAGGTCAGCTCTCCAGAATGCAGATGTACAGAAAAGCTAAGATGGATCTTACGCAGAACATTTGCCAGTGCACCGACTTTTATGACAATTCTGCAATAATACTGGTACACATTCACCTAAGTACTGTGTGAATAGACATGTACGTGTACGTGTAAGCACGTGCAGAATCACAGTGTGTCTTAGGTATACGTTGTGCAATACTGTATACATATATGTATGTATACATGTGTTTTTACGATTATCTCCGTGTAACCAATTCTTAAAAATAAAAACAACAATCTTCCTGTGCATACATGGGGCGTATTCCACCACATTGCAGCAATTTAACATCCATCAGGATGTTGGTGTCATCTGCTCGACAGGCCATACCCCAAATATAGCATGACAGCCCTAAAATAAATCTGTTCAGTTTGGTTGCAGAATGTTTTTTCCCCTGGGATATTTAAACTAAATTGTTAGCATTGTATTCAATAATATTTGACTTTCTTTCCTGTAGGGGATAGAAATGCAAAAGCAGTGCTTAAAAAGTGATCTTCTGGACTGTATTTTATAATCTTCATGGGTTATGATGAACTCTCACATTTTTCATCAACAGGACTTTAGATGAGTCACCTCATTTAAAATGCTTTGGGTGAAAATAGAGCTTGTAGAATTTGATTTATTATGTTGTACTGGTACGTATTTTTAATCTTAAACAAGTGCTTCAATTTAACTATAATTATTAAAGCACTTAAGCAGATGCTGACCTGTTTTTTTGTTTTACGGTTGTGCAACAGAGTATATTAGCTGCTTTGTATAATTTTTGAAATTACAATTGGTCCAATCTATTTCCTTACATAACTTAAAGGTCAGCCTGCAAGGCTGTGAGAAAATCAGACTAGTAAGTCCTATCTTTCAGTACCTAAAAAATACAAAAGTCTCCACTGAGACTTTATTGCAAATTTGATTTTATATCATTAACGAAATCAAAGTAACAATCTGCTTCACTAAGTCATCATGCTGAATAGTTATCATAGCTGATAACTTATTTAGTAGCTTGTTAACAAACAAGCTATTCAATGTGCTACTACTACTGTTCAATTAATTGACATATGGATCAAAACTACAATTCATGTACAATAACACTACTTTTAATCTTCTAATACTGCACGCATCAGATTTCCCATCATTATATCAGAGTGTTATGGTTTTTTACTAACAGAAAAATAAATAACCTTCATGATAACAGATGAATGTTAAACATTTTAGAAGTTCAGATAAGCCCTTGTGATAGCTCCATTTAGTTTATTCTGACTTATTTTCTTTTCAGAGAAAGGTAAGAAATTGATGAAAACAAGACATATCATAGGATATTAATTTCAGTCCTCTCCAGAAAAAAAGGACAGAGATACCAATATAAAAAGTAATAAAGAGCATTACCTGGAGTTGAAAAGGCTCGTAAAATTTTAAAGTTTTAATATATCCAATCCTATTAATCTAGTTATGATTAAACATTTTCTCAGGCCTAGAAATACTATTTTTAATTCAATTATTTTTGCAGCAGTTGCAAAAAAATTAAAGGTCCCAGAAAGCTTTGTGTAAAGAACAGGCTCACAGGACATAAGTGCAATCTACTTAATAGTGTATTTGAAAATGAAAGGTCCTTGCGATGGACTTTTTTTTACTTAGCTCTCACAATGATATTTGTGCAAAGCGATCAAAGTTTTTTACCTCTGTTATGAGTCAAATCATCAATGTTGACTAGTCTTCTGCAGACTAAGAAGATAACACTAAGGTCATGTTTTTAATTACATTAATATCTAAAATAACTAATATTATTAATACTGTATCGATGCCTTTTACTCGATAACCAGATAAAGCTGAATTGACCTGTAATCTGGACACATGAAGTAATTTCTGTCAAATTAGCCAGTGCACATGGTTTAGGGTTTATTCTCTCTAGAAGGAGGCAGGTGATACATGAAAAGTTATACTAGTGCAAACATAGGATGGTATAAATCCTATTAGAATAATATTAAACAGTCAAGAGTTTTGGGGTTTTTATTTTGTTTTCTTTGTATGAGTTTTTGGTTGGTTTTGTTTTTGTTTGGGTGTTTTGGTTTTTTTAAACAATATTTGAAATTCAAGTTCACCAGTCCTTTGCAACCGCCTTATGAGTTCTGTCAGTCTCCAATATTTCCTGTATGCATCTTGAAGTGCATGTTCTGTTGGCATAGTTGGTTGAACTCAGCATTATACAAATATGCATAGAAGGTCAGTCTGACCTAATTATTTAGTTAGATAGAATATGTAGTCTAGGGTTAACAGAAATTCAAGATGTTGACAAGAGCACCTGATACAGGAACATCTAATCAGGAACTACTGTACTTGGTAAAAAAGTATATCTTGGAACAATATGTAAGCTAACTAAGATGTTTTTGAACCAGCTGGAACTAACAGTAGAAGACTGATAAAAAATGCCCTTAAAGGAACTATCCTCATTTTAATACTAAATATCATACCCCTTGAGTTGGAGACCCCAGCCCAAGCAGAGACTACGATTTACTGGGCATGTGTAGTAAATTTTAGGAGTACTGTATCTTTCAACTGAAGTAAAAAAAGAACTAACCAATCATAGTGAGAAGGGCATGGCTAATAGGCGGAACTAAAATTTTTAACTGTACAAATATGCAGTGTGATTGTAACCAGGTGTGCTAGATTTGTGGAGTTATCACCTAGCACCCATCTCTGTGCAGACGTGAAACAAACTGATATTTCAACTCTGTGTGCATGTTGGATGTTGTACACCAGGTAACGAACTCTGATTGTGAGACATCAGGGATCCTCTTTAGCCTTTCATGAAATTACCTCACGCAGGCAGTGGATGAGCAAAACTATCCCAATATTGTCCATGAGGATATTATCTCAATGATAAGAACTTGCAGGAGAAATATTTTAAACTTGTATCACTGACAGAACATAATGAATTTTGGTTAATGGTTACTTACTTCCATGAGTGTGTATTATATCCCAGCACTTTCACAAGAAAGTTGGGGGTGGACTTTAGAAGCTGTATGTAACAAGAGTGAAAGCTAAGATTAAGCATGAGTTGGTGGCAGATGATAAACCACCAAGACAGTTTTTATCTATTCAGTATTATCATAACCCTGAGACAAAAGGGGGTTAATCATCAAGAAAATATGAAAGCATTCTTACAATCCTTGCATTTTATTTCTACACAACTTCTTTCATCCTCTACAATATGGCTTTAGAACACTGAATCCAAACTTTTGGGCAAAATTCTCCTTTTTGTAGCAAACCATCGATAAGTTTTTAAAATTCTAAACATTTCTAAATCAGCTTTGAAGGACTGCATGGGGAGGTAGGTCTGTCTCAGGAAATGAAGACTATTTTTGTTGTAAGTCTCATATTCAAAGCAGTAATGCTCCAGTGCCTTATAAACCAGAATGCTTCTGGGCATTTTGTACAGGATCCATCTCAGTAAACATTAGACAACTAAAAGTTGTCATCTAAAGTAGTCATCTAGTCTTCATTTATAGTCTATGGAGAGAAACAAACACTTCAGGGAGTAATTCATCTCACTGAAGATAAGCATCTAAGACAGCTTAGACAAATTGTCTGCCTAAAATGTCTAGTTCTCTCAGTAAAGAGAGTTTGTACAACTAGCTTAGATTGAGACGATGTTTCAGACATTTGACATTAGACAACACAAATCCCATGTTTCATGCCTGTTTGGAATCAAAGAACACAGAATGAAAGAAAAATAGGTGTAGTATACAAAATTAAACTATTCCAAGAAGAAGTTAACCAAATAATTAACGAATATTTTCAAACTATCTCTTTCAGATTCTTATTTTTAAGTACTTTACTAATGAACAGAAATGGTGTCCAGAAATACATTATTCAGCTGTTCTTAACCAACATTTGTTGAAAGATCTTGTGATCTCTAAAATTCAAAGTGTAAGTTTACTTTTGTTTCCAAGAATTAAAATGAAAAAGGAGGTAAGTATAGGTTATAGTGTGCATTTTGAAAAGGACAACAGCTATGGGAAAGGATTAAGGGTATTCTAGTAGGGTTCCTGAAGCACAAATCACCAAATCACAAAACCAGAGGAAAAAAACAATCAAAAAATTCTGCCTCCTTATGAATTCATATGCTTTCACTATAGCAAAAGATAATCATGATGGCACAAGATTTGCAGGCATAATTAAGATAGAATAAGTCTGTTCTGGTTCGGCTGCCACCGGCAACAAAAGCGCCACGCGGCCGCCCCTCCCACCGCCGGGGTGCGGAGGAGAATGGAAAGAAACAGGCAGAAAACCAGTGGGTCGGGATAAGGGCAGTTTAACAGAACAGCAAGCAGAGGGAACAGTAACAACAACGATACAGAAAAGGAGAAAACACGACAAAACAGACCGCACAACAGAGCCGCTCTCCTGAACCACCGCCACTGAGCCCTCCCGAGCCATGAGTGAGTTCCCGCCGCACCGCCCCCCCCACCGGAACCCAGCATGGCGGCACATGGTATGGAATACCCGGCTCTGTTTGGCCAGGTTGGGGTTGGGTCAGCCCACCCGGCTGTGCCCCTTCCTGGATTCTGGTGAAAATTAACCCTGTCCTGGCCAAACCCAGGACAAAGTCTTAGAAGATACATTAAGGAAGTAAAATCCCATTACAATGCAGATTACCATGTCAGAAGGACTGAATTAATTAGAAAAGAAGTTTGGACTTGCTAAAGCTTAAGCAGTTAAATAGTGGAAAATGATTTGTAAAACATCATCATCAGTGGTAAGTCCAGTGGCATTTCACATTAAGTTTTTATTTAAGTGTTCTCACAGTAGTCTTTCACTATACAGATGGCAGAATGAAAGCGATTATCTATTTTACTAAGTTAAAATTCTTTGTATTCATATTATGTGATACTTACGGTCCCTTTTATTCAATATGTAGATGATAATGATCTGTTCTGCAATGGTATCTAAACAGTACTTGAATCTTGAAGGCATAACAGTTTTTCATTTCAAGTGGCTTTGGTTTTTCCAGTTGAATCTCTGTAATAACTGATAGTACCTAAATGTCAGTGAGTTAATCCCTTCAAATTTTAAATGGCATCTGAAAAAAATCTGCAAAGAAACAGAATGCCATGTGATCAGTAGGTGAGTTGTTTGCTTATGGAATAGGGAGCAAAACTACAGCTTAAGTTACAGAAGTATTCAGGATTTATTAAATGCTTTCTACATGTGCCACAGCATGTTCCTATAACTACTCTCATTCAGACGCACCCAAGAATCTGTCTGCTTCAACTCCTCTTCCATAACCTCCCCTATATTATTTAATGCCTGAATAGTGGCAAATATTTAACAGCAGATATATTCAGTGTATTAATGTTGTAGGATATGTGGGAAAGCATGGCAAGTCTACCAGGACCATGAGCCATGGGATGCTCATGTTTGGAGAAGATGGAAGGTTTAATGTAAGGGGAAAGAAGATGCACAGTCTTGATCATCACTTACCACCCCTATGGAATGGAAGAAGGTTGAGTCTGTTCCGCAATGTCTTAATTTGTAAAATACCACGATTGAGCACACCACATGTTGACATCAAAAACTACTCTTCAACTTAACATTCATACTATTTAAAAAAGTGGGAATGACAAGAGGGAAAACAGGTAGTTTTCTTCTTTTTTGCTATTTGTGGTATTTTCATGTTTGAAAAAGAACATTAGTTTTAGTCCAGTATGCTGGTTAAATCTCTAGGTGAATTATTTAAAAAGTTGCTTCTGTACATTCAAACTGAGCAGTTGCTTTCATTTACCGTCCCAAATTGCATAGCAAGTAATGGTGGGTGTTGTGGTTTAGCTCCAGCCAGCAATGAAGAACCATGTGGCCACTCTACTGTCCCTCCCCCTCGTGGGATGGGGAGGAGAATTGGAAGAAAAAGGCAAAACCTGTGGGTTGGGACAAGGACAGTACAACAGAACAACAAAGGAAGCAATCAGTATCAACAATAGTGATAAAAAGAATATATAAAACAAGGGAATACACAGCACAACACTCTCACTGCCCGATGCCCAGCGCGCTCCCCAGCAACTATTAGCCTTCCTCCAACCAGTTATCCCACTCATAACTGAGCATGGTATCGAATACCCCATTTGTTTGGCCAGTTTGGGTCAGCCTTCCCAGCTGTGTCCCCTCCTGGCTTCTTGTGAAAATTAACCCAGGACAGTGGGGAAGGCTGCATTTTAGAAACAGTTATAATTATCTCTTTAAGACTGGTTTATTCTGCCAAAAAATGTAATGGAACAGCTATTCATGATCCTAGTACCTCATTTCTGATAATATCCAGTTGTGAATGCTTAGGGAAAAAAAGTATCAGAACAGAGAAATTCGTTCTGTAAGACTTCCCTGGGTACCTTCTCAGCTTCCAGCAATTTGGAATTTAAGATCTTATGTCTTATTGTGTCTTCAACTTTGTATTTAATAGCTCTTGATCAGCATTTCTTTCATTGGTTAGACTATTTTTTTAACTGCAAAAAGTTATAACTATAAAACCATGTTAATTTTTCATTTTGATTTTTGATAGTGTATTTTTCGATATACTTAATAGTTTGGACGTTACTGAAGCATCCATTATCTTAATTCAATTAATATTAATACTGCAGAATATGCTTTTCAATCCATTAATGCCCACAGCCAGTTAGGCTTTACAGGTTACTTAAGTAAAATTAACATGAAGACCATAAACAGTCATTACCACACCAGCACAAGTGATAAAACAGAGCAGAAAGAGGAAATATGATCTATAACATTATTTGGATTTCTGGTATGACAGAGTGTTCACAGATGAAGTATGGGTTTCATTCTGACTCCGAGTCTGTAAGATGTAGCCATACAACATGGCTCATTAATGTGAGGTGGGTGCCTCTGTTGCACTCTGCATCTCAAAATGGAATGGGATTCCTTGACCGTATGACCTGTTAATGTTTTTAAATACTAACATTGAAAATGACTGTATAAGGAAAACAGGAGCCATCTATTACATTCATGTAAAATAGATCAAGAGTATAAGAGAAATGTCTGGAGGACTGTGTCCTCTGGATGTGAATTCTACGGTGCCTGGCCCTAGAGCCTTCCGCTGCTGCAGACAGCTGGCCTCTGGCCGCGGTTTGTGTGCCTTACTGGCAGACTGCGCTACTGCAGTGAATAGCTGTAAGGAATGAGGTGGTAAAGCAAAGAGTGATGGTTTAATGATTCTGTCATTAAGTCTTCCTTACAAATGGTTAGCATATTAATTGGTGGTTAAAATTAATATTTTTATTTTATCTTCTGGTTATCACCAGTCAAGAAGACTGTTTTGATTTAGATACACGCACATACAGTTTTGAAAGGTAATCTACAAAGCACACAAAATCCATAATTTTTTGTGGAGATTTTTAACAGGCTCTAGTATTATCTTCCAGGGAATCAACGGACACCTCACTGGTTGAAATTTGTGAGGCTCAGGTGGAAAAGGTTTTGGAACATACTTTTATCTAGACTGGCTTCTCTCTCATATTCTAGTTCTGTGTTTTATATATATACACGTATATATATATCTATCTATAAATATATATCTTTGTTGAAAGAAAGCAGAGACTGAGATTTCAATTCTGCTGTGTCAGTATAGAGGAGCTCTGTGTGCAAGATGACATCTACATATGGTTAAATGCAGAATGGGGTGCTTTACACAGAAGTTAAAGAAAACCAAAAAGGTGAAAAGACGATCAGTGTAAATGATATTGTTCCTTCAACAATTATTATCAGTATACATAATAGTATATATAACAGGATAACAGATAGTACGGAATCCAATCACATTGAAGCAAATTGAATTGAATTGAACAGAATATTTCAGCTGGATGGGACCTACAATAATCATCTAGTTCAACTGCCTGACTACTTCACAGCTGACCAAAAATTAAAGCAAATTACTAAGGGCCTCTTAAACACTGATAGGCAACTCCATTTACAGATAGAATTTGTGAAAATATTGCCTGGCAAATAAAACTGACAATTTATGCCCCTTTTTCCCATTATGTCTTTCCATTTCTTTAATTATATGTTATTAACTTTTCTAGGAATAAATGTCTCCCTTAAATGACTTCTAATTCTGTGAGATACTCCAAAATGTCCATAAAAACTAACAGTTCCTCACAAGTTGCAAAAAATATGCTCCAAGTACAGATGGTGACTTGGCTTGCCTAACTTTCCAAGAAAAACAGTCAATTTCTAGCTTCACAGTAGGGTATTTCACCTCTCATATAGCATTGCAGCCCCTGTTACGCTGGTGGAATGAAATTACCTGGTCTATGTATTCTAATATATTGGCAATGTTCTCTGTTGTCATGTACTAGATACAAACTTACAGTAAACTTCAAGCAATAAAAATCTAGAACAGACTGTGAATTTTAGGGATCTCAGTCTGACTCTTCTGAACATTCTTAGGATGCTTTATTAAACTTTCCTCACAAACTCTAAGGTCCAAGCCCAAGCAGGCTGATCCTTTTCCTTCTTCTGTCATGGGAAGACTAACTTTCAGCAATATGTGAGCATTCCAGTCTTCCATACTGGTCGGGTGGAAGAGGTGACCATTTCCAGTTCCAGCCTAGTGGAACACAGGCTGTTTACTTCCGTGAAAATGGCAGAATATTTACTAAGCACCTTGTCAACAGTTCTTATTTTTGTTGTTGCTTTTATTGTTATGATTATTTCAAGCAAGTATCTAATAACTGAGATGATTAGCTTATTCGATAATGAGATTTTAAAAACCTGATTTAAAAACATAAGAAAAACAGTTTAGAAAACCGTCTTACCACATTATCAATTTAAAACTGTTAGCTGAAGGAAATTTCAAATAGAAAAATCATTTTCAAAGAAGGACACTGTGATTTTTAAACATGAATATAATAAAAAGCCTATGTTCTGTTATGAGCAAGCACACTGCCAGCTCAGTATCTCTTTATAGGACAAATTTCAACCTTGGCACCTCTATGCATATGTGTAAGAATTCTGAGGGGCTGCACAGCAGAAGTAGTGTAACAGCTTCATGCAAAAATGCGTATCAGAACATGGGAAGCCCACATCTGAAACTATTTTATCAAAAACCCTGTACTTTACAGAATTAAAACCCAGGTTTATATCCCCTATACTGCTGTCTGCTGCACTTAAGAGTGTCTCTGTGGCCTGGTGGGTTTGTGGTTGCTGTGCAGACTTAACTAGTCGCTAGCAGGACTGTGACTGTACAGCCAGGTGGGCTTATGCTCAGTCTTCCTTCTGTTCAGCTGTGCATGAGAAGAGATTCCTGATCTCAGGGCAGACACTAAGTAGAAGTTTTTGCATTAAAGTGGCCTTTTTCAACACACTATATCATTAACACCTGAAATATTAGGGACATGCTAAGGAAGATACAAAGAGCCAATATCTTCTAAAACAGTTGATCTTCTAGGGTTTACTGTGTTCTATCTTTTAAGCATAGCCTACATTGAAAAAAAATCGATTTCAGTAATGTTGTATCATTGAATAGAAATGTATTCTTTTTTTTAGTGGATGGTGATTGCATCTTCTATACTTTATTACGGCTGGTGATCAACCAGGACAAAAGGATCAAAAGAACTGACTGTGTATTTATACCTTGCAGGTGTTATCAGAGGAGATAACAGGTCAAATTATTAAAATTATTTTAGAAAAACTAAAAATACAGCAAAAATTATAGTCTCATCAGCAGTACACAAAGAAGAAAGAAAATAAACTACTCAAAATAATATAGATGAAAAAACCTCTTCTCTTATTAAGACAGCCCACAGAGTTTAGTTCAGGACTTTGAACTCTGGGTAAGTTAAGAGTAATTTGCAAACTTCAGATATTTAGTTTCTGAAGATGGTAGTGATTCCAAAGTTTGCTTTGGGTTTCTTTCTTATGGGATATAATCTCCACCAATAAATAACATTTACCGAGAACTACAACTTTTTTGTTGGAAAAAATGAAGATTTCTATCAGTATTTTGCATCTGTTAGCAAATATTTTTTCATTAAGAACAACAGCTAAAGAAAACACTTCTGTTCCACCTCCAGAAAACTTGTTATTATAGAAAATATTATTTTCCCTTTAGCACTGTGAACTGTACTTTCTTTTTAGGAAAGAAGTGTCAAATACAGGGAAAAAATGGGGTAAAAATGTTTGACACTTTCTCTGCTGTGAAAATGTTATCTGTAAAATTTCTGGCATAAAAATTCCATCCATTCATCCATCATCCTTTTTCTTAATGTCCCTTTCCCAATTTTTATGTAGTCCTTTTACAAAAAGATGTCTTTTGTTCTTTCTTGAGATAAAAAAAATCCTCTTTTCTTTATGCTTCAGTAATAAAGAGAGGTAAAGAAATCAGGCTTATGTCAGACCTCACCTAACTTGCTGCAGATCAAAGGTACCTGAGATGGGCATAGAGACAACTGAGTCTGTGACTCTGTCCTGACTGGCACACCTTTGTGATCCAAAGAAATTGTGTCTTCAAGACATAATCCTTGATCAGGATCAAAGTGGGGTAGTTTCTCAGCAGGAAAAAGTGTGTATGAAGAAAAAACCTGAAGATCAAAATTGTTTCCTATGGTTACAAAACCAAATCAAGAGATGCCAGTTTCAAACCTTCATGATTTATGATGCTGCTACCTACTTGTGGTCATATTTTATTTAGTGCTTTTCTGTTAATTCCGTTCTGTCTCTCAGAGCCTTGTTCAACTGCCACAAAAGAGCTAGTCAAATATGTTGGCATTAAGTGGATGTGCCTTCAGTGGAAGGTAAACATTTAGTTTAGATTGGAAGAAACAGTCTTTATTTGGGCTTTGAATATTCTCCCGTGCTTTAAGCCTTAAGGTCTGACATGCAAGTGAACCAAATGACAAGAAAGGAGAAATATGTGTACATATGCATAATTATAACCAGTGCGTTACAGGTTCTCAGCTGAGAGCTTAGTTAATTTCTCAAGCTCTTTTGCTTAACTACAAATATTTTCTAAATCTCTGAATTTAAATGAAATATTTGTAATTTATGTCTATAAACATTCTGAATATTTAAAGAAGTAGTGAATAAACAGCTTTCAAAAGCACAATAGGAGATTTCTGTCTCTTAGGAATTAATTGCATAATTAAATGTAAAATAGTTACAATATTTTTTGCGGAATGTTTAAAGAAATCCCTCTTTCCTTCCTTTCCTCCCTTGTGTCTGTCTTCCTTTTAGCAAGTAGTGGCTTGGTAGACCCATGCTATGATTGACATACGCATGAATTCAAGTTGACTGAGTCAACACTGATTTCAATTACATGTGTGTTTTGTAAAATATATGTTCATAACACCTAGTGTTATTTTAACGCTGTGTAAAAAAGAGCTTTTTTAAAATAAATGCATGCAAATGAAAGATGGTATTATTACAGAAAACTCTATACTACAGATTTTAGGGCTGATTACTCATTCCATAACCCCTCATAATAGGTATCACCATTGCTTTATTAATTTTTAACATTTGAGATATTGCTTTTCCTCCTTCTGTAAGACATCTTTCTTGGAGCCTTTTTTATTGAGCAACAGTGACTTGGTAATTCTCTTCCTCTTATTTGCTCCAGTGGTTGCAGTGGTGATTGTGGGAAGGTTGTTCTTAATTAGCCTTGCATTTCTGTTGCTTTCTCATTGCTTTTTCTAGAATTTCCATTTAAAAACATTGAAATATTCAATTTAATTACAAATTCTGGTCCCTCATAATTTACTCAATATCGGACAATGTGAAAGAAGAATGTGTGGCCTAGATTTGACCCTAGATTAGGGGAATAAAATAGGTATTTATCCAAATGTAACAGGATTCACATTTTCTTTGTATTGTGTATTTTCATGTATTATTCTTTACACCATTTTACAATGTGAATACAAAAATTATGTAGAACAAAAGCTGAATGATAACCGTTTAGATGTCCTTTGCACCATTACAAATGCTAACAGTAGGTGAATGCAACAGTGATAGCTCAAACATTTCATTCTGCGAATTAGATTTTGTCTCAAACTAAGCTTTAAAAACCACATCCAGAGGAGTTCTGAGCTCTGTTGTATATTATTCCATTTTACATTCAAAAAATGTATAATGTATATTATATTGCATAAAAGTACATTATTTAAGCAAAACATTACTTTTGACTCCTTTTCCAGTAGAGGAAGGAAAAAAAAACCCAAAACAGCTAACAATCTTTCCCCCATGAAAACACAAGCCACTTCTTCAAACAAGTACTTGAAAGAGTAGATAAATTTTTTGCTGTGTTGTAAAGGTCAAAAGACAGCCTCTCTGCCAGCCCGTACAGGAAAAATTCTTTCTGTTATTTCTGGTTTTGGTGGTCTCACTACATATGCACAGTTTCTATGTACTTTCCATTATTTGTGTTTACATGTTGTGTGATCTGGAGAAAGGTCATGTTTAATAAAAACATGTTTAGTCATGATTTTAATTATTTTTTGATTCATATTTCCTCTTGTTACACTTTCAAAATTTTATGTTTGGATGAGAAACTTTCTTCTATAGAATGCCAGATGAATAACTTAAAGCCTCACACAAATCATCGGCCTTCTGTGATCTGTAGATTCTGGGTTTTTATTACAAAATATAAATAACAACTTTTCAGCCTTCTCACTTCAGATTATTTCCATATTGCACAAGAATTTAGTCTTATGAAGAGATTTCTTCCTTTCAAATTCTAATTTATTAAGGCACTGAAAATTTAGTTGATACAAATCTATCCACCTGTGTCAATGTTTCCATTAACTCTTGCTTGCTTTGTCAGAAAAGTTTCACATTAACCTAGACCCAGACATTCATAGACTCTTAGACTGAATCTGCTGATTCATTTAAATGAATAACATATCATTAAAACATGGAAAGCGTAGAATATGCAGAGGAAAGAACTGTGAGCCTTAGAATTAAAAAAAAAACAAAAATTTGGAAGCTCAAATAGATTTTACAGCAAACTTTTCTCATTTTCGCAGGAAAAATCACCTAGTTAACAGGGGGCTCAGGGACTGGTGCCATCGGTCAAATTTTGGTTTCTTTGATCACGGGGAGGTGTACACAGCACCGGGCCTGCTGATGACAGGTGCATTGCAGCTATCTCAAAAGGGAAAAAGGATTCTTGGCCACGAGCTGGCAGGGCTCATTGAGAGGGCTTTAAACTAGGTTCGAAGGGGGAAGGGGACATCACCCAGCTCACTAGGGATGAGCCCAGGCTTGGTGTGCGAGGGTCAGGGGTGACATTGACAGCCCAGCTCAAGTGTGTCGATACCAACGCACATAGCATGGACAACAAACAGGAGGAGCTGGAAGCCATTATACAGCAGGACGGCTATGACTTGGTCGCCATCACAGAAACGTGGTGGGACAACTCGCATGACTGGCATGCTGTCATGGATGGCTACAGACTCTTTAGGAAAGACAGGCCAACAAGTAGAGGTAGTGGAGTTGCTCTATATGTGAGGGAGCAACTGGAATGCATTGAGCTTGGCATGGGGGCAAATGAGGAATGAGTTGAGAGCTTGTGGGTTAGAATTAAGGGACAGGCTCACACAGGTGACATTACGGTGGGTGTGTACTACAGGCCACCTGACCAGGAGGAGGAAATAGATGAGGTCCTCTACAGGCAGCTGCAAGCAGCCTCACAATCACAGGGCCTGGTTCTCATGGGGGACTTCAACCACCCTGACATCAGCTGGGAAGACCATACAGCTAGGCAGGTGCAATCCAGGAGGTTCCTACAGAGCATCGATGATAACTTTCTGATGCAAGTGATGGAGGAACCAACAAGGAAAGGCGCTCTGCTGGACCTTGTACTAACAAAAAAGGAGGGACTGGTGGAGGATGTGAAGCTTGGAGGTAGACTCAGCTGCAGTGACCATGAAATTGTTGAGTTCAGGATCCTGCGTGGAGGAAGCAGGGTGATAAGCAGGATCAAAACCTTGGACCTCAGGAGGGTTGACTTTGGCTTCTTCAAGGAGCTACTGGGAGGAATCCCGTGGGCCAGGGCTCTCGAAAGCAGGGGGGTCCAAGAGTGCTGGTCGCTCTTTAAACATCACTTCCTCCATGCTCAGGAGCAGTGCATCCCCCTGAGAAAGAAATCGAGCAAAGGAGGCAGGAGAGCTGCATGGTTAAACAAGGAGCTTCTAGCGGAGGTCAGGTGGAAGAGAAAGGTCCATGGAATGTGGAAAGAGGGGCAGGCCACTTGGGAAGAGTACAGGAATGTGGTCAGAGCATGCACGGATGTGACGAGGAAGGCCAAAGCCCACCTGGAATTGAATCTGGCAAGAGATGTCAAAAACAACAAGAGGGGCTTCTTCAACTACATCAGCAGCAAAAGGAAGGCTAGGGACAACGTGGGGCTGCTGCTGAATGAGGCTGGTGTCCTGATGATGGAGGACGCGGAGAAGGCAGAGTTACTGAATGCCTTCTTTGCTTCAGTCTTCAGTGCCAAGGCAGGCCCTCAGGAATCCCAGGCCCTGGAGGTAAGAGAGGAAGCCTACAGAGAGGACGACTTTCCCTTGGTCGAGGAGGACTGTGTGAGGGATCGCTTAAGCATGCTGGACATCCACAAATCCATGGGCCCCGATGGAATGCACCCACGAGTGCTGAGGGAGATGGCAGATGTCATTGCTGAGCCACTCTCCGTCATCTTTGAGAGGTCCTGGAGGACAGGAGAGGTGCCCGAGGACTGGAGAAAGGCATTTGTAACTCCAATCTTCAAAAAGGGCAAGAAGGAGGACCCAGGGAAATACAGCCGGTCAGCCTAACCTCCATCCCAGGAAAGGTGATGGAGCAGCTTATCCTGGAGGCTACCATCAAGCAAGTGGAGGAAAAGAAGGTTATCAGGAGTAGTCAGCATGAATTCACCAAGGGGAAATCATGCCTGAATAATCTGATGGCTTTCTATGATGACATGACTGGCTGGGTAGACGAAGGGAGAGCCGTGGATGTTGTCTACCTCGACTTCAGCAAGGCTTTCGACACAGTCTCCCATAATATTTTCCTTGGGAAGCTCAGGAAGTATGGGCTAGATGAGTGGTCAGTGAAGTGGATTGAGAACTGGCTGAATGGTGGAACTCAGAGGGTTGTTGTCAGTGGCGCTGAGTCTAGTTGGAGGCTGGTAACTAGTGGTGTCCCCCAGGGGTCAGTACTGGGCCCAGCCTTGTTTAACGTCTTCATCAACGACCTAGATGAAGAGTTGGAACGTACCCTCATCGAGTTTGCTGATGACACCAAACTGGGAGGTGTGGTAGATACACCGGAAGGCTGTGCTGCCATTCAGCGTGACCTGGATAGGCTGGAAAGCTGGGCAGAGAGGAACCTGATGAGGTTCAGCAAAGGCAAATGCAGGGTCCTGCACCTGGGGAGGAATAACCCCATGTACCAGTAAAGGCTTGGGGTGGACCTGCTGGAGAGCAGCTCTGCGGAGAGGGACCTGGGTGCCCTGGTGGACGACAGGTAAACCATGAGCCAGCAGTGTGCCCTGGCTGCCAAGAAGGCCAGTGGGATCCTGGGGTGCATCAAGAAGAGTGTGGCCAGCAGGACGAGGGAGGTTCTCCTTCCCCTCTACACTGCCCTAGTGAGGCCCCATCTGGAGTACTGTGTCGAGTTCTGGGCTCCCCAGTTCAAGAAAGACGAAGGGCTACTGGAGAGAGTCCAGCGGAGGGCTACAAGGATGGTGAGGGGACTGGAACATCTCTCCTATGAGGGGAGGCTGAGGGAGCTGGGCTTGTTCAGCCTGAAGAAGAGAAGGCTGAGAGGGGACCTTATAAATGTTTACAAATATCTGAAGGGTGGGTGTCAGGAGGATGGGGCCAAGCTCTTTTCAGTGGTGCCCAGCGACAGGACAAGGGGCAATGGGCACAAACGGAGGCACAGGAAGTTCCGTCTGAACATGAGGAAGAATTTCTTCCCTCTGAGGGTGTTGGGGCACTGGAACAGGCTGCCCAGGGAGGTTGTGGAGTCTCCTTCTCTGGAGATATTCAAGACCCGCCTGGACGCGGTCCTCTACAGCCTGCTGTAGGTGACCCTACTTCAGCAGGAGTGTTGGACTAGATGACCCACAGAGGTCCCTTCCAACCCCTACTATTCTGTGATTCTGTGATTCTTTGAGAAAAGCAAGGAAGTGTTCTTGATAATATTAAAATGCAGGATTTTGATATTTTTAACAATACACTGTTTAAATATTTTTAATGAAAATTATTTTAAATTTAATATCTAAATTAACTTTTTAAAATCTCATACTACAAATAAAAAAAAAAGAATTTCAATAGATCTACTTTCTATGTTTGCATTTTATTTTATGAAGCATTCAGAAATATTTTTGTTTTTTGTCCATGTGGTAATAGTTTAACTTCAAAGTCTTGAAGTACGTCTTAACAACCTAAACACAGAGGTTTCATCTATCCGTAGATATAAATTACACAAAAATAAGAAATTTCAGAGGCTTTCTAAATAAATCTAATGAAACAAACCCAAAACCAAGAAGGAAAACACAGCAGAAACTTGAACAAACAAGTGAGACCCACATTAAACAAGGTGCTAAAACCAATCATTGACAGGATACTGGGAACTGTAAACCTATCTAAGTGCCCTTCAGTGTAATACTAAATTGAATATCGTGGAAACCTTGCTGCACCATCTTTCTGTTTTAAAAAAATCAATTGAAATACACACAGAACTGGAAAGCTGTCAAATTAGTCAATAGCATGTCATTAGCTCAGCTTCTCATGCTAGCCTAGATCTTTATACAATTGCTTGCAGGTTGAAAGCGGCAAATGCTAGTTTTGAACTCCCCTTATTAGACAATATATTGAGTGTTATTTGTTTCTTGAATCCATTTGTTCCCTGTTGAACTTTTGCACTTTTTTCGGGACATCATGAATATTTTAATGCCTACTAAAAGATCACTGTGCACACAGCCAGTCTCCAGAGATGTCAGCTGATTTCCAGTCATCCTCTGGTTTAAACCCCAGAAATCACAATGCGCAGCAAATGTGTAAAGTTTCATTAAAAATATGGTACGAAATAAACCATATTTGGTCTGGCCAGGATGGAGTTAACTTCCCCATAGCCACCCTCATAGCACTGTGCTTTGTATTTGTAGCTAGAAAGGTGTTGATAACATACCAGTGTTTTGCCCACTGCTGAGCAGTACTCGCACAGCACCAAGGCTGTCTTTCCAACCCCTACCCCCCGCCCAAAGGCCACTAGGCTGGGGGTAGGTAAGAGGTTTGAAGGGGACATAGCCCAAACAGTTGATCCGAGCTGACTAAAAGGATATTCCATACCATATGAAGGGTTGTTCAGCAACAAAAGCTAAGCGAAAGGAGGAGAAGGGGACTTTCATTACTAAATTTGTCTTCCGGAGCAACCACTGCGCATACTGATACCCTAATTCCCAAGAAATGGCTGGCCACTGCCTGCTGATGGGAAGTACAGAATAAATATTTTTGTTTCCCTTTGCTTCTGCATGCAGCCTTAGCTTTTTCTTTATTAAACTGCTTTTATCTCGACCCATGAGTTCTTTTTCATCCTCTTTTCTACCCCCCAATCCTGCTGAGGAGGGGGCTTAATAGAGCAGCCTGGTAGGCACCTGGTGGCCATCCAAGGCCAACCTACCGCATAAGCACATTACACATTTTGTAGGAAGTATCTATTCAACCAGTATCCTGCTTTTAAACTTAATTCAGTTTAAGAGTCTTTGAAATGGTAAGAAAAATTAATCTCTAATGTAAATCCATTAGCTTCGACTTACACCAGCAATGGATTTAATCCATTGAATATAATACTTCTCTGAAGTAGATAACGAACTTTCTTCTTTGATGTTTACAGTGTTTATGTTTCCTATTTATTACCAGCAAATGCACGGTTGTGACTTAGTGAAGAAGATCCAATATTCACAATTGGGAAAAATTTGTTTTATAAAGTCCAAGACAATAGTTCTGAGAAAACTAAAGTGATTTACCCCTGCACTACTTTTGGATCTTTTTCATTAAATGACCTGCCTGTATCCAATACACAAGGTACAAAATAATATTGTTTAATATCCTGCGTACCTTATTGATTTCCTATGCAATGCTAACTTAAATCCTGTGGTGGTTTTCCATTCGCTCTAGCTGATCATCTTGTACGTTGTATAGATTTGATACTTCTGTCACATACTTTAATTGTATTTATGTGTTTATGAGTTGCCATTGTATTTAGGATTTTTAAAAATAGGAAATACTTAGCAATAAATACTTCAAAGAAAATTTATTCAGTAATTAAAACAGATTATTTTCTGAGATATTTTAACTTTGATATATCTTGGTAGTTTTATAATGAGCTTTTCTATATTTATTGTTTGAATCTGTTGAAGAACTGTGATTATGAGAATCATAGCACAAACCTGAGCAGATAGGCTGCTGATTACACACCTGTTTCTCAAATTCAGAAACAAATTGTTTTATCTTTACTTACAGAAATGTATTGCATATGCCTATATATTCATCTGTATACACAAGTATACACTTGCACACACATATATATAATATATATTTCAATGTAAATATGTAATTCTGAGGAATCAAGCCAAATTTAGAGTGACACTTTTCAGTTTTATCACAAGCAAACTACAGAAGTTTGGAGGGCTCTTTCTTTATTGATGTTCTACCTTGCAGGGTGTGGTTCATACGTGTTAATTAAACTGATATTGAAAGGTTATTTTTTTATTAAAGCTCCCAAAACAAGACCTTGCCACATGTTATCAAGCATCAGTAAGATTATGAAGTTTCTACACCTAAGATAACAGTTTGAAATTTATGAATACTTGTTGAAAAATAATAGGGACATAGCAAGTTTAGGATTATACTATCACATCTGTAGCTCTAGGTTGATTCTTTAAATGAGAAATTGCTGTAAAATTTTAACACACCTTCTTTTTAAGATTGATTTAGAAACAAACAGAAAAACCCTCTGCAACAAACAAGCAAATGATTAACCAAAAACAGAATTCAAAACAGATGCAATGCAGATAACTTTAGACAGGGACACCTTTTTATCTCCAGATAACTTTTGTCAAGAACTTTCCAAATGCAACTTTGCAGAACACTGTAAGAGGAATTCAAGTTTCTGATAAACGCCTCTTCACTGAGCTTTGATAATGATAATGGTGATATTTTTGTGGTGTACCTAATTCCCCACTAGGCATACTCTTTTGGATACTTCATTCCCAGAGACATAACTCTGTGACACTTCTTTTGACGTGAGCATCTGTAATGGTGGGTTTTGAGTTCTTAATTTTTTTCTAGGAGATTATATGAACTCAGTTTAAAACTAATTAAACACAGAACACTGAACAATTTTCATGGAATCATGGCTCCGTCATTAAAGGCTTTGGCAAGTTTTAAAATTTGACCTTAAGATGGACGTTTAGCTCATTACTGGAATTCAGAGCTGGATAGTCTTCCAAAACCTAGGCTGACCATGGCCACATTCAGTCTTTTAAAATACATAATCCATGGCATTTTAATAGCAGTCTAGAAGTTCACACACTAGATCTTCAAAGTTTCAGGTGGGGTCAGCTATTAAATGTTACTTCAAGCAGTAGCCAATTCAAGTACTCATGTCAGCTGAAGATGTGACTCACAACATCTAACTATTCTAATTTAATTAATCAAATCCATGAAAATACTAACTAGAAGCAAAGCAAACCTCCAGTTTGTGTTGTCAAGAGAATTAATAGTTAAGACTGAGATTTTTCTGAGTGCCCAGGCATCCCTACACGTTCAAATGTGTGCAATATACACTCAAAATTAGCATTAAGTTTACTTTTCTCCCAATGACCTTCAGATAATGTCCCTCTCATTTTAGCAGTTTCTGTCACATTGCAAGAACAGAAAGAACAGAAAAAAGAAGAAAACAACTTCACAGTCAGCCTCTCAGAAGCAGCCTCTGGTCACAATAAATCCCATCCTACTTATTTATGCCACTGGATTTAGACAATTCCCTCTCACCACTGAATGTTAAAAAAAATTGCCCTTATATTACCACCAGAGCAGTAAAGAGAATAACAATTATCCAGCTGCAATGTATCATTTATACACAGAAATATATACTATTTATATTACTGTGAACACAAAGAACTTCTCTTCCATAACTGCATACAATCTATATGGAGAAAATAAATAAATAAGTAAAACCCAAGCCTCCTAATGATATACAAAACCTGGAGCCAGAGGTCCTGCAGCCAAGCACAGAGACATAGATGTAACATAGCTAATCCCCAAGGACTCTGCCAAAGGGGATCCTTACATATCAAGCGTCACTATAGCCATACATTTGCCATCATTTCTGGCCTCAGCTATGGGAGGTGTTGCTGCAAGAAACAGTCATGCAGAAACATCTTTCTGGAGCAGTGTTCTGAGGCCAGAGGCAGGCAGATACCCTGTGGCTTGCTTCAGCACTCAGTTGGTCCCAGGGTCAGAGGAAGGGTGCTGGGGCAGCACAAGCAGGTGCCCCCACTGGGAAGCCCAGACTAGGGGCAAGCAGGGTGTGCGAGACCACAGCCTCACCAGCAAGGACACCAACCTGCAATACACAAGCAAGCAGAGTGGGGAAGGTCCGCAGACAGTAACCAGTGCCAGATGGTGGTTGTCAAAGCAATCTGCAGAGATGAGTCAAGTCCAAGGTCTACCTGGGGAGCCAGGTCAGCAGACCTAGTCATGACCAGTAAGAAGCACAGCCAAGCGCAACAAACCTGCCATGTAGGACCTCCCAGGGCCCTGATAAATAACTTATCCAGCCACCTGGGAAACCCACCTTGATCTGCATGAAGCTCTGTAGCTAAAGTTTTTTGTGAGCAGCACCATGGCAATGTCTTTCTGTTCTTTCCCCTTTCACTAACACTTTAAGGGGAGAAAATCCAAAAGGGATTATTAAAGACTTATTTAAAATTAATAAAGATGACTTCAACATATTATATGGTCACATATCACTGGTGTTGCAAATAATAGGCAGAATCAGCTACAGTGAGTAGAATAACACTTTAAGTAGATTGGCCCAGGAAGAACACATTGTGTACTCACAAGAAGGAGGAGGCAGCAAAGAGGGAGAAAAGAGGGTTTCCAAAAGCAATTTTATGCTCTGAGAGCCAGAAGCTGAACACTAGTCCTTGGAAAATTCATGTTTGTCTGTTCTCTTTAATAGGTTTACCGTAAGTTTTCAATGACATAATACATCATGAAATTTAAGCTGGAGTTTTTAATATCCAGTTAATGTCTAATGTTATAAGAAAAGAAAGAGAGAAGTGCAAAGTATTGTGACAGAAATATGTATTGCCCCAGTGTCCCTGGACAAGCAGGCAGCAGCACTCTGTCACTGATGTCTAACATCTAATGTATGACAGCTATTGGTAAAGGCATAGTCGGTGCTCTCTTTGTCTATATACTTACTGCAGTGCCAGCAGATGAAAAACTCTTCTTATTTATTTATTAAATGCTTTCTCTTTTTTTTTAGCTTGATGGAATAAAAAAGGCTCTACGGGAAATGAGAATTCTGTTCTTTTCTGCATATTTGTGGCATATGGATAAATAATTAAGAAAATGTTTTCTTTTATCAAAGTGAAAAAGTTAGGAATATCTCAGGACTGCAGCTTCGTAAGAGATTTTTATATAAGAGTTTGCGAAAGTGCCAGACTGAAAAGTTTCTCTTCATGGGGAAGGAATAGAAAATGACAAGTTAATTTCTGCCATTTCTATCCAAACTTCTTTAAGTCTACCTCGAAAATAAACTCAACAAGTGAAAGGACAGCTCTTCTGCCATTAATCTTTCAGGTTTTGACCTCTTTACAGAGGCTGCAAGCCAGGTTGCTAGTCACGTAATATTGTATTTTCCACTATTAGCTGAATTTGGAATACCAACTAATATTATCTACAACAGGAAAGCAACATTTAGTACTTCTAGAAATTAGTCATTATATGAATCACCAACCCTGCACTCTTGCATTCTATAAATCCAAAATAATGGCCATTTGCAGTACAAGTATATGTCAATTTGTATAACAAAGGTATCATACAGGTTTTTTTCTCTCTGTAAATACCATCACTAGTAGTCAAAGAAGTTATCTGTTTCTGCTGGATGTTTTCTGACCTCTGCCCCTTAACTTTGCGTGCTGAAAATGTCATTTTAGCAAGGCTCCCAGAACTGTTAATACTGATACAGTTGTACTGCCAACAACAACAGTAATTCTAAATCAAAAAGTCCCTACTGATAAGATTTTAGTAGTCTCTTCCAGAAGATTTGCTCTCAAAAACCATGTTTGCGATATGTAGTTAAACCTCTTCAGTATAACTAAAAGTAAATAGAAATCCATTCAGAATAATAGTTCAGTCTTACCCTTTCGCCCAGTATAGGCAAAACCTTTCCATGTGTCAGACAGATGCTGTGAGCCTTTAACTCTGTGGTGGGTAAAGTTAGCACGACATGCTTCCTTCAGTATAGGTGAGCCAGTGATGCCACCACTGAAAAATTCTGGTTATTTTACAGAGGCCAGAACACTACACTTTCCCCTTGGTGTTCAAAAATGGGAAATGAAGGATAATTCTCATGCTAAACAAAGCAGCAGACCCTTTCATGCTCACATGTTATCAAAACTTTTAACTATTTTCTATATCAGTTGAAATTTGTCAAGAAAACTCGTGTTTCTATCTTCTTTCTGTCAGAAAACTGCAGACCATTATGACTGTTTGCAACTGTTTACATCAGAAATAGGCAACAGATAAAAAACCCAAACACTTAAACACATTATTTTCTTTTTTTCTAAAACACTCAGCTGCTGCCTGGTCTTTCTGCCTAGCACTAAGTGCATTCCCAGCTAGTTCAGCAAGATAGGTCACCCCTCTTAGGCTTTCTAAGCTGACGTAACACTTAAAATTAATGAAACTAAACAAAATGAAGAAGGTGCTTCTGGTTTGCCTGTGTATTTTTCACTCCAAAAGGTGCTCTAGCTCTGAAACTTTAGTACTTCTGCAGCACCAGTAGCTTGTTCATGTAGTGTTGTTTATGCTCATCAATCCCCACAGCTCTGCTGGCCTTCAAGTTAAGTGGAGAGTGTTATGAATTTTACTGGCTTTAATTTCTAAAAGCTACATTTTGGCGCCTTTTTTTTAGTTGGCTTGCTTGTTCTCCTGGTGAAAAGCTTATTTAACAAGCACAGTAAATATCAGATAGTATTAGAGAACTGATTTGCAACAGATATATACATGTTGTTCAGAAATACCCTGGAAAACAATTGCTTGCCAAAAAAATTGCAAAGTTAGAGAAATATTTCCTTTTCTTTACTGCTTAATGCCAGTTTTGAGTGTCAGATCAAGGTGGTTACCCTGCAGCAATTTATGAGAGAGCAGCATACGTTCAGAAATGAGCCATCATTTCACAAAGACTTCTGGTGACATAAACTGTAGGATCCTCCAATTCCCAGGAACTCCCTTTGCTAGAAGAAAAGTATCAAGTTAGAAAATAGTCAGGACCAGACTATTTTGTTTTCCTTTAAATGGATGTTATATCTTGGGAGTTAAATGTGCACAATGGACTAAAGAAAATATTATTTGTGACTATATTACATGTCTATCCGTGTCACTCATTAAAAACTCCTTTCTTGTGAAGGTTAGGATGAAATAGGCACAAAGACACCCTCGCACCCCCTCAACCCCCATGCAAAAAAAATCAGATGGTAATTGGTGATATTTTTCAGCCTTTTCTAATAAATTAAATGTTTGAATTTGAAGAGCTTTTTCTTTTCTAGGTGAGCCATTTCCTGTTTGTTTATTCTGCAGTGACAGTATCTATCATTAATACAAAGAAGCGGAGCATCGGTAATATCAAATCTAACTCTTCTTTTCTTAAGATAACTAAAGTTTCCAGTATGTTCCAGTCAAATCCAAAACTGACACAGGATGTTTTGTTTTCAAATGTCAACAGATGACAGTGGCAACTTCATGACATTTCCCAAAGTTCATATAGAAAATCTCAAATCTAAAAGGAACAGTCCACAAACTGTTGAGGTATCTGAATTAGTTGTGGTTTGGCTTGTATCAGACACAAGTGGTGTTCCATTTGATTAATTTTATATGCATTTCCACGAATAGTAAAATCCCATGGGTTGCACAGCTCATAGGAAAAGACTAGAGGCACTTTCTCTGAGTAGTATCTACCTATCTCCTTTCTGAAAGAATTCTTACTTCTTTTGTTCTTTTCTTCATTCTTTCTTACTCTGCCCAAACATACTTTCTGTCTCCTGAAAATCTATTTTTTCCCTATACTTGTTAGTATTTTTGGCCTCTTACAATACTGTATATACTGCCTTGGAAGGCCTCTGCATTTTCTGGACATACCTCTTGCTTATTCTGTCTCCCTCTACCAGATCTGTGATTTCATCCAACTGTACAATTCTATATATCTTATCTGAAAAGACTGAAAATTTTGTTGAAAATAACAAACACGAATTACAGCTGGCAATAAATTATCAAGGGTTTGGTTTAGATTTATTTAAGCTTCATCACTAAACAATGCTCATTTGAGACTTGGTAGGCTATTCATTCTTTACTGAAGGTGATTTCATAGTTCGTTTTCCAACTTCCACAGAAACTAACCAACCACTAGAAGGTTTGCAACAGTATAGACCTGTTTGTGGGTCTTCCAAATTTACATTTCCATAGCAGGGTGTGTGGAAGTCCTTTAAGGTCTGGATTTCCTAATCCTAGGTCACGCCATATGAATAGTGTCTTCAGATTCACATGCTTAGGGACAGCCTGAAGCGCGTTCTCATGGATGTCTGGTCATTTGCCTCTCTGGGGCTGCAGATTCTGAGAGATCTGGGCATTATGTTGACCAGTTTTTTCAGGCTGACATAGTAAAGAAGCGAGGGGAATTTCCAAAAAACCCTTTCTTTTTTCCTGTCAGAAAAAAATCCCCAGCACATTCCCACAAGTATTTTGATTCTTGCAAATTACCATTTTTCAGTACAAACTGTGTTCCATATGAAAACTGTATTAAGTCAACTAAACAACAGATAAGGGCTACAGACTCAATTCTGTCATCAAAATAGATTTTTTTAACAAATGTAATATAGTATGACATGCCTTTTTCAACTTCACTAGCATTCTGCTTTGTTGAGTATCAAATGTAATAAAATATTCAACCTTATGATGAAAAGACAGATTGCAACACTCAGAAAACACATGGACCAAATAAAAATTTGTGCTCCAGCATGGCTTTATTCAAATGAATAATCCCAATGACTTCTGTAGTATTATGCATATAAAGATGTCTTTCACAGGCATACATGCATATGAGAAGATTTGAGAGTCTCAAATAATATGAGCTTGTCATTTTCACTTCATGTTTTAAAAAGTTAATTTCATTTAGAATTGTTAAAAAAGTGATTAGTAAAACATTTAATGACAAAATAAAAAATATTTATAAAAAAAATGCAGAGATTACATTTTTTCTGTTAGTTTGAGGAAAACATTCCTTACTTTTTACTCTCCTTTTTCCTCCACATTTAATTTCTGTTTTCAGTGAACAAAAATGGTGAAAGCAGGATGAAAATAAAATCTAAGCAATTAGAAATATGTTTTTTTTCCACGTTTTTCTTTTCTGCTAAAAAGGATATGGTAGACAACAGTTCATCTGGTCTGCGCAGTCTGTAAGGTAATAGTTACAATTCTTTATGTTCAGTAATTACCCTTAAAAAGAGACACAGTCGATATTTACAAAATTCAGTAAATGCACTGCAAGGATCAGCATTGCAGAGTATGACACAAAAGTTCCCACTGGCTTGTGCCCAAGCTTGTTAAATGTTCCCCACCTTTCTTTGCAACTTCAAATGGTATTTCTCAGACTGCAGGAAAATCATGAATAGAGTAAAACTTTTATTGAAACATAAGTGAAACTAAATGAGTGATGAAATGAAGTGTGTTGAAAATTGGGGTTGATGACAGATATTGATAAGCATTAGAGATCTGGCAGATCATCCAAAATTTATCTAAACTATATGAACAACCACATCTAAACCAGCAGAAATGATGTGTTGAAACTTTCATTAATTTTCAAAATGCCAGAGGAGCTGAAGCTTAAATGCTTTTGCTTTCAGCTGGTGCCATTAGGGTAATAGATGATTCTTTAATAAAAAATCCAAATACACAAACAAACAAGCTAAAACCCAGCAGGACTTCTCCAACACCCAACAAAATTAGTCTGCATGATGACAGTTTCTTCCTCCTTTTACACTCTCAGGCTATGTAATTTCTGAGAAGGTTTGCCTTGAGTTTCTACACAATTGCACTATCTTAATAACTTCCTGAACTTCAGAATTGTTTGCACATAAAAATAAAAATATGTTTGAAGGCAACACAAAAAACAGAGCTAAAAAGACTTTGCACAGTTCTCCTGAAATGAACATTTAATTATAGCCTTTCCAATCAAAAAGAAAAAAAAATGGTCTTCATATAGTCCCATTTAAGCATTGGTTATATTCAATGAAAATTATTTCTTTGGAAATTAGTTGACTGTCACATATAAATTAGACTTGTAATTATCTGGTTAGTCTTTCCCTGCAGCACCTTATTGCTTCCTTGACAAATAAAACTTTCCCCTCCTTATCAGGGGGGAAAATCTTGCTGTGGTGGCAGGAGGCCTAGTCTTTCCTTTCCAAATTAACATAAGAATAAGCTAGTTATCCGTAATGATGTAACTTCTTCTGAGATACTAAAAGAAGTAAAAAAATGAATAAAGGTGATCTTAAATAAAATAAAAGAACATTTTAACTGAGCTTATCAAACCTAAGGCTCAGTCTAAAAGTCTGTGGCTATCAACTTTTTTTAAGACCAAACTTGATACAATGGATTCAGAATAAAACAACTTTTCTAGAAAGTTTTATTTTGTCTTGTTTTTGTGTTATACTGTTGAAGATTTGTGAAGTTCTTCTTCATACATGTGCTAAACTGAACCAATTGCCGTGCACATTTTTAATTAACACATGAAAGCAGGCAGATATAGCTTTTTTTCTTAAATTATAAACAGTTTTACTACCATTTATCACTCCATTGGTTAGTCAATCCTTTCAGAGAACATTGGAATTGATTAATATTGGAAATCAGTCTGACCAGGTGTTGGAACCATGTCTTTTTAACAGCATCAACACAAGAAAAGTGAAGCATATTACAAACATACATTGTGGCAGCTACTTTCTTTTATCTTGCTTTACTTCTCAGTAAAGCTCACACAATGTGTATCAGTGACAAACCTAAGGGCTAAAGGAGAATGAGGCCTGAAATACTGAAACAATCAAGCCAGATACATCCAGGTTTAAAGTTTAGTAAATCTGCATCAAGTGATTATGTCCAGGTCCTGCTGGACCACCTGGAATTAAGACCATGAAATTCAAGTGCAATTTTTATTTCAGTTCTGCTGTAATTTTCTGATGAGAAAACTATCTTACCAAAACCTTGTCTCCAAAACAGGAATAATACTGTTTGATCTTTTTGTCCCTTGTTTGTCTTGACAGTGAGCTCCTTGAGGTAGAGATTAGTATTCCTTACAGGTTTACATACTTTTAATAGAGTTATGGTATTGCATTTTAACCCTTGATGTAAGAAAATAGACATCATAGAAGACACTATATACATTACAACATTTGAAACCAGACATTTTTCTAAATTTGTGTTAGTCTCTTCTCCTCTAAGAAGAGTGTATTGGTGTTGGAAGCTGGCTTGAAATGTGTTGACTCAAGAACAATCATTTTCTGTGTCTGTAAAAGTATGAAGGTAAAAATCCAATCTCAAAGGGTAAGCAGAAAAAGATGTATGCAATCCCTTCAGTATTCTGTTGCCAAATTTTTCATGGTGTCAAATATGTCATTTGCACCTACAAATATAATTTATTTAAATTATGAAGAAGAAGAAAGAAAGCAATGAGCACAGAGGGAGGCTATATAAGAATAATTTGGAGCAGTAGGAAGAAGAGATGGTTAAAGTAAGCAAGCTTGAAAAAAGAGCTGTAGAGTAAGCACCTGGATTCCATGAGTACGAACACATGTTCTTAGTTAGGGATGTCTATCTCTAGTCAAGGAAGAAACAAAAGTGCAATATAATTAAAAGATGTAAATAGAATGTCAGCCAAAGTATTATGAAGCACATGAAGCAAGCAAGCCTAAAAATGTAACGATAACTCTCTGCCCCAAAATGACCATGAAAATAAATTAGAAAATTATGTGCACGTTTAAAGAACTTTCCATGTATATATAAAACCAGACTCTGTTCATCCAGTAATAACTTGTAGAGAGAGACAGTTCTGACTTTGAAACTTTAACTCTGCCATTTCTATTGCTAATATCTAACCAGCCTTCAGGGCAGCAAAAGTAAGTGTTGCTTGAAGTTTAAAGTCAGGTGATCTTCTCATAAATTTAAGCAAACTGAGTCAAAAATACGGAACTACTTTTTTTTCTACTATAATATACTATATTCACTAAAAAATTTCAGCCCTTCCTAAATTATTTACCAAATGTTAATGCTCTAAATTATTTAGGATGAAGAGATATTTTTACAGCTCAATCTCTTTTGATGACATTTTCACTCCCACCTTTGAAGAATACCTCATAGCCCCTTGTTAGAAAGTCTCCATAGATAATGATAAAAGCTGGCTGAACTTTCCCATAATAATAAACACAACTGAATATTTGCCAAATTTTGGATTTCTAAAGTTAGGAACTGGAGAGCTAAGTGGAAGTGACTTCCTTCTCTGACAGTCTAGATCTTTAGTTTTTGCCTGTATTGAAAGTACCAAACCTGAACGTTTTATTTTGGGTTCATTTAATTACTCAGATTCTACAAAAAGTTTATTTTTCTGGGTGTCCTGGTTTCAGCTGGGTTGGGGTTAATTTTCCTCCCAGTAGCTGCTCTATTTTGGATTAGTACAAGAAGAATGTTGATAACACTGATGTTTTTAGTTGTTGCTATGAAATCAAGAATTTATTCCTGTTTCTCATACTCAACTAATGAGCAGGTGTGCAGGAGCTGGGAGGGAGCACAGCCAGACAGTTAGCCAAGCTGGCCAGTGGAAATATTCAATACCATAGACATTATGCTCAGTTTATGTATAGGAGTTCGCCGGCGGGCAGAAATCTTTCTTTCTCTCTTGTTTCTGGGAGTTTAAATCCTCTCTTGGCCAGGAGTTCAAATTTTTTTCGGGCTGTAAATCGGTCATTGGGTGGTGAGAAAAATTGTATTGCACATAGTTTTCACAGTTATCATTGTTATTATCATTACTATTTTTAGTATTAATAGTAGTATTAGATTTTCCTTTGTTTCCTTATTAAACTGTCTTTATCACTACCCACAAGTTTTCCCATTTGTCCGTTTCTTCTCCCCATCCCACTGGAGGGCAAGGGGAGGGGTGAGTGAGCATCTGTCTAGTGCATAGTTGCCAGCTGCTGGGTGAAACTACAACACTGGGGAAAAAAATCCAGTTAAACCTGAACAGATTTTTTTCCACCTGTTTTTTTTTTTTGTCAACAAAACTGAAAAGCTGGTTATTTACAAAGTCACAGTGATCAAGTTATTAAATATTGATCCAGACATCCCAATATAATTATGAAAAATATCACTTCTCTTCTTCAGTTCAGTGTAATTTTGAAGTCTTCATCAAGAGGATGAAGCAACATTTTTATGGCAATTTTATCTATTAGAGTTAAAAATCTTGGTCCTGTGAAACTTCTTAGAATTGTGGAACATTAGTTGTAGCCAAAGTGAAGGCACATTAGAGGACAGACTATTAGTGATGTGATAAAGGCGAAAAACAAATGCAGTTGGGCTTTTGCCTCTCAAATTGCTGATGTGCCTAACACCACTGCATCTGTATTACTGCTATAGAGAGTTAGAAACTCTTTTATACAGATTCCTACCAGCATTACATTTCTATTTAGTAATGTTATGAGCACAAAAAACAAACGAAGCAGACAATAATTTCAAACTATGCTGGCTTTGACGGAAAATCCATTTTAAAGCACTAAACTTCTCAGCCATTTGAATGTCAAGATGTACTGCAGATTTCTATCTGCAGTTGTACCCAGGCTACTTTCCATGGGACCATAACATAAGCTGGATCTGTGAAAAGAGCTAGGTAAAAATAACCTTCTGAAAAAATTAAAAAGAAGAGGAAAAGTATTTTATTTCATTATTGATTTGGCTATAACACTTTGTCAAAAATGACTGCATCATAAAAACTAGAGGGGCATGGAACTGAAGTGTAAGCAGAAATGAACAGCCTGGAGTGGGAACTCCTGAACGGAGGTTTTCCAGCAAAGACTGTGTACTTTGAAAATTTATTCTACAATGTTTAAGTTCAATAGCACAGGGAAAAGTTAAAAAAACCCACAAAAACAAACAAACAAAAAAACCCAACAAAACAAAACAAAACCCAAAACTCTGCAGGCTAGCTAACCTCAGCAGCCTAATTTTTCCCAAGACATTGTTATTTGCAGGCAGTATTAGATCAGGCTGAAGTAGTTTAAGAAAAACACTTATATAAGTCTTTCATTAATCTTCAAAAATAAAATTATTAGTGTAGTATATTTGCTGCCTTTTTCAATTTTAAAGATCAGCAGAACCTTTGAATTTCACTTTGTGGTACAACTCTATATATCAAAATCTGTTTTCATTCCTATTTAACATAAAAATCAATGATCTCACTTTAAGAGTGCAGGTGAAAAGGAAACATCACAGACATTTGCTTCCAGGATTTCATTTCCCTAGTATGGGCTGTCTGCCCTACAGAGATGATGTAGACTTGGAAAGTAAAAAGGTAGCTCCATATCTATATAGTTATCAAATTTATATTTAGTGGCTTTTATTTATAAAATGGTCAATGTCAGAAACATTTAAAAATGGTCCTATGAAATCTGCAAATTATGAAAGACCCTTCTTTGTAAGAAAAGTGGTTATCATGTTGCCTGTTATAGTCTTCCTGAGTCATGTCAAGTATAAAACTCAGTTGTAATATTTTTATGTATATCAGAAGTCTATGATGAAGACTGAGAAGAAACAAATGCAAGTGTTCTGAATCAGACTTCTGATTAATTTCTCTGACTGTACATAAAGAGATTAGCCTCATCAACTAGCAGAAAAGTGCCACAGGTTTGCATATTCTTTTGCTTTAAAAGCAGAACTGAAGGGCGGACTAGATTTGATGTGCACTCAAAGAGAAAAGAAACAGCTGAACTTAGCCAGGGAAGATCAGCAGCCAAACAGATTTTCAGGTTTTTGATAAGGACCGCTAACAGTTTCAAGCAATTATTCAAAAAGTAATGAGAACAATTTCACAAGTCTTTATTTGTGAAGACTGAATTGCATTAATAAATTTATTCTTAAACAAAACAGAGTTAAAGAGACACCAACAAGACTCTTTGCTTCGGACAACTTTTCTGAAAAATGAAACAATTCTCTGCTGAAGTTTTAGTAAAATGTTTATTCATTTACTTTTGAAAAGCCTCCAGTAGGACACAGTTTCACACAGATGAACACCCTCACTGTCACATCTCATTCTTTGTTCCTTACAACAATGATATCTTTCTCAATATTGTGTTTTTTTTTAAATACAGACAGAATTTTTTTCCCTGCTAACACAGCTGGCTAATGGATTCTTCAAGAAAAAGTGTGTATAAAATGTCAACAATGGATAAATACTGGAAATATTCAAAGAGACAGTCTCATAAGAGTCCTGACCTGTTAATATCTCACTCTGCATGTGAAATGCCATTACTTTTAGGAAAACAAGTTACGTGTATGTGTTCAGTTGAAAACATTGCCCTAGCAGCTTGGCTCATCCTTTGAACAAGTTTTAATTTGTCCCATTGTAAATGCGAATTTTCAACCTGAAGCAGACTGAATTGGATATTTTCACTGTGGTCTGCCGTTCGTCTTGCAGGAATATCTTTGTGCTAGATGTGTGCACATCATAGGGGTCCCAGGGGTAGTGACAGAGGAGAAAAAAAAGCTCACAAATTGGTTTGGTAGTAAACAGGAATTGCTTCTTCTCTGAAGTAGGACTCATGCCCACAGGAGAAGGATTTATCTATATACATTCATTGATACATCTAGATTATATGTTGCTGCTCAAGTGTGGATAATTTTTATCTGAGTGAGTTAGCTGACCTAGAAAAGAAAGAGGGGCAAAAAGGTTTAGTTTAAATAAATAAACAAATAACCATTTCCACACACTTTTTCTAATTCTGAGTCCCCCTTCCCCCAATCTGTCTTTTTATTTATTTACCTGTAATAACATTTACAACATGTCAACTTTTATTTCTGAAGAAGCCAACTGTTTTTCACTGGTCAGTATGAAAAGCAGAACTATGTTGGAGGTCAGTAATAAGGAGCTTTGTCGTGATAGCATGAAGGCTGCCAAGTCTGGAGTAACACAAGATTATCATCTTTATAAGGAAAAGACAACAGAATAATTTTAAAGGTTTGGCCAAAAAGACATCAGCACCCCTATAACTAGTAGCTTTATAAACTTTTGGTGATGAGCTGTCAGTACGTGCTCGGCTTTAAAAGTTGCTACAGAATGATTCAAGCATCTTTCCCAATTACATCATCAAATACCACTATAATTCTTGCATAATAAGGACACAAAATCAGTGCCTACAAAAATTACAAAAGCACATCTTTGCGGAAGCAATTCAGTGGACTGAGTTGACAGTGACACAAGGCAGTACAGCATGAGAAAAAAGGGATGAAATTGTTACATATGTTAACTGCATTATTATTCTTACTTTTTCTGCAACAATTACATCTGAATTATTAAACTTTTAAGATTTCATTTATAGTACTAATAAATTCCTGGCTTTAATTACATATTAAGTGTGCTTCCTCTTTGTCCATAAACAAGACTGAGTGCAACAAGTACCAGAGTATTTGTTAAACTATGATACAAATAAAACTGGTATCTTTGAAGTGGTGAGTTATGATTTTATGACTTCAGTTAAGTATCCTTTGTGTTACCTGCACTCTTCATACCCAATACCCAAGAAAATGGAATGAAATGTTTTGTTCAAGTAACCAGCTGGGGAAAAAAGTTGTGCCTTTTTTTTTAATCTACACTGTTCTCTTGCTTGTTACGATGTTTTCAATAGAGGCAATTAATTTTATTTCATGTTTCTGCAGTCAAACTGTAATGCAGTAAATACTAACATCTTACTGCTTTGACTTAAAGGAAAAAATGCTGAGCTGAGCAGAGGCCAGAACAAAACAGTGTGCCCAGGTGGCCAAGAAGGCCAACAGCATCCTGGCTTGTATCAGGAATAGTGTGGCCAGCAGGACTAGGGCAGTGATCGTGCCCCTGTGCTGGGCACTGATGAGGTCATACCTTGAATGCTGTGTTCAGTTTTGGGCCTCTCACTACAAGAAAGGCACTGAGGTGCTGGAGCACATCCAAAGAAGGGCAATGAAGCTGGTGAAGGCTCTAGTGAACAAGTTCTGTGAGGAGCAGCTGAGGGAACTGGGGTTGTTTAGTCTGGAGAAGAGGAGGCTGAAGGGAGACCTTATCACTCTATACAACTACCTGAAAGGAGGTTGTAGTGAGGTGGGTGTCGGTCTCTTCTCCCAAGTAGCAAGTGATGGGGTGAGAAAAAATGGCCTCAAATTGCACCAGGGGAGGTTTAGATCAGATGTTAGGAAGAATTTCTTCACCAAAAGGTTTATCAAGCATGGGAGCAGGCTGCCCAAGGAAGTGATTGAGTGACCATCACTGAAGGTATTTAAAAGACGTGTAGATGTGGTGCTTAGGGACATGGTTTAGTCATGGACTTGGCAGTGTTAGGTTTACGGTTGGACTTGATGATCTTAAAGGTCTTTCCCAACATAAGTCATTCTATGATTCTACAGTTAATGTTCTAACTTCACAGAGAGCAGCAGAGGGATATTCTGTGGTTCTCACAGTAGCACTGAGAAGTGCCTTTTGCTTCTGGGGGAGAGCTTTTCTTACAAAGACAGCAGTTTGAAGGTGTTTGCCTGACATTTTTCCTCTGTGTCCAGCACTGTGAAGTTATCGCTTCTGTCCACTTACATATCACTACTGGAGTGCTTGTGCGGCCACTGTCCATGCCACCTCGATCTCTTAGGAGGCTGTGACTGCACAGCCATGTTAGTAATCATGGTCTAGCTGGGCTGCTCGGTGGTAGAGCCAAATTTTCTCTCCCCAGACAAACGAGTTATATACAATTCCCAGCCCTGCAGCTTTGCAAGAGAGTCCCAATGGTTTATGACAGACAGCTGTTTCTGAGCTCCTGTCAGGAGGGGCTTTATAGAGCTATGTTAAATGCAAATGGTGCCTGAAGAAGAGGAGAAATGTGTTAGGAGGATATCAAAGAGTTGGAGTTATCTTTGCAATAAATATTGTGATTTTAGAAAACTGTAAGTAGGTTCTTTTCAGATTCCAGGGAATGAAAATAACAGAGAGAGGAATGCTGACTAGAGTCTAGCAATTCCAGAAAGTAAAGTATTTAATGGTGATCTTGGAAAGAGAAAAAATAGGTACTAAATATCAAGAATTTAGGTTATGCTGTAAATCACTTTACATAGAGAAAAGAGAAAAATAAAAAAATATCCAGGAAATTTTATTCTCAGTTTAGCTAATATTATTAAAAATTATATTTACTTAATAAAAATACTAAATATGTTTGTATTTATTTATATTTATTTATTTATAATTATACTGGAGTTGTTTTCATTCAGCTTTAGCCAAAATGTCCAGATGCTCAGGTCAATGGATATTGAAATTCCCAGACATGATCAAGAGGTGTATAGGCATTGCTTCTCAGAGAGAGTCAGAACTTCTTAGTCTATGTCTTGTTTCACGTCATATATTTGTGCTTCAGACAATTTGGCACTTACAAGCTTTGGGTTTGATTTATTCAGAAATAAATAATACATAGAACTGTTCTGGAAGAAAATCAAATTCTTGTCATGTTATTTAGTAAAATTTTAGTGACTACAAAGTCAGCAAGTTCGTAGAAAGTTAGTTTCCTTGAGAATTTCTAATTCCTCCCTGAGCTTGTGATGTAGGGAACAAAAGTGAATTTGGAAGAGTAGTAGGGTTTTAAGCAGAAATGTAGCAAATCTTTTACAAATATTATAATAGGAATATAGTGACTGCAGCTTCAGGAAGGCTAGAGTGCTGTCAGAATTTCACCAGTCATTCCATTTATATTATGAAATGGGGCAATACAAAGCTCATGTGATATAACACAAGAAAGATTCTCTACCAAAATATCTGGAAGAAATTCCTGAATCACCTGCTGGGGACTCCTACATCACCAACCAATACGTTTTCACATAACTGTCCCTAGCACTGAAACTTGAATCCAGCATTTTTCTTCATAAATATTCCAAAATTTAATTGCCATCATAGTGAAGAGTACACACACTAATTTTGATTTGAATTTGTTTGTCTCAACTATCAGAACTATTGGTTCCCGTAGTGCCTTTCTTTTCTAAAACAAACACTGATGCACGCCGGCACAGAGGCAGTGTGAATGAATGAATGAGCATATCCTAAGGGAAAGATGATTATTATTCATCAGCGTTCAGAGCTGCTAATTAATATTTCATGGGTATCACTCAGACTACGGATATGAAGAAAGAGTCAGTGATGGCAACATGACCCATATCAGAAATACAGATTAAAGCCCCAAGACAATTAGTATCATTATTTTAAACATATCATTCTTCACATGCTCCTTAGGACTGCTCAGAGAGATACACAATTTCTTTCTTTTTATAGCCACAATCAGATAAAAATATGGCTGTCACGTCTACAGGCAGGAAAGAGTGAAAAAAAACACCCAGGAAGATAAATAATATTTAAAAAAAATGACAGATTTTGCAGTTGATTTCCACCTCTTACGGTGATTCAGACAAATTAATATGAGATATAACCTTCGTATGAAGGCTATATATCTTTTATGGGATGAGTTTAGTAGCGTTCTATTTCTTTGTACAATTTTTGCTAGCACTCTAAACTACTCCACAAACCTTTTTTCCTAGTTACTCTTTTCTTTTTAACGTCAAAGTTTATATAAGTTTTCTCAAATTAACTCATGCAAAATTTCTTGTGCAAAATCATTTGAAAAATACACTCATGGGCACTTTTTTTTAAAAAAAATACATTATGGATTGTTTGTTCTGTTTTGTAGGTATTTGATAAAAACAAAAACTAAAAAATTGGTGTGTTTAGTGATTTTCTTACCAGGTGTGTTCTTTCAGAAAATTGGAAACTCTTAATTTTTAGAAGTGAAATAAGGCTGAAGAACGCAGAGAGAGAGAGAGAAACGAGAACATCATACAAGGGAGTCTTATTTTTTCTTCATTGATGCTCACCTGTCTAATATGCACCTCTTTCCCAGCACATTACGTTTCAAGAAAAAGAAACATCTATATCAAGATTGGCTGATTGGATTTGTTATTTTCACACATTTTCTAAAGAAAGCGTCCCTTTATGCATAGTTCTAGCCACAGTACGTTGAGAGCAGGGCCAAGTTCATTCAAAAAACTGTTTACTGGGCTTGAGTAAATTCTTCTTTATCTCTCAAAACGGCAATATGCAGGAGTTAACTAGATTGTTTTTGTCATAGAATCATAGAATTGTTTAGGTTGGAAGAGACCTTCAAGGTCATCGAGTCCAATCATTAACCTAACTGTCAATACCACCCCTAAACCAAGTCCCTAAGCTCCGCATCAATAAGTCTTTCAAATACCTGCAGCGATGGTGCCTCAACCACTTCCCTGGGCAGCCTGTTCCAATGCTTCACAACTCCTGCAGTGAAGAAATTTTTCCAAATATCCAATCTAAACCTCCCCTGGGGAAACTTGAGGCCATTTCCCCTTGTCCTACTGCATTATTTGGGAGAAGGGACTGACATTCACCTTGCTATAACCTCCTTTCACTTGTCCTTTGAAAGCATCTGAATGTTGATCAAAAAGTTAGAAAGTTGATTACTTCAATTTTGGCATGTCACTGAAAGCCTTGACAGAGTTGCATCTAGTGTATCTCAGACTCCTATTTGCCTCTGTAGCCCTGGCACCTTTGTTTATTTATACTAACAATAGTATACCGGATTCCCTTTTCTGGAAGGCTGATTTCATGGTCAACTGCTCCTACATAGTTCTGCTGCATCATGGCAAATGCAATCTGTAAGGGGATCTTATCCCTTGTGACTGAAGGAAAGTCTTTATATGAAGTGGTAAAAAGAAACAAATTTGTTTGTATAGATGCACACAGAATACATTTCTTCATCCTCAAAAGAGGCAACTTTGGATCTCAGACACTTGTGGGGGTAGACAACTCTTTAATTTTTAGAAGAAAAATTACATGAAAAGTGACATTTCAGGTGCACAAACACACACCACTCAATTCAAAGCCAGCAGTTTTGTTAGGTTTTGGGGTTTTTTTTTACAAGGACTTTAAAATGATTTCCAGTTTATAATTAATTTTTGCTGTGATTTCTCTAAGAAATTACAACTATTTGAGTTGTAAAGCAAAGGAAACAGCTGTGATTCAAGAATGATTGTGCTCTACACTATCAAAAATCAGAACTAGTACTTGCAGTAAATGTCTTTGAGCATTAGGCTAGTTCTGTCAAACATATATTGTATACAAATCTCTGCAGGAAGACTTGGACACAGTCATCCTAGCTTTGCTAGAGCAACAGCATCGATAGCAGCTAAATTTGGGGCCACACCTTAGCCACCCATTACCAAACGAAGCTCTAACACAAAATCTGTGTTATCTGACTAAAGTCTCCTCTAGTCCATTATTCATTTTATTAGAACTGAGTTGCTAAATTTTTGCTTTCAGGAGCTCATTCCAAACTCAGAAGGCAATGGTGTACAATATTTTTTAGAAACATCTAGTATCTTTTTTAGAAACATTTAGTATCTTTTAAAGTTTGCCTGTGAGAGATATTGTTCTTGCGTAATAGTAGAAATATACAAATGAATTTTTTAATCCAAGCCATGCAAATGAGCAATCTTTCACAGCCCTAAGGCCACTGTACTTTAACTAACAATTAAAAAAAACCCCACAACCACAAATGATTCTGCTAAACATATGTGAAGAGATTTGGGTGGTTTTTTTCCCCAAAGAGAGCCTGAGGGACTGGAGTCAAACTCTTAAGGTGGACGAATAGAAGGAGCAGAACATCCAAAAATCCAGTTCTGCTCAATTTTTGATTACATGGCTAAAATTCAGCCCTGAATAAAAGCTAACACTAAAAGATGGAAAGTTAAATAAACATTAAAAAGAAGGGATATTACATATCAAGTATTTCAGTCTTACACAAAATATTTATGACAATAAATGAAGACTGAAGAAAAGCTGTTTTACTAGAGAAACTTGTCATGTTTTGCGGAACACAGAGCCTGGCATCCAAAGAATATGCAAAAATTAACATATTTTAAAGTAGCAGATTGTCATTGACAATGACTAAAAATTTTAGCCAAACCAGATCTCATGGACAGAGTTCCCTTTGCTTTCAGTTCTATACTTTTGTTTTTGTTTAGAAGAAAAAAGAATATATATCAAATCCTTGCAGATCTGTAATATTATAAAGAGAAATTATTTCCAAATGAAATATCATTCACTAAGATATGTAAAATGTTTGGGGATTTGTGGGTTTGCTGGCTGGGGCTTTTTTGTTACATAAAAGCATGCAATTTTATACATTAGTAATTGAAAAGTAGCTATTAAGATAAGGGAAACTGTAGGAGGAACATGTTTCTAGACAATCAAAGTCCAACATCAAAAGACTTATTTTCTGATTTATGCACAGATGACAGAAAGAACAGAAAGAAATGAGACATTTTACCTTCTTGTCCATTCTGTTAAGAACTTCCAAATACGTTATACTTTATGTAAAGAAGAATCCGAAAAAAAATAAGATTAAGATAAGCTTTCAGACATTACTAGATGTATTAGTTCATTCTGGAGAAAAATTTTATACTCAGAATCTCACTCACAGACTCCCTTCTTCCCATGAGTGCTCTTCCCTCCTCCAGTCTCATCTTCCTAACTATTCTGCTAATTTTATAAATGAAACTCCAGACAATGTGGAGGTCTCCAAGGCAGCTATAGTTTTTTTCACGATTCACAAACACAAGAACTGCCTGAGGTCAGAAGTTGCTTTGATCTTCTTGATTCCAAGGAAGCACAATGTCATGTGAACAGAGGGGAAAATACAACTGTAGTACAGAAAACTCCTATGGGACTGCTCAGTTTTAAGTATCAGGGTTTTTAATGAACCACTGTTGGTATTTTCATGTGTGGATTTCAAACAGAAATTCATTTTATGAATGTTAAAAATGTCCATGAAACTATAAGTGTGTTTCTTTGCCATGGTAAATGGATTTCAGGGAAAAAAAACAGTGTCTTCCGTCGGGTGGGGAGGGAGATGAGAAGGAAGAAACAACCCACAAACTTTCATTTTGGGAGAATTTTGTGTCCCTGGAAAGCTGGTATGTACAAGAATTCTTACTAATATTGCTCCATCTCTCTGCCATCACACAGGCATCTGCAGAAGCCACAATATTCCCGACAATCTGGCAGTAACAAAAACAGACAAAAGTCATGCAAAAGATTTCTTGCTTGGTTTGGGAGCTAAATATGCTGTGGTTTTACTTATATTAAAATAATAATTAAGAAATCTGTTCATTTTTTCACATTGCCAGATAGTTTTGTACTAATGTAAGAAAAAGGTTTCAGCTCTACTCATCTTTCTTTCCACCTGTCACACTTTGATAAACATGATACTCCCCATGTTGTTGCCATACTTTCTGCAATGTTTATGATTTTTACCGATTCATTTAGATGGACTTTTATCTTGTTTGAACAAATTTCTCACTTTCTTGTCTACTTGCTTCCTTGTTCATATTTGCAAAATTTAGTAATATATTTTTTGGAAGTTGGCATACTAGTATATGAGAAACTCATCTATTCATTATCTTGCCGAGTGTTTCAGATGGTACATTTTTCTTTATTTATAACCTGAAATATAATTCTGAAGATGCGCAATATACTTGGGGTCATTTTCCAGTCTTGTCAAATATTTTTGCTTTATGGCCCCTTAAGCAATAAATATATGATTTTTGCAAAAAATGCTACACAGAATTCCATAGTTTGCATTACCTGAGAACTGACACTAAGTTATGGCAGTGATCACCCTCTAGCCACAAACTCCTACTTTTTCCAGGATATTCCACTTAAGTGTCTAGAAGCAAAGACATTTTATCCCTGCATAGCCAAAATCCTCCAAGAGTTGGCAGAAAGTTGAAGTAATGTCCAGTGCAATTTTGTTGGTGCGAGTTTGAGAGCTGGATTGGAATTTGCTAAGTGAATCCTTATGTTTGTTGTGGCCTGTTATTGAGTTCAGTTTTCTCCAAATGTGAGGCTAATCACTGTCATCTATATAGATGGGGAAGATCATCTTCTTCCCATACTTCCTCATCTATTCAGATGCTGAGAGCAAGACGGACTTAGGACAGGGTTAACCGTCTCAGAATCCCTAACCCTAAGCATATTTGCCTCAAGCCTGCAGGTAGCTGGGAAGTCCAATTCAGATGGATGCCAAACTCTTCCCCCACTCAGTGGGACGTCTTATTTTTCATATCCTGACGCTGCCAATACTCTCTCTTTTCTGGATAGGCTTGTAGTAGGAAAACAGTTATCTTATGTATTATTGGTTAACTAACATAATTTTCAATTTCTCTATTGCAAGCTTATGCAAAGCTCACTGCCCCTAACTGATTTATTCATAATGAGAAAACAGTGTGCATAAAGCAGATGCTAAACATAATGAGCCACAACTTTAAACCCAAACGGAATCAGTAGCACGGCTAACAGAAAATAATTGCAGTAACTTAATAAGTTTTTAAAGGTGCCATGGTGGTAGGAATTGATTCTTTCATTAATAAACTCTGCAGTGCATGAGGATAACACGGCCATCTTCTTTCCCTGAAGTATTTTGCTGCGGCAGGAGGAAAAATTTCTTTTTTTTTGGTAAAAGAACTAGAGTTACGAAATACAGGCAGGGTTTACTATCCGTTCAAAGGAAACCACTAAGCCTGTTGATAATACACCCTGTGGCACATCAGAAATGCAGTGCAGTTGGACTGCCCTATTGAGCATATCCTATTTCAGAATCGCTACTGATTGCACTTACAGCACACGAAACTGGATTTCTTCATTAGTCCCACCAGCCTATTTTGTATAATTAAGAAAAAATGTCTGTCAAGCAAGAGTATCATTTAATGTGCTATTGCTTCCCTGTTCAAGGGAATTATATACTTTTTCTTCTGTGTCTAAAAAAAGAGCTGATTTTATTAGAGATGGAGCTAACCTCCCAAGAGTAAAGTTCAGAAGAACTTAGATGCAGAGGTTCATTTGACCTTAATGTAGGGATTAGATAGAGCTGGACACAGTGGATTTCCACTTAATAATAGGAGCCAAAACTTTGAGGCTTGTTTTGCCTCATCTTTAGTCCTACTGCCTTTTAATCAAAATAAATAAATAAATAAATGAACTCCTTTTCAGCCACAGGCAGTGCACAGAAGAGAACAAAAGCAGGCTACACTTTAGCAAAACTCAGCTGGAAAGCAGAACAGAGAGAGAAGTGGGAAACCCAGGGAATGCCTGCAGACAGAAGCATTGAACTGAGCTGGGGCTGGCAGGCTGGGCGCAGGCTGCACAAGCTGAAGAGCTCCTACAGTGCTGAACCAAGGTCAGACAGGGCAAAAGTGAATACTGAAGAACAGTTCCAGCTTCACTCTTGAATAAGCTGCTCACTTTTATTCTTTCTTTGTGGCCCTTTTCCCTCTTTTTTTATTTATTTATTTTCTTTGAGTACAAGCAAATAAAGTACATGCTCTATTTCCCTCTCCTCATTCTACAGGAAATTCTAGAGATCCTGGCTCTTTCTCCTCACTTTAAGCATTCATTGACTGCTGTAGAAATACAGCTGTGCCTTTGAAGCTCAGAAAGAGTGTAATTTTAAGAAGAAATTTAAACAGATCTGGATTTTGCTGGGTGTGATGGATCTCTTGATACTTTCAGAAAGACACGGATATAGTAAAGAACTGTCTTGCAATATTTGGAATTCAAATTAAATTTCTTTTGATTTTAAAATTATCATTTGGAATATCTATGGCATTTGTTTTACAGTAAGTCCTTGACTGCTATATAGACTGTTGGCAATATTTGACCCATTTGTTTAAAAAATGTGTATAGACAGCACTATGAACTCTAATCATACTCTATCAAACAGCAAAGAAAGAAAGAAGAAAAAGAAAGCAGAGCAAAGAACAAAAGAAAAACAAAGTGAGAAGGAAAAAAAATACTTTAAATAAAGGAAGTTACAGTGATTCCAGTTTATGTATTATACATGTAATATTATTCCATGTAGATCTGTCTGGAATAAAGGTGTTCTAAATTTTTATCTGCAGAGATTTTTGCACCAGTAAGAGCAACAATTTTTGAAAAATGAGAAAAAAAGGTTTCATCTGTCTTTAAAAGGATAATCCCCATTTTCACAGCCTAGAAATTTTTGAAATGTAGAGGCAAGAAGCATGTCTGTCCACAGCTGTGAAATGAACTGTAAAGTGGGTTTTCAAAATAAGATTTTCAGACTGGCACTTAGCCATCCACTGGCTGTGGCTTCCATCTTTCTTTAAATGTTGCTTTAGCAGAGACACTGAGATCCTGAGCAATTGTGCAAAAGCCTGTATCTACCACTATCTACCACAGTGGTTTTAAAGAAAACCTGTTCAACTGTTGTTAAAAGAAAAGAACTTTCAAACTGAATACTTACATAGCACTATCCTGTGAACTTTGTACTCTATGTATCATATATGTCCATAATAAAAAAGAAAAAAAAATCTTCTTCATCCCTCCTTTCAGTGTAGCTGCAGCAATGTTTGAAATATAACAGTATCATATGTTATACAGAATGAAAATAATCATTCACTATGCATTTTGGAAGACATGTGTCTGTGGCTGGATACATATACTGTTAAGCTGGAGAGATAAAACAATGTAATAAATGATGAATTCTGAAGACAGCTCAGCATACCCGGAAATTTTAAGAGGGTCTCGATTACAATCAATGGGCAATACTGATTTCAGTTTAGGCTTCCCCCACAAGGCTGTTTAGTCTTCTCTACAACATATACATTATAAACTTTTAATAGTTTATTTTTAACAGATATGATGTCCTATAGTTTTAACCACTGTTGTCTGAACAGCAGGAGTACATGAAAGTTTGAATCCTCTAAGAATTAGGAATGGTAATCATTCTCTAGAATATAAATGAAAAAAATAAGGCATGATCTGAGGACATAGCACTTTGCAAAGCTAGAAAGTTAACTCAAATTTCTTAACAACTATCTGAAAGGAGGTTGCAGTGAGGCAGGTGGTGGTCTCTTCTCCCAGGTGACTAGTGACAGGATGAGAGGCAATGGCCTCAAGTTGCATCAGGGGAGGTTTAGATTAGATATTAGGAAAAATTTGTTCACAGAAAGAGCGGTCAGGCATTGGAACAGGCTGCCCAAGGAGGTGGTGGAGTCACCATCCCTGGAGGTGTTTAAAAAACAGATAGATGTGGCATTTCAGGATACGGTTTAGGAGGAATGGTGGTGTTGGGTGGGTGGTTGGACTCGATCTTAGAGGTCTTTTCCAATCTATGATTCTATGTTTCTATGAGCTTGAAGTCTAGCAACTTAATAGCAATAGCATCCCAAGTCTTGGAGCATTGCCATCTAATTAGAGCAGTAAGACCTACAGGAAATGGAGTATTTAATTTTTGTTTATTTTCAGAATAGTTTCATAATACTATAGGTAAAGTTTAAAGATAGCATAGTATACTCTGACATCTTCAATCTTTTCTTTTCAAAGGCGGATGCCACTGGAAGATGTCAGTAGTATTGTGTAGGAAGACATGTAATTATAAGTACAGGAACACATGATATTTTCATGGTATAATGAGATAAACTGATTTTAGTGTAATTTTCTCTTATTTGCAACTGCAACTAACTCATGACTTTATACTACCTCAGCTGACTGACATAATTGGGATCCTGCGTTCTCTATATGAAAATATATTTCTCCACATCACTGAAGCTGCAAGAAGCGGGGGATTACCATATAACACCTTTGGGCTCAAAGGAAGAAACAACAGACTGGGATACAAGTTGATACTTTTAAAGTCAGCTACCTCCTCCAGCACTGCATTCTTTTGAATAGAACACTAAGATGATTTGAGAGACCAGTAAATCCCTTTTCACTGACACCATTCCACCGAATACTGTTAGAATATAATAATTCAAGGACAAGGCATTTTTCTTACAACTATTGTAAAACACATAGACACGTATTTTTCCTGTAAATGAGGGAAGCTAGTATAGTTGTAAGGGAATATGACTCCTAAGTAGTTAAAATGTTTAAAATACAATAATATGTCAGTAATCATGCTTTTATGTTTTATTTCTACAGTATCTTATTATGAAAGACAGAAATTTGGAGTTGAAAACATCCTTGTCTGGTAATGACGTAAGGCCACATGACCATAAAAATCTCTTATGGTTTAAACACTTACAAAGACTGATTCTTCCTGGGAAGGAATCTGTAAGTGTAGCACTCTGGTTAATAATGAGCAGGTGTCAGCTTGGTTTGGTTTTGAGAAAAATAATTCATGTTATGTCCTAAGCATCATACTCAGACTTTTAAAGATGGGCAATATTGCCTTGGCCAGTTTTGCTGTATGCCTTACTTTCAAGCTTGATCATTCTCCTCTTTCTGTTGGCATTCCTCCTTCTTCTGCTTTATGCTTATAAAAGTATCTGATTTTGTCTGGTATCGCAGCATACTAACTCATCTGTATGCCTCTACTGACAGCACTGCAAGAACAGCCCCATGAGCTACATCAACAATTATCGCTTCTCAGAGTTCAGGTGTGGATCACAGTTAAACAGTATGCGAGAGATGCTGGCCTGAACAATCTGATCTAGTGTGATTGCCAATGTAATGAATACTTTGGATCAGATATTAATGGATATAACAAGCTAAGCATAATGGCTAAGAGTATGGTGCCCTGAAGAACAACTGTGTCAGGCTAAAGAACTGAGATCAACATCACGATACAAGACAGTTATGATTTTGGAAATACCAGATATGAGCAAGACTCTTCAGTTAATTATTCTTAAAATTTTAGTCAAGAGGATTTATATTTGTGTAGACCACACGTTTGAAAAATGGAATATATGGAGAAGATTCAGATTACAAATTACGAAATTAACAAAGTGTCTAATTTTATAAGGAAAAATGAACCAAGTTGTTATGGGTTTGCATGGCAAGGTTTTGGTAGTGGGGGGACTATAGGGGTGGCTTCTGTGAGAATTTGCTAGAAGCTTCCCCCATATCTGATAAAGCCAGTGCCAGCCGGCTCTAAGACGGACTACTGCTGCTGGCCAAGGCCAAGCCAATCAGTGACAGGGGTAGTGCCTCTGGGATAACATATTTAAGAAGGGGAAAAAAAACCTGCAGTGAAACAACAGTCAAGACAGAGGAGTGAGATGATGTGAGAGAAACAACTCTGCAGACACCAAGGTCAGTGAAGAAGGAGGGGGAGGATGTGCTTCAGGCACCGGACCAGAGATTTCCCTTGCAACTCGTGATGAAGACCATGGTGAGGCAGGTTGTCCCCCTGAAGTCCATGGAGGTCCATGGTGAAGCAGATCTCCACCTGCAGCACGTGGAAGGGACCCCACGCTGGAGCAGGTGGACTCCTGAAGGAGGCTGTGACCCTGTGGGGAGCCTGCCCTGGAGCAGGCTCCTACCAGGACCTGCAGACCCATGGAGAGAGGAGCCCACACAGGAGCAGGTTTCCTGGCAGGGCTTGTGACCCTGTGGGAGACCCACGCTGGAGCAGCCTGCTCCTAAACGGACTGCACTCCGTGGGAAGGACCCACGCTGGGGTAGTTTGTGAAGAGCGGCATCCTGTAGGAAGGACTCCTGTTGGAGAAGTCTGTGGAGAACTGTCTCCTGTGAGAGGGACATCATGCTGGAGCAGGGGCAGAGTGTGAGGAGTCCTCCCCCTCAGGAGGAAGGAGTGGCAGAGACAACTTGTGATGAACTGACTGTAACCCCCATTCCCCATCCCCCTGTGCTGCTTGCGGGGGGAGGACATAGAGAAACGGGATTGAAGTTGAGCCCAGGAAGAAGGGAGGGGTGGGGAGAAGGTGTTTTGAGACTTAGTTTTCATTTCTTATTATCCTACTCTGATTTGATTGGTGATAAAATAAACTTCCTTTTGTCCCCAAATTCAGTCTGTTTTGTCTGTGACGGTAATTGGTGAGGGATCTCTCCCTGTCCTTATCTCAACCCTCAAGTCTTTCATCATATTTCCTCTCCCCTGTCCATTTGAGGAGCGGGAGTGATAAAGCAGTTTTGTGGGCACCTGGCATTTATCCAGGCCAAACCAAAACACAAGTATATTAGATGCAAATAACAGAAAGTTTTATTCTTCCTTTTAAAACCTAAGATGTAGAAGCTTTCAACTTCTATAAAGCTCTGTATTTATTTTATCAACATTCATACAAAAATAAACAAACCCTGACTAGACCGGAATTGGAAAGCTGTGCTTTCACAAATAATGATGAATATACATTATGTTATTGTCTGCATAAAATGCGGGGTTTGCAAATCTCTTAAGCTTTAAAAGTATTTCTTTAAAAACGTAGAATTAAAAGAAAGTTTTTACCTTATCAAACTTCTTGTTAAAGAAAGTTTTTATCTAATGAAACTTCTTGTTATTTTAGCTATACATTGCTCCTTTTCCTTTTAGTGTGCTAACATAAATTATGCCATACTACCTTGACTACTAATTCAGTATCCAGAATTGTCCTCCCATAATCCTAGGCCAATATTTCATGCTGAAAGAGGGAAATATCTGTGCGTCTGTCTCTCCCCCCCCACCCCATCCCCCAAGTACATCAAAATTAAATGAAACACCATGGCTATATCTTCCAAGGTACCTATCATGAGAGAAGAGAGAGGTATGTACATTTTTTAGCTCTTGCATTGGTCTGCCTATATCCAGAAGCACAAAATTTTATTATCTTGATCTGATCATGCATAAAATACATTTTGTATTAGACCTGGAATTATCCAATCCCATTAAAATTCTTTTGTGAAAAAAATATATGTCAATTACTGAATCCTTCCAGCAAAGCATTCCACAGGTTATGCTTAAATGCTGCATACTTTTCTGTTCTTCCCAATTATAAAAAAAATTATAAAAAAATGTCTACTGTTTTTTACTGTTTTACTTACATTAGTACAAAATTTCTTTCTTAGCTCAGAAAACACAACCACAGATATAATAGGGTACACACATCTACAAACTGCATGCTGACTGACTCTAGATGGCATATTTGCTTAGATATGTGTCACTGACCTTTTTCAGCGTTACCAACGTAGAAGCCAATCATCAGCGGTTTTCTTCACCAGATAAAGTTCACTATTGATTCAGTCCTGTTAAGAGTAATGATTTTAATTTGATTCAGTAACACATACAATGAAGTCAATACAATGGTTTATTCATAAATAAAATAATCCTTATTTGCTTGTCATAATTCTTTGATGTACTTATATATAATTTCTTAAAAACTAATTATAAAAATTCTGTTAGTATTTAAGGCAAAATGAACACAACCATCTCAAAGTTAATCACATACAAAAAAGGAAGATACTCTTGTTTACCTTTATAGAGACTTTTCTGGTTAGTTTTTTTTAAGTTTTAGTTCTGACTTCTATCGGAATAACTCATTTTAATGGAAGTACACCACCATCAAATATGAGAAAAACTATGACTGTCACAATTTAAAATTCCCCCAAGGAGACATATGGGCTGTAGACAGCAGAACATAAGCATTATTTTGAGATCAATAAGTGGAAAATGACATTACACTTTGCAACAGGCATGATTAATTTGTAAATTCACTTCCTATTGAGTATACACTTGACTTGTATATGACCCTCTCCAATCTCGTTCACCCTTTCTAATGCTTTTTTGCAGTATCCATGCCTTTGAGCAATATTCCATTTATGCACACAGACCATGTGCCAGTTGTACATATTTTTTCCTCTCTTAACAAAAACACTCTCTGAAGTTGGTGTCTACATGAACCATTCCAGTCATTTTAGTTCCAGTACAACTAAAGCCTAGACCCTATAGCAGAGCTAACCCAGCAAGCCATAAAGACCCTAAAATTCACAAACTGGCCTCTACCTTTCAGTTAAAGGACTTCTATTGGTGTCTTCAGTTAAGCAAGTTTACTATTATAATAATTTATGTAGCAAATTCTACCAAAAATTATTTTAAAAGGAAGAACTATGTGAGAAAGTAAGGTTCATTCATCAAATCAAGTGCAATTCAGTGCAGCGGAGCCCGCAGGAGTACCAGGAACTAGAAAGAAATAAAAGCACTACTGGTCCAGGTAACTCATGTATCTATGAAGCAGGTTTTTGTTTGCTTGGGTTTTATTTCTTTGTTTTTGAAATATGTCCTGGGTTCGGCCAGGACAGGGTTAATTTTCACCAGAATCCTGGAAGGGAAGCCAGGAAGGGACACAACCGGGCAGGCTGACCCAACCTGGCCAAACAGAGAAGGGTATTCCATACCATGTGCCGTCATGCTGGGTTCCGGGGGGGGGCGGGGCAGTGGGAACTCACTCATGGCTCGGGAGCGCACAGTAGCACCGGTGCGGGAGAACGGCTCTGTGGATTGTTTGTGTTGTGTTTTCTCCTTATCTGTATTGTTGTTGCTCGTGTTCCCTTTGTTTTCTGTTCTGTTAAACTGCCCTTATCCCGACCCACCAGTTTCTGCCTGTTTCTTTCCATTCTCCTCTGTACCCTGGCAGGGGGGGAAGGCGCGGCCGCATGGCGCTTTTGTTACCGGCTGCAGCCAAACCAGAACAAAATAGTGATTCATTCTTCTTGGATCAAACTAAACTTTGCAAGTACAGCTTACTTACACCCTATTTTTTTTTTTTTGCAGTTGAGCAAAAATTTCATATTAAAAAGAATCTGAGGACAGACGTTAACCAGCGTATCTGCTTTTCATACAACTTTACCCACAATTTAGCCAGAATTCACTCAAAGCAAGCAGTAGATCAAGACTCAGACTCCATTTAGTTCTCACTTCCCTAAAGAAACATCAAAATGAGCACAATCTAGATACTACAGCCCTTTACCAAGGCAAGCCACAGTTTTCATGAATATGCCTGCTGTTCTTCCTCTGCCTTTCCAAGCTATTAAACAGAAAAAATCAGGAATGAGAATACCACTGTGTGTGAAGGAAGTGAAGCATAACTGTTTAACTTGTCTCTAGAGTACCATTTATCTGGCTTCAAATTCATGTGTAAATATGAATACAAATTTATGCTGCTAAGTGCAGATTTTTCTACAAGATTGACTCGTGGACTTTGAGTGGATCAAGAAAATCAGAACCTGATCCTTCTCTTTAAGATTTGTGTCAGGGTAACTCTCGATAGGTCCCAGTCTTTGCTTGTTTCCTTCTAGAGGATGGCTTTTATTGTTCTGTCTTTTAGTGTGCGTCCGTCTTTTAGTTTGAGGTAGGATAATCTGATGAAAACTATCAACAGAGGGGACCATGCCTGGGACATACATGGTAATTTGTAGAACTAACTTGATCCAAATAATTTTTGGTTTTAAAGGGAGATAAACTTTCCATATTGTGTTGTTTTTCGAAGATGGAGGTCACAATATTTGTTTCTTGGGAAATTTGCTGCTGAGATCTTGTTTACACAATGATGCAAATTTGTTTATGCTTTTCAGCATATACAGTTACTAACTGCAGGTTTGAAACACAAAGTCTCAAGGACCTATCTAAGGGTAATCGAGAGAAAGTGCAGTCAGTCTCCACAAAACAATATACTAAATAATTCTTAGATTAGCACAGAAGTAATTTCTTCCTTGCCTAAAGGATAATTATGTTGGCAGTATTGCCCACTTGGAAGATACAATAAAACATATCAGCAAACAGATGTCATCACACAGGGTATTTCCGTACACTCCATAATTACGTCTTTGGACAAACAATGATTCTCTTAAAAGCCTACCTTATTTATCTCAGAGGTTATGCTAATGGATGCCTAATAAAATGATAGATTTCTTACTAGATATGGTGGACATTACCATGAGTTTAACACCTCTGGACAGGGGACTGCGTACTGTATCTGCGCTTCCATCTGTGATGTTTCCCAGGACTTTAGAGTATGATAAGCTGGCTTCTCTTAATTGTTGCTCAAAACAACTAGAGAAGTGCTCTCATAGTATTTAGACCCTACTACCTGGATCTCGCGAACTTGAGCTAAACTACAAAGAACAAAGAAAATAAGTTTAGTTAAGTCATAATAATAAAAAGAAAAGTTACTTGCAACTGCTACCTTGTCATCTGTCTGATTATTTAACCAAGAAACCCAGGTCTGGAGAATGAATAATGCTCAGAACATACATCAATAACTTGACAGTACTTGGAAACTAACACTCCTCAACAAAGCAGAAAGTCGCAGTGCTGATGTAATCTTCACCATTTATGAGGAAATGCCACTAAAATGTGCTAGGAAATGCAACCAAGGATCCAAGAATTCCCTTCAAAAACACAAACAGCAGATCACAAGACTCAGACTGTTTTGCTTAATACTAGAAACAAAACATGTCTCAAAAAATTGGCAAGAAAAGAATTTATGAAGATTAGTCTTCCACGAGGAAGTCTGTCTGCTTCAGATTAATCAAAGACTATTACAAGGTAATTTAGTTTATTGGATCATCCCATGTAATACATTGGTTTATAGGAATTTCAGCCTCTAACTGCATTCTCCTTTAGCTTTAGCAACAATGTATCTTGGAGCTTTTACCAGGACTCTTTCAGAAACTGCAGGAATTCCTATGTTGCATGTTCCCAAAAGGAACATACCTTCTCAAAAGGTGAATGCTATTACTGGCTTTTTCATAACAACACAGATGTAATAGATTCCAGCTAAATTGAGAATATGTATCTCAGTCCCCAGTGACAGTAGACCATTGGAAAAGAATATGGAAATCATCTTTGCAATGGTTATTAACCCTACTAAATCTCCCAAGTTTCACCTGGCACCTGATGCTGTAATGAATCCGAACAGTCAGCAGATGACTAGTTCACCAAAAACTGTCCAGAAGCTTCCGCAATGCAACTCTTTAAACCAAATATGAAATGCATCCTTAGGCAAACCCCAGTGTACAAATACACAAGCTGTAATCCTGTACCAGCCAAATAACCGTGGATTGAAAGTAGAATGGTTTGCAAGATCATCTTACAGAAGCCATGAGGAGAAGGAAATACGGTTTGCAAAGGCACCTTGCAATACATCTAGTAGACCTTCAAGGAAGTAAAAATGCTATGTTACCACAGCATGGTATATTCCTTCTAGTTCCCTGTTTATATACGAAACATGAGTTATATGTTTAATGCTATAAATGACATAAAATCACTGTATTGGAAGGCATCACTGTTAAGAAAAGAGTTTATCCCTACTGGACTACCACTTAGCAGAATATACATATAAAGAGCATTCATTCGTAAGATATCTTTAAAAAAAAATAATTGAAGTTTGCTGCCTCACTGTTATTACTAGCTGTATGTATGATTTTTCGATCACTGACTATAAGAAATATAATCAATTATGATGATTTGTTTCCTTCAGAATAGAAGTACTCCCTGAGCTGGAAATTAAGCTGAAAATCCAGTACCACTTCTGACAAAGATTACTAGGAACAAATGCACCAAGATGGGAAATGCTTAGTTTTACCAAATTTCTTTTTAGAAGCTCCCCATTTGAAAATCACATGTGGAAAAGACATAAGGACTTTAATAGCTGACATACTAAGTTAGACAAGAATCCCATCTCTACTAGTGACCTCTAACAGTTGTTTAGGAAAAGAGCCTAAGCGACAGGTGTGCCTGTGAGTACTAAAATTTTTCTTTTTAATATTTTTAAGGTTGAACTTGCTACCTTCTATTAAGGCATCCTTAAAAAACCCAATAGTAATATTGTTACATATTTTGTTTGTTATTCATAATTTTAAACATTTTATTATACCTCCTTTCGTGTTCTTGTGTACAGTTTCTCTTTACAAAAAAGCAACATCATACCTCTAATTATTTGTGTTGTTTTCTATCTTCACTTGTTTTATTATATCCAGTTTTGAGATGGGATTGGCAAAATTTTTAAAGACTGTCATAATAACATTTCCCTGTTTTGTTTGGTCTCTTCCAAACAGTTCCTAATATTCTATTTACCTTTTTTACTGTTCCCACAGACTGAGCTCACTGTTTGAAAGAACTAATCACAGTGATTCCAGGATCCTTCTCTTAAATGTTAATACCTAATTTATCTCATATCACTGTCAAAATTATTTTTCTTATGCACACTACTTAACAAAGAATTAGGAAAGGATTATAAGAAGATTATCTGTTATAGGACCAGTTTAGTAGGGACTTGCCTTGAAAACAGGTTTTGCTCTCCCAGTCAAGAACATCCTCCTTCTTTTCTTTTAAAAGGAAACCACAACAGCAAAATGCCTGCCTGGATCCAGAGGAGCTAATAATGTCACAGGTCAGACAGGCAGGGATCTTTTGTTCCAGTTTAGAGCAGGGGTGGTAATACACGGAGCGGCAGGTGCACTCTGTTAACCCCCGCCCTCCCACCACAAGAAGGGAAAAAGGAGGAAAAGGGACCGACACACATTTAATATAAAACCAACTTTACTAATAATACTAATATTAATAATAATAGGAGAAATAATGTAAAATACACAAAATTGATACTGAGTTTCCCTGAGCTGGGTGCCGGGCGCTGGTGTCCCGCCAGCAGCTGCCAGGCAGCACCAGGAAGTCCCAGACTGGACTCTGCAGTAGATGGGAACTGGACTCGGGAATGCACGCATCGGAATCTTGATCAACATCACAGGCAGGACAAGGAGCAGGCTCCTCTTCAGAAGCTGGCCATGGATAAAGAGAGCGAGACCCTCGTGATCCCCCAGCTTTAAACTCAGTATGACGTGCATGGCATGGAATACCTCCTTGATCAATATTGGGTCACCTTTTCTCTCCGACCCTCCCTGCAAGTGCGACCCCTTTACAACTCCTCACTTGCAGGACCTAAGAGATCTGTCGGTGACCTTGGCTGTTATAGTGATAATTATAAACAGGGACTTTTTTTCTGCATTCCCTTTCTATTTTTAGCTCAGTATAACTATAAACATTAGGTATTACCAGCTTTGGAGCGGACACTGTCTGTGAAATCTACAGCCAACTTCAGAAAAATGCAATTACTTAGAAGAACTTAGCTGTAAAGAAGATTCACTAAAAAAGAATCGATTCTGTTTTAACCCAAACCTGGATATCTTTAAAGAGTGGGGCATTAAAAACTAGATATAACAGAAGACTAAGACACTGCAGGAGGAAAAGGACTAGAACAGTGAGGAAAAGAATCCAGAAGCTGGAACTGCAAAAAGAAAATACAGTGGAGAAGAAAGGGGGGAAAAAAATCTTGGAAAAAAAAGAAGCCAGAAAAAACAGGAAAGTGACAAGAAACCAAGCCTCCCTCTGCCTTTGTTTTTTCACAGGCCTCACAAGGCTTGGGGAGTCAGCAAAATGTTTTACACACTGAGCACAGGTGTATCCATGGGCTGAAGGTGTGTATTGCGAGTTGAGGAGTAAGCAAAGTGAATAAAGGGAGGGCCACAGAATTGCTGCTGAAAGTCTAGTTTCAAATTGCTTAATGGATTATATATTTGGGCAATACTTCTCATCCCACTTTATTTACTCTCTTTTTTTTTCACACTCTCTTTTGGTTTTCTGAAAGGGTGTTTGAGGGAACTTTAAATAAGTTATATTTGTCAGGTTGCTTGTATTGAGTGTTACAGAGAAAGTGAGAGAACTACAGTTTGATCTTTCTTTATAGACAGTGTTCCACATACTTCCCGAAGCACCATTGCCACCTAGATACCATAAAATTCTGTTTTAAGATTATTATTGCTGAATGTTCTTGGTACGCAGATGAGAGTTTCTGGTTAAACAGGGTGTTGCCTTCTCTTTACAAAAATCCCCAAACATAGATATATTATTAAAAATAAAAGCCATGGCATCTATGAAAGTTATATGTTCCCATAGTAAGAACAAGAAGGAAAGTATTTGATAAAGAGTTTATGGTGTTTGTTTTTCAATTAAATTAAAAGACGAAAATAAAAACAAATTATATGACTTGTTTAGAGCTATTTTTTAAAAAACAAAGCAAAATGAAAATAAAGGAAGTTCTCCATACAATTTGAATTTTTTCATGATATATAAGTTATTTATTGAAGTTCTGTGGCTGGCGTAACTGAGAATAGTCAGAAACAATACCCTGGAGATCCTCCCCCCACAGAAAAATGATAGTAATGGTGGGGATTTATTAGGTGTTGGGGACTATTTTGCTTATTTTCTTAAACATAGTTGTAGAAAACAAATGAATCTATTATTAATCAGAGGCGGCCTTTGTCAAGATACTTTCATGGAATTTAAAGCAAGTTATTTCAGTTACAAATTATTTGATTCACATATTACAACTGGAGTATCTAAATGCAGCTGTTGAAAGTGTGTGCTTTTTCTTTTTAACAGTATTACTCAGGATAAGGGAAGAATCCCCATTCACAGATAAAAGTGGATTAACCTTACACCCTTTGTCTGTCCACTGTGATTTCCATGTCACACAGGAGGACTGCTAAATTAAAGCAATTTTGTGAGTCACTTCATGGTTGAATAGTTAAAGTAGAAATAAGTATACTGTTGCTAAACAAATAATTTTCTGCTATGAGGCACAGAACAGTTCAGTGGTATTATAGGACACTCAGTTTCTCCATGACAAGAAAAGAAAATTATGTAAGCTGTATTTAGCAAATGATTTATGTACCCAACTAAAATTAATTTAATAGTACTCAGCTTCATAAGATACAACCAGGCTGTTTCCAAAGACTGGAATAAGTGCTGAGTAAGAATTTTGTTTGGTTGGTTTGGTTTGTTTGGTTGTAGTTTAGCAATATTGCCACAAGACATAGATTATTCATAAATAAATAAGATACCTGCACAAAATACCTGTTAGCAAAAGTTATTCCCAGCCATTGAGAGTCTCCATTATTCTCATCTCTAAAGAAAATTTTCAAAAGTGAACTTTTAGGCATAATATTTTTTCTCTCAGTTTATTGAATGTTTTAACTGCATGGAGTTTCGCACACCATATTTTCCTATCACTAAATGTACTTGCATTAAACTGTCAAAAAATTAATCCAATTTTTTCTTCTTATGTGCAGCTGCGTCTTTCACATTTCACTAAATCCAAATCCGTAGATTAGACAGGTTACATCTTAGCTGAGCTAACCTTTTACCTTATAAAATATATACGATGACATGACTGGCTGGGTAGACAAAGGCAGAGCCGTGGAAGTTTTCTACCTAGACTTCAGCAAGGCTTTCGACTCAGTTTCCCATGATATCCTCCTAGGGAAGCTGAGGAAGTGTGGGCTGGATGAGTGGTCGGTGAAGTGGATAGAGAACTGACTGAATGGCAGAACTCAGAGGGTTGTCGTCAGCGGCGCTGAGTATAGTTGGAGGCTGGTAACAAGTGGTGTCCCCCAGGGGTCAGTACTGGGCCCAGTCTTGTTTAACTTCTTCATCAACGACCTGGATGAAGAGTTAGAATGTACCCTCATCAAGTTTGCTGATGACACCAAACTGGGAGGTGTGGTAGATACACCAGAAGGCTGTGCTGCCATTCAGTGTGACCTGGATAGGCTGGAAAGCTGGGCAGAGAGGAACCTGATGAGGTTCAGCAAAGGCAAATGCAGGGTCCTGCACCTGGGGAGGAACAACCTCATGCACCAGTACAGGCTTGGGGTGGACCTGCTGGAGAGCAGCTCTGTTGAGAGGGACCTGGGTGTCCTGGTGGACGACAGGTTAACCATGAGCCAGCAGTGTGCCCTGGCTGCCAAGAAAGCCAATGGGATCCTGGGGTGCATCAAGAAGAGTGTGGCCAGCAGGACGAGGGAGGTTCTCCTTCCCCTCTACACTGCCCTAATGAGGCCTCATCTAGAGTACTGTGTCGAGTTCTGGGCTCCCCAGTTCAAGAAAGATGAAGAGCTACTGGAGAGAGTCCAGTGGAGGGCTACAAGGATGATGAGGGGACTGGAACATCTCCCCTACGAGAAGAGGCTGAGGGAGCTGGGCTTGTTTAGCCTGAAGAAGAGAAGGCTGCGAGGGGACCTAATAAATGCTTATAAATATCTGAAGGGTGGGTGTCAGGAGGATGGGGCCGAGTTCTTTTCAGTGGTGCCCAGTGACAGGACAAGGGGCAATGGGCACAAACTGAGGCACAGGAGGTTCCGTCTGAACATGAGGAAGAACTTCTTCCCTCTGAGGGTGACAGAGCACTGGAACAGGCTGCCCAGGGAGGTTGTGGAGTCTCCTTCTCTGGAAATATTCAAGACCCGGCTGGACAAGGTCCTGTGCAGCCTGCTGTAGGTGACCCTGCTTTGGCAGGAGGGTTGGACTAGATGAGCCACAGAGGTCCCTTCCAACCCCTACTATTCTGTGATTCTGTAATTCTGTGATAATGATTTGAACTGTTTTGTAGTGGCTTTTGGAAGCCTTTGCACATTATTGAAGCAATGTAAGGAAATCGAGATAATATTGCATTTTTACCACAAAGGATAAATGGACAATATATTTTGTAACACTAAGAGAATAATCTTACAAAGAGTATCTTCTTTTAACAATTGTTATGTATAACATTGGAATAATACAATAGTCACATGGATCTATGTGAACATTTTACTACAAGACAAATTACTTATATCTATGGCCAGACACAGTCCCATCTTGCAAAGTATTCCACCATCCTTGGATTTGTTAATGGATCAATTCCCACATTTCAAAGCCTGATAAGCTGTGCTGTACTTTATATTCCTCTGAATAACCCACATCTCTGCAGAAGATACCTCTACTTACATTTTATGTCTCAGCACGTCTCTTCCTAACTTTGTATCATGACATTCTTCTGTCATTCCCTATGGTTCAGCCATGATGACTTCCCTTTGCATCCTAGGAAATTTATTTTGTTTTATTTTATTTTTCCTACCTTACTCCATAGCTTATCTATCCTTAAGTGATTAAACTCATACGTAGCCTTTCAAAGAACTTTCCTTCCTTTTCCAGTCTCTGCCTGGATAGGCAATTCTTCTCAGCCATCCTGGTATTGTTTCATGAACAGTCTTTTCCGTCTTCTGATCTGAAAATTTCTTACAACTTCCAAAATTTTTCCAACCCTTACGGTGGGGTATACTTCTGTATGGTTCCTCTCAAGTTTAAGCGCTTCTGTGCCCAGCTTTGTAAACAACATTCAAAAGTTCAATGCATGATAGAAACTTCTGATGGTGTTATCTCTGGATCAAAACCTAGTTCTTGATTGAACCTGAACAACTGTATTGGAATATAAGTTGATAACACAAGGAAAATTTTGTTTTTGAAGCCTGATGAGCAATTCCATCTGCCAATTAAAAAATATGAAATATGTTCTTAATACAAACCAAAAGTGCAGTTAGAAAAGTGATCAGAAAATGAGAAGAGGTATATTGGTCCTTTAGTACGTGAATAAAAGTTAGCCCAGTATACTAGAGAAGAAGGTACGTTCACACCATTATGTAATAGTAAGAAAAAAGATCTATTATGGAGTTATACTTTTCTACGAAGAATTTCAAATAATTGCAGATGAAATGAAGGATTGTAAATATACGACCTTTTCTATGTTTCTATGAAGGGTCTAAGATGTAGATATAAAAACGAGAGTTCTGAATGATGATTTTAGTGCCCAGACTCTTTCAACCTAAGATCCTAATTAAATTTTGAAAGTATCTCTCTCCATAAATTTAAATTCTTCACAGTTCTTAATATAGCCACACAACTACAACTCGGTGCCATGACGAATCTGTTTGTAGCTTTCAGGTACCGTTTCCTCCTACAATGTGACCTGTCCATTTCTTCCTTCTGAGTTTTGGTATTTTCATGTTTGTGTCCAAGCACATTACATTTACGTATAGCCTAACTTACATTAATGCATTTATAGAGTAGCAGAGACTGGAATCTTCACAAAATAAAGTCTTTGTGCAATGAAGGACTACGAGAAGAACGTCTCTGATAAACATACAGAGCCAAATGCCATCATTTTCATGGCTTGATTACAAAGATTAATCGCCATGTCTTCTTTACTTCAGCATAAATTTTACAGATTTCTTTTAATTTAGCCAGTCGTTAGGACTAGAAAAGATCAGACTTGAAAGATCAGAGTATCTATTTGTCTTTTTTGTGGCAGAAAGATCTTAGCTTATGGTCATGACCAGCCACATTGTAATACATTCAAATTTGTATGTTCTGAATGTCAGGTATTTGCTACATTTACCATGCACACTTTGAACCTGGCCTTCTGCAAATTTCTAGCTTCAAATAATGAAAAATATCTAGAATATGTTTTAATTTCATCTCTCGTATTTAATTGATATTCCCAAACCATAATAACATATGACTTGTGCATTGGAATGAGGTACAACAATAGCAGGTTTTCTTATGGAAACACTCCTTGCCAGAGAATGTCAATGTCTTACTAACTACAGGAACACTGTAAATAGAGTCTGCCTGGCACAACTTTATGTATAAAATTAGCATATCTTAAAATTCACATGCAGATACAGAAGCATAAGTCTATTTGTTTTGGTTTACTTCTTGAGGGGTTGTGTTTTCTTCAGATCTAAGCAACAACTCACAGATGATGGTCTGGCCACATTTTACTCAACTTTTGGCTTTGCAAACAATTGTGTGATGAGCAAGCGAAATCAGAACCTTCAACATTTAAAAAAGACGGGAGCACATGTAGGTGTCTGTGCTGTCGTTTGTAACTGCAGGACTAGTAGAAGAGCTCTTCAGACTACAGAAATTAAAAACTGAGGGATAAGACACATATATAAAATCCTTCGTCTATAAAAGGGCTATATGCAAATTCTCTTTCTCTCAAAAGGTGAGAGGACAAAATATCAGCTGATACCTGCAATGAATAGACTGTCTACAAAGAAAGGTTGAAATACAAGCAAACCCTGCAAGCAGTGTCCTCAGGTTTTTTCTTACGCATTACTGGATGTCCTCAGTACTGAAGGACCTACAGACAAGGACTGTCATTCTCAGAAAAGGACTTTTAAAATTCTTTCTTCAGAAAATTATCTGACCACTTTTTTTCCATTAAGAAAGGCTCATGGTTTTCTTCACTTTCAGTATGAGTTTAGTTTATATCCCATAGATCTCTTAGAATCTCTAAAAGTGCTAGCAGAACCTGCTGTCAGAAAACTGGGACATAAGAAAACTTCCTCTCTGATATGACGGCTGCAAGGGATCTTCTGAGGGTACCGATTCCCAGCTAAGATGCTGAGAAGAAAATGAAAAGAAGCACAGCCTCCATGCTTAGGTACTATGTTTGTCCAGGCATTTCAGTTCTCCTTGGGTAAATGAATCATTGGCTATATGGAACACACACTACTAGATTAAAAAAAATAAGTTGAAAAATGCATGGAGATAGACATCTCTTTTTCCCATAAGCAGCAGAGTTATATTCATGGAATTTCCCACATAGTCATGAGGCATGCTTACCTCTCCAGAAAATATAGTAGAAGGCACATGAAATTTACTAATATTCATTGTCAGATATAGTCTCAGTATATATGAATGTCCTATTCTGGATTGTATACTAATGAAGGCAATGGCTATATAGATGAAAAAAAAAGCATATTGTCACGTTTACTTGAGTATACTCTTCCATTAATCATTGATTAGAACTTCCTTAACTAGGATTCCATACATATTGTTCTGTTTTGTAATGATCAATATTCCTGTGTTCCATAGCTTTGTCTAAGCCTTCTTTGTGTCTGTACTTTGGGACCTCAAATAAGCCCATAGCAGTAAGTTTCCAAAGTAGAAGCAAATAAAAGCACTTTTTTTTTTTAACCATAGAGCATTACTTAGTAATTTGTATTTCTTGTAATACGAAAGTAAATCCTTTATTTATCTTCTTCATATTTTTCACTGCAAGGATTTCTATCATATCATCCCTGTTTTATGTCTTTTTCAAGAAGAAGAAACCTAGTCTGCTTTGTTTTCATCCCTTCCATTCTTTTTCATATGTTTCCTAGTTCTACTGCACTTTCCTAGGAAAACACTAGGATTTTATCCTATAAGTGTTTATATGCTAGGGGGATCTTCTCAAGCTGTTATAGGAATTCTTATAATTTCAAATCTACTTCAGTCTTCACTCCTAACAAGGGTAAAAAAGAAATCTCCATTCTTTTTATTTTACCATTCCCTCTACTGTTTTAAATTTTTTTCTACCAGCATAGAGGTCTGCAGAATTGCAACCAGAGGAGCATAGATTCTGAAACTGCATAGTATATTACTTTCTTGCAAAAACATATTTTTCAGAGTTATTTCTGTCTTTCAAGAAGCATGCAATCTCTTTCAGTCAGCAACTTCGGTCTGAAAGACTACAATATTTCCTATTCTATCTAACGAAGTGAACATTATCAGGCAATAAAATGCCAAGTCTCCATCTCTTAAAAATGAATAGCATTTCAAGTTGTTTGTATTTATGATAGAGCAAACTATTAAAGACATATTTTATAAATTATATTCTTAAGAATTAGTGTTTTCAATCTATGACTAATCTAGTTAGATTTCTTTCACCTTGCATACTTTTCACTGAATTATTTTTACAATTACTTATGAAAAGCAGAATAATTTTATTTGAAACTTTTTTTTTCTTAGGTTAGAAGCAAAATACTTCGTTCACAAATTTTCCAAAAAATATAATTCTAGGTTAAATTTAATGTTTCTTTTCACTTCATCTAATGGAGTAACTCCTCTGTTATTTTTTTGTTATTCTTTTGTAATACACTTAAAAGAAAGAAGAGAAGGGTTTTACAGGTGGCTTTCCGGGTGGCAGAATGGTTATGATTCATTTTAACATGGGACTTGTATAGATTTTTATAGAAATGAGCTAATAGTGTGGAAATAAACAGAACATAGCAGGTAGGAAAGGCAGACAATGAATCACTAAGTTTATCTTTAAAAATCAGTTAGATTGTCACAGAAACTATTCTAAATATCCTTTCTCCGTTCCTCTGGACAGTTTATATAATATCAGTCTGGAATAACTTAACTACTGCTCAGACAGCCAACAGAGAGGTAAGAAAATTATGCCAATCTATTAATTATGTGTCTGGGACTGTCTAAACATGTAAAATAGCATATTGTTTTATTAGTACTATTGATTTTTCTTATTGTAGCATTACAAAGCACTAGACATCTAAAAAAACTTTGTCCCTGTCACCAAGAGCTCATCATTAAGTACACAGCACTGTCTTATATTTAATTTCCTAAACTAACTCAAAACACTCCTTATTTCATGTTGTAACAGTTTATTATTTCACACCCAGCAGGAGTTCCTATGCCTTTTTCATGATACAAAATCACAAACCACGGAAACAATGATGTAATTCTCCAAGCAGTCTGGTCATGCTGTTTCCTTCCTTGCTTACTTTCACTTTCGATGTTTAATCCTCAGCAAAAGTATTCAACATTTGCCCACTTCATAAATGCAATAGCATCTCAGCCTTGAAGAGCTTGCACGTAATTTGATCTTCAGTTGTGGCTTTCTGTAAGGAATGCAATGCAAAAGCATCTTCCTTCCCTCAAAAATTTCAAAAATATGCCAAGGAATAGGAAGAGAAATAGTAAATATAGTAAGAAAAATATTTTCTGGTGGGTTTTTTTTGTTTGTTTGTTTGGGGTTTTTTTTGTAGTCACACATATTCCTAGCTAATTGTGTAGTATGTAAGAATATGAAGCCAGATTTATATCTTCTTCTGGTCACGCCTCTGGTATTGGTGAGGCTAGAATGCAGCCAGGATTGATAAGAGAGCACTTCAAATACAGTGAGGGACATACTCCCTCCTCCAACAGTTTTTAATAGCACAACATCTGGGACTACTCAGACCTGGAAGTCTTCCAGTGAGCCATCCTCCCAATAGCAGTATTCACAAATTGTTCGAGACAGGCAGGACTCACCCTCTTCTTGCTTTACAAGCCTGATTATGCTTTCACACAAGAAGGTCTCCGGTATCACAGAGGAAATGTATATGAGATTCTGACTACAGAGAGATTGTGCACAAAGTCTCATCCAGAGCCATCTTCTCCCAAACAGTGAGGATTAGAGACCTGCCTGAGAGAATGGGCACTTACTCATACTGGGTTGCAAAGAAAGCATGTTCTTTGCCTGGAGCCATGCACTGCTATTGCCAGCAGTGAATACAAACCCACATAGGAACCAAGTAAGACTATGCTGGCCAACCACAGCTCCAACATATCCCAGCATATGCCACCAGTTCTATCAGGAGCTGTGACACACAGCCAGAGATTGTACCTGCTGATCCCTGCTGCTTTTACTCTGTCCCCAAAACCATCAGAGACTGCCTAGCAAGCCAGGCTGATTTTGAATAGACTGCACACAGACAACATGCACATAAGTGCAGCTAGATATGTAGAGAATAGATTAGCAGAAGCAGTTTATATTTTCATTGTGAAACATTCCCAGTATGTTATAGTAGAGGCTCCTTTTCTACCAGAATTTTTTAATGTTTTATTTTTTCCCTCCAGAACCAACTTTTTGTCTTCTCTGCTGACTCCCAGTCCCTAAATGGTGATAACATGAGTCTCCAAAAGGAGAACTGTCCCAAATTGACTTGTGCAGAGCTAATCTGGATTGTTCTGTAACAGCCGTCACTTCTCAGGGATAGATAGCACAGGATATATGAAAGGCACGTGGGAATCTCAATACCAGTTTGAACCTAAGTCTCCAGAAGATGGACTGGGCAGCTGGGCTAACACTCTTTGTGACAATGAAAGGGAGTTTCCTAAATACAAGGGCTTGGAGCTCAAAGTGAGCAAGTCCCTCATGAAAAGTCTACCATGAATATAAGAGTCTCCTGCTACTTATGTCCCGTTTCAGATCTTGCTTCCTTTTTAATATTCATAGCATCTCTTGTCTTCATCCTTTACAAGTGACAGCTGTTTTTACAAATTAATGGATACTTTTAAAAGCGAAAACAAGGAATCTTTGGAGGGTAAAGTGTAGTTCTTTCCAGCTCATGAATAAGGTACCAAGAGAAATCAATCACTCAATCTCTAGATGAAGAACATTGTGCTTCCCTAAAGTGAAAAGTTTTGTTTTGGGAATCTTAGCAAATTTTACCATAAATCTGCAACAGTATGTTACCAGTGGAAAGCTAAGTAGGAAAAAGGAAACGGCAAAGACTGCTCTGAAATTTTAATTTAAATAGGCAGCATCAGCATTTTCAATAAATATAAAAAAGGCAATCTCTGGATGTATTCTGTTTCAACTAACTGTGACACTGGAGGCATCAGCGTGAGAGTAAAAACTGAGATTGAGAGAAAGCTCATAGAGTTGGGACCCTTTGATGTAGTGCTTTACCAGTAGATATCTAGGTTTACTCTAAAACAAATTACCTGTAAGAGATGGTTCTACATGGTGCTACACAAAGAAACCCGACCATCTTGGTTTCAGTGAGGAAGACCTAGGCCATTATAATGGTCTTAAATATCCTACATCATAATCTCTCCACATCGGGTCACAGTGACTGAAAAACAGGTGTTTCTGCTAAATTTATTTGGTAATAAAGCAAGAACTATATCTTCAGTTTCATCTATAGGGCGTATTTCACAAACAGCAACATCATGTTTTAATACAAAATGGAAAGGAGTATTTTTAAATATGGATGCTAGCATAAACAACTTGCTACAGTTTTGTTTATGAACTTTTGCTCAATGGATCATGACATATAAAAGTTCCTAAAGCTGTGTCTCTCTTCCTTCCCATGCATTACTGTCTGTGACTATGATCACTTCTTGTACAGCGATACCAGTAAGACTGCTATTTTATTTTTCTGATTTTGTTGTCACAATTAAAAAAATTTTACCTGGACTTTAAGGATGGAAATGATTACAGGAATCCTGATGTTGTTAGTTATCTGATACCCGCTCACAGCTGAATTTTCAAAGATGAAATCAAGAGGATAAGAATTATGTTAATAAGTGATACAAGAGGAAAATTAAACTCTTGTGGTAAAAAATTATAGTAGTCTGTTGGGGTCAATGTAGCTTGAGAGTTAGCATGACTAGGCCGCTTAAGCAAAACAGTTAGCATAACTGGACAGGCCGCTGGAAAGGACAGCTAAGAATAACAATTGAGAAAGTTAGCAAAAACAAGATGTGTTCAAGGACATGGAGGCGGTCTGTTGCTATTGGTGTTAGTGCATAGTTACCAATTATAAGGGAATGTGGGACGTGTGAACAGTGTGTGATTTATGTCTGTAGCCTATCCGATGTAAGCGTAATCGTGTGTACAGATATGGGAAATGTATATAACCGCACAAGCGGGAGAATAAAGTATCCGACTGTGCATCTTACCAATGCGTGTGAGAATCGTTCCCGTCTTTTCATGGATGCTGAGACTCGACTGTAGTCAGAACAAAGGAAAGTGAAGCAGTCTGGTGCAGAATTTGGATCTAAGACTAACTACCCAGTGAACCCCAGAAGGATTCCAGACTGAAGAGGAACTGCAGCAAGTGTGATGGAAGTTAACGCACAAAACAGAGCTGGCCATTTTCCTTCCTTGTCAAGGGGAAGACCAAGAATAGCATTGGGTTTTCTGAGTGCATCAAATGCAGGATCAAAGATTGTTCTCTCGCAAAACCTTAAGAACTGTACTATAAAAAGTGTTATTCAGAGAACTCTAGAAAATGTAGAGTAGTCTTTTCTTTTAGATCATTTTAATATTGATGCAGTTTATTTGCATTAAAGATTAAAAAAATTCTCTGATAATGAAAAGAAGTAAGAGAAGTAAATAATTCTATGTTGAGGCCAAATGCTCTCACAGAGGTCATACCATGTTTAATGGACTATTTTCTTTGCTTTGAACAACCACAAATTAATATGATATTCTATCAATACAATTTTTTTTTTGGTAACTGTTGTTAACAGTAGCTTTATTTTTATATACATAAATGTACTGTCATTTGAAGCCCAGCTTGATCCTTAGTGCATTTGATGCAACTAGGTCTCCTTTCTCCTCCTTTAACTTTTTTTTTTTTATTCTTTGGGAAAAAGTCTCTTTGAAGCATCCGCTAGCTGATTTGTTAATTGACATAGATGTCTTTGCATCTGTGCCTTTCAACATGAGAAATCAGCATGACAGAGCATGCAAACATAAAGCATTAGAGTAATTGCATAGATTTTTTGTTTGTTTAAACAGAACTCTTTACCTTAGTAGAAAAAATGTATTAATTTTCTTTGATCTTGATATCATTATATTAATAAGCAAATGATTGATAATATTAATCTGATTTCCCTGACGCGTGAAATCTGTAAAATATAAGAAAAGAAGAAAATACACCACAAAAGGTAAAACAAACTCCTTCAATTCATTGCCAAAAAATATGACTTCATTAATGTTCCCACTTGGTAGATTTAACATCTTTTGTCTAACTGTCTAGTTAAAGTTAATAATAGAATGTTAAATCTATTTAGACTTTTTTATACTGAAGGAATCTAATGTGCTTTATAATTTGTATATACATTTTGATATATGCGCATGTGACAATAAAGCAAGTATTAAACTAATGCGCTACACTTCTATTACATTCCTTACTTGGAGCACAAGATGGGAAATCCATAGAGTGCAGAGCAGAGGAAATCTTTCACTGAAGTTATATTTTGCTTACCACTAGAATAATATAAACTTAATCATGTTCTATGCAATAAAAGTGACAAAATACCTACATCTTTAACTTCTGTCACTACATCTGAAGTTGTGTTTCCCTGTGGTCTCACTGTTTCTCAGAAAAACTGTAAACTGTAAAAGTGGCCAAGAGTTGCAGAGAGTAATCACCTATTGCCTGAGACACCAGTCCTTAAAAATATGTGGATTCAGTTGCTGTCATTCAGCTGAACATAGGATAAGAAATGAGTCCTTTATATTTCACTGTTTATTTTGAGGATGGTCTTGTGAACTTCCAGGGATGAGGCATATGCTGCTCACGATGGGCTCTGTTTTGCACTACATCAGTCAAAAGATCATCCATGCACACTTACTTGAGAACAGCTTTTCTATGACATAATTTTTCTGTGCAGGTATTTGCACATGCATTTGTGGCTTATGCACATTTTTTATATACTTGCAAATTATATAAAGTTGTTTTCAAGACTTGACTTCTCCTGGACAAAGCAAAGCCCTTTACAGTATTCAGTTCTTACTCATTTACTTTGCTGGCCAACCACAATATGTAAATTGGAACATCATTCTCTGATGAGTCCATATAACCCTCTGCTCTGAACAAGGCACAGAATAACAGAATTCACAGAAGTGCTAGAGAGATGAATTTTGAAAAAAACAATTAAGATAAATTAATGAAAAAATAAATAAGAATAAGCTATTTTTTCTACAGCAAATTGTGAATCTTATATGTTACGCATCTATAATCACCACTCAAAACCACAGATGCATTACTGTTCCCATTTTACAGTCTACCGTTTCTCCTCCTTTGAAACTCCAGATCCCCTCCTAACATTCCCATGGCACAAAGCATGCCTTACAGAATTACAGCTGTCATTTTTCAATGCACCACTGCAGGCTTACAGAAGACTGAAACAAACGTGTGTTGGAGGCATATGTTCATTCTTATATGATCCTTAATTGTAATTAATTGTTAGTGCTCATAAATGCTGGCTATATACTTCTAGATGCCTTTAAAAGTTCTATTTTATTTGCTTTAAGTGAAAAAGTCACTGCTGCAGTTATCATCTCTGATTACTTTATTACTTGACACTAATAAAATTAAATTGCTTGAGGAATTTTTGTATAAATCCTAGTTTTCTACAATAATTACATAGGCCAAAAGGATTACCTAAATGATTTGTTGGATAACTCTGTAGAATTTGAATAAGATTTCAAATTGTGAAGTGAGATCACTAATAGGTTAATCGTTTTCGTAAGTGTCTTTCAGGGTTTATGACACACAAATAAAGTAATTGTTTTATTGAGAATATGTACTCTTGGCTTGGAACTGAATAAAAACTGTTACTGTCTGATGGCTTTTGGATTTGCTTTTTGGAAAAAAGTCTTTGAATATCTGATTCATTACTGTAGATTTGAAACTTCATCCTACCACAGCGGTATGTTGTGGTCAGACCACTGGAAAGTTATTTGAGCCTTAGGTTCTGCTCAATTCTGCATTACTGCCAACTGTCCCACTGCAGATCATTGGTTTTAGAAGTACAGAAAAAGCAAAGAGTTCTTAACCATTGTTATGATGTCAGGAGATCTGTTTGCTAGAAACAACACTTAAACTTGTAGGTAATTGTCATAAAATTAAGTGATATATGGATTGCTCTGATTTATACTGAAAAAAACCCCAACAATTGGCGAGTTTGAAGCTCAGTGGAGCCCACATATAGTCAATACCATACTGACTGCCTCCAGAATCTTAAAATATCCGTATGTTGGCATTTCTGCAAAATATATTAGCATAGGTAGACTGAAAAAAAAATAAACAGTGTGGATGAAATATCTGCCATATCAGCAATTAAATAAATTTAGGGGTAAGAATCATGGCCTATTAAAAAAAAAAAAAATTATTTGATTTTTTGTCTTTCATTAAGCTATTTCATTATCTTGTGTGTGTATTCATAAACCCACAAATTTTAGCATAATTATAAAATCTAATAATTAAAGAAGAAATTGTCCTCACTCATCTTTCCTTCTCCCCCTCCAACTCTGCTTTCCCATTTCATGAAGATTTAAACTGCATAAATGTTCTTCCTGGATCATTTCCTAATTAAAGACCCAGAAAAGGAGCAGATCAAATAATTTAACTGGCTTATTTTTAGAGAATTATGATGGAAACTTGTACTTCTGCTAGTGAAGTAGCCTCGGTAGATAGACATAAGTCAATTTCCAAGGCTGTCAACACTTTTCCTGAGTGTTAAGTTCATTTTTAGAGTACTGTTAAATTATGAATGACTCATTTAAAAAGAAAATATGCTTCCTGTGTTTTGGATAATTACTGTAACTATTTATTTCACATAGACTAGTGTGGAGAAATGTGACTATAAGCAATTGATAGGAGGTGAAGTTCCAGGAGAGAGCTTTATTGCTTTATTGTTCATGAGTAATTAAGTAATTTATCTAGTATTATTACCTGCAATGTGAGGACACAGAGTCAGTATCAATGTCAAATTACAAAACTAACTTTGTGACTGTTGTTTCTTCTTTCATCACAGAAGGAATAATTGTTTAAGTTGAGGAGAACAAGAAGGGGTGATAGAAGACCAGGCTTTTAAAACAAATGTAGTTCATAGATGTGGAAGATGTGACAAGAAGGGAGAGCTAGAACTCTCCTGCTCAGAGGAGGTTCTGGCTGTCTTCATCCTTGGCACTCAGTAAAAATAATCAGGAGCTATTATTTTCAAGCATATCTAACACTGAAGAGATCTGGCTAAATTCAGTCAGAGTTTGCAGTGACTGCCAGGGCTGTGGGCAAATCCTTGCTCTCCTGAAGGTTTGGCTGCTGAGACTCAGAGGGCTCAGCTGAGAGAGTGTGCAGCTGGTCATGGTTTAAGCCTAGCCCACAATGGAACACCACACAGCTGCTCACTCACTGTCCCCTGGTGGGATGGGGAGAGAATCGGAAGGGCAAAAGTGAGAAAACTCATGGGTTGAGATAAAAACATTTAAACAGGTAAAGCAAAAGCCACGCAAGCAAATAAAGCAAAACAAAGAATTCATTCATTACTTCCCACTGGCAGGTAGATATTCAGCCACCTCCAGGAAAGCAGGGCTCCATCATGCGTGACAGTTACTTGGCAAGACAAATACCGTAACTCCGAAAGTCTTGTCATCCCCCCCTCCCCCCAGTCTTCTTCCCCCCCTAGCTCTATATGCTAAGCATGATGTCATCTGGTACGGAATATCCCTTTGGTCAGTTGAGATCAACTGTCCCAGCTGTGTTCCCTCCTAACTTCTTGTGCACTCCCTGCAGGCCAGTAGGAGAAGGTAATAAGTCCTTGACTGCTTAGCAACAACTAAAACATCAGTGTATTATCAACATTCTTCTCATATGAAATCCAAAACACAGCACTATGCCAGCTGCCAGGAAGAGAATTACCTCTATTGCAGCTGAAATCGAAACAGCTTACTATGTAAAGAAGGAAACCCATATTTTCTCAGAAGAAAAGATTTTTCTGAAACAAAGTCTCAGCTTTTCAAAAAGGTACTACAGAAAAGCAAGCAAGTGCAAATACTAGATACAGTTCAGAGCAGAAGATTAGGTACTGAACTCATAATTCTGAGCAGCAAGGTAGAATAAGTATCTGTCTTATTACTTCCATGTCTGTCTTTCTTTTCTTGAGCTTATCACTCTAGTGTTAATTAATAATCAACTTGGAATGAGGTAAATTAATATCTAGATCTTCTGGCAGAGGAAACAGAAGAAGGAACACTTGTATGTTTTTTTGATTTCTCTGGATAAGTCAAAGGAGTGAAGGAATGATATCTCCAAGTACTTCCTCAGGGAAAAAACAAAACAAAACAAAAAATCCCCAAAAATCATTCTGCAGTTCTGGTAGCTATAAAACTCAGTCTGGCAAAGTGAATTTAGGCAACACTTGTAATTTCCCAAAAGAATTTTGCAAAGAATTTTACATATATAAAATCACAGAACCATAGGAAGGTTCAGATTGGAAGGGATCTTCAAAGATCAGCTAGTCTAACCCCCCTGCCATGGTTGCATCAGGTTGCTCAAAGCCCAGTCCAACGTGACTTTGAATGCTTTCAATCATGGAACATCCCTCAGGAATCCCAGGCCCCGGAGGTAAGAGAAGAAGCCTACAAAGAGGACGACTTTCCCTTCGTTGAGGAGGACTGTGTGAGGGATCGCTTAAGCATGCTGGACGTCCACAAATCCATGGGCCCCGATGGAATGCACCCACGAGTGCTGAGAGAGCTGGCAGATGTCATTGCTGAGCCACTTTCCATCGTCTTTGAGAGGTCCTGGAGGACAGGATAGGTGCCCCAGGACTGGAGAAAGGCCAATGTCACTCCAATCTTCAAAAAGGGCAAGAAGGAGGACCCAGGGAACTACAGGCCGGTCAGCCTCACCTCCATCCTGGGAAAAGTGATGGAGCACCTTATCCTAGAGGCCATCATCAAGGAAGTGGAAGAAAAGAAGGTTATCAGGAGTAGTCAGCATGGATTCACCAAGGGGAAATCATGCCTGACCAAGCTAATAGCTTTCTACGATGACATGACTGGCTGGGTAGACGAAGGGAGAGCCGCAGATGTCTACCTTGACTTCAGCAAGGCTTTTGACACAGTCTCCCATGATATCCTCCTAGGGAAGCTGAGGAAGTGTGGGCTGGATGAGTGGTCGGTGAAGTGGATTGAGAACTGACTGAATGGCAGAACTCAGAGGGTTGTCGTCAGTGGCACTAAGTCTAGTTGGAGGCCGGTAACAAGTGGTGTCCCCCAGGGGTCAGTACTGGGCCCAGCCTTGTTTAACTTCTTCATCAACGACCTGGATGGAGAGTTAGCATGTACCCTCATCAAGTTTGCTGATGACACCAAACTGGGAGGTGTGGTAGATACACCGGAAGGCTGTGCTGCCATTCAGCGTGACCTGGATAGGCTGGAAAGCTGGGCAGAGAGGAACCTGATGAGGTTCAGCAAAGGCAAATGCAGGGTGCTGCACCTAGGGAGGAACAACCCCATACACCAGTACAGGCTTGGGGTGGACCTGCTGGAGAGCAGCTCTGCGGAGAGGGACCTGGGTGTCCTGGTGGACGACAGGTTAACCATGAGCCAGCAGTGTGCCCTGGCTGACAAGAAAGCCAATGGGATCCTGGGGTGCATCAAGAAGAGTGTGGCCAGTAGGTCGAAGGAGGTTCTCCTTCCCCTCTACTCTGCCCTAGTGAGGCCTCATCTGGAGTACTGTGTCCAGTTCTGGGCTCCACAGTTCAAGAAAGATGAGCTACTGGAGAGAGTCCAGTGGAGGGCTACAAGGATGATGAGGGGACTGGAACATCTCCCCTACGAGAAGAGGCTGAGGGAGCTGGGCTTGTTCAGCCTGAAGAAGAGAAGGCGGAGAGGGGACCTAATAAATGCTTATAAATATCTGAAGGGTGGGTGTCAGGAGGATGGGGCCAAGCTCTTTTCAGTGGTGCCCAGTGACAGGACAAGGGGCAATGGGCACAAACTGAGGCACAGGAGGTTCCGTCTGAACATGAGGAAGAACTTCTTCCCTCTGAGGGTGACGGAGCACTGGAACAGTCTGCCCAGGGAGGTTGTGGAGTCTCCTTCTCTGGAGATATTCAAAATCCTGCTGGACAAGGTCCTGTGCAGCCTGCTGTAGGTGACCCTGCTTTGGCAGGAGGGTTGGACTAGATGAGCCACAGAGGTCCCTTCCAACCCCTACTATTCTGTGATTCTGTGATTCTGTGATCCACAACTTGTCTGACCTACCTGTTCCAGTGTCTCACCACCCTCATAATAAAATATTTCTTCCTTATATCCTACCTAAATCCACTTTTTTTCAGTTTTGTCTAAATTTATTTAAATTAATTTAAAATACCTGAAGGAGTTGCTGCAGCCATCCTAGAAAAGGCACTTGCAGTTTGGAACACAAGTGGCCATAACACTGAAAAGTACTGAAAAGAATGCAGTTAACTTTTCTGTAGCATCAAGAAAGAAAAGCAAAACTTACTGAATATTTATCAGTAAAAAGCTATCAGTATTTCAGATGTAAGTTCCAAACAACAGCACAATCTCACTCAGCAGCCTTCTGAGGCTATAGTTTTTTATTTCCTTTAAGATTTTAAGGTTTTTTATACAAGTCTTTATTTATTCCTTTGGAATTTTTCAGTCAGCCCAGCTCTAGTTTCAAAATGCATTTTGAAGGACTTTGGTATTTCTATTTTATTCTCCTAAACATAAATATGCAAATCCTTTACCCCTCATTTTGCCGTTATGATATGAAAATTAATATGCTGTTGAAAACAGAGGAAAGAAATTGATGCAAGCTTCCAGCAGTATTTAGAATTACTTAGCTGTAGAACTTCTTCCTCTTGTATTCCTGACTCTATTATTGCACATAACTGTGAGAATACAGGGGTTTATAACTTCCTTAAATTTGAAATTTAAAACTAATTATATTGAAATGCTTTTTAATCATACAGACTTTTTTGTATAGATAAAACTGTATATTTTTTCTAGAAATTTTCTCCACAGCAATTAATTCTGTCTGCTAATTGCTGACCTTTCTAAATGTCTGTTCTATTTGAAGTAATTAATCAATATCACAGTTACATTTAGGGATTGCATTTATACCACTAAATTCCATAGTATTTTTTGCCATTGGCTTTACTGGTATTGGCTTAACATGGTAAGCTTTTTTACTGCTTAAATTTTTTTTCCCATTGACTTTACATGATAGGCATTTTCCTGGAAATGAAAGGAGAAGCAAATAACTCCTGCAAATACGGGAAGCAGACACTGATTACATACAGTCTGGTTATTTGGAAGTCCATGGGGTGGATGCCTAAGGAAAGAGGTATAAATATAACACAAACAAAAAAAAGTAACGAGTTCTAATGGCATTACTGTTAAGTAGTAGAAGTGCCAGAGTATGACAGATAGATTTGCTGAGATAACTTCTGAAAAGCAATAGAAAGAACACTCAGAAAATAGTTTGTTCTTAAAAAAAAAATTGAATAATTGAACAGTTTCACAGCCATAATGCAAGTGATTTGTAAAACTTCTAATCTATTGTAATATAACAGCCAAGAAGGTTAAAATCACATAGCATGATTCATGTAATTGCTAATATTACAGCCGAGCTATTTAAGAACAGAAATGCCACGTGAAGGAGAAAGGAAAAATAACCATACATTATACATTGTTCTCCCCTCACACACATACACATTTCCTTTGCCTCATTTCCTACACAGCTACCACTTGTAATAACTATACATGAGAGAGCTTGAACTTATTAACGAAAAAAGATCATTTTGTGATTCACTTAACTGTCCAATATCTCAGCCACACTGTGGCCATGTTGAGTAATTTTAATGAAAGATAGGGATTTCTCACTGGTTCAGATTTCACCGGTGCGAAGGTCGGTTCCTCAGGGTAGCAGTGCAGGGACATCTATCATCCTTCATACTGAGTAGTGGCCTTCTTGCCATATGAGAGCCTGCAGTTCTGTGGACGCTACAGCTTGAAGGCTAGCAGAAAGACAAAAGACAGAAAACAGCTGGCTTAATCCCAGTGCTTCATGTGTTAATATATTTCCCATAAGGCAGCAATATGAAAAACAAAGAGAAAGAATCCACACAATGGGGGCTCTTATAATCAAAATTCAAGTGATACAAACATCCCAGCTTTTCTCTGCGAAAGAGAGAAATTAGAGCTGAACAACTTCTCATTAATTAATAATAGTATTGCTATCATCTTGAGGATCTAAGAACCGTAAGAGAGGGAAGATTTGTAAAAAGCAGTAATAATTTTATTAATTTTGTCTGTTTGAAATCGTCTTTCAGATTGTTTCCCCAAATTCTCTTCTTTCTTGCAGAATACTCTGCTGTGCTATTCCTTTCCTAAGCTGTTCTCAGGACAGTTTATATTCATGTGATAATGTATTTTTAAATGAAGTCCAACATATGTGAATAATCAGGAAGACAAGTTGCCTCTGTCAGAAGTTGCCATGTCTGCTTTGCCATGCCAAAAGAGTGCATCATAATTGAAATAATGGGCAGCAGCAAGAACAGGTTCTGTGCTCTCTTAAATGTATTAATTACAATCAATAGCCAGAATATGCTCAAAGGGAATGTAGGAAAAAACTATCCTTTTAGTCTCCTTATAATTTCTGTAGCTTTACAAGGTACATCTTCAGCTTGCCTCTCATAGCAGAATTTTGCAGTGTGATCAAAAGTGTTGATGATCACACACCTACAATTTCCTCCTACTGGAAAATCCAGGACAGCATTTTAGCTGGTAACTAAGGCAGAAAGAACTGCTAATGTATGTTTACAGGCCCCATTGCTACCCAACCACCAAATTCCCCAAAAGGCTTTACAGCACTAGAATATGTTCTTCTTTGCAATTAGTCTTTACAAAATGTTATTGAAAATATTTAATAAGTGTTACTTATGAAAAAAACCTTCAAAAAAAAAGCACAGCTGAACTAATTTAATTTAAAACTGTAGAGTAAAGATACTTTGCTTTGGCCAGAGAGAAAAAAGTAGACCTGTAGCTGTTCATGACAAACTCATTGCAGTTGTTCATGAAGGAGCCTCATGAAAAATTGATTAGTATGTGCACTGACAAAATAAAACTTATGTGACTAGTATAGTCATTGTAAACCTCAAACATGACCATCATTAAATTATGAAACATAAATAATATTGCTCACTATGGCTTGTTTTCTTCCGGCACAAATCAAATACTTCAACATTGTATTTTGGGCTGAATAAAATGTTTGACTTGAAAAAAATTACATTGCAAGAAATATTGAGGCAAAAGTGCACAAAGAAGTCTCACTACTCAGTGCTTGAAATAAAAGGCAAAAAAAAAAAGAGCTAACATCTCAAAACTGACAGACTATTACAATATGAACAAAATCAAGCAACTTCAGATAGATATTAATGAAAGTGTGGTTGCAAAAGCATAATATATGTAAATAATAAACACATTTCATATATGTTATTTAACATAAAAATATATAATATTTAAGTGCACACACTTCTCTGTAACTTCCTACTCCTTCTAAGTTATCAGGGTAAACAATCATAGAATTGAAGTGGGCTCTGAGATTACAACAGAAGCCCTGAAAGTAGAGGCACAGGATGATACCAGAGGTCCAATAGATAAAACACAGAGGGCTTTAGAGATTTTAAAGCATAACAAAAGTAATTCTTATAACAAAGGGTTATCCATGGCTCAGCTGTGCTAATGAAGCCTTTAGTTACGTGTTAGAAAGGTGTACCCATACAGATGCTGAAAAGAAAAAGGACCTTGTGTTTAGGGAAAGCATACTATTGTATAGGGGTCACAAAATTTGATTTTGTTTAGAATTGTGTAACAGCATGTAAAAGCTACCCTTAACCAACAGCGTAGGCCAAGCTGTCTTTAGACATATATATAATCTGCAACAAAATATGCTAGTTGGGCAAGCACCTTTATTCAAAACTGGATATGTGCTGGTATCATGTACACATGCAAGTAGTAGCTTAGTATTAAAAAAAGGAAATGTACCTACATTGTTTGGATCCAGTCAAGCACTTGATTGGTTGTGGTTGGTATGGTTTCCTGCTCATGGTGTGTGGCTGTAATTTTGACACATTAGGGCAAAAAATACAGCTGCACAAGTATGTCAAGTTAAATTCCACTTATGCTGAGGAACAGGAGAGTTGAACCAAAATCACATTTATTCAGTGTGAGCACCCTATTGCTGCTCATTAGAGTCATTACTTTTCCTAACTTACTTCTGAAACTTCTGATACTTCTGAATGAGTATTTTAAGCACTGTATACATTTTCATATTGTGGAATGATACCTGCTTTGGAGAAGGACGATTTGCAAAGCCCTCTAGGGATATCAAATAAATATTCCTTGTGTCTTCAATCATTTTTGTTGAGCACCCAAAGTCTATTGAATCAAGTGCATTAGGTTCTATTAATCTTTGTATTTTGTGATGTAACTGCTCATTTCTTTGGTTTTTGAGAGAAATGTCCCGAAATAACTAATTTTGCAACATGCTAATTTTTTTGAATTTGCTTTTATAGTTATGTCATTTTTGTTGAAATTATTTGGCACATTGAGCTTAAATCTATGAGTAGGTTCCCCTGTACTTTAAAATTCTATTGTTATGGTGAATAAAATATTTTTTTAATCCCAACAGTTTAACAAAATTCAAATTCTGGATCACATCATTAGTGATAAGGTCCAGAACAAAATCTGTACAAAAAGATTATGGCCTTGTATATCTAAGCTCCAGATCCCTATTCAGTACCCATTCCTTTTATTAGGCTTTGGTCTTTTCTTTAAAATACTTCTTTTAAAAGTGTCAAACATTAATTAACAAGCAAAATTTCAAGATTTCAGTGACTTTTAGTTTCATGTAGAGTGCTTGCTTGGGATACGTGTGTTAGTCTGAATAATTAAAAACTTTGTAAAGAGAAGAAAGAACAGTGAATTTAAACTGAAAATACTGACCTTTGAATTAAACAAGGAAAAGAAACAATAACACCCAGACACCCAACACACACAGTGCAGATACTGAAGTTGCAAGAGACATAGCCGAAGAAAATTATTCTTGAATAACTTGTCTTCAGTTAGTTCATTCAGCTCATAGGAATGGCTTCGTACAAAGTGTTTGTTAATAGCTGTGTAAAATAGGAGATTAAATAATGAAATCTATCCCAGATACTACAAGGGAAGCAAAAAATTTAAACATACCAAATCAGTAGTGTGCTGATTTGCAGTTTGCCCAGTTTTAACAGAAAGCACAAGTCCAGTATTTCAGATTTCCCTGATCTAACCATTAGACAGTAATGCTTTAGTTAACCATAATGAAAATTATATATACGTATAGATAGATATATGCTTCAACCAGGAAAGTCCATTGCAATATTATCCACACAACTTAAGTAGTTGTATTGCCCCGGGGTGTACAGTAATGTAATATGGATAATGATAAGAACAAAGTTATACACAGTTATCTCATTTGTCTTTTTATTTCCAAGAAGGAAGAACGCTAGATGAAAGAAAAGAAAACTTATGTGAAACATGCTGGAAGTCATCAACTCAACAAGAGAAAACTCTTGGCATGAGGAAGTCTAACAAGATTATACTGTGCCTCTAGTGAGTTGTGTATGACCAGAACATATGAAACAAAATTAGTCTTTCGTATTACTAAGTTTCCTGTCACAGCTAAGAGTCATTTAAAAGACATAAACAAAAGCTATGTTACAGCTCTTGATCTGATTATTCATAAGCAGAAAAGCAGATATATTTCAAATACCCACAGTCTATTACACTGCTTTTACATGGATGATCTTATATGCCATGGAAGAGAGATGGGAGCGTTTCTAGTGTTGCTGATTTCATGGATGATCATATACTAGTCTGTACGGTTCTTAACTCCACAAAAAATACCTTGTGACTGAAAGGGATTTTCACAGGAATACAAGCTTTAATAGAGGAACAATAAATTAGAGAAGAACTGAATGTTGCAAAACTTCAGTATTCCCAACTGACTAATTTCGGAGGACTTATTTTAAGCTCCTACTACATTAGGTTTCACAATATGAACATCTGCCAGTTGAGATCAAGGGAGAGATGTCATTAGTGTACATTTAAAGGAAAATTATCTCATTAAATGCTTTGCTTCAACACTCTCTCTGACCTCTGGAAATCCCAGAAGAGCTCTTGTTCGTCAGTGTAGATCAGACCATTAGCATTCAGACCTAACTTAGAAATCTAAGAATACTATCACAGAATCAGAGAATCACAGAATGTTAGTATCATTATTTTTAAACTGTGACAGAATATGCAAATGAAATGCTAAGGTTATTTTGTTTTCTTTCAGATTGAGTTCCTGAAAGATATTAAATGACACAAATCTCTTGGAATCATGCTGCATTTTTGCAATAAGCCAAATAAGTTAGATTTTAATAAACAGCCTATGATAATGACTATCATGAACTTTTCCCTTATACGCTTCCACCATTCTCATCTTGGTGTTTCCTTCCATCTAAACCTGAAGTTCAGTTCCTTTTCTCCAAAAGCCTGGTACAGGAGATAGTGTGGACACAGCTGATTCAACTTCATCATTGGAGGTTTTCAAGACAAGACTGGATAAATCCCTGACCAACACGGGCCAGCCTCACAGTTCACTGTACCTTGAGCAAGAGTTTGGACTATAGCCCTCTCAAGCTTGCTTCCTAATTGAAATCTCCTGTGATCCTGTGAAAGACATGGTACTATCAAGCTTTGTGCAAATATCTTGGATTTAATGTGAGTACAGGTGTTCCAGTACTGAAGATGGGGGCATACTAGCTTAGATAAATCACCACCCTGTAATTACTGTCATCCGTTAGCTTGGATAAAGTGTCACATTTCTCCCTGTTTGGTCCCTAGAATACACAGACTTAATCTACCTGCCTCTTCAACTTAATTTGTTGTCCAGGAGACAAGTCAACTTAGAGCTAGTTGGAATGTTTCTGCACTGCTAGGCAGATATCCATTTATTTCTCACTCCAGTAAGGACTACCACTTTTCATAAAACTTCCTTATCATATAATTCTAAAGTAATTACTCTGTTTTCAGCTTTTAGTCCAGCACATCTCAAAAAAACAAACAAAAAAGAAGTCTTGCTTTACACCAGAGAAAGACTAGACTAGTCTTGAAAAGTGTAATTGTAATTATTTTTACTTGTTCTACTAATTGTGATAACTTCCCATCTTATGAAACAAACTATATTTTTCTATCTTGCCAGATAATTTCTGTAAGAAATTTGCACTGTAAGCAGCTTGCGGAACATATTCAGTAATCACATTTCAAAAGTTATTCTACTTCAACTGAAGTAATAGATAACAGTTTTCACAGTGCATGGAAGTGTTCTTTTCATACCATCACTGGAATAATGATATGTAATTTGCACCTATGAAAACTTACCGTACAAATTTAAAAATCATATTTTGTGAACAGTGTATCAAATTAACTTGTACTTTATTCTTTCCATTATTTTTCCCACTAATGAACTAGAATATTGAGTTAGATGAACTTTAAAATATACATTTCAACCATCAAAATAAGCACTTTTTTAAATTCTGCTTTGGGAATACGTAAAGGATTACATCGTGCTCAGTCTTGACAGCTGAACAGCAACTAAAGAGTACTGACAGGGAAATTTGGAAAAATATTCAAAACCTTATTTTGTGCAACTTACCAAATATAAACATAGAAAGCTCAGTATTAAAATCTGAAGTATATTGAAGCCATGTGGGGTTTTCTCTGTACGTGAATGTAAATGGAAAATTTTAAGTCTTGTGTCTATATGATTAGCATCAACTGTAAACCATTAGTAATTTCAATACTCTAGAAGTGTGAAAATTGTTTTTAAATAATTTTTAAATTATTGGGTCCAGTGCTACCATCTTTAGTGCACTTGAGAACAGAGTTAAAATCCAGGTGCTATTAAGACAATGAAGAACAATTTTTTACACATCTTTCCAATAGTCTAAAGAAATATAAATGACAGACTGAACTCTAGCTTGGTCACTTAATATATCACCCAAGATATAGATATTTTACTCACGTTTCAAAAGAAATGGTTAAAAAGAAACAACCAAAAAAAACCCCCAAACATCTCACTTCACCATATATTTCTAACTATGGGGATTCTTTAAAAAGAAGAAAAAGATATGGAAATGTGTCATGTTTAAAGCTAAAATGAAATGGAGAGATGCATGAATCTGATGTAGTCATAGACAGTAGAGAAGTGAAATGCAAAATGGATCTCCAAAATTAAATTCCATGACTCACAGTAAACTAATTACAATATTTTTTGCTGAAAAATAACCTTGCCATTTGTTGAGGTGTGACGGGAGCAAAGGGAGAAACATTCAAATGAAATTAAATTGCAGTTCTTTGAAACAGCACAATCTATTGGCCTAAAGTCTAGGCAACCAGCTAAGCTGAGATGAGTAAGAAGAAACCATTGCCCAAACAGGGAGTGGGGGGAGTGCTTGGGAGGATCAGGTGCACAAACTAGCACTTGTTTCTCTTCCCACTGCCTGACTCCAAAGGTGCTGCCAGCTCTTCACACCCTGCCCTGATATTAGTCCTCCAGCAAAACTGACAGCCCCTGGCATCCCTTTGATAAATAGAAAGCACCTGGTGTCCCAAGGATGGCTATTAATCTCCTCACAAGATGAAAGTAAATGGAGGACCTGAGCAATGCTTTGTAATTACTGATTCATGCCCGCCCTCCCTGAGGATAAAAGAAGTTTCAACTGTTCCTACTTCGAAGACAGATTACTTTTGATTGATACATCATCACTCTGAAATTAATAAATGTGTTGTAGCAAAAAAAAAAAAACAACACAAAAACCCCTGTTTGTTTAGGAACATTTGAAAACATGAATCTGACTACTTTCTGCCAGGCTGTATTAGTAGCTTGATGGACTGGTTAGTGGAAAACAGATTTGGGAGGTTGGCTATACTAACTGTTGTTCTCCCTGCCCCCCCCCCCCCCCTTTTTTTTTTTGTTCTCTTGCCTTATGATTTTCATTTCAGGAAGCATGAGAAATGAACATTTTGGTCCTAATAATTTCTGTTTAACACTGATCGTACTCTGCTTACTTTTCTGATGATCCGCTGCAATGTATTTGAGGGATTAATACAAAATACCAATTAATAGGCTGAATTTACTGTTATAAAGAAGATTTAATATGTAGTTTGGAAAAGCTCACCATTTCTATTTCAACTATCAAATTCTGTATTCTAGTTCAAAACACAAACGCTTACGTGCACACCATGCTTTGAGTATGGGTTTGGGCTATCTTTCTCTAGAGCACTGTGTTGAATCAGATATATATTGGTAATAATACAAGAACAGGTTCATGAGCTAAAACCTGTGGAGAAGTGTTCATTCAAAATAATTGCTCAGTAAAAAATGTCCTTACTAAACCCAAAATTATTCATAAGAAATTTCACATTTTTTGAAAGGTTTTAATTTTCATCAGAAACAATATAAGTATTTTAAAAGCACAGAAATAAATTTTATTTTCCTATAAGCTCTACAATATTTCATCAAATCTAAAAATCACAGGTAGAAGGACTACTTTACAAAAAATATGTGAATATACTGAATGCAATAATAGTTTTATTACAAAAAAAAAAAATTCTGATTGGCTTCAAGGGGCAAGTACTTCAACCATTAGCTTGAATGGCAATAAACCATAGCAAATTGCTAAAAAATAAAATAAACCACTGAACTTCTGATTCGAGTTTCATTACACAGATGTTACTTCTGTATTTTGTTAGCAGAAAATTATATTACTTTACTCCAACATATTTTCTATTATTTTCTGTCTTGTAGTATTAACTGATTGTTTTTCTTTCCATTAAGATGTAGCTATCCCAAAATAGTTTTGAGATGGCATCACTCAAGCAATTGTCCAACAGATACTTTCATAGAGAATGAGGATAGGAACAATGCTAGTATAGTAAGAAAACTTAAAAGGTCTTACAAAAATACGCCTGTTCAGTAGGGAAATTTTCTTAGGAGATTGCCAGGAGTTAGGTATACAAATATTTAATAGCCCAATGGTTAGGGCACCAGCTTGAGCATTTAAAGCCAACTCACTTTACTTCAGAGTAAGGATTGAAATTAAGTTGTCATGAATCAAATTGAAATATTTTACCCATTCAGCTACTGTCCTAATATAAAGTGGCAGAAATATGAACTTTTATAGTTGTGGAATGTGGGCTGTATTTCCTGTGTTTGTACTGACTGTGTTCACATAAGTTAATTAATACTATTTTGTCTTTTCTTTTTCTGGCATTCAGAAATTGTTTATGTTTTACCATAGCCCCAGATTTTGCTAAACCGAAGCAAACATATACATATATATATTTTCTAACTTACAACAGATATTTTTGTTATAAGTGGTCTCTGTTATATCTATATTCATAGAAGATAATTTCAAAGTGCTATCACATTCTAAAAGCAGTAGGAACCATGTTAAGCTAGCTATGTTCTTAAAGCAGTCTACAATTTTTTACTTTTAAAGATATGCTGAAGTCATAAAAAAAAATTAAGATCATACTTGTAGTTAATGCAGTTCAGCATATATGGACACTAGAGGAAAGAAAAGAATAATGAGATCCGACAGACTACAAGCTAATAGAAAAGGCATTCATCTTACCTAACTGTATAGTAATATAGCCTACTTTTTAACACATACTTAGTACTACACTCTCTTTCTAAGAGATTTAGGTGGACTTTGAGAAGATAGATTGAAAAATCAAAATGGGGAAAAGACATCTCATGAGAGTTTTTTCCACTTCCAAGATTTTTATGTTTTGTGATGAGAATAAACGCAAAGCTTTCCAAATTTGGAAGAAAATAAAAATAAAAATATCACAGCTACAATCGCATGTAACAACTGGATAATAACCTACTGATTTAAGCACTAGAAAGTTGAACTTCTGTTTCTTATATCCCAAATGATTTTATACGGATTTAAAGTTGTGTAACTGGAGAAGCGTTACAGTGACATAGATTAAATTATTGTGGGCCACAAGGTCTATTCTAGCAATTACCTGTTTGCAGTGATCACTTTATCCTCAGGCCTACACATGACACAAAAGCAGAATGGAGGGAATTGTTCGTACTTACTCAGTTCAATTGTTCTGTTGTGGCAGAAATGGTTTTAGGGTCCAAATTATGTAGGGATACCCAATATTAGAAACCATATAGATACTAAAATGAAACATTTCAGGTGTGATTCAGTACAGAGAGACCTTTATTCCTATATTACTAATGAAATGAGAACCATCTGGTACCTTAATTGTCAGGTTTTAGAGCAAAGGAACTTTAGGACAAAGGTACTTGACTCAGGCTCATCTACCCTCTTCTGCAAATTATGAAGGGCTTAGTCCATAAATTGTTCCCAGATTTAGTACCTGATGTGTCTCATATATGGACAGTAGTGCAGAGCTGACCTGTATGTCTGTCTGGCAGATATTTAATGGGTGAAAGTCTTATCCTTAGTGTATAAATACAGACTAGCTGTAGTCATAATACCAATAAGAAAAGCCTATCAGCATGATATCTAAACACTATCTGTGACTTAATGAAAACACAACTACATCCAGAAGGATTTTTATCACCCTTTATATTTTACATCCCTTATCCATTGCTTGTTAGAATAGATTTTTTGCTTTCATAAAGTATCCTTCCTTATTCTCTGCCCCTCAATTTATGTCCCCAAGAAGTCTTTATAAAGGCTGTGCCAGTGGAAGTTATGTAAGACTCTTTAGTACACTGTATAAGCTAAGTTATTTTTCTTTAGAAACATATTAGTTTACTCTTTATTCATTTATGACTTTTCCTTTCATTTTGTTACACTCAAAGCAAACTACAGAACTTAAACCTTTCAAGTATTGCTCAATCAAGGCAAGCACCCACATCCAGGATCAATAATATTACAAGGTGACAGTAAATGTAAAACACTCAAAGCCTTGTAAATATTTTAAGAATGTTTCTGAAGAATTGCAAACAGTTGATGCAAATGCTGAAAGTACTGAAAAACCATCAGAAAAAGAATTTGGGCTGTCTTTAAATAACAAGGATGTTTTCAGTCTTTGTGAAAGTGCTGAAATAGTTCTGAGTGTCTCGGATATGAATCGCTTTGTGTTGTCTTTCTTTTGGAACTTCAGGCTTTTGATATATGAGTAAAGCAAAAATGAACTGAGTGTCTTGTGCTTAGAGAAAACAAAGGAGTAAGGGAAAGCAATGATACACTGAAGGGAAACCTGAGAAATGGAAATATAAAAAGGAGACTTCTTGTTAAAGGCTGACTAAAGATGTCTTACAACAGATGAAATGACCCCTCTGCTAAAAAGGAGCATGCTGAGATTAGATAAGAGAAGAGATAAAAACTTCCTAAGCAGAAGAAATTCAGCAATAGTATTTCCAGGAAAAGACATCAACAGGGGGATGCTCACAAACGTAAAATGTTGCAGGAAACAGCACAGAGAAAACTATGTGAAATCCTACTGCTCCCAGACAGTAAAACTGTAGTAAAGAAATCCTCAAGAAGTAGGGGAAGACAATTTCTTTCCCAGGGATCAGCATGAAAGTACAGACCAGACTACTACTAGCTCTGCTAAAGTGGAGACACTTCGCTGATTGACCCATAGTGTCTTAGATCCAGTAACCATGACCTTTCATTTCTTTCATAAGATAATCCCCTGCACTTCTATAGAATGAAATACAGGACAAAAGTGAGCATCTTACAGCAAGTGTAGAGTTCCTGATTTCCCCCCTCAACCCCCCTTGTTTGCTTTGCTTACTGTACCTAATGGTTTCATACTAATTTTGTCAATCTTGAGAAATTATTCACCTAAAATTGCAGATCTAGTATGCCCCTAGGCAAGTTTCTGTGATATTTCCTTTTAGTAAAGAACTCTAATTTTGAGATTTTCACAGTTGGTATCGTTTTGGTACAGAAGGTACAGAAGAATTTTGTAACCATAGGAACTAAGTTAGAGACAAACCATCTGTCTTAACAAAAGATTTTTGTTTTTTAGTTCTGGTTATGTAGAAAAAAAATTTTGGTATATACTTATGTCTGCTTTTTGTCTTCCAATGAACTAGAAACAAAGGGGAGGGGCAGAAGCACAGCGAAAAATGAAGATACCCTTTAAAGTTAATTTCAGCCAATCTAGAAAATTGAAGCACCAGAAACTAATCCTGACCTACTATGACGTTTCAAGTGAACATTTTAAGACACATTCTAGGACTTCTATGTGATCTGAATCCTTCCTGACTTTGTTGCCTTTGCAATGTCACCCTCCCAAAGCTGTTGATTTTTTTTTTTTTTTACTTTATAATACATAATAAAGATCTCTTTTTTTTTTTTTAAGCTCTTATTTGAAGTAATGGTAAGATTCTGTGTTATTTTCCTCAAAACTCAATACTCAATATTTGCCAGTTGAATTACACAACAATAGCAAAGGTATCCCTTTCCCTTGAAACCGTATTTCCACTATTAAGCTGACCTTTAAATGTACCATTTTGTTAGGCAAACATCATTATATGAAATTAGTCACAGCTTTCTTGTTTTATGCAAGCAAATCTTGATTACTAGCCTTTCTGTAAAGCTGCGACTCAGTTTAATATTTCATGCTTCTCTGCTTATCAGCTTTAGAAACCAAAACAGTGCATTCTGCTATAAATCATTCCCACTGCTGCACTTCGTTTTAATGCACGGCAGCAAAATACTAACATAATTGGTACAATCTGTTATTTACAGATATGCTGTGAGACACAGGTGGCACCTACTTTTTATGTTGTAAGATAAAACAAGACCTCCTTCATAATTTGAGTAATGTTCTAGAAATTATAGTGATGGTAGGATAGAATTCATTCATTCTCACTCACAAACTTTGATTCTCTTATAATGACTCATATAGTCTTATAAATTTTTCTTATAAATTCTCAGATGGGACCTTACTCAATTTATATCTGAGCTAGAATGAAGGAATATTAGAATAAAACAGTAAGAGAAATGACTTTGTAAAAAGTATGCAGTTACATATTTCTGTCATTTGCTGACTTATTCTACAGAGCTGGTTTCCTCTGCTTACAAATGAAATGATAAGGAATTTCTTTTTTATTAATAGTACAAATGCTGTAGAGTAATACAAGTACACACAGGATTTCAATGACAAACTTTTATTCCCAATTTTATTAATAGTGAAACAATATGAACTACAATCAAAAACCTTCATTCCTACTGTACTTCTCAGTCCCATTTGTCTGAATTGCATGGTAGCCATCAGCATTTGCCACAGATCTATGATTAATTATAAGTACAAATGATTTGAGACTGACGTGGAGGACAATATATTGAAGTTATATCAGCAATTTCTCGCTCGGGTCAGAGCTATTTAACCAAGATGAAGGTATACTTATTATATGGAAGTAGAATTACTGGAAACTGTTTTGAAGAACACTGCAGGTAAAACACCTAGAGTCAGTAAAAGAGAGAATACATCACTGGATGAATAATTCATAACATAACAATAATTTCCAACAAATTATTTGATTTTTTTAAAATACTTTTTTTAAACCAAATTTATGGAATGCTAGCTGTCTTCTGCAGCCTTCATTATTTTTCTGAATCATATGAATTCATTGCAATAGGAATTTGATCCAACCTAGTACTCCATCAGAATTTTTCTGCAATAAAATAATTTTTAAAAAGCCTGAGACAAAGACTTTAATTTTTAAAATGGTTACAGTCCACATAGGAACTTCATTAGCAGCTAAAAGCAGTACTTACGGTAAAATCAAGGGTGAAAAAGTAACGTGAATATCAAATAAACATTTCCTTAGCGAAATGTACTAAATAAGAGAACAATCTCACTAGGGAAGTGCCACAGGTTGTTTCACTTGGCACATTTTAAGTGGCTTGGAAAAAATACTGTAATATTTTCTTGCATGAAAAGAAACCGCTAAATATTTTAGACTGTTATTTTCATCTCCAGTTTCTGGTTTTGTACTATTCTTTATTAATTTCATTTACTGTGGTTGATCTCTACAGAGAACTGTGTGGGATCCATTTACAAAGTACTTCTGCCACAGAAATGTACATAGCAGCACTCAAATACATTTTGAAGCAAGGCAGAAAAATTAGCTTTAATCCTCTTTCCCTTCTTTAAATAAGAACTTCCATGGAGAGAAATTGAAACAGAATTAATCAAGCCAAAAGAACCTCCGTCACACAAGAAAGCCAAGTGCAGGCTGGCTTTGTGATGGAGTGAGAGGGTACTGACACAAAGAGTGTTACCTGCTCCTGCTGAGGCTCCTGATGCTGCCTCTTCTGACGCCAAACCAGCTGCTACCACCACATCATCTGCTGTTGGTGCTGTTTAATGCTTTTGTATGAAGGGCCAAGAGAACACATTCTAGATTGTCTTGTGCCAAGATAAGGAATAAAGCAATTTGAGAAACCAAGTTATGTAACTACAAGTGCAGAAGACCAATAAACCCTGCCAATTACTCTTTGGCACCAAGGTCTGAGAAGAGAAATCCAAACAAAAAACCCACAGGGGCATCAATATGAAACAAGTTTGGAACTTAATGAGAGCCATGGGAAAATTTCAAGTGTATCACACCAGAGACTTTGAGTAGGATCACAGGCAGAACTTTGGTATAAACAGAAAATAAGTATTTAGTTGCAATTGCCACTGTTGAAATGACAAATAAAGCTAAAGGGAAAAGAAATTATGTAGCAGAATATATTCAGTAGTATAATTTTTGAAATCATTTACACATTTACAGCCAATGAAAGGCATGATGATTTGCTCAGACATTCAAGAGTTTATTCATTAACTCAACACCTATTAAATGACAGCACTGCAAATTACATCCCCAAGCAAATCTATACGAAGTACTCGAAGTCCTCCTTGGATTTAGAGGAAACACTGTGTATGTCAAGAAAATAGATCAGCCATTTACAAGCAAAGCCAGGCTGCCATATGAGCCTGCAAAAAGTAGAGCTCAGTTAGTGAAATCTGATGTTCTGCTGGGCTGTAGGCATCAAACTACGAAAACATCGCATTCATCTCACGCAGGTCATAAAACAACAGTCTGGTAATAAAGTAGCTATACATATGAGTTAAACTCATTGTTTTCATATGCAGTTTTATTTTTACCATTGTTTAATCTCTAAAGTGTCTTGTTCCTTAAGCTTCTTTCCATTGACACTTAGTTGCAAATATGGATGAACAACAGTACCATGCATTCTTAGTAGTTATTAACATATATAAAATTGAATCATACCAGCTATGATATTTGCCCAAAGTATTTTATGCACAGATCTATGTTATATATAACTTCAACCATTACTATTAAACTTTAAGCTGAAATGCAACTTTTATAGCACAGAGTCAAGACTTAGGAGTTCAGAGCCACAAATGACACATTATCTTTACCATAGTACCAACCACCGACAATTCATGTAGACCTTATAAAGGAAAAAATACTGTAATATTTTCTTGCATGTGTTTATGACAAAAAACTGGGAGGAGTGGTGGATACACTACCAGGCTGTGCTGCTATTCAGTGAGTACCTGGACAGGCTGGAAAGTTGGGCAGAGAGGAACCTGATGAAATTCAACAAGGGCAAGTGCAGGGTCCTGCACCTGGGGAGGAACAACCCCATGCACCAGTACAGGCTTGGGGCGGACCTGCTGGAGAGCAGCTCTGCGGAGAGGGACCTGGGTGTCCTGGTGGACGACAGGTTGACCATGAGCCAGCAGTGTGCCCTGGCTGCCAAGAGAGCCAATGGGATCCTGAGTTGCATTAGGAGGAGTGTGGCCAGTAGGTCGAGGGAGGTTCTCCTTCCCCTCTACACTGCCCTGGTGAGGCCCCATCTGGAGTACTGTGTCCAGTTCTGGGCTCCCCAGTTCAAGAAAGAGGAGGAGTTACTGGAGAGAGTCCAGAGGAGTGCTACAAGGATGGTGAGGGGACTGGAGCATCTGTCCTGTGAGGAAAGGCTGAGGGAGCTGGGCTTGTTCAGCCTGAAGAAGAGAAGGCGGAGAGGGGATCTTACAAATTCTTGCAAATATCTGAAGGGTGGGTGTCAGGAGGATAGGGCCAAGCTCTTTTCAGTGGTGCCCAGCGACAGGACAAGGGGCAATGGGCACAAACTGAAGCATAGGAAGTTCCGTCTGAAAATGAGGAAGAACTTCTTCCCTCTGAGGGTGTTGGAGCACTGGAACAGGCTGCCCAGGGAGGTTGTGGAGTCTCCTTCTCTGGAGATATTCAAGACCTGCCTGGACGTGATCCTGTGCAGCCTGCTGTAGGTGACCCTGCTTCAGCAGGGAAGGTGGACTAGATGACCTACAAAGGTCCCTTGCAACCTCTACCATTCTGTGATTCTGTGAAAAAAAAAAAATTAGTCAAGTTAGCATTTAGCTAGAAGAACAGGTCTTAAATGCCTACCCTGAAAGGAAAAGTGGTGCAGGATCTTTCAAGGAATCTTTTTTGTCTCATCCAAAGATTTATACTTCCAAGTATAAATTGGCCTTTAGGACCATCCAGAAGCAATACTTCACTAACAAGTCAAAGAAAATAGTATCATACTCTCCATCAGTGATATCCAGATGTTACACCTGGAAGGCAGTGGCTGGAGTTCTCCCATCCAGGTTCAGACATAGCTCCATCTCTTTCAGGTTATAGGATGTGGCAGGATTTCAATAGACAGTGACAAATGGTAACAATGTTAAAAATTCCAGCTTCTGTAGAAAATACTGGTCAAGACAAACTTATGGACATTCACCCTGTTAAGTGTATCCCTGTGAAAAACATGCTAGCTTGTGAAAGAGGAGAAACATTGCTTTTGCATGTTCCATTGAGACAACAGGTTGATCAGTTCCTCAGCCTGCTTCACACAAGCCAATAGCTCCTCTATAAGAAACTGATGTTTCCAGTGATACAAATACCAGACTTGCCTGGGGACGGAAATGACTTTGACACTTCGATTTCTAGAGGATTTCCTAAGTGTGCTGTTAGAAATTGGTATTGGCATCTCATGCTTACTTTTTTCACCATTCGCTTTAGATTTGTGATTCCTTCAGGCTACGTGCCAGATGTATATCCTATCGTGATAACACTTTATGAAGATGAAAACTGCTGACATGTCTTGGTTCAGACAACTATGAATGACTCTGACAGCACTGGGACAAGTTAGAATTTGGGCTGGTAAAGCAGAAGCAGAGAAGGCAATACACTAACAGTTGCAAACTCCTATGAAAAAAAAACCTGTTCCAAATAATGCATGCTTATGACAGCCTGAGTTGTCAAATTTTACTCAGAAAAATTAATTCATAAATAGTATTACTAGAAAATTCAGATAACATTGCATTTTGTTTAAAGTGAATTACAACTCTGACCAACATCAGTCTTACCACAAATAGCAGTCCTTAGGTAGACTCAGGTCTGTCAGGTTCTTTTTAAACCACTAGGTTAATTGAAATTAAAGATTAGCCAATTTAACTTACGTGATGTTGAAAAATTAAGGCAGCCTTTTTTTAAAAAAGTGCTGCCACTGGTGAAGCAGTGTAAATAGGGATTTCCTTCTCAAATTATGCCTACACAAGGCAGTCTTCTTATGCCTTACTCATGGGTTGATGTTCATAAAAAATTGAGAATAAGGTACGGGATGTTTACTGTGTTGCTTGCAGTGGCCACTTATTTTTCTGAAGCTTAGTATTCGTGTATAAAACATCAAGCTGTGATGTTGTAAAAACTAGTTTTACAACAGCACAGTGTTACATTTTATGAAATGAGAATAAATAATTTTTTATAGAGAGCAGCAAAACTGCTTGTGCCAGTAGTGTCCAGACAGTGGGAACAAAACATATGGAAAAAGAACACTTCCCCAAAAATTAAATATCTTTTCATCATTGGAATTTGTCTAGGAATAACTTTTTTTTTTTCAAAAGAAAATTCAGGAGTATTTATTGAAATCAAGGTCTGACTCATATCCTTAATTATTAACCATTATTGAATATTCACTCAGGTAAGTTCTTTACAGGAATAATTTGTCAAGTTTCCCTTTCATGCTGATATGAAACAGTTCCAGAGGAACAACTTCTTTATTTCAAATTTTTTGTAGCCTAAATTCTCAGCTATTTTTGAGATTTGAAATGTAAAATACGCATTTTAAATCAGTTTAAATTCTTTTCAGTCAGCTGTCAATAAATACTTGGGACAGTACTAATTAAGATTTTTTAAAATTAAATATGAATTCAATGCAAATGAACATGATTTTGAAAATAACATTTATTCATGTTCATGAAATAACTGGAAGAAGTTTTTTATGTCTAAATATTGCAGTCAATACTAATACCACTCAAAAATTGAAGTTAAAGAGGGTTTCCTACAGCATTTAGTACAGGTAAAAATATTGATATAAAGTCGGAGCAAAGTGTGAATGCGGGGTTAAGGATCAGATCCCAACATGCAAAGATAATGGACTTTCACAGAGGTATATCAAAATCTATCAAACTTCAACTTGTATTTACAGTTTTATCCAGATGAGACATAGAGTACATTTTGAGCATTTGAATCGAATGACAGAAACTGTGTCTTTGATCCTCTGCTATAGCTTTTGTAAGTTCATATGTTGAACTTTTACTACACACTTAGTAATCTGTGTTTACTTCTTTCTGTGATTTCAACAAGTTTGGGCCTCTTTTGGTCAGTGCCTTGGGAATGCTGCCAGCAGAAGAGCAGTGCAAATCTGAGCTATAATAAGATGCTAGAGGACATGTGCATATGTGTTACACACCTACATGAACCCACGATAGTACCAGTTATCAGAATGTAGGCTTGAGAGAAAGGGCCTCATCTTCTCAGTATTCACTTCAAAACACAGACTGTATTGCAGAGATCTAGTGATAGATGCAGCCCTCTTTCAAAGTGTCACTGCCCTACTGAAAACACAAGAAGATTTTATTTCACTGTTTGATGTTGATGATGATTATGATGATAGACTCAGTAGACTGTGAAATGTAATATCCTGTGTTTTTATCTCCTTCTTATTTGGCCTGTCATCTGAAACATTTTCGCCAATACTTACACAAAGTCAAATGGAAGTCATCACATTCCTTTAACTTGGCACAAAATAAAACTCACAACAGCAGAAAGGGTAGCTAAAGACTCAGTTCATGGAAGGAAACATGTTACATACTGAAGCACCAAATGATGAGTTGGACCTAAACTAGGTTATTCGGATATTAAGTTCAGGCCTTTCAGGTACAAGTGCAGTATACATGCATCAACTACAGGCCTGTCATTCTGACCTCCGTGCTGGGGAAGGTTATGGAGCACATCATCCTGAGTGCCATCACACAGCATGCACAGGACAACCAGGCGATCAGGTCCAGTCAGCATGAGTTTGTCAAAGGCAGGTCCTGCTTGACTAGCCTGATCTCCATCTATGACAAAATGACCCACTTAATGGATGAGGGAGAGGCTGTGGATGTTGTTTACCTGGACTTTAGTGAAGACTTCGGCATCTTTTCCCACAGCATTCTCCTGGAGAAACTGGCTGCTCGTGGCCTGGATGGGTGTACCCTTCACTGGGTAAAAAACTGGATGAATGGCTGGGGCCAAAGAGTTGTGGTGAACAGAATTAAATCCAGTTGACAGATGGTCACTAGTGGTGTTTCCCAGGGCTCAGTAGTGGGGCCAGTTGTGTTTGATATCTTTATCAATGATCTGGATGAAGGATCGAGTGCAGCCTCAGTAAAGTTGCAGGTGACACGAAGTTGGGCAGGATTGTTGAACTGCTTGAGGGTAGAAAGGCTCTGCAGAGGGATCTGGACAGGCTGGATCGATGGGCCGAGGCCAGTTGTATGAAATTCAACAAGGCTAAGTGCTGGGTGCTGCATGTGTGTCACAGTAACCCCATGCAATGCTACAGGATTGGGGAAGAGTGGATGGAAAGCTGCCTGACGGAACAGGACCCAAGGGGTGCTGGTTGACAGTTGGCTGAATATGAGCCGGCAGTGTGCCCAGGTGGCCAAGAAGGCCAACGGCATCCTGGCTTGTATCAGAAATAATGTGGCCAGCAGGACTAGGGAGGAAATCTTCCCCTTGTCCTCAGTATTGGTGAGTCTGCACCTTGAATACTGTATTCAGTTTTGGGTCCCTCACTACAAGAAAGACATGGAGGTACTGGAGCACATCCAAAGAAGAGCAAGGAAGCTGGTGAAGGCTCTAGTGAACAAGTCCTGTGAGGAGCAGCTGAGGGAACTGGAGTTGTTCAGTCTGGAGAAAAGGAGGCTGAAGGGAGACCATATCATTCTCTATATCTGAAAGGAGGTTGTAGTGAGGTGGGTGTCGGTCTCTTCTCCCAAGTAGCAAGTGATGGGAAGAGAGAAAATGGCCTCAAATTGCACCAGGGGAGGTTTATATCAGATATGAAGAAGAATTTCTTCACCAAAAGGTTTACCAAGCATTGGAACAGGCTGCCCAGGGAAGTGGTGGAGTCATCATCCCTGGAGGTATTTAAAAGACATGTAGATGTAGTGCTTAGGAACATGGTTTAGTGGTGGAGTTGGCAGTGTTAGGTTTATAATTGGACTTGATGATCTTAAAGGTCTTTTCCAACATAAATGTTTCTATGATTCTATTATTGTGCTGTTGGCTCTCAAAGCCTTATTTGAACACAAGGAGAATCTTCATAGAATTGCAGGAAGGATCTCAAACAGAAATAATGTCTATACACGTCAAAATATGTGTGCACACTTCATTCACTACTACCTTTTTCTTTTCTTTTTCTGCTTTTTCTTTTTCCTGATCATTTGCCATACTACAAACTGACTCAATTAATTGTTTCATTACACCTAGATATGTACAGATCTCTAATTTAATTTTAATTCCAATTCAGATACAATCCAGCAAACACTGACAGTCAAATCTTAAAGCTATTTTATAGGTAAAGCAAAATCTGATTTTATTTCAGAGCTCTGTTTATCTTGCTTTCCTTGTAAAGGAATCGTATTTTATCAGGGTGTACCAAAAACATTTAAAAAATATCTATAACATACAACTGAATACCATATATTGGATGATGCTGTTGCCACTGCTAGAGATCTATGCATCGCTTCAACTGTGTCTTTGAAGTATGCATAATCATCATGATCCTCAGCCTAAATCATGCTGACTGGGAGTTATTTACACCCAAGTAAGTCTCTCATTTCATTTTCTATAACCCACTAAATCACTATGTCTCCAGCAACCTGAACAGTCCCCATCCACTTCTTGAAGAGCAGATTCAGATTCTCCTTCAGGTTTCAAATTCTTACGTACATTTTAGATATTGAAAATGGATAATATGCACAGAGCATTAGCAGTTGCTGTAGCTCAAATGCCACTTTTCACATAAGAGTGTGATAGTATCCTCATCGCTCATGTAGAATATCTTTCTCAATGGAATGTTAGATCAGGATTTAAATAATAAAGTCCACATTCAATATGATGTTCTTGTTACAGAATGATATCCTTCTAGCAAAATTAGTTTTTCAAACACAGTTTCCTGCAAGTGTGTATACACAGCGTATGACTCTCTGTGTCCAACTGTGTTTGCATGTTGATCTTATGGGTTGCTTGTCTTCTGCATCAGAATGCACTGAAGTGCTTTTAACCTCCAGCCACACCTGCTCTAACAGCTCTTGTGTCACAGCTCTTTTTTCTGTACTAGCAAAGCAATTAGAAGCAACTATTCTCTCATACAAGAGATTATCATCATCATCATAAGTTATGTTTCAGAAGAGTTTTGCAAAAGACCTACTTAGAATTGGAACAATAATTTTGTTACTCAGCATAGACCTGAATTTTGCTTACTCTGTTGTGACTCCATCAACTTTAACACTTCATGCTACCTGGGGAGTTGCAGAAAATAAGCTGGGAACCAGTGAGGTGACCTACAATTTTCTGTTGTCTGTTTTCTGGTATTTTGCTAATGTTGGCATGGTGATCAACACTGTCATATTGCCTAGATACTTTGTAAGCAGAACAGCAAGAGTGTGCTAAGACTTGCACCCTATATTAAGGAGCAGATATGCTGAATCTCCCCACAGATGGAGCATTTAAATGTTATTCAGTAGCTGGGTTTTTTTTCGAAGAACTTCACATAGACCGTCAACAGAAAATGAATATGGAATGAATATGACTAAATATTAATAGATTTAGTAAAAGTCTGTAATCAGGAACTATCTGACAGAAAACTTTTCTAAGAACCTTCTATACCCATTTTCCTCAACTCCATAATAGGTGATAACACTTGAGCATAGTAATACTGTCTTACAAATTATACAACAAATAATTGTCTTCATGTTGTGGTTTCTTTAAGATCATTACTGACTGCTTGATGGCTATTTGCTTTGATTTAAAGATGTTAATTTTGACCTTGGCATGAGAGTGTACTTAAAATGATCACAATAGCACATGACCATACTCACATTAACAAGACCATATGCTCCCTAATGAAAAGCACTCTTGTTTAATGAGAAAGCTATAGGAAAGCTGTTTTTCATGAAGACCAGATGTTAAAGTTTGTTTCCATTTACCTATAGCTGACAGTTTCAATGTTTCCAGGCTTAAGAACAAAGAAAAGAATATAGAGGCCCAAAATGTGTACAACACCAAGGATAGCTCACAGCTGTAGTAGTGTAAGATTTTATTTCCCTGTTTTCTAGAGGCTTCTGTTTTTATTTCCATGATAAATTCTACATTTAAAATAAATGTTTTAGCCCTCGATGCACTATTCTAACCTTGCTTGTTAGTTTAAAAACTTTATTTACTCCAGACAACAATTTCTTTATTTTCAAAATACAAGCTGAACCCGTTGAACCTGACTGCTGACCAAAGAAGGCAGTCCTTCCTAAGAATTTAATATGGGCTGAAAAATACTTCTGCAATCACGCTTCACTTTTTTCCAGTTTCAGCACAAGCTTTCCCTAAGAGAAGAAAAATCAAATCATTGTAATCCTTAATAAACACACACACGTGCATACTCACATAAAATAAAAGTTAATAATCTCAGCCTTTGCTTTTTAATACTTCCTAAAATCCAGTAGCTATTTGTTGATGGTATGTACTTCACATTCAAATTAGTGGGTATTTGCTGAAGAGATACCACTAAGGGCTAGCTATCATTTGCATATTGAAAGCAAGCAAGAAGGCACAAAGTGTGCAGTCTGAACACCTGAGAATGCAGTTCATACTGTTTCACCGTGGCTGTTTAAAAACACTTTGTCTTTCAAAAGCAAAACTTTTTTTGTCCTGTTACCTAGGCTTTTATCAGTTCTAGAGCAACATGATGGTGTCACTGCACAGTGGAGAGAAAGAGAAAAGCTTTAGTTAATTGCAATGTAATTACTTCTGAAGAACAGGACATGGTTTCCATTCAAAAATCAGCTTTTGACAGGTAATTCAGACATATACTACTAATAACCAGAGACTTAACGTTCCTGTATACAGAGGAAAACTACGTCTGTATAATTTGTAGAATGGAAGATAATATCCATTGACATTATTGCCCTCTTCCCTACAACACCCTGCTGTTTTAGTTTCAAGCAGGTAAACATCTACAACTGGTTTTTCTGAAGGACTGATTCTATCACCACAAAGTATACTATAAACATCCAATATTCCTATTCCAATACCACACAGGAAACTTAGGGGTGTCTTTGACTGTAACCTTAGAACTAAACTGTGCTGGTCTTGCACACAAGCAGAAGTGCATCTGCAAATGGATCTTTACGTCTTGAAAGGAGAAACTGACCTGGCTTAAGCACTTTTATGTCTGATTAACGAGACATCTTTTTCTAAAGATTACGTAACCCCTAATTTAATGTCCTTTTTATTCCAAGCACCCAATGCATCTAATTTCTTGCTTAAAGCAGGAATATGTATTACAACTAAGAACTTAGATAACAATCAAATTATTAGCAGAGAGGACATTAAAGTCCATCAGCTCTTTTTAATCATAGAAACAGAGAATCATAGAATGGTTTGGGTTGGAAGGGACCTTAAAGATCATTTAGTTCCAACCCCCACGCCATGGACAGGGACATCTTCCGCTAGACATGGAGGTTCAAAGCCCCAACCAACCTGGCCTGGCCTGGAACAATTCCAGGGAGAGGGCATCCACAGCTTCTCTGGGCAACCTGTTCTGCTGTTTCACCATCCACACCGTAAAAAATTTCTTCCTTATAACTAGTCTGAATCTACCCTCTTTTCAGTTTAAACCCGTTACCCTTTGTCCTGTTGCAACAAGCGCTGTTAATAAGTTTGTCCCCATCTTTCTTAGAAACCCTTTTCAGGAACTGGAAGGCTGCTACAAGGTGTCCTCAGGGTCTTCTGTTCTCCAGGCTGAACAAGTCCAGCTCCCTCAGCCTTTCCTCATAGGAGAGGTGTTCCAGCCCTCGGATCATTTTTGTGGCCCTCCTGAAGACCCGCTCAGATAGGTCCATGTCTTTCCTGTGCTGAGGGCTCCAGAGCTGGATGCAGTACTCCAGATGGGGATTAAATGAGAAAGAACATCCTTTATGTTTAAGTTGCCACCGAATCATGATACTGTTTTGGACCTGAAGATGCAAACATTACACATAATGACCATAAGTTATTCTTACTTGTGTCTCAAAGTATTTTCATCAACTTAATTTGAGTGTCAGACCTTACTGTAAGTCATATTGGGACATCATGTATGAACAAAGGCTTACCAAAATGAGTAAGGGTTGAAAGTCCAAATCCAAATGTCTAAGAAAGATAAAGGAAAAGCAGCCAATGGAGAAGTTTATTTATTTAAACTAATATTATGTTACATACAATGTAATAAAAGCACATCAAAATGAAAAGGGCAACCAACAAACCTTGTACTGATAGCTGTACCAACTAAGAAATTACTGTGAGAATAATTGCTGTGAAAATGGAAACTTATGCCTTATTTTGGAAGAAGTGACTCACAAAATAACCTTTCACTAAGGGTCCTTACTCCTAAGTCATGAATCTCTTTGTCCCCAGAGTGGGAAACATCATCTTTCTGTGTAGTAATGCATCTGTTGTGAGATTCATTCTGAGAAAAAAATGTATGTTCTCTAAGTATGCAGGCTTTACTCACAATATGCAAACAGCACGCCTTCTGGAATAAGCAAGAGATAGAGTTGAAGAGGGGAAAAAAACCCCCATGCGTATTAAGGTATACAACAGCTAAGAGAAAATGGTAATTCAGTGAAGATTTTGCCCTGGTTTTGAGTCCTTCCTGTACCCACCAGGGCAAGAGAAGCAAGCATGCAGCCTAAAGTATCCACCACTGATAACCTTGTCCTGTATTGCTCAATTATCCCACGTTGTAAATGGCATCAGATTCGTCTGATGCCATTTCTTCTTTGTCTCATGTCAGTACCAGTACAGAGTTGAAGTAAGGAGAGAGGAAACTCATACTGACATAAAGGAACAATTAAAGACTTGGAAAGAGGTTAGTCTTGTAAGAATTCATTAACTTCAAAAAATCACTGTGATTCTGTAATAAAAACTGCCTGTACTTTTTATAGGTAGAAGGCCTTACAAAAATAAAATTTTATTAAACAAAATGAAAAGGTGTTTTAAAAACTTTGTTACTAGGATAGGCTTTTATGAGATTGTAGTCTGGCTAGTGAAATTATTTGAGTGAGAGGATAGTATGTAATAGAACTGCTAAAACCATTTGTCTGTTTTCAGATCAATCTTCAACATCTGTCCAGTAAGGAATGGGTAGGAGGGCAGCTTTGTGGCACAATGCTCGTACTAAGAGAAAATCCCTTTGGCTCCCTATGGCTTAATTTGTTCTTCTAAGAGATCTAAAGGAGCTAGAATTTGGGGGATGAGGACAGATTCTAGAAAAGCCTTGCAAAAGGCTTCATAGCTTATTGTCAAGGAAAAAAAGAGGACTAATTAGACATTGATACAGTTTTTTTTCAATGCCAGGACTGTAAATATGTATAGGGAGGTGAAGGAAGGAGGTTTTGTGTTTCTCCTTGAAAATAAGAGAGTAGAATGGAAAAAGGTAGTTTAAGCATTTTTTTATGATTAAAGGAATACTATCAATCTCTTTAAAAGCAGCATCAGATGGAAATAATACTAAAACTGAAAGACAGTGCTGGCACAAGTACTAACATACGTGAACAGTTTCAGGGTGGAATTCGAAGAAAATTTCTAATTATCAGCTCAGTGAGGTATCGAAATAACTTTTGGTTGTACCTCAAGTTCTACAAACAACTTGCCAGAATTAATAAGGGTTACTGTGCTATATAAACTTTCTGTGCAGGGCATAGATTTTTTTTTTTTTTTTTTTAATAGAAAAGGAAAATAGAGCTAGACTTACCATCCGTATACTTAAATAATTTTGTGTATAATTTGGTAAATCTTTAGTGATATTGTACTACAGATTTAGTTTAGCCTCACTGAAAGTATGGCCATACCAACTGATTTTCCTTGTTGACTTTTGAAGTGTCAAAAGGATATTTCAGAAATGTTTTACTTAATTTAAATTTACGATTTCTTACAAGAAAATCTAAATTTGAATTGTTAGAACCATTTGAAAGAAATACAAAACTACTTCTAGTCTAGAAAATAGTACCAGAGATGTTGCTAATTGAATAAAAAATTTTGTATGGCTTTCCAGGGCGACCCAGTATGATCTTTAAAATTCCACAGCACCAAAAGCTTGTATATGAGCCTCAAAACCTTATACTGCAGTGTATCTGGAGAAAACTTTTACACAACATACATCAGTGAGAACATAAAAATTGCACACAATTATTTCCATAATATGTTAATGCCTAAGTTTTATGTAGCCTTTAGACAATGCAATGAGAAACATGCTTGTACTTAGTCTTTCGTCCGTGTCACAGCTGCTTAGCTACTACTGTCAGGAGTAAAACAGACAAAAGCTGCCCTGAGAGGATGTCTGAAAATTTGTACTTCAGAAGAAGAATCTTGGGGTGAGAAAAAGCTTATGTGATTATCTCCAACATGTGTTATTTAGTGTTTATCAAAGGAAAATCTGAGTTAGGGCTGTGAGGAATATTAAACAGTAGAACAATAGGTTAATGAATGCTGCAGGAAATAGATTTTAAGAGAAGAAATTTTTGTTTCTGTATGAAAAAGTTACAGGAAGGGGAGCACTAGTTCTTAAAGGTGCAAGTACTCTACTTCCAACTTTTTCCAATACAAAGCATGTCAAGCATCAGAAGGAAACTAGAAAGTGTCATAAGACATCTGAAGAGGATATTGGTTTAGTAGCAGCCAACAGCTGCTGTAATCCATCAGAATCCCGGTTCTACAGAACTACAGAAAACAATCTCAGGTACAGTATTGACTCAATCCAAGGAATATCTCCTTAGTGGATGGTATGGCAGCAGAGATAGACTTTTATTCTCCTTACCTTGAAATAAGCCACTTAGCAGGATGACTTTTCCTGTGCCAAGTTCTGTACTGCTATGACTACACTGCTTTTGGTGTGGTACTTGGTTTCTCTGAAGCTAAATTGGCACTCCATACACAGCACTGCAATTTGCAGTATTGGTGGATCAATAATGTGGCTTAAAAGTAAGCCATTTTTCCTCTTCAGGTTTTCCAAGTGAGGACTTGTCTCAGCCGATGACTGAGTCTGCTGTTGTTAAGCTAAGCTCGGAGCGGACATAGAATTTTTTTGGCTTACCAAGGCTTTATCCTTGGTAAGGGATAAATCTGGCTTGTGTTTTCTCCAGACTGAGAAAACTGTCATATTGCTACCTATCTTTATTTGTTTCTGTTACGATTATTATGATATATCCATAATACACTCAAGACTGCTAGAACACTTCTGCAAAAGATAACTAGTATTCTTCCCAGTCCATCTGTGTGATGGACAGTCTTATTATTCTTTCTGTTTGGTAAACTCTTACACAAGCAGAAAAATTGTTAGTCTGTGGTGATGATAAGAGACCTATCCTGTTTCTCTTGAAATCATTGGGATAATACCTCCAGCTAGAGTAAATCAGCGTAGTTCCTTTGCAATCAAAACAATTGACACATACTATCTAAAGAATTGGTTCAACACCTGAAACGTTTAGTAAGAGTGAGGTACTTCTCACAGCAAGTAGGTAATTCTTCTATTATATCAATCAATATTCATATCTTGTAAAGACAGCAAAATGACACATTATTTTTGCCATGTGGCTCTAAAACTGGATTTTTTTCCTTTGTTTACATAGGAATTATTCCATCATTGCTGTGCTTCCAAGGCAAAAGCATGTGTTTTATGGTAGCAAAGGTGTTTTCAGTAAGAGGGACAGGATTCTTAAACATAAACAGAGACCATATAACCACTGAAATGAAGTTTTGAAGACAACAGCTAAGTTAACATCCAGCTTTTGCAAATAGTAACCTGATTGGCTGTGATTCTCTTTAAAGTACTGCTGAGGGAAATAGAGAATTGTATGATCCATCTCATCCCTTATGCACCGCTACATTAGGCATGTTCTCTGCTTGGGGAGGGTATGATGCACTCCTTATTAAAAGTTAAAAAAGTGTCAAATGGTCTAAAAAGATCAGAAAAGATAGGAAGTGTGGGAATAATTTTAGTGGTCTGGGATTTTTTTATATTTTGTTACATCCTGTTGTCTTCGCTGGTTTGGCAACTGGTACTGAGCTAGCTCAAGGGAAGAAAAAACGGCATAATACTTCTGTTTTGCAATATAAAAATTGTGATTTGGAATTGCAATATCATGCCTACTGTGGCAGAACATATAGATGGTGGCCTGAAGATTCAATCTAGGCTAAAAGACAGTACAACTTCCATGTCTATCTGCAAAATTGATTATCTTCTGAAAAATGCCAAGTTTTCTAAAGAAAAGTATTGATGTACTCAAGAGTTCCCAGCAGGAAGAAGGAACAAGCATCGTTTTGTTCCAGTATTTGAAACCACGAATCAATGACATCTCATGGATTTGATAAAAATTGAGGAAGGCGAATCAAATATTTTCAGTCCCTTATCCTTCTGAATGCTCAGAGAATCAATAAATAGGATGCAGAACTGATAAATTACTTAAACTATAGTAAAGGAAGCAATAAGCACTGCTTTTAACCACCTGTGCTTTCAATGTGATGCTTTCATTTATGACTAAGCTGCACTTTTAACCGTATAAAATGATTCTTCTTTCTCTTTTATTGCTGTCATTTTTAAATATAATTACTTGTGTTAAAAACAAAAATAAGGTCATGGAAAATCTGTTCTATTAACGGAATTACTTCTATATAATATTGCTCCCAGATGCACCAAGGGCATCTGGTCATGTCTTTCCTAGCCTTATTCAGGCTGAAATGTTAATAAACTGACAATGCACAGATAGGAAAGATGAGCAACCATGCTGGGGAACAAGTGCTGCAAGAATAGATGCCCAGTCATGGATAACCATGGATCACCATTTCCCTATGTAATGAAAGTAGTGTCACCACTATATAGAATTCAGGTTTTAATGCACTAACAACTTTTCAATTGCAAAACTAGATACGGTTGAGAATCTTCCAATATTTATGATACTGCAGAAGAAAAATTCTGCAGAAATCGTGATTACAATAGACAGTTATAAGGGTGTGACTACCCAGATTTCTGTGTAGCATTAGCTCTACAGCTAATCATAAATACCTCCTTTAGTCTGATTATGGCAGACCGGAGCTCAGTGAAGGCATATTTGCCCTAGGTTTTAGGCTGCTACAGGTTACACTATTGTCTTGCTGCCATCTGCATATTTTCCGAAATTTTGCAAAATTAGAGCATCTGAAACAGAAGTAGATCTTTGTAAGTCTTGTTCTCATAAAGGCAGAGCATTTCAGCTCACTCCTGAGTCTAACAGCAGTAAGACTTCGGCCCACTTCTCCTAAAAATGCCATGTTCTGTGTATATTTATGTGCCCCTTGAGAAATTCTATTTTCATGTGAGACAAGAAATCAGTTAAGTGTACTGTTTTTTAGGTGTACTATATGGAAAGCTGTCCTGAAGATTTCCAAATTATTTGTGGCAATTCTGTTGTGACAGCAAAGAAATATTTTTTTCCTAATAAAAGTTTAACAAAATCAAATTTTGGTCTATAAAATTTCTATTTTAAAATTTTTAAAAATCTAGTAAGAATAAAATTAAACTGTTTCTGGGAAACAATGCTCCAAGAGAACAGTATGTTTTGTCTCTCAGAATCAATTCTTTCAATTGTTCATTTCAAAATAACTTTTGTTTCTAAATTAAATTTTGTCAATACTATAACTTTAAAGGTCAAGTCTAGACACACCAAATCAATGCATAAAAGAAATTATGAATTTTTTTTTTAATGCCTTTACCAGAAAATACGGATATTTTCCATATGTGTTTTTTTCCTGTTCAAATCCATAGAAATTTTGAATTGGAGTTCTAAGTTTCCTTCTTTGATTTTAATCGTGTTCTACACGTAAATATTCCTACAAGGCCTATTTTATTCTTTTGTTTATATGTTTGCTCTTATGTAAGATATTTTGATTCCTTTTCTTCTTACTTCTGCAAGGTTGTTGGCAAACTGTGTGTTAAAATGTAAGGAAAGACATTTCCAAAGATGTCTCTTATTAAATATTTGTAGCATAATAGTGATTCTGAGATATTCAGAAGAGTGATTCCGAGATATTCTGCACGTGGATTGGGGCAATCCCAAACACAGGTACAGGCTGGGTGGAGAGTGGCTTGAGAGCAGCCCTGAGGAGAAGGACTTGGGGGTACTGCTGGATGAGAAGCTCAACATGAGCCAGCAATGTGTGCTTGCAGCCCAGAAAGCCAACCATATCCTGGGCTGCATCAAGAGAAGTGTGGCCAGCAAGTTGAGGGAGCTGATTCTGCCCCTTTACTCCACTCTCATGAGATCCCACCTGGAGTCCTGCATCCAGCTCTGGAGCCCCCAACATAAGAAGGACATGGATGTGTTGGAGCATGTCCAGAGGAGGGCCACGAAGATGATCAGAGGGCTGGAGCACCTCTCCTATGAGGACAGCCTAAGAGAGTTGGGGCTGTTCAGCCTGGAGAAGAGAAGGCTCCAGCGTGACCCTATAGCAGCCTTCCAGTACCTGAAGGGGGCCTACAGGAAGGATGGAGAGGGACTTTTCACAAGGGTGTGTAGTGATAGGACAAGGGGGAATGGCTATAATCTAAATGAGGGCAGATTTAGATTAGATATTAGGAAGAAATTCTTCACCATGAGGGTGGTGAAACACTGGAACAGGTTGCCCAGAGAAGCTGTGGATGCCCCCTCCCTGTCAGTGTTCAAGGTGAGGTTGGATGGAGCTCTGAGCAACCTGGTCTAGTGGAAGATGTCCCTGCTCATGGCAGGGGGGTTGGAACCAGATGATGTTTAAGGTCCCTTCCAATCCTTACCATTCTATGATTCTATGATATCAGAGAACAAGTTGTTGTCTACTACCAAGGCAAGGTGTCTTAGGTAACTCTTACCTGTAGCTTCTATTTTTCTTTTAAATTGCACTGCTAAAAATATTCAAAAAATCCTACAGGTACTAAACATGTCAATTTAAGTTTCAGTTCCTAAACTTTTCAGAGGCTTGTTAATACTTCATTACAGAATTAAGAATCTGTATTTGTTTTGTTCATATCTAAACAGAAATATGTAATTGGACTTAGTGAATTTAAGATTGCCATTCACTAATTATCCAGATATCCCTAGCATGACAGCCTCTCTGCACAACCTGTAATTTGCATTAATTTTGAAAGCACTCAGAGTGCTTTCCTACTATCCCAACACGGAGAACAATAATAACAATGCTGAAGCAGTCAAATAATTTTAAAAAATAGAAATCAGTAAGGATGAAGAAATTTCTTTCTACAGCTATCAAAACATTTTTAATACTGATGATTCTTTGGCTCAGGAGAGAATTCTACCACATGTAGCGGTAAGTGAACAGACTCTGAATTTCTCTATTGAATTTTCTTGCCATTTACACTGAATCTTCTGCATAACTTTGCATGACATACCCATGTGAAGATTGTCACATCATTGGACAGGGACTAGCAGAATAGGTCCAGGATGAAAGATAAAAGCTGACTTTTTCTTGCTTGTGGTGGAATTTTCTGTACAAACTGTCAATTTAATCTTTTCTCACCTTTTCTTTATATTCAATCTCTGACTGACCTGAATTGGTTTCATTCTGCCTCTTTTCCTCTACAGTGTGTTTCTAATTGTGTCTGGGAAAGATACACAAGCTTTTCTGGATCTTAGGAGCTCTAGCTATTAATATATGCACAGGGGGTGGCAGTGTTCCTTTTCAAACAGCAGAAATATTATTTAGATTTTCAATACAAATTCCATAATTTTTGCTTTATTCTAGTGGAGTTCAGTTATACTGGCCGTTCTTACTGATAGAAATTATTTTTTGCAATGCTACTGTATTTAGTTTAAGAAAAGGGTTTACTTCATAGTGTAAAAATTGTTCTGCTGTCAAATAATTTTGACTAGGGGAAAAAACACATGCTTCAGATAGACTGATAATTTCTTGTCTCAATTTTCAGATCTGTTAGTTGCCTAATTCAATTAAAAAGATAGAAAATGAACAGGGAATCCAGGAGTCAATATTTTACAAAATAAAGTTTATCATAAGAAAGAGACTGGTCAATGAGCTCTTTATCAAGAAAGTTAAACATACTTTTTACCTTTGTTAATAAACTGGAGTGCCCTGTGACATCCTGGAAAAACACAGAAAAAAAAAAATTACTATCCTTCCTTTTCAAGTGTTGACACTTGGAGATGTAGAATATTTTCTAGGTTGAGTAGAGATGATGAGAGCCTGTAAGTCATTCTGGAAATTCTAGAGGAAGTTGCTTACCCTTGGATTTAGGAATATAGCTTGAAGTTTCTAAATATTTTGTTCAAAGGAGTGAGGGCAAGCCAGGAAGCAAGTCTGTAGAAAAAGAAGAACAAAAGCAAGATACCAGACTTCCAGGTCTATGACTTAATAATCACAGTGGTGTTTCACTGGAATTAACATTGAGGTTTAGATAAAAATATTTATAAATACACTGTTAGAAGTCTGTTGAGCCTGCACAGATCAGCATTCTGTAATGTTCATATGTAATAAAAATGATGAACAGAGCTGAGCCAGGTTGAACACTCAATTCTTTCTGAATTCTTTTGTGTGTAAGAACTTCTGGAGAAGTAGCAAGAAAATCCCCGCCAATATTACAGCTGTTTCAATCATTATTACTTGATAAATATATGTGCAATGAGTTGAAATTATCTTTCCACAGGTGATGGTTCAGCCCACAATAAGCAAGCTCGGTCTTTAATTAAAGTTGTCCAACACTAGCTCTATAGTATTCAGTTCTCAAACAATAGTTTTTCAATCTGAAATTTTCTACCGACACTTTCCATTTTGAAAATTCTGTTTCAGGCTAGTGGGATTTCAGTTGGACAGAAAGAGTCTGGCCATGTCTGAACATTTTTTAAAAACAGGGAGGAGAAGAAAGAGTATGACGGATAACCATATTAAGACATGTCCTCTAGCTTCTATGCGTTGTATGAAACAGATGTGTGATGAAATATTAGTTTGATACAGACATAGAGCAGGTTGTGGGTATGAAAGATACAGTAACAGTAGAATATTATTAATACAAACACTTTCTGTTAATAAAACTAGGAACTAGAAATCTCTCTAATCAGTGTTTAATTCACGGTCTTTTATTATTGAGAGATCTTCATCTTAGGAAGGGCATTAGTGCAAGGCTTAACATAGAAGTAATACAGATCAATGGATTAGCCCTTCAGGAGAGGGACTAATTATTTTAATGAGAACATTCTAATTAGGCAGGTTTGAGTTGATGATTAAAGAATCTTGCATCCTTGGAATTTTAATGAGGTTTTCATTGAGTAAACATGATAATGCATGAAGAAGGTATCGTATCTCTGTTAAAGATCTAAGATGCTCTCTTTGGAATGCCTGAAAAAAATAATGGAAAAGACTTTGGTGACATCCTGAATTCTACGTGCCAGGTGTTGAGTTTATAAACTTTTAGACAGAAGACCCAGGAATTGCATCCACTATTCTGTCTGTGTGCTACAATTCATTAATAATACAATTGTGATAGAAAACAAGGATTTCTATATTAAAAAGAACTACCCAAAATCAAATTCTCTCCTATTCAGTGAAGCATTTGGGTGATCTAATTTCACTCTATTTAGAGAAAAATTATATTTGCAGAATAATTTCAGAAGTGAGATGCCAACAAACTTTATTTATTCTTAGATATGAGATTATATGGGAAGTGAAGGGAAGGGAAAGTGTAACATAATTGAACATTTTTGCATTAAACATCTAAACTAATCAAATCATGACATAGTAATGCTCCAATTTCTCATATTTTGCTCATTGACACCAGTGATCTAAGTAAATAATTGAAATGGGGTTTTGTGAAAATTTAATAAAAAAAACCACTTCTTGTAACCAAGGTAAAGGTTGATAAATTCACTTGTATTCTTTTTTCCCTCCAGTTGCTACGTAGTTTATGGTTAAAGACACTACAAAAAGGATGTTGATCCAATAAATATCCTGAACTTCGTATGTCTGAATATTAGGTTTCATATTGCTTTTTCTGTTGTATTACTCCCTGTACTTCATTCTGGCTTTTTGCCAATCTGTTACAGTACCTATCGAAAAGGCATACCAAGCATGCATAGACAATTTGAATTGCACTTTCTAAAGTAACATTCTTTTAAGGGACCAGTTAGAATAGTAAGAAGCAGCATAATAAGAAAACATGCAGAAAATAATTTTCTGATTATAAAATATTTTTAGGATATTAAAGTTTACTTTACTTTTCCTGGGTTGCATCAATGCATTTTGCATGCTGAAGGTTTTTTCCACCAAAAAAAAATGTGTGACAGGATGTACTTAAAACCAAATAGCCAATGATGGTTAGGCTACTCACCTATGTCCTGTTTTGGTCTGGGACTTTCTGGTGCTGCCTGGCAGCTGCTGGCAGGATGCCAGCGCCCACCACCCAACTCTGGGAAACTCAGTATCAGGTTTTGTATATTTAGTTTTATTTCTCTTATTAGTAATATTATTATTAATGCTATTAGAAAAGTTGTTTTAATATTAAATTTGTAAGTGTCTCTCCATTTTCTTCCTTCTTCCCTTCCGGTGGTGGAGAGGGCAGGGGTTAATAGAGAGCATCTGCCACTTGCTGCCCTGCTCTAAATGGTTACAACCTAAAATATAAGAAACCATGGTTCAAATCTATGGAATTTGCAGATCTCCTTATTCCAGTGGATATTTTAGACACTAAGGGTCTCTCTTCACATGCAGACATGTTTTGAAATAAGTCACCCACATTTCTTTACATCTAACATCAATAGGTATACATGGCATATATTTTTTGTCAGTATTTCCATCACTGAGATTTTGAAACCACAAAAATTGGATCCATCACAGCTCATTTCAAAATGTAGCGTAGATTTTGTGAGTAATACAGTAATACATTGATCCCTTGCTATTCTGATGTTTACACTTTGAATTAACCATTGTTTTACAAATAATTTCAGAATATATTTTGAATTATAAAGTCCAACTACTCTCATCAAGTTATGTCTGATCATGGGTTAAAAAAGGGGGGAACCTCATCACGGTTTTCCAGTACTCAACGGGTAGCTACAAGAAGGACAGAGGCTCTCCCTTCACAAGAAACCACACAGAAAGAACAAGGGGCAATGGGTTCAGGTTGCACTGGGAGAGGTTTCATCCTTGTATTAGATAGAAATTTTTTACAATGAGAACAATCAATCACTGGAACAACCTCCCCAGGGATGTGGCGGAGTCGCTATCACTAGGGGTTTTCAAAACCTAAGTGGACAGAGTGCTAGATAATCTCATCTAGGCTCCCTTTTCCATGAAAGGTTGGACCGGATGATCTTTTGAGGTCCCCTCCAACCTAGGCCATTCTATGATAAAAATAATTTTATTAGTTATTAGACTGATGCTTCCTTCTGTCACTAAAGTCTCATATGAATTCGGAAAAACAGACTAAACTCCTGTTGAAGTACAAGGCAGTATGGATGACATTAAAAATTTGGACCAACGTATTATTCATTTTGCTGGTTTTGAGCTGAACAAGTAGCCATATGCTGGGTTAATATCATAGCAATGTGCAGGAGGATGGAAAAACAAAGCTTTCAGAACATTTGTCTGCTTTGAGTATTACCAGCAATTAACACTAATAGGCAGAACTTATTTCACTTGTCCAATTTTTGCTGTAAAATTGACCTGGTTTTCATCCTAGCACAGTACTTCCCCATACTTCTGTTTTCATTGTGAACTTCCATGCTTGCCCAGCTCTGAGATTTTTTAACTTTGTTAAGTGCCATAAGAGGTAACTCCTTTTTAAGAAGCCCAAGATAACCACATTTTGCGCAAAAAGGACATGCTTCAGGCTGTTTAATTTTGTTTCAAGAAAACCTATTGTAGCTAGAATTTTCAGAAAAAAAATTAGGTCCAGTCCATTATGAATATAAGAAACCTGCTCAAAATTGTTCAGGTTTTGAAAAGAAAAAAAATGCCTGTTGTATTATACAAAGCCGCTGAATGAAGTACAAATAATTAAGAGAAAGAAGTTTGAGTTCATCCAGTAAAGATCTGGAGGAGTTTGGATTTACTTAATGACTGCCTTTAAGATTCTTTATTAATTTTAATTATTGATATTTCAGATGGAAGCTTTGCATCCAGTATACAATCACTATTTTCTGATTTGGATGCCTCCTAATTTCTTTGTTACTCTCAGAGGTTATGTTGAATAATGAAGGAGTTTAGCAATTCTTGAAATGAAGGAGGTTTCAAAGGTATTTTTAGTTAGGGGGTCATCTTTCTATTTTGTGTCACGTTTCTTTTCCCTCATTCTTTCCAACAATGAGTGAAGGGAGAAAAAAAGCTCCATATGTGGATTGTCAGCCATTAACGTACTCCCTTAGAATCAAAGTGATAGACAGAGTTGGTTTCAGAATGATTTTGAATTATTTGCGTCAGCAAAAAAAGTTCTAAACAAGTTTTGCTACTCCTCAGTTTTTATATTGGGGGAGTAATATGGATATTATCTGTCAGTTCTTCAGTAAAGAAGCAGTTATAGTGTTATACTATACTTAATTTGAGAGATGGGGAAGATTTGGATTGTAGATGTACTGAAAAGTAGAGGGAAATTTTATCATCAAAGACAGAATATAATGCGAGGATGAATAACATCCTGCTAATCCTTGGAGGATTAGCCTGGAAACAGTATTTTATGTAATTTCATTTACAAACTACGACAGTAAGGATAGGGTAGTGTTGATAAAATGTATTGGTGGCAGCACCCATGTGGGATGAACTGAATGTCATAGAGGAAGCAAGGCGTAACCCAAAAGTAAAAGAGATGGAGTGGAATTCTTTTATCAGCATACCTGGTAAATAAAATATCTGGTATTATTTAAGATTTCATCAGGTAGAAAAAAGGGCTGCAATGTACTTTTCAATATATAGATGATGTTTAGCGGCCAGTATAATATAGTGAAGAATATTAAAACAAACTTGGGGTCTACTAGTGAAAGTATTTCAATCAGAAGTTTTCCTGGTATTACAAAAATCACTGATAAGACTTCATTTTAGGCTCTCATTAGCTCTAGTAGAGAAGCTGAATTCAAAATAAATCAGGTATGGGGCATGACTACTAAAATGATCAGAAGAAAGTAGAAGCTGCTACACAAGTTGTAACTGGAAAAATTTTGTCTGTTTAGCCTGGCAAAATAATGGTTGATAGAATGAGGGAGAAAAGATTACTGTCCATAAACATGACATAGTAGGTAAACACCATGAGGTATTACCCATGAATAAATTTAGCTAAAGTTTTATAATGTTATACAAAGTTTCTTAATCCTAGGAGCAGTGATTCCCTGGAATCACAGCCTTCATTCATTATTATAAGGGAAAAATCCTAAATTATACCTTCTGAGCTGAAATTTAATAAACTGAGATATAATTTCTGTCTGCAACATCTAAAACAGCAGCGTACCAGTTTAATGAATAGAAGAACCTGTCCTGATTTCCAGTAATCCCTGCCAAACTCAGTTTTCCCACAATTCTAAGATAAATCATGTAACCAGTGTAGGGAATAACTTTTAGCTCTTTTTGGAATCACAGATTATTTCCACAAAATGGTAGAATTCTTGATAGAAGATTCTTAGATTTTAAAATCAAATGGTAAAATTGTGAATTAATATCAAAAGAGAAACAACATTTCTTTCTTATTGGAGTCTAAAACTGGACATAGTACTCCAGATTCAGTCTCATAAGACTCTAGTAAAGTGCAATAATCACTTCTCTCCACTTGCTGGCCACACCCCTGCCAATGAATCCCTGTATGTTAGACTTCACCACCCCTTACAACTCACCTTTACAAGGGTGCACTCCTGATTCACGTTCAATTGCTTGTCTGCCACCAGATCCTTTTCTCCAGAGCCAATATCTATCCAGTTTATACTGCTGCATTGTATCATTCTGTCCTAAACACAGGATTTCTCATTTTACCTGAATCTTCAGCTGGTTGAGAGCCTTGTAAACGGCAGCCCTGCTCTCCAGTTTACCATCCTCCATTCAGCGTCATCAGTAGACTTGCTGGTAGTTAGTTTTCCAATCAAATCCATTTTCTTTATGCCCTTCACGCTACTTAAAAATTTAATTTCCAGATGAGTTTTGAACTTCTTAATTCTGCCTTTGTATATCTATAGGAGGCTTATAGTTTGTTCTTGGTAGCGTGCCTCCATTGTTGCAAGTGAATATACATATGTGTACATTGTATGCATGTGTGTGTCTATATATGTGCATATACATGTGTACATGTATCTAGACCTATCTCAGGGAAGTAGAGATTGCTGTGATGGAAGTGTTTAAAATGCTGATAGATCAGGCCAGCTTCAAAAAAAATTTTTACTGGATTCAAGTCAGCCTAATATTGAGTATCTCCTTAGTAGTGTAGTTATAATTTCTGGTTGTCTTAGGCTTCTGCTTTGGCTACATCAAGGCCATAACAGTTCGCTTTTGCATTGGAGCTCAGCTACAACTTCACCAATCATCTAGTCTGCTTCTGATTACACCTGTACATTTTCTTGTACAATGGAGCAGAGTTTGTCTTTGAAAATCAGTCATCTCTCCTTTGCCCTTCAAAGCTGTCTCCCACAGATCCTGTCCACTACTTTCCTGAACAAGCTGAAGTTTGCTTTCCTGAAGTCCTTTAATCTGCTACTCTTCTACCTCACTTTTCTTGGCTTTCCTTGCTTTCCTTAGCTTCCCTCGCTTTCCTTTGCTTCTTAAATTCCACCACCTCATGGTCTCTAAGGCCAATGAGGCCACTGACTGTTACAAAACCCTCAGCAAGTCCTTGCCTAAATTATGAGTACCTGTCCAAAAGCTGTATGCCCATGTTAGTGCAGCACCACATCTAAGCCTCTCGGAAGGGTTTACAAGCCAGGTCTCTCACCACAATGGTCAGTGGGCTTCTGGAAGAAATCTGACTTGGATCACTCTCTTGCATTCCCCTAGTACATGGAATGTTAAACAGACCCTAATGTTTAAGAATTCAGTTTGGTGACAAGATGTTTGGTGACAAGATATAGGAATGTCATTCTGTATTTTTTTATCCAAAGCATGTTTGAGTATGCTAGAACTACAATTACATTAGATATTTGCAAGGAAATTCTAAAGATGCTGGGCCAGTATTTGGCCAGTTTTTACATCAGCATGTTTATATTGGTTTAGATAAAGCAATGTAAAAAAGATTGCAAATGTCAATCAGGGCATTCACTTAGTAAATCTGTGCATCTCACAGACTATTTTTATATAGAGAGCAGAAGGTTTTTGTCAGCAGAAGAAACAGGTTACAGTTCTACAGTATGATTTGTGGTGAGATCAAGGGCATCCCGTTAGAAACAGTTGAAGGAAAATATTATATTCTTTACAAAACAACCACCAAAAAAACCCCACAAATGACCAGAGGAAAAAAGATTCACGTAAGTTCCCTAAAAACCCTAGAATTCTTGTCGCAGACATAAAATCAATTTCTAAATTGACACACAGTGTCACAAGGTGTATTTATCTAGAGACAGAGGAATTGCATAAGTATAAAATTACTGGAAAATAAAGCCTCGTAGGAAACACAGTATCTCATCAGAACACAAGAAGCGTAAACACAAAATTTTGCATGTCATTATCCTGTACCACTGAGGACAGCTACCAATTTAACAAGACAATACTAATACAACTGCAGCACAAATGTGCCTCATGTTATGATTTTTCAGAGCTTAAAATTAAAGAGATTTCTACACCTACACCTTAAGTATATTTTAAAATATATTCCCATAAGAAAAATTCTTATATCTGCACAGAGCTTAATCAAGAGTTGTATACCAGTTAAGAAGGCTGAAAACAGAGGGGAAAAAGAAGGGGGGGTAAGTAAAGAAAAATAATAAACTGAGCAAGTTTTGTGTGTTTTTTATTGTGATAAAAACAGTCTTAGCTTGAATTTCTTAGCCCAAATATTTCAACTACTATGTAATTATCCTAGAATTTTATGGATTATGATCTGCAATCTTTCTCAATACATTTAATAATTATCATGAAATGGTAAGTGTTTACTCAAGTGAGGCATCCATTGAGAATTGGCCTAATAAGTAGATATTTTGACCTCCTTTTGTTTTATTTGTATCCAATCAAATGTGGAAAATCAAATTTAAATTCAGTGTGGAAAAAGTAAGTAATTTCGTAGGATAACTATTGTCACAGAGATGGAAGAAGAACCTGCATCATCTTCTTGCCCTTAAAGTATCAATCTGTCAGCAAGTACCTATTAGATAATTACTTCAGGATTGTTTGCATTTTTTACAAATAATACAAACATTCTTTAAAAATATATACATATCAAGCAGGAGAGGAATGAGTTCAAGAACAGAACAAATTTGTGCACTTTTTGTATTAATGGAGAAATTATTTATTACTCATTAAAAAGCTATTAGTAAAACATGGTTATTTATGACACGTAATAAGCACCATGCTGCTAAACAGTTTGCAATAGAAATTAGAAAGTAATAATATTTATTAGTTGGAAAGTAATCTGAATTAATCTAAAACAAGTGTCTTAAAATGTTTAGCATAGATTCCATTTTAGAGGGATGAGAGTTGAAACATTTTGATTAATCTGTTTTTAATGAAAATTAAAGCATTTGCATGTACTCTGCTTCTGTTGATAACTCCTGTATCAGTCACTTAGATAAGAGTGTTGTCTTAAACCCCTAAACAAGGGAGCACTGTCAATTACTGTCCCCCACACATCTAATCTCACCTGTAGGTCTCCAGTTAGTAATGCTGTGGAAGAGTTTTCCCTATTAGCAAATAAATCTTAATAAATGTATTTTGTTAATAAATCATTTATAGTTATGGACTTTTTGGGATGGGCAAAAGCTCCGAAAATTTGATTTACATGTAAAATTCAGCATTGAGCTTTGCAGTATTTTCCTTTGGGACTGAGGAGGTCACCTTTTTTTTTTTTTTTTTTTTTTTTTTTCTTTTTTCCTTACAGTATAGGAGCCTTACTGCACAGTTTTCTTAGAACCTTACAGTGTGAAGGTTACGGAATGCTATCACAGAAACAGGTATTTAAGCTTTATGAAGATTAAAATGGGATAAAGTACATTGATATAAAATCAGTGTAGTTGATTATATTGGGTTTGCATGGCAAATTTTTGGTAGCAGGGGGAGCTGCAGGGGTGGCTTCTGTGAGAAGCTGCTAGAACCTTCCCCTTTGTCCGATAAAGCCAATACCAGCTGGCTCCAAGACGGACCTACTGCTGGCCAAGGCCGAGCTCATCAGGGACAGTGGTAGCACCTCTGTGATACTGTGTTTAAGAAGGGGAAAAGAAATCTGCAGCAGGATAGAGGAGTGAGACTATGTGAGAGAAACAGCTCTGCAGACAGCAAGGTGAGTGAAGAACGAGGGGATGGAGGTGCTTCAGGCCCCAGAGCAGAGATTCCCCTCAGCCCGTGGAGATGACCATGGTGAGGCAGGCTGTCCCCTGCTGTCCATGGAGATCCATGGCAGAGCAGATATCTACCTGCAGCCCAGGGAGAACCCCACACATGAATGCCCAAAGGAGGCTGTGACCCTGTGGGAAGCCCACGCTGGAGCAGGCTCTTGTCAGGACCCGTGGAGAGAGGAGCCTACACTGGTGCAGGTTTTCTGGCAGGACTTGTGACCCCACGGGGGGTGTACATTGGAGCATTCTATTCCTGAAGGACTGTACGCTGTGGAAGGGACCCACGCTGGAACACTTCATGCATGGAAGCAAGTGAGAAGGACTCACATTGAAGAAGTTCCAATGGAGGACTGTCTCCCATTGGAGGCACCTCACGCTGGAGCAGAAGAAGAGTGTGAGAAGTCCTCCCCCTGAGGAGGAAGGAGCAGCAAAGACAATGTGTGACAGACAGACCGCAAACCCCATTCCCTGTCCCCTTGCGCCACTTGGGGGTGGGGAGAAGGTAGAGCATTCAGGAGTAAAGTTAAGCCTAGGAAGAAGGGAGGTGTAGGGGGAAGGTGTTTTGAGGATGTGGTTTTATTTCTCATTTCCTTACGCCGATTTGTTTCGCAGTAAATTAAAGTAATTTCCCCAAGTCGAGTCTATTTTGCCCATGACTGTGACTGGTGGGTTATCTCCCTGTGCTTATCTCGACCCACAAGCCTTTCGTTATATTTTCTCTCCCCTGTCCAGCTGAGGAGGGGGAGTGATGGAACAGCTTTGGTGGGCACCTGGTGTCCAGCCAGGGTTAACCCACCACATTGGTTAAATTATACTTTAATTTCATCAGTTCATTTAATTAACAGTAGATTTAAAATACATTGTTTAGCCAAGAATAGGGCCTGTATGGAATTCTTCAAATAAAATACGAATTCTGAAAAACTTTGGCAAACCTTAATAGTTAGCTTAATCACCTAGAATTATGTCTCTGCCTTGCTTCTAACTGCAATAGCTGTGACTTGGCTAATTATCTTAGTCCTACACTCATATGTAATCATGAGCAGGATCGTGAAGCCAGGTAATTCCCACATAAGTTCTTTAATTGGTTAGTGATGGTTTTGGCCTTTTCATAGTTGTTTGGCAGTTCAAGCATGTGTTCAATGTAGCAGATTTTTAGGTTTAATTTTCTTTCCCGCCTAATAGATGTGAATCTGCATCTTCTACCTCCCATGAAAGGACCACTACAAACAACCTATATGCAACTCTTGTTGGAGCTGTTTGCTTGCAAAAAAGGAAGCCAAGATTGACTGGGCCCAGGGGAAGTACTAGACCATAGCCTGGTTTAGCATAGAGAGGTATAAACATAACTGCAAAAATCTCAGTTGATTAGCTTAAATGATAGGGTCTCGATGATGTGTTTGTATTAAATAGCTATTAGGTGGAATACATAAAACTGGGAACAGGACAATAACTCTCAAAGGAGAGTCAGATGTACCACAAAATTCTACTTCCATTAGCAGACTTCAGCTCCCAGGACTCCTGTAGTCCTGACTGTCCAGTAGCACAGTTTAAACAGGAGGGACGGAGAACAGCTGCTTCTAGCACCATTTAATTCACTGGGATCAAGACAGTTTCATGGTAAGTACAAGCTTTGGTCTGAGCTATCTCAGATGAATAAAAAGAAGATGAACCCATATTTGATGCTTTCTGGCAAATTTTTAGAACAATTTCCTTCAAATTCAAAGTATTGTGCCAGTCATCTTCTGCTACTTCCTGTTTTCTGTATGTAATAAGTTTATTCGAATTTGAGTTGCCTTAGATCATAACAGATATACTCTGAACAGTGAAAGAGAATGTAAGTGATTTAAGGGGGTTTAAGCTAGCTTGCTCGATGTTTTTGTGAAGGTAATTGGCAGCATTCACGCAGTTAATATGTATTAGCTGGAAGACAGTAATTATAACCAGTTAGCAAAGAGCCAGTGAGTGTATTTAATCCTTTTTGATCTAGCAAGTTACCCTGAACCACACTGGTTCATCATTGCAAAGAAAGAGAACTCAAGGAGAGCTCTTAGACCTCAGAGAGAAACTTCCGCTGGTGGGCAGAAGTTAAATGAGACTGGCTAATTATCTATTTTAGCTATCTATATACAATTATCTAATTATCTATTTTATCTATTATCAGCTGGCCTGGCCTTTCTCAGACTGCACCTGTGTTGCCCTACTCTGCTTCCACAAAAAGCTGAACTGGCCATCTCAGCCTTCCCCTAGTTTACATGCCCAGGGTACAGTAGAAAAACTTTTAGTTTCTTTGTGGGAGTCACCTGATCCTACTGCCTTGCCCCAAAGTACTTTGTGCATTACAAGGCTAAGGATTCAGTTCAGACTGACAATTCTCATACTCGGCCAGTTTTTGCAATACCACAAAAATTCGTGTGTTCTTTAAGCACTTACTTAACATAGAAAAAAGGCAAGACTGGAAAAATGTTGATTTAGTTAAAAGACGATGAAGCATAATTATAAGCAAACTATTGTTCTATGAACGTGACTTATCTCGTTAAATTAATTAATCCAAAGGAAGGAGTAGTTCCAAGTCAGATCTACAACTACAAAACAGATTTTCCAACATAATAATTTTCAATTATGTTCAGAGATCTAGTTCCTAAAATTAACTCTTTTGTGACATTTCTGGATAAAATAATTTTAATAATGAATTTTCTTAAAAATTATTAGAGACAGGAAAAATGTTATCTCTATGCGAAGATGAGGTATTCAAAAAAATACCCAAAACAAACAAAAAAACCAAACCACCCAAAAGACCAAAACAACGAGAAGGAACAAATAAAAGAGGTGACAGCTATAAATCCACCTTTACAGAAAGGCCAGAATAAAGACCAGTTCCAATGCAGACTTATCCAAAGCTATAAATTGTAAACCTAGATATCACAAATCCAGTGTGTCAGATACACACTTTTTTCTGTAAGGTAAACTAACTTGGAAGTAACTTCTTCACTACCCATTTCTGGAGGTTTGAGAAGAGAATCAGTCTTAAATTTTGGTCAAAATGATCTCATATAAGCAGTTCTGCAAATGAGTAGGTGTGAACTTTGGAAGTAAATCCTACCAAAATAATTCAATAGGACAGGCACGCAAATACTTAATTATCAGCACTGGGCCTGGTATTTAAGCAATTTGGATTTGCAAATGATCATATAACAATTTCTGTATCTATATGTATACTGTTTTAAGTGAACAAGAAAACAAAGATGAAAGCTTTAAAGTCAGAGCTTTAAAAGTTAGAAAACACGTAGTGCATATATTTTTTAAATACATCCCTATCCCCATTCTATCTATATCTTCTGTTTTACTGGTCCCCCCAAATCCTTCCCTATTTCTCTTTATTCTTTTTAACACCTGTAACAAATTCTAGTAAAAGTATACCCTATTATAAGATTCTCTGTTTCCTCAGCTGACACTTTTAGTTTTCCATCAGTCTCAACCCAGCTTTTCTTCCTTGTTCATCTACATTTTCTCAATCACTCAGTCCTGGTACTAAAGATATCTTCCAAGTGATATACAGCATGACAATGTTTTGACAATTTATTTAATGCTTAAATAAAAATAAAAGGCAGAAATAGGTTTACATAATAGAAAATGAAAGGCCATAGTCTGTATTACCTTCTGACAAATCGCCTAAGAAACCTACCTGAATTGTACCAGAATTTTTATATATATCAAATCACTATAAAAATAACCAACAAAACTCAAGACAGTTGAGGACATCAGTCTTCAAAATTAGGAATTTCTGATATCCCATTAAAACTCAGATTTTTGACTTACATAAAGTTTAATGACATTTAAACAGAAAATCCAATTCCCAGCTTTTCAGAAATCCCATTGTACCATGCAGTCATGGAAGTTCATTTGTCAAAAATCCAAATAATCGAGTGATTATACTGCAATGTCTTTGAAACCACTCACATGACATTACTGTGTTAGCATACATATTTGCTTTTCATTTTTTCCCTCTCTGATTAGATTATTATGTATAAGTAGTAATAGATGTATTTTCATTATAAAGGCCTTCTTTCCTCATTGTACAAGGAGTGGATCAAACATGATGTTATATCAATTATTTCATTGTAAAGTGATACATAACAATATGCATACATCTCATAACTTTACAAATTGATCTAGATATTGAGGAGGAAAAAACCAGAAAGCTGTGCTGTCATTAAGCAAGTATATTCCAGAGATTCTTTACTGCCAACACACAGAGCAAGTTCACTTGTATCTCAACCAGTGAAACCAAACATTAAGTACAACATGGCTAAAAATAGATGATGATCTAAATGCATGATTATTTTAAGAAAATTACACAACACAGAGAAGTGAGAGGTGAGCTTTGAGCAATTATAGAGGTATGATTGCATTGAGTGGACCTGGAAGAAGGAGGGTTTGGATGTTTCTGTGATTCTAACCTGTTTAAGTCAAAAGAATAATGCAGAATTTCATTTTAAATTTTAATTTCTTTAAAAAATAAGTACTTTTTGAGAATATAAACCAGAAGAAAATAAGCTAGGTCATTATTTGTGCACTTACGTCATTATTAGTGAAGATTTCAGTTATAAAGATAATGCTGATTTCTTGAATCACCAGAGTTGCATAGGCAATGTGAGAAAGAAGAGGGCAGAATTTCAAACTAATGACACTGAACAGCTATAAAAATACAAATGGAAAAAAAGGTCTTTAGAATTTTTATCAACAAGATATGTAAGACAGAACAGATCTAGCTTGCCTTTTTTGCATCTGAGTTTCAATGTTGTATCAAATAAAAGCCAAAGCAATGGTTTTCCTGTCAACTGAGCAAATTTTATTGCAGTTCATATCGGTGCAGTAGCCAGAGAACAAACAACACAGTTCAAAAAAACCCACTTTCCAAACTAGAGAGACAATTTATCAGCTTTCTTGTCATCAGTACTAAGTAGCATACATTTATTCTTCATCTTACACTGAGGAGAAAAGTTTTCCTAAGAAGAAACATATCTATAACAGGTGTTATATTATGACACAAAATGGATTCTTGAGGACACAATATACAGAACTCTTGATTCAGAGAAATCTGTGCATGTGTTTCTGTGGACTGAAAAACATTGCTTTTTGCATGGTTATATATTATCAAACAATGCTTCATTCAAATTCAGACCTTCATCTTATATATTTACATTTAGGTAGCACATACCTCGGTCTACTCTGTGCTTTTGAGACGAGAATATTTACCATCTTTGAAAAACTGACATTTCAAAAATTTTAGTCTATTCTCTATGGTTTGCTGTGAGCCAAAGGAAAAGTGTTATTTCAGTATGTTCACACTGTGATTTGTTTGCTATCATGTTCATACCAATGAAATATGTCTTCTGTTTATAAACCTTCAAATAATCAGAAATAAAAGTAAAATAATTAAATTAAATCTCATTGTCTTTTATAAATGGAGATATATAAACCACCTCCTCTCTAGGTTCTTAATGTGCAACATGACACAATTTGGAAAGAAAGATCTGATCACCAATTCTTGGCTTCTGTTCTCTCTGTTGCTGGCTGCTGCAGAATGGAGTGTTTTCAGCAGGCAAAAATTGACAGAAATACATAAGCTATGTTGGCAAGCAAATTCACACTTGGCCTTTACCAGTCGGTGCATCAAGCTGATAGCTGGCCAAAAATAAATTACAACAAAACAAAAAAAGTACTCAGAAGAGGAAAAAACCCTTCACACATGCCTCCTGCCACACATGTATATATGAGAGAGAAAGAGGTGCAAACTCAGAATTGGAACTCTGACAGAAAGGGAATAAAAATAGTATTAAAATCTTTAACATTTTTTCTCCCATTTTGCAGACTCCACTGTCACCTGTTCCACTCTAGTCAGACACAGGTTTCCTCAGTTAATACCAAGTTCATTTGCTCCCCTCAAAGGACCTTGTTTTCTACATCACCTTGGGCATTAAGATATTTTTTTCTTTTTTTCCTGGAATGCTATATGAAGCTGCAGGGAGCTGCAGAATATATATTAATCACAAAGGTTTATTATAGCCTGTGGAATAGAAAGAATTTTTTTTTAAACAAAGCCATTCACTCCAAAGCTTCAGAAAAAAAATTCAAATATTTGGAAGGTCATGTTCAGGAGCAGTAGTATTTCATTAAACAATTATTTCAAGAAGTTCTATTCATAATTAGGGAAATGGTCTCTTGACTGCTATTCCTAGCTCTCATCAGAGGTGCCCGAAATCTAGTATTTAACAAAAAGCATAATTCATTGACCTTCACGGTACTTAAAGTTTGCAAAATTATGAAAAAGTTTAAATAATTTTATCTACATTTTTAGACTGTTTTTAGATTTGACTAATTGATGATTTGTTTTGAACAAACATTTGAGATACCTAGTTTTACATTTTTTTAAAACTTTAAGAAATTCATTACATATCCAATGGGTGTGAAGACCAAACTTTCAAAATCATTTAAATTCTGCTCTCAAGCAGTTCTAAATGGTCTTCAGGTCACCTACCATATAATGTAAACAGGACTATTAATACACTATTATGCCTGTCTGCCAAGCAATGCTAATGGACCCCAAAGTCCATTAGCGAGTAACATAGTCCATAGCAAGTCCACAACAAGTGCACTTGTTATTCAGCAGGTCAAAATTTTTAGGATGAATTTTCTTTTATTATTAAAACAGTAGATAAACTAAGAGTGTACTCCCAAATCTTCTAAATGGAACAGTTAAAAGATGTCATAGACTATGTTGTGATTGTATTTCTAGCAGAAGAGGATATTAAAATAGCCTCAAATCTAACAAATCAGACTCTGCACAGATTAGGCTGCAATTCTAGAAAGTGTAAATAGAAAGAATCCAACTTTACAAGCTTCTGACTTTTAGTGTTCACTGTAAATATCTCACATGTGGACTTCAATTATTAATAAATAGTGCTGTGCATGTAAAATCGTTGAAGTTATCGGGTTTTGCACTTAAAAAAGACTGTCTTTAGCACCAAGGAAAATAATAAAATGATAATAAGAAACATGCCTAAACATTTTAAAGCACATGGAAATTACTTTTTTTACTCTCCTTCCAAAGCTTCATACTATAAATTTGGAGATCAAAGCTATCTGAAAGGCCAAACAAGGTTTCTCCCACCCAAAAAAGAACAAATATTTTTTTCTTTCTTTCTTTTTTGCCTAAGGTTATAAATTATCTTCAAGAGATGTTATATGCAGTGATAGGTTTATACATTAGCTCTTGGGAGTGAAAGCATGAAAATGTAACTAAACTTACGACCTGCAGAAATACAAGAAGACATAGCCAGCTTGCACTTTCAGTCATCTATACTTAAGGGGAACTCCTCCACCAGGAAATAGTAGGTCAAAATGTCCAGAAATAGATGACCATTCTAGGACAAGAGATTTCACACTCTTAGAGAAAGTACAATTTGACAAATGATGTTTGTTCTGCAAGGTTGTTCAGAGAAATTCAGTGGTTTAGATGTCAGTTCTGAATTAAGTGACGTTTTTACTATCCAATAGCTGTTCAGTGGCTTTTGAGAATTAAGGTCATTAGTTTCCTTTACTTACACGTTTTTCTGTGGTCCCTGTGACAATATTTTCTGAAACCATGATAAAGACAAATGGATTTATCTTATTCCTTTGGTGCAGAAAAATTTTATTACTGTTAGGTCACGCAAAGGGAAGTCAAGAAAAGAGAAAGTGTGAAGAATCTTCATAGATTTATGTCAGTTATTTTTGCAAGTGAGATGAGAAAGATCATTTTGACTAACCCAGCTGACTTTGTGCTGTAGTGTTTTGTTTGCAGTACTTACATGCTGCTTCTATTTTCTCTAGCATGACTGGTTTTTCCAAGTGATGTACAAAGAAAAGCAGCTGGATGCTTTAATGCTTTCTACAGCTGTTGGACCTTTGTCCATGCCACAAAACTAGCAGTATGTGGACAATATTCTAGAAGTAGAACATAAGATACTACTTTTAGAACAGAAGTGATAAAATTGCAAAATTTTCCTCTAGACTTCAAGTCCTCTGCCAAAAGAAAATTCATCTAAAAGTTCACTTTGCAACAAATGGGAATAGCTGATAGATCTGCTTGTTCTGGAAGTACGTTTAGATTCTCTTGCAAGAAAACTTGTTGATTTCTGATAGCTACTGGAAAATTTCTCTTTCGCTAAGATAGAAGAGATCATAGGCAGAAATAACGATGTTAACTACTTCAAACTTTTTTACAATACTGTATAAAAAACATGGCTACATTTCAAGTGTTGTTTAACTCTTCAAAAGAGCTTATTTAGCATATTTTCCTGCATCGCTTGAGGAGCTGCCAACCTCACCATATTCAATTTTCTTCTTAAAAAATTAAATTTCTCATCTCACATTATCATACATCAAACAGAGCTTCAGTAAAGATATTAAAATGAAATGGCAAACAGCATCCAAAATAAAACATCTTGATTTTATCAGAAACTGGAATGTAATAAGTTTTTGTCTTGCTATATTTGGGGAAAAACTAGTGAATACTGAAATACAACTAAACTTCAAGGTTTAATTGTTTTCAAAGTATTTTTATTTTAATCATTCTTCTGAAAACACAGTGGCACTAGTAGTCATGAAGTAGTTCATTTTCACATGTGACCCCAAATGTATGGCCAAGCCAATTCTTTGTTATCTCATGCTGTCTGAACTGTTTAAGAGGGAGTCACCAGCAGTCTATTACTGCACATTGTGCCTTTGTGAATTCTGCACTGCTAAGGAGAGGTCACGAATACACTATGACTGCGGTAGACAGACACACTTAAATCACCAACCATACCAGAAGAGAAGAAAGTTTCTTCCAGAGAGTCACTAGAATGATTTGGGGATTTTTGAAACACTGTTTTTCTTCAGAAAAAAAAAAATAGAACAGTAAGTAAAGAATTTACGACCATTTACAAACTTAATAGGAAAATCAACATCTCTAGCAGTGAAAAATGTCATTACAATCTGCTGAGTTATGAAATATATCTTCAAAATAGTTGATGAAGATCATAATATATATTTTCAGGAGAAAAAAAAACTCAAAAAAATTTCACAGTATAGAACAGTGTTAAATATCTGACAGCTGTAGAAGTGCTAGCTGTTTTGTTTTGTCTCCCTTTATGATTTATGTTGTGAAATAGATAGTTCCAGAGGATAGCTTATCCCAACTATATTAAGATCATTAGATACCTCTCAACTAACCATGGAAGAAGTGTAACCAATTAGCTTATTCTTGCACAACACATTTTCAAATCTCCAAATATTCATCAGATCAATTGTGCTCTATAATACTCGTGAACAGTAAAAACAAATTCTAAGCCTGAAATTTCAAGATTGTCTAGGACAGAAAGTAAAAAATATAATCGTATGGTTGAATTTCACCATTTTGTCCAATAGCCTATGATAGTTTTGGAGTGATATAATTAGAAACAGTAAATAATGATCTGAGGAGGACAACCACCAAATAGGCACATGAGAAGTTACTAGCTTGATCTACTGGAGAGAATACTGAAAACCCTAAAACAGATGAAAATCATGGATGGACAGTACATGCTTACATATAGGTCATAAATGTAAAAAGTGAACTAAAAGAAATACAGTTGCATTGTTATCTTCTAAACTTAAGATAAGCACTCAGAATTTGGACCAATGTATGTAGAGCTGAAAATAGACTTCTATTTGGTGCCAACCGCAGTCAAAAGGTATGCAAATTGTTAGCTTGGAAATTCAGCTGGGATGAAAAATACATAGAAGGTTACTGGTGTGTAGTTGGAATGTCCTTCAGTTTCATTATTACACTTTCACACTCATATTTATTAGCAGTTATCCATATTCAGTATAGATCTATGTTTCATGCGTTAGACTAACATTTGTTTGACATAAAGGTCCTTAGCGGAGCTGGTATTGTTTCTATTAGTCACCCTAAAGAAGCACAGCAAACAAAGGATCTTTTGTACACAATAAACAATCTGAGTGTCCTGGGTTTGGCCAGGACAGGGTTAATTTTCACTGGACACCAGGAAGGGGCACAGCCAGGGGGTGGGGGTGACCCCACCTGGCCAAACAGAGCCCGGTATTCCATATCATGTGACGTCACGCTGGGTTCCGGTGTGGGGGGTGGGGCGACGCGGCGGGAACTCTCTCATGGTTTGGGGGGGCGCGGCGCCGGTCCTGTTCGGGAGAGCGGCTGTCTGGGTCGTACGGTTCGTTGTTGTGTTTTCTCCTTATTTGTACACTTGTTGTTCCTGTTTCCCTCTGTTTGCTGTTCTGTTAAACTGCCCTTATCCCGACCCACCGGTTTCTGCCTCTTTCTTTTCATTCTCCTGCGCACGCCGGCAGGGGGAGGGGCGGCTGCGTGGTGCTTTTGTTGCCAGCGGCAGCCGAAAACAAAACATTAAATTTGGTGCCCAAGCGTGGGGCAGGGATAACGGCAGGGCTGAGCAGCGGGTGTTAAAACAGCTTTCTTACATTTTGTTAAATTTTGTTATACGCATTTTTCTGTGTTAAATAGTCGCCGGTAAAAATGTTTCTGTCTTTGATCAGATGGCTGTGGTTTTTGAATCCTTATTTGCAGTATGTATTCAATGCCGTGCTGTTCATCATCGCTGGGAAAAAGATCAGGATGATAATTTTGCTCTACTGTACGATGATGACATGATAACATCAATGTGCATGAAATTAGGCTTGTATTTCCATGCGGCAGTGCGGTCATTTCCGTACCTCGGATCCTATGTCTTAGAATTTGTTAATAATCAAACCCAATCTGTGGGGAAAACCGAAGGGGATACCTTCCCCCAGTCTTTCGCCCTCCCCTCTCTCCTTCAGGCCAGTCCTAACGGCTTTTGATAATTTCGAGTACCCGTGGGATGCTCAGGGCGGCACTCTCCTTTTGTTACGCCTCCTGAATGGGTTTTGGGTTTTGTTTAGGGTTAAGCAAGTAGTTAAGAACATCCTGCAGACACCTGCCCCAGGGCCGGATAGCTGTGAGTGGCTGGGTGTGTGGGAGAGCATGGGCAAATACCTAGGGCAGTGGACACCCCCGATGTTTTTTAAACTCACCCCTGAACAAGTACAGGATCCGGACAAACTAGTAAAATATCTGCAAAAAGTGTGCTGCCACCCTGGGAACTCCAGAGAGACACAGATCACCGCAACGTGCTGGGGTCTGGCCCACGCCTACTGAGCTGCCTTTTTCAACACTGTTCAGAGCCCTAAAGGGGAAAGGGGGGTGAACGAAGCAGCAGGCACTGCGACTGGCGCTGCCCCTCCCGCCGGCCCTGCAGCCCCTCCAGCCCAGCAGGCAGTCACAGCCCCCCCAGCCAGCACCACCGCTGCCACAGCTGCAGGGTCTGCCCTGGTTTCCCTGGCGGGCATGGCAGCTGCTGCAGCCCCAGCTCCAGCTGCAGGCATCGCGGCTGAGTCCAATAACCAACCTGTGCCAGTAGCAGTCGCCCATGTAAAACTAAAGAAAGATGCAAAGAGAGCAGATCACTCTGGGAGGGATGATGATGAGCCAGGGTCATCGCAGGAGATAGAGACAGAGATCATCACCCGGTCCCTGTCCCTGAGCGAGCTGCGAGACATGCGGAAAGATTTCAGCCGCCACCCAGGCGAGCACATTGTCACCTGGCTGCTGCGGTGCTGGGATAACGGGGCCAGCAGCTTGGAATTGGAGGGCAAGGAAGCCAAGCAGCTGGGATCCCTGGCCAGGGACGGGGGCATTGACAAGGCCATTGGGAAAAAGGAACAAGTCCTCAGCCCCTGGAGGAGACTTCTGTCAGGTGTGAGGGAGAGGTACCCCTTCAGTGATGATTTTGTATGTTATCCTGGCAAGTGGACCAATATGGAAAGGGGGATTCAGTACTTGAGGGAATTAGCTGTGCAGGAGCTGGTTTATAATGAACCAGACGATGACCAGTTACCCACAGACCCAGATGAAGTCCAGTGCACAGCATCTATGTGGAGGAAGTTTGTGCAGAGCGCACCCTCCTCATACGCCAACTCACTGGCAGTAGTAAACTGGAAAGGTAAGGAGGCACCAACAGCGGATGAGGTGGCTGTCAGGCTCCGACAATATGAGGAAAGTCTCTCTTCCTCCCTTGTCTCAGCCGTGGAAAAACTGGCCCGGGAGGTGCGGCAAATCAAAGAGAACATATCCTACTTCCCACCTGTACGGGCCAGTGTCTCAGCTATTAGGGGCAGGCGTTTCTCTGCTCAGGAGAGAGAATACAGAGGCTACACACCACGGGGCACCCTGTGGTTTTACCTGCGTGACCACGGAGAGGACATGAGGAAGTGGGATGGAAAACCCACCTCAAGTCTAGAGGCACGAGTGCGTGAGTTGCAAGGTAAAACAATCACAAAAGCGGATTCTCTTAGGAAAAATGCCGCTCCAGTTTCCAGCAGCCAGCTCTCCAGACCAGGTAGACAGTTTGATTTTGATTCCGATCCTCTGGAGGGTACCTCCAAGTCATTTTTACAGCAAGCGAGCAGCAAATTCTCTGACCAGGATTAGAGGGGCTCTACCTCCAGCCAGGTGGAGGAAAGCGACAACCGCTTTTATTGGACGGTGTGGATTTGGTGGCCTGGCACGTCAGATCCACAAGAGTATAAAGCTCTAGTGGACACTGGTGCACAGTGTGCCTTAATGCCATCAGATTTCCAAGGGTCAGAGTCCATCTGCATTTCTGGAGTGACAGGGGGGTCCCAAGAGCTGAGTGTATTGGAGGCTGAAGTGAGCCTCACTGGGCAGGAGTGGCAAAAGCACCCCATTGTAACTGGCCCCGAGGCTCCGTGCATCCTTGGCATAGACTATCTTAGAAGCGGGTTTTTCAAGGACCCAAGGGGGTATTGGTGGGCTTTTGGCATAGCTGCTGTGGAGACGGAATAAATTAAACAGCTGTCCATTTTGCCTGGTCTCCTGGAGGATCCTTCCATTGTGGGGTTGCTGAGGGTTGAAGAACAACAGGTGCCAATCGCGACCACAACAGTGCACCGGTGACAGTATCGTACCAACCGAGACTCCCTTCTCCCCATTCATCAGCTGATCCGTCAACAAGAGAGTCAAGGAGTGATCAGCAAAACTCGCTCACCCTTTAATAGTCCCATATGGCCAGTGAGAATATCTACTGGAGAGTGGAGACTGACAATAGACTACCGTGGCCTGAATGAAGTCACACCACCGCTGAGTGCTGCCGTGCCAGACATGCTAGAACTTCAATATCAGCTGGAGTCAAAGGCAGCCAAGTGGTATGAGACAATTGACATTGCTAATGCATTCTTCTCCATCCCTTTGGCAGCAGAGTGCAGGCCACAGTTTGCTTTCACCTGGAGGGACATCTAGTACACCTGGAATCGACTGCCCCAGGGGTGGAAACACAGTCCCACCATTTGCCATGGACTAATCCAGACTGCACTGGAAAAGGGTGAAGCTCCAGAACATCTGCAGTACATCGACGACATCATTATATGGGGTGACACAGCAGAGGAGGTTTTTGAGAAAAGGGAGAAAATAGTTCAGACCCTTCTGAAAGCCGGTTTCGCCATTAAGCGAAATAAAGTCAAGGGACCTGCGCAAGAGATGGCAGGATGGGTGCCGTCAAATCCCAATGGATGTCATCAACAAAATAGCAGCTATGTCTCCACCAACCAGCAAAAATGAAGCACAGGCCTTCCTGGGTGTTGTGGGTTTTTGGAGGATGCACATCCCAAATTACAGCCAGATTGTAAGTCCTCTCTACCACGTGACCCGGAAGAAGAATGATTTTGAATGGGGCCCTGAGCAATGACAGGCATTTGAACAAATTAAACGGGAGATAGTTCATGCCGTAGCTCTTGGTACAGTCCGGTCAGGGCAAGATGTTAAAAACGTGCTCTACACCGCAGCCGGGGAGAAAGGCCCAACCTGGAGTCTCTGGCAGAAAGCACCAGGGGAGACTCGAGGTCGACCCCTGGGGTTCTGGAGCCGGGGATACAAAGGATCCGAGGCCCGCTATACTCCCACTGAAAAAGAGATTCTGGCAGCATATGAAGGCGTTTGAGCTGCTTCAGAAGTGGTCGGCACTGAAGCACAGCTCCTCCTAGCACCACGATTGCTGGTCCTGGGCTGGATGTTCAAAGAGAGGGTCCGCTCTACGCATCATGCCACCGATGCTACGTGGAGTAAGTGGGTCGCGCTGATCACCCAACGCGCCCAAGTGGGAAACCCCAGTCGCCCAGGAATTCTGGAGGTAATCATGGACTGGCCAGAAGGCAAAGATTTCGGAGCATCGCCAGAGGAGAAGGTGACACGTGCTGAAGAGGCCCCACTGTATAACCAGCTGCCAGAAGATGAGAAGCAGTATGCCCTGTTCACGGATGGGTCCTGTCGCATTGTGGGGAAGCAGTGGAGGTGGAAGGATGCTGTATGGAGCCCTACACGACAAGTCGCGGAAACTACCGAGGGAGAAGGTGAGTCAAACCAGTTTGCAGAGGTGAAAGCCATCCAGCTGGCTTTAGACATTGCCAGTCGAGAGAAGTGGCCAGTGCTCTATCTTTACACCGACTCTTGGATGGTGGCCAATGCCTTGTGGGGGTGGCTGCAGCAGTGGAAGAAGAACAACTGGCAGCGCAGAGGCAAACCTGTCTGGGCTGCCCCATTGTGGCAAGATATTGCTGCCCATCTGGAGCAGTTGGCTGTAAAAGTGCGTCACGTGGACGCCCACGTCCCTAAGAGTCGGGCCACTGAGGAACATCAAAACAACCACCAGGTAGATCAGGCTGCTAAGATTGAAGTGGCTCAGGTGGATCTGGACTGGCAACATAAGGGTGAACTGTTTATAGCTCGGTGGGCCCATGACACCTCAGGCCACCAAGGAAGAGACGCAACATACAGATAGGCTCGTGACCGAGGGGTGGACTTGACCATGGACACCATTGCACAGGTTATCCATGAATGTGAGACATGTGCTGCAATCAAGCAAGCCAAGCGGCTAAAGCCTCAGTGGTATGGAGGACGATGGTTAAAATATAAATATGGGGAGGCTTGGCAGATTGACTACATCACACTGCCACAAACCCGCCAAGGCAAGCGCTATGTGCTCACAATGGTGGAGGCCACCACCGGATGGCTGGAAACCTACCCTGTGCCCCATGCCACCGCCCGGAATATCATCCTGGGCCTGAAAAAACAGCTCCTGTGGCGACATGGCACTCCCGAAAGAACTGAGTCGGACAACGGGACTCACTTTCGTAACAGCCTCATAGACACCTGGGCCAAGGAACACGGTATTGAGTGGGTGTATCACACCCCCTACCATGCACCAGCCTCTGGAAAGATCGAACAGTACAATGGGCTGCTAAAAACCACTTTGAGGGCAATGGGGGGGTGGGACTTTCAAAAACTGGGATACTCATTTAGCAAAGGCCACCTTGTTGGTTAACACCAGATGGTCCACTAACCGGGCTGGTCCCGCCCAGTCAAAACCTCAGCGCCCCGTAGAAGGAGTTAAAGTCCCTGTAGTGCACATGCAGAACATGTTAGAGAAGACAGTTTGGGTTAATCCTGCCTCGGGCAAAGGCAAGCTCGTCCGGGGGATTGCTTTTGCTCAAGGATCTGGTTGTACCTGGTGGGTAATGTGGAAGGATGGGGAAGTCCGATGTGTACCTCATGGGGATTTAATTTTGGGCGAGAATAGTCCATAAATAAATTGTATAAAGTTAATTGATAAATAACCCTGTCACTGTCTGTTATCACTGTTATAATTGTTATATTTTGTACCAGTAGTAGCATAGTAAGAATCGTCCAGATTAAAGAAGGATGGACTTTTTTTCAATGAAAACCTAGCAGAGCACAGCGATGATGGAACTAGACCTGGTTTTCAACAACTGGCATCCAGCAGCTTCATCAAGATCAACATGTCCTGCAGACTGTGGGCACGGGCCGCACCAGATACATCAGCCGTGAGCTCCGGATGTAGCAAGTGACCGCCCATCACCACACATCACCTCTCCTGCCAAGGAAGACCATTACGACAGATGGAGCCTGAAGTCATGGATTAAATGAACTCAACGGACACTTTAGAGTGATGATCCATAGACTAAGGGAATGATATCTGGAGACAGGAGAAGTGGTGGTGATCAACTGGACAATGGGGGACCTGGGCATGACGTAGATGGTATGGAATAAGGGGTGGATAATGTCCTGGGTTTGGCCAGGACAGGGTTAATTTTCACCAGACTCCAGGAAGGGACACAGCCGGGGGGTGGGGGCTGACCCCACCTGGCCAAACAGAGCCCGGTATTCCATATCATGTGACGTCACGCTGGGTTCCGGTGGGGGAGGTGGGGCGGCGCGGTGGGAACTCTCTCGCGGTTTGGGGGGGCGCGGCGCCGGTCCTGTTCGGGAGAGCGGCTGTCTGGGTCGTACGGTTCGTTGTTGTGTTTTCCTCTTATTTGTACACTTGCTGTTCCTGTTTCCCTCTGTTTGCTGTTCTGTTAAACTGCCCTTATCCCGACCCACCGGTTTCTGCCTTTTTCTTTTCATTCTCCTCCGCACGCCGGCAGGGGGAGGGGCAGCCGCATGGTGCTTTTGTTGCCGGCAGCAGCAGAAACCAAAACACTGAGACTGGTCATTGGCTAAGCCAGAGAATCTGAGACGTTTTATCATCCCTGAAGTCGATGAAAAACAGAGGGCTATTATTCATACCACAAGAGTAGTGCTATGTGACCAAGGTGAAAATGTGTAAATAAATCATCATTTCTGATCCAAAGCTGATATGTTCTCAAAATAATTCTTAATAAAATTCTTTTATATTTTTCTAATAATCTGTCCCTCCTAAATTTCAGGTTAAATTATATATATTGGCTTTTAGACTAGCAGTGTTATACTTTTTATCCTTGCCACATTACATTGAGATACATTTGATACTGAGAGCTTTTCATAAGAAAAATAAAAATGGCTCAAAATCTTCCTTCATTTTGTAATCTAAAAAATTTGACTGAATTTGACCAGTACTCAGAAATGATTTTAACCATGACTCACTTCCAATTCCTTCAATGAATAAACTGTTTGTTAAAAAATTGTTTTGTCCAGAAGTAAAACACGGTGAATCAACAATCAATAACTGTAAGGATAGAAAATTTTCCTTTTCTTTTTAGTTCTCAGTATGACAATTCAGTAACTAAGAATGCAGTACAAAGGAGGTTTTTGCGTCCTAGACTGGCATGCTGCTGCCCTCCTCATCTGTCCATCCACTTTGTTTCACATCGTTGTTGATTTCTGTCATTTTCGTCTTTCAAAAGTGGAAGAAATTGAAGAAATTAGATATGAAACCACAGCATCAAACACCAGAGCTGTAAGAAGGTGGTGCACCTGTGCCATGCACGGACAGAGTTAGAGAGGCATTTTGTTTTAGGTATATCTAGTAATTAGTGTGTCAGAAGAAGAATTTTCTGAAGGAAAGATGAAGTTAAGCAAAGAAACAACCTTATGCCCTACAAGACTATAGAAAAGTGCATGCAAGGTGAGGTAGGTTTTCCTTTAAATACTTGAAAGATACTATAAAAACAGCTTGGAGTTGTTAGAAAATTGGCATCCTCAGAAAAAATTTAAAAAGCTGCAACAAATACCACCTTGGCATAGCCATATTTAACTTTTATGAAGTATAAATGTATTTCCACATTCCTACTTTTAAGCCATATTGTACTTTCTTAGTTTTTGTATTACATACAGAAAAAAATTAATAATCTTGAAATGTTTGGAGACTTAGACTGAAAAAATGCTTGCTTACCTCTTCTGTGGATGCAAATACCAGTGTCTGTCACATGCATACAGTGCATCCCCTTACAGCAACAGGAAGCCTGTGCTGACTTCTGGTAAAGACCCGAGCTCTCCCCATACAATGATGAAAGATTGTTCCTAGCTCAAACACACATGTGCACAGGATTGAAGGTTACCACAGGTGCAACTCAGCGGAAATGAGGGTGGGAGGCCTAAAGTCAAACCAATGGGAGATGAATGTGATAACACACGGATTGATTGCAGCAATAACTCTATTGGTCAACTCAAATCATTGAATTCTCCAAGTAGCTTGAGGAATATTAGTACTTGTGATTCAAGGAAAAATGAAAAGACTCAGAAGGTCAAATAGACATGGAGCTTGCCTGGCAATCAGTAATTTCCCATAGCATAATAGATGTGACGGTGACATTAGGATTGGAAGCCTACAATGCTCAGAGGCTATCCAGCCATTAGCATGTTTCATTACAAAAACTGTAAACATTTTTGGAATTTCAGTTGGTTAAATGGAATGGAGGCCTGTGAAAATAGTCAATTAGCAAATCAATGGATCAGTTGCTCAGTCCACAGCATATGGGAATCAAGCACGTTAAACAACGAGCTCTGAGTATTCAGACAAGATATTTAAAAATTATGTAATGGACACTCTGCAAGAACCAGAAGTAAGGACAGTGCAGTTACTTTCTAAATCCCAGAGTTTTAGATGTCACTCTAAACTTTGATGTGTCTGAAGCTAGTAGCTAGGAACCCAGGCATTAAAGATCCATGGTTGCATTTCTGATTGGGACATATGATAAATTATAACAGAATTCTGACTGTGAAAATGGAAAAGGACAAGGTTATAAAATTATCTTCTCAATAGTTCCACATTTACCAGTATACAAGCAAGACAGAAGCTGTAAGATTAAGGAGATGAATATTTGACACAGTAAAAGGTGTAAATAAAGTATTTTGACTTTGTGAAATGCTGTCTGAAACAGTTATAGCTTCTTCTGCAATGTAAGGGGTATGTATTGTTTTAAGAAACAAAGAGTCTGGAACAGTCTTCAAAGTTTTACTATTAATGAGTGCTAAAAGGTGGCAAAAAGGGAACAGCTTATAGCAGCCAATTTTGGGGCAAGAATCAAGATGTTACCAACAAAATTAATCAAAGCATCAAGAAAGGTGGGGAAAATAAATAATGCAGTAGTCCACTTGAACACCTATAGGTGATAAAAGGAAGCTTTGGAGTACCTTATTATAAGAATACATTCATTCTCTTTTATATTATTGAAAGGTCTTGGGAAGATTCACATTACTATAATGTTAAATCTTTAATAATTGTAATTATCTGGGAGTTACTGAGGAAGTAGAAAGGTGTAAGATTTTTTTTATTTTCTTAAATAGGATGCCTTTATCAGAGTCACAAGGTGCATCTACAATGCAAACATCATTTATTGCAAATTATTAAAGAAAATCTGAAGGAAATCTCACCCAAATGCCTGTATTGTAGATGCCAGGTCCTTATCACCAAGTATTTTATTCTTACAAGCCTATTCCTAATTGGCCATGTTACCTGCTAACTAGATGTTTAAATATATGGAGTGGGTTATTATCAGAAATGGGTTAACAGGCTTCCATCACTGTTGTCATGGTAGCTCCAGGTGTCAGGTATGGCTGAAGAATTCGAAAGAGTAGGTTTCTGTGATGATGCCTTAGAAATATGGGAGACTACTTCTTGCTTATTGAGAGGATTAACAAGGGTCATATTCTAAATTAGAAGATGTTGCCTCCCAGAGCCTTTTTACAGAAATGCTTGGAAAGCCAAACACTACGAAACAGAATAATAAATAGTTGTTATGATACATTCATATTTAAGGTCATGTAACAGAAATAAAAAATTAATGTCATAATCACAAAATCTATCCTGGTAAAATTTACCGTGAGAAACAATGATTCAGAAAAGAACTTTTGGATAATGATTAATGAATTCTCAGTGCTGTGTTGTGCTCAAAATAAAAAAAAAACTTTATCCTTGGATGAGCAAAAAGGAGAACACTGAGTAAGATAAAGGAGAACATATAATCTCTCATGTGACATTTGTTGACTACTACTGTAACAACAGTGTCCATAAATCAGAAAGAATGTAGATAATGTGAAAAGAGCCTTACAATAAAAGAAGCTCAAGGAGCTACTGTAGCAACCTAAAAAGAACATAAACTTGGAAATGAAAAGTGAGAGCTTTACGATCTGGTAGGCATCAACCAGAAGGTTACCTTTGTTGTCCAGTAGTTATCACTGAATATAGATAAGTATAGACTAGATAACAATGCCCATTGTTTAACAAAGAGTAAACTAGCTATTAGATAAATATGCTACTGTTGTGGTGGATTCTTTGTAGCTATGCATTTTTATTCAACATTGTTTTCTAAAAGAAACACCAGTTCAAACAGGAATCAATTCAGATTCATCAAAAGGTCAGAAAGTCATCAGAAAATAAAGTGCACTAGTTTGCATAGGTTGCATCTACATTAATTAAAGGATTTTAAAAATTAGACAAGTTCTGAAGTAGTGCATATCCTTATTTATACCTCAGCAAAAGCTCTTCCTAATTGCCTGTGCTCCTTAGACACCCGTGTTCTCACAAACAGTAAGCAATTGTATCCACCTCTCCCTCCAGTGGCAGTGACTGAAAAAGAGAAAACTCTGGATGATGCACACAGAAAAAAGCCCTGCATCTCAGGCCTGTCCCTGCTATGCCTATCTCAGAAAGGGACCATTTGGCTTATAGATTTTTATGATGAAAAGCCTACTAAAAGAGCACATTAGGCAAACTAGGAAAAGATTTAATAGGAGAACATATTAATGAAGGAGTACGAAGTCCAATGGCACAAATATAATATGGAGCAGATGGATCTCTTTTCTACTACCTTTTACAGCTCGAATTTTGAAGGTATAAATCATTACTCTCCAAAAGGTAATCTTTTCTTTTGTTCTTCCACATCCAAGCATTCCAGAACACACTGAATGCAATGGTTCTCCAGCCTTGTTGCCCATCTAGCTGTCTACAGGACTGTAGGTTTATGCAGAATGAGATCGAGTTCCACAAGCGTTACAGATTTTTATAGCACACAAGTAAAACTGCAAAGGTATCCAAAGACCACATATTTTCACCTTTCTGACTGTCAAAGTTTTAATCTGCTTGATCATGATAACAGGATATTTATATTGATCCAGACTGGAAGACTGCTGCATGTTTAGGAGCCAGAGATCCATGTCAGAGTTAACCTGAGCAGGTGGCACAGATTCCTCAGCTGCAAGATCACATCAGCCAGCTCATTGTAACAGAGGACCCTGTGGGCTACTCCCACTTGGTACTAATGATTACTTCACCTGCGTGGCCTTCCTTTTCTTGAAAAGGGAAGCAAGAAGTTCTCTTAAGAACGTCCTTTAGGAATAGAGTTCTTTTCTTGTAAGGAAATTATCCAACAGCTCGAGAGAGCACAAGGGAGAGCTTCTTTCCATGGACAGCACCTGCTTTGTGCAGCACACCGTTGCAACATCCATCCAGGTTTTGTCTGCTGCTGCACAAATGTGGGGTGCTCAGCATCTGAAGTGATGCAAGATTTACTCACTATCTACATTCCTTTTCTTATTCTGTTTTATTAAAGGAGTCATCTTCTTATGCCATTTGTTGTCAGGACTTTCTTAATGAGATCTGGAGAGAACCCTGAATAGTCTCTCTCACCTCTTCTCAGGGCGATTCCCCTTCCCTGACCCAGTACAGAACAATATTAGTGAAATGGGAATTGTGGGTTATAGACCTCTCTTCAAAGTGAGAATCGTCAAAAAGACAATCTAATTGGTGAAGGAAATGAATGAAAAGAACCTTTGTATTTCTTATTTTTCACTTAAAGCGTGTGCTGTTGAGCAACTACACAGTGCGTACTGAGAGCTGATTCTGAGATGGGTCGGGGAATTCTTTCATTTGACATTACTAAAATATTCCATTGCAAAAAGACAAAAAATTATATATTGCTAGATTATTTAGAAAAGCTTCCCCTAAAGCAGTGAGGCTAGCTAAACTCTGGAGGAGCTACATGAACGGTAATTCTTTGAGATACCTTTTAGACATGGATTACCTCCTTACTTCATTCAGTAGGATAATAATGTCATACTAGAAACAAATTTCAGTATCTTCTGTGCTTTCTCATTTTTGATGTTGGGTGATTTGTTGGAGTAGTGCCAAGGGACTACTCACCTTATACAGGAAGGACACACTCAAGGACACTAAAGAGCTCTTCTACTGTCTTTCAGGAATTTGTTTTTCTTGAAGAATTTAGACTGGCAGATTTAAAACTTCAGAAGCTAGCAAAAGACATCCTTAAAATTACACATGTAAATGTATAACTCCTCCCACTAAAAAATTAAGTAATTTTTTAATGGAACACTCATTAGCTCTAGTATGCTTGTAAGCTTGGGTCTACTGTTATTAGGCTTCTGAGTTAAAGCTGAAGAAAACAAGAAAACCTATAATTTAACAATATATTTGGCAAATTTTGAATCCTGTATCAACAAAGCAAATGAATAAACCACCCCCCCTCCAGTCTCCAGCTTTCAGAATTGTCTAGAGCACATGTCTAATTATTCTTCTACATTAAAGTGCAGGCATCTGTTCTGCCATACTGCACTACATCCTTACCTCCAAATCACATTCATTTATATAAATGGTAAGTCACCATACATGTCATGCTTTTCCTGATACCCAGCAGAACTAATTCCAATTCTATCATTAGATTTCATCTACTTAGTCATCAGCCACTTGTTAGCTTTTCTTGAATCATTATTTCATTCATCAATAACTTTTGTTTGTTTCTATGTCAAATCTTTATAAAATTTATTTTAAAAGAACAGAGGAAAATATTTTTTTATTTACATTTATTTATTTTAAAATATCATGTATCTGTGACTAATTTCTATTAGAAATGTGTTAATGTAGTCCTTAATATTTGTACAATCTCTGAAAATGCAAAAAGTCAGGTGTTTTCTAGGTATTGCTGTAACTGAAAAAGCACACTATCTTTTCCTCTACTAAGTGGAGCATTTGGAAAGTAGTTAAACTTTAACTATCATTCAGAACAGGTATTTATTCCATTCTTCTGCAAGACACCATGTACATTTCCGTTTCACTTGGCAGTGTTGCAGGGTTATATGTATATTTAACTTTCTCAATATCTAATAGTCCTATTGTGTGGCTTAGATATAGTCTTTGAAGTTCTTTTAATATCCAGTGGTGAGCAATGTGAATTCTTGATTTGCGTGTAAGTCTTTTTTCTAATGACTCTTGGAAAAGACATCTCAAGTAAGTTAAGCCCATCACCTTTGAGTAGTTAGTCTGTATTCAGGAATGAAAATATATTGATATGTGATAACACAAACTTACAAAATGAAGAAACAGAAAGTCATCTGGCATTCACTAAGCCTGCTGGCATGTGCCAGTGAATTTGCAATCAAGCACAGAAACAGCCAAACTCATGAAGCCTACATTTTTAGAGCTGCAGCAGTTGTCATATAAATCACTCTGCATCTAGGTCTACATAAATAGCAAAGACAGATGCACAATGCTAGTGCCAGTTTTATAATGTATTATCCCAGTCAGCAAGATGCTGCAATAAATAGGTTAATCATTATTAATGTCTTTGATATTCATAACAGCATTAATCAAGATGAATTAATCTGGAGTTAACAAGACTGCAATATGAACTGCCAATGGTATTTACTTGTAAATTCAGTTTTTGAGAACAGATTCAATCTCCTTCACTCTCAAAACCAACCTTGATTTCTACATTATTCCACAGAACTTTGGACTTCCATGCTAGTGTTGATACTGATGTATGATGGGTTGTTTCCTCTTATAAATTGTTATGTTTGCACATATCTGCCAGAATAGTGATCCATCCAATTTGTTTCACCTTTCGGTTTTGTTCCCAGCTAGCAATTCTGGTAAATAGTTTTTGATCCTACTGACTAGTACACTATTGAACAGTCACATGACTGATTTTTCCTGGAGAAAAATAGTACTTTCTTCTTTAGAGTCTCAGGTACCATCAGATAAATAAAGCTTCTCATATGTAATTTGGAAGTCAACAGCAAAACTCCTTCACATGAACTGATAGATATCTATATATATGAAGAACAAATTCCTGAGTTTCATCAGTCATATATATAACGAGTTTAAGCCACTAGAACCTAAGAGTTAGTGGTATCACAAATAGTTATAAATTCTTTCAGAACTAGAATATAAATTAGAAAATAACTAACTGTCTTAAGCACCACCTATGTGGAAGATCACAGCTACTGACACTAGAACAGAAGGAGTGAAAACTACGTTAAGAAACCAAAAGCTCTTAAGTTCCAGTTCAATACTTCCACATCATAACCAACCTTTGTGGCTCTGCATCAATGTTCACTGTATTTCATTAGCAAAATAGTAGGTTTAAAAAAAAGTTTCTGATAGACTTTTTTTTTTTTAGTAATTTATAGTTAAACAAGTATACTGACATTTCAGGATCCTGCCATTGTGAGTTCCCTTCAGAGGATTCTAAATCTCATTCACTATGCTATCATTTTAGCATTAGATACCAGACGGGAATGCATTAAAAATGCGCATAACTGTTATATGTACATACGTATACATGCATGTAGATGTGTGCATGTATATAGATACACACATGAACACACAAACACACACGTGTTGTAGTTCTCCAACTGGACACCAGATGGTAATGCCTACTAGAGGAGATACAAAGCATTACAAGCCTTCTGCAATCTCAAGCCATTGCTACAGAGGTGAAAACTCATTGCTTTTGCAGTATTTGACATACTAAGCATGATGAAGTTTTTGATGGAAAGGAGACGGGGGAAGTGGGTGGGAGTTCTTTATGTGTTTACATCTATTATGAAGTGTATATATGCATTTTGAAGTTGATCACACAGAAGCTCATATCTATGCCTTTAAATGTAGTTTTAGCCTGTTTTCTCATCATGTTTTCCAATTCATAAGTATGAGGAACAATTCTGCTCTCTAACTGCAGTATTGTAGCATATAGAAGTACCAGAACGGGAATCATCAGGTTTTCTCCTAAGTTTTTTCCATTGAAGCCAGAAGTTCCAGTTCAAGTTGCCTCTGAAGAAGCAAAAATTAATTATGTTGAAACAGTAAATGCATTTTAACTAACAGAAACGTAGCAAAAACTTCAAAATTAAGTTAAAGGATTGTTTGCTGTGTAGGTTATTTACCTGTAAAAAAGGCTGTTTACTAGTTGTCTTCCTCTAACACCAGTTACGGGTTTAGTAATTAAAAAATAATAATTTCTATTAGATCCTAAAGGAACGAACATGCAATTAAAGGTAGCTCTAATCAGTCATGTTTCTTGGAGTAATTAAAATTCTTTTGATTGATGTCAAGTAGTTATCAGGTGGGAATATCAGGCCTCATTAATGGTACAGTCAAATATAAACAATGAAAAAGGTACATTAATATCTTTTGGAATTCACATTATTTTCTTGTTTCCGGAATATGTTGTTCTCTTTCTCTATTTGTTTTTGTTAACTTATGAGTACAATAGAACTAATAACTGAAATGGAAGCAGGGTAGAGATATCTTTGGAGGTACATGAAATCTGAAAAAGCAAATACCATCACCTTTGAGGTGTAGCATCTTACTCAGTTCCATAATCACAGAGGCTCATCCAGTTTTGCTTTGCAGTTCTGGTTAGAGACAGAAGCCATGACTGCAGTCACCAGGAAAAAAAAAAGAGTACGTTTAAGAGGCACATAGAGGTCCAGTGAGATTAGAAAACGAGAATTATACACTTCTGAAAAAAAAAGTTATATGTATATATTTACTTATTTAAAGGAAGTCCAAGTGATTACATGGATTTCACGAAGCTTAGCACACTGCACATGAGTTTTTACTTTCTTAATTTCACTCTGTCTTCTGTCATCTCTAAAACTTCAGTTTTCCAAGAGTTCATCTGCAATTGCATGCTGAATTTGTCAATATGAATATATTGTATGAACAATACCAATAATTCACATATACCACAGCAGAAAACATTAATCAAATTCACAGACATCTCTGTTCAGTGTTCAAGATATTCCTAGCTCATAGAAGGGTACAATCAAAGATATTTCGTTTGACACAACCAGGTCAGTTGATCTATCTAACAGCACATTCTAGCAGCTATGCCAAAGTTTTACACATCTGTAAAGGTGCAACTTGTAGGTCAGAGTTCGACTGGTCTCAGCAGGCCCCCCAGTGTGGCGCAATTGATAAAGGAGGACTGGAACTTGTTGGTCACTAGCCCTGGGGGGAAACGAGATAGTGCCGAGTCATCTTGAAGGAGGAAGTATTGCCTTAGTTAAGATAAACTTAGAAAAAATGTGTCCGCGTCAGCGTTTGTGTTAACCAATTAATGAGTGCCTAGTTTGAAACTTAACCAATCAGTTTAGAACACGCTGTCTTTTGATCTGTATAAATGTATGTGTGCGACGGCAATAAAACGAACATTCTGCTTGCATCAAGCGGTGTCCCGTCTCTCAATCGCGGCGGCAACTGAAAGCAGAACATTAAATAGCCCAAAGAGTACTAACTGAAAATTTTAGCATAAGATGTTGTGAAAAACAATTCCATGAATTCTTAAGCTTAAGGGAATCCTACTATCACATTGTTTAAAAATTCTAAAGAGAAAATTTAAAAAAACCCAACCAAAAACCAACACCTTCCCAGTAATCGAACTGTATTTTTTCTGTTTGTACAGTAGATGTGAGAACCATTGATTACTAATCAAAAGAACAGACTAATTTGCTGAGGACTGTGAAGAAAATCGTTACAGGGTTTGAAACACTGGAAGAGATCCTGTGAAAAGGACCATGTAAAAACAGAGCAATTATACAGAGGTTTTATAGATTTTCACTTTATCTGGTAGTTTGAGCAGCAGACTTTGAAAAGTCACTACTATCACTTAGAATATGATTTAATTTTATAAAACTGCAACTAATAAATGCTGCTTTTTTCCTGTTGCCCTTATGTCTGCCCTCTAGATTTCGAAGTGCTCTTCATTATTTTTTAAATTCTGGTTTATGATGCCATGTAACGTCTCCTTTAGTATTCTACAGGGAATTATAAGACATAACTACGATTTAGAGATGGCCAGAGAATGGAGAGCCTGAAAAACTTGATGGTTAAATATACAGATTGAGTAGCCACTCACAATACAAACCAAAAAGTATGAAGAAATTGTGTGGAGTCTTGTCATTTAACTTACACTAAAACTGCTGAGATTTCCGCAATATTTTCCTGTCGTACACATCTGTACTCCACGTATTGGTACAACTAAATACTTTTAGTCCATCCAAATTTTATTTCTCATTTTATTTCTCATCTGTAGGTGCCTTAAGGAATTTTTCTAGCACACAACTACACACCTATGAGCAGAGGATTTTGTGGAGCGCTGTCATAGTATACTGCATTTATGTAATCTTTTAGTTGTAAAATTAATTAAAGAAAAAGCTTGCTTTAGTTTTCCAAAGGATGATAATTCAGACTTAGGAGTCTGAAATAACAGTCATAAAATACGGCACAGTAATACTACTGAGTGAACATCTAAAAGTTCAAAGATTTAGAAGTAAATCTAAATCAAATTTAATTCTATCTTTATATTGATAAGGTTTAAATTTAATTCCAAAAAGCAGTTAAACACTTACTTGTATTAACATTTACTTTTCATTTATAAAACTTTCTTTTACCAGGCCTTTATTATGAATTTTCATATCAGACCTTCCTACAAGATGTACTGCTACTAGTTTAAACAGTCTTCTTTATAGCTATTAATGGATATCAAGTAAATATTCTATTTTAAGTTTTTTTTATAAAGGAATGCTGAAATTTTGTTTATTTATTAATTTATAAATACATTATAGATCTGTTTGATTGTGGTCAACTGAAATGTAATATGAATTACAACAACTCCAGACCATAAATTCAAGTTCATACAATTTTTTGCTGCTTCAGCTTTGATGACAAGACAAAAATAAAACCTAAATGCAAATGAGCCCCCTGAAGCATGTTTCTTAGGTATATACAGATATCTAACCCCTTCATACTGCTCTTCACAGTTTTGATTGCTTGTCCATACTGTCCGAAAGAAGGCATACGATAAATGAAGTTCTAAAATCCTGATCCTGTAAACTACACTCACTAGCATTACGCCAGTTTCTAAAGATACATTTCTGAATTGTCAGACTATGCCTTTTTTCGCCAACCAAAATGTAATTGTCAAATGCTTTACCCTGGAAATGTTATTGCATCTTTTCTATTAAGAAATTGAACTTACAATTTTTACGTTAGCTTAATGAGAAATTTTGAAAAATTAATGGAATATTAAATGAATAAAATCTATGAAAGTTCTGTGATGTGTGGAGATGTGAAATGTTTCCTTAGTTCACAGGAAAACACTGAAATAAAAAAAAATTCACAAGTGGATAGTGTTCAAAAGAAGAGGTGATCTTATGTTGCAAGAGCGCCTTTATGTCTTAATAGAATCTCTGTGATGCGTATGGAAGAGTTCCATATACTGTCTTGTCAGTGGTTACATTCTGTTGAGAAAATTAGGACAAGGGAAAGCAGTGGTCAAAAACACTTAAACTTCACACAGCTCTTTGCAGATGAAACAGTAGGACTGGTTAGTTCAAACATTTTTAAATTCTCCCCAGTGTCAAAAAAAAACCCTACTGCTTTTTAATCCTACACTATATATACATAAATTGTATACATAGCAGAATTTGTTGAGAATTTATTTACAAAATGAACAGTGTAGCATTTAGCCTCACTCTTTTCCTGGTACAGGATACTAGAAAGACTACAGTCTTCCGCATCTAGGATTGCTGCAGAAACAAAAATTCCTCAACCACCAAAACCCCACAAAAAACGAAACAAAAACCACACACAAAAACTCACCACTTCAGCTGGGCGCTGAGGTGATATTGCCACATCTCGAGGCTAACATGAACATCTATTTTGCCAAGCACTGCTTTGAATAAGGTTACATCAAGACTTTGCTTCAGTAAGACATCTTTCATATGTGAAGTGCTTTACAATGTAAGAAACAGTGGTGAATCATTCAATATATTGGCAAGTGAAGCAGTTTGTATGTGTCCTGTCCTGTCCTTGAACTGCTGAGCACCACACTTCCTTTAGAAGCCCCAAATGCACTAATTGTTGTGATAAATTTCTGGGGGAGTATAAATCAGAAAAAAAGGGGGGCAGAAAGCTATTTCCTAAAAATATATAAGGGACCATCAAATAACTCAAGGATAAGAAAACTTTTTGGACTGGTAAGTTAACACAACTTTATAACTTCCCATGTACATCTGTTCACCATTCTGATTAGGACATGTATAGCTTATAAATAAAGAATATCTGTTAAAAATACGTATAAAACCATGACTTGTAAACTGAAGGTATACAAAAGCACTGTCCCAGATATTTTTGAAGAAGAAAGGTGGGTCTTGTTATTTTTTTATTTTTTTAAAAAAAGCACACGTATTGGAAGAAGTGGAGCTCCTGGTGCTAAAATACTCTCATTCTTAGAAGTGGCTAAGGTGCTAGAATTTAGGATCACAATTTACATCTGTTTGGTCACTGAATGATATCAATGTTTTCATTTTTAGATTGGTTTACCAGTAGGAGGACCAAAATTTCTCACTGAAAAGCTAAATGGAGTCTACCCACTGGACTGATATGACTTCTCAATTTCTCCTTTAAATGATTGATAGCAAAATTGCATACAGCATTTGAGAAACTGTTACAGTAGAATTAAGAAAACAGGTAACAGGAATCTCCTATGTGCTATTTTCTGGTTTATATATCCAGCTAATACATTTGGACCCTAAGCATTGCACAGGAAGCTCACATTCCAGCAAAAATCTGTAATACTTTAATTTACTCCATTTCAACCACAGAACCTCAGGGTAAGGCTTTTCAAACAATTACGTATCTCTTACAGAAATAAGAGATTTGATTTTCTGAAACACCACAAAAAAAAAAAAGGAATTTCAGAAAATTCCCTTTTTAATGATAAAGTAATAACAGCAGAAGTTTAGAAGTATTATTTCGTCTGTTTGTAGATATAGCAGCATAGTAGGCTTTCTAGGAGTCATCATGCCAAGCATATGTTGGTATTCTGCGTTTTTTCCTCCCCTAGATGAAAAGTGCATCCTTTTCCCCACCATAACTCAGGTAAAACAGCAGCTAAAATTTATGTAAGAATACAATAGAAAAAAACATCAAGTTGATCTCCTATCATGAACTCAAAAAACCTAACGCAACAACAGAAATGTGGAGAAGAGAGTATATTCTCCTTCATATTTCAATAGCGTAAATTAATATGTGTCATTGTTTAACCCCAACCGGCAACTAAGCACCACACAGCCGCTCGCTCACCCCCCTCCAGTGGGATGGGGGAGAGAATCAGTAGAATTATCCTTCTGGTTAGTTGAGGTCAGCTGTCCTGGCTGTGTCCCCTCCGAACTTTTTGTGCATCCCCAGCCTACTCACTGGTGGGGTGGTGTGAGAAGCAGAAAAGGCCTTGACTCTGTGTAGGCAGTGCTCAACAATAACAAAGTAGCTGTATTATCGATACTATTTTCAGCACAAATTCAAAACATAGCCTTATACTAACTACTACAAAGAAAATTAGCTCTACCTGAGCCAAATCCAGCACAATATGACTAATTTATCATAAGAAAGTATAATTTATTAAAATCTTCAAATGTAATATCTGCAGTGAACTATTAATTTAATTTGCCAAAACAAAACTCATGCAAAGTCTTTTCTGAAGCAGTGTGGCTATACACAAGTTCATACCACTCTCTTAATTGGTGTGTCGAAGCATCTACAGCATCTCACCCTCCCATGTACACCACAAGATCTTTATTTTGTATCCAGAGACATCCTTTAAGTGCTGGATTTTATCACATTTTCATTAAGAGTGTTTGCACAAAAGGCTGGGAGTACTAATGAAATATAGTGAGATTAAGAACTGAGGAACACTGTCACTGCAAAAAAACTGTTTAACTTTGAGGTCACTTATAGATACTACAGAGAAAAAGGATAAAAGTGTAATGATATTGTATGCAAAGTCCAGTACTTGAAGACAGAGCTGAAGTATTGTTCTGAGATGATGAACTGGACGTGAAAGAACCAGACATAACCTGAGGATACCAGTTAACCAGTGGCTGAATGTCAGGCATTGTGGAGCAGGTAAATGTGACCCTAGGATGTATCACACATTATCTAGTAAGATATTTCCACCAAAGGAAGGAATTCAATAATTACATTGTACGGAGTACATTGATGGGAGTTTTAATGTAACACTGTACTCAACTTTTAAATAGATATATTTTATGTATATACACGTATAATATAAATACATATTTCAGAAAGAGTAATTAATTTAGAGAATGCTTAGAAAAGACTCCTAGTATGATCCTTGGAGAGTTGCTCATTCAAGGCCTAGCTCATTTGACATTAGCCTTGTAAAATAAAGGCAGAGGAGGAATAGACTTTTCCGTATAAATGTCCAGGGACCATATAACAAAAAACAAACTTTCACTTGTAGTATAACAATGGTACAAAACTCCTTTACTATAAACTCTATACAAATACAATGGTCTAGTAATCTAATCATTACAACAAACAGCAATGTGACCGCATTTTTAGAACAGCTCTATGAGCTAGGTACTCACTTTACATTGGAAAACTAACTCAAAAGACAGCCTTTCAGCAATAAAACACTGTTTACGTGCTTTGCAGAAGTCTAATTCAAGGTCATTTCCTTCTAGAGATAAGAAATTCTACTACAGCTATTTTCATGTGTGTAATGACCACTTTTTTTTTTCCCTGACACTAGAAAAAGAAATAGTAAATAATACTCAGAAGAATCTAGGATAATGGTCTAGTAGCTGCACCATTTTTCAAACGCTCTCTCCCCTGTATTGCTCTCTGGTCATTTAGGAAGATTACCTGGTAGAAGAAAGCCTTGGATCACTAATCTGGAATGCCTAGATGCTGCTTTGCTAATGAATATTGAGCCTCAAGTGTCAAGTAAAGCTTAACTGTTCTAGTTGTCCCTATTCGTGTTTAACATGGGCTGCAATGTACGTGGATCAGCTGCTCTCTTACTACTTTTTTTCCACTGTGCAGTTTCACTATGAGTCTTTTAACCACTTCAGACATCAGAATTTATCAGACAGCTGTAGTGAAGGGTACTACAGAACTGAAAATATTAAAATATTTTAGCTATTGCAGATGACAAAACCATTTTTTTGTTATTGGATGTAAATAGCTTCCTGGCATTTTTCTAGCATACTTTTGTTCAGAATAATAGTGTCTTGAACATTTGAGTCAACCTCTGGAACTATATTAAAAGCTGCCAGTAACTACTGTTTACTTTTAGTAAAAGTAAATAAATCCAAAAGAGAAAAGAAAAATGCTGGAGCTCATATATGCCCGGGTAGAAACGGGGCCATTAATAAATCCACCCATGCTTAACTTTGATAAGCTAATTCATTTTCCTAAAAAAACAGCAATCAGAACAGACAATATACAGAGTCTTTTCCTATTCTACAGCATTACTTCTTGTAATCGTAGTTACTTTCGGACATAAGAATGTCTCATTCTCATGTTCTCCAATATTGCTTTACTACACGTACTGCAACCTTTTAAGATCAAGTTTGTCTTCATACAGACTAAGAAATATAATACTTGATCTTGATCGGCTGAACTAGCACAAGCAAAGATCAAGTTTCCTCCTATACTGACACAAACTGCTTAGATATATTCATACTTAAACATCTACTGCCACCTGTGGTCCAGGCAACAGCTTTAAACTTACTGTGCGTTTCAAGAGGCAGTAGCGTCACTCTTTTTCAGGGGATTAGAAAAACTTGAAAGGGTATTAAAAATCGAGTATTAAAACAAATACGGTTCACATTTTATTTGATACTGCAATGGTTTGTACAGAAAGCAGTGTCTTCATTCGTATGAGCATAAAAAGCAAACCAACAACCCCCAAATCCACTGAGCTTCTCTCTTTTGGAGCTACAATTTAAAGCTGAGCAATCAAGGACTGGCTATTTCACACAGAGATTTATCTGAATATCATCTTCATGAAGAAACATCCATTTATATTTCTCATTGTTCCTTCACGAATCCCACAGAGAATCATGATATGGTTAGGGCTGGAAGGGACCTTAAAGATTGTTTAGTTCCAACCACCCTGCCATGGACAGAGACACCTTCCACTAGACTGGGTGGCTCAAAGCTACATCCAACCTGGCCTGGAACACTTCCAGGGAGGGGGCAGCCACAGCTTCGTTTTTGTGGCCCTCCTCTGGACCCGCTCCAACAGGTCCATGTCTTTCCTAGGCTGAGGGCTCCAGAGCGGGACACAGGACTCCAGGTGGGGTCTCCATGGAGCAGAGTAGAGGGGCAGAATCACCTCCCTCGACCTGCTGGCCACCCTGCCTTTGATGCAGCCCAGGACACGGTTGGTCTTCCGGGCTGCGAGTGCACATTGTCGGGTCATGTGGAGCTTCTCGTCAACCAGAATCCTCAAGTCGTCCTCCTCAGGGCTACTCTCAATTCATTCTCCACCCAGCCTGCGCTTGTGCTTGGGATTGCCCTGACACACGTGCAGGAGCATGCACTTGGTCTTGTTGAATTTCATGAGGTTCTTGCACACCCGCACCTCTCAAGCCCTTCAAGGTCCCTCTAGATGGCATCCATTCCCTCCAGCGTGTCCACCACACCACACACCTTGGTGTTGTTGCAAAACTTGCTGAGGGTGCACTCAATCCCACTGTCAATGCTACCGACCAAGATGTTAAACAGCACCAGTCCCGATAGTGACCCCTGAGGAGTACCGCTCGTCACTGGTCTGCACTTAGATATCAAGCCACTGACTGCAACTCTTTGAGTGCGAGCTTCCAGCCAATTCACTATTGACTGAGTGATCCATATGTCAAATCCATGTCTATCCAATTTAGAGACAAGGATGTTGTGTGGGACAGTGTCAAATGCTTTGCTCAAATCCACGTAGGTGACATCAGTTGCTCCTCCCTTATCCACCAACATAGTAACCCCATCGTAGAAGGCCACCAAATATTTCAGGCTCGATTTTCCCTTAGTGAAGCCCTATTGGCTGTCATCAGTCACCTCCTTATATTCCATATGCCTTAGCATAGTTTCTAGAAAGATCTGCTCCATGATCTTGCTGGGCACAGAGGTGAGACTTACTGACCTGTAGTTCCCTGGGTCTTTCTTTTTTCCCTTTTTTAAAAAGTTGGTTATGTTTCCCCTTTTCCCATCAGTGGGAACTTCATTGGACTGCCACAACATCTCAAAGATGACAGACAGTGGTGTAACAACTTCATACACCAGTTCCCTCAGGACCTGAAGATGCATCTCAGTAGGTCCCATGGGCTTGTGCGCCTTCAGTTTCCTTAGATGGTCTCGAACCTGATCTTCTCCTATAGTGGGCAGTTCTTCATTCTCCCAGGCCTTGCCTTCTGCCATTTGAGGAGCACTTACCAGTGAAGAATGAAGCAAAACAGTCATTGAGTAACTCAGCCTTCTCCATATCCCAGATAATTGGAGCTCCCCTTTCCTTCCAGAGAGGGCCCACATTTTCCCCTGCCTTCCTTTTAGCACTGATGTACCTCTAGAAGCTTTTTGTGTTGCCCTTGATGTCTCTGGCCAGATTTAAGTCTATCATCAGGACTTTAGCTTTCCTAACCTGATGCCCGGCTGCTCAGATAATTTCTCTGTATTCCTGCCAGGTGCCTGTCCTTGCTTCCACCCTCTATTGGCTTCCTTTTTGTGCTGGAGTTTGTGCAGGAGCTCCTTGTTCATCCATGCAGGCCTCCTGGCATTTTTGCCTGACTTTCTCTTTGTTGGGATGAATCACTACTGAGCTTGGAGGAGGTGATTCTTGAATATTAACCAGCTTTCTTGGGCCCCTCTTCCCTCCAGGGCTTTGTCCCATGGTACTCTCTCACCAGATCCCTGAAGAAGTCATAGTCTGCTCTCCTGAATTCCAGGGCAGGGAGCTTGCTGTGTGCCCTCCTCACTGCCCTAAGGATCTTTAACTCCACCATTCCATGGTCACTGCAGCCAAGGCTGCCCTTGAGCTTCACATTGCCCACCAGTCCCTCCTTGTTGGTGAGAGTAAGGTCCAGCATAGCATGTCTCCTCATGGGCTCCCCTGTCACTTCAAGGAGGAAGTTATCACCAATATGTTCCAAGAACCTCCTGGATTGTTTAGGCCCTTCTGTATTGTCTCTCCGACAGACAAAGAGAGGTTGAAGTCCCCCATGAGGACCAGGGCTTGTGAACATGAAGCTGCTACTATCTGTGTACAGATAGCCTCATCCACTCGGCCTTCCTGGTCCAGTGGCCTTTAGCAGACCCCCACTATAATGCCATTTGGCCCTGCCCTGCCTTTATTCCAGACCCCGTAAACTCTTGGTTGGCTGCTCATCCATTCCCAGGTGGAGCTCTGTGCACTCCAGCTGGTCATTGACACAGAGGGCAACACCCCCTCCTCATGTCCCCTGGCTGCCCTCCCTAAAAAGCCTGTATCCTTCCATTCCAGTGCTCCAGTCATAGGAGCCATCCCACCACATCTCCCTGATGCCACTGAGATCATAACCCTGCAGGCGTGCTCATGTCTCAAACTCCTCCTGTTTATTTCTTGTGCTGCATGCATTAGCATAAAGGCATTTAAGTTGGGCCCCCGATGAAGATGACTTGCTGGCTGGAGTTCCTTTGTGCTGCCCTTCAGGTGCTCTCCTGCTGACCTGTGATTCTTCTCCAGGCTCTGGGCACCTACTGCTGGGACTAGCATCAAACTGATAGCTGTGCAGTAGACTGAGGTGGCCCTACCCCAGCATCTTTAGTTTAAAGTCCTCTTCACCAGCTTGACTGAAGATGCTCTTCCCCTCCTCTGTCAGATGGACCCCATCAGTCCACAGTAGACCAGGTTTCTCAGAGCAATTCCCATGGCCTAAATAACCAAACCCCTGGCTGTGGCGCCAGTCCTGTAACCATTTGTTGATTTGCCAGATTTGACTCGCCCTTTCAGACCCCTTCTCTTTGACAGGGAGGATTGATGAAAAATCTACCTGCACTCCAGAGTCCCTCACTGCCTCTCCCAGGTCTCTGTAATCCCTCTTGATACTCCTCACACTTCTCCTGGCTGTATCGTTGCTGTCCACGTGAAACAACAGCAGTGGATAATAGTCAGTAGACTGTACAAGGCATAGTACTCTCTTGGTGACATCCCTGATATGCGCCTCTGGTAAGAAGCACACCTCTCTAGAGGGTGCATCTGTTTGGCAAATGGCTGCCTCTGTTCCTCTCAGAAGAGTTGCCTACTACTGTCATGTGTTGTCTTTTCTTAGTTGTGCTGGTTGTTACATAGGGAGCAGATCTGTCTGCCTTACTCATCTCTAGCATCTCTCCTGATGGGTCAGGACTTTCTTCTTCATTCTGCAGAGCCATGAAGTGGTTCTGCGAGGGCACCTAGGCTTCAGGGGAAGTCTCTTCCTCCTGCTGGTACTTGCTGTTGCAAGCTTCTGTTCTTCTCCATTATTGGCCCTCATCGTTTTTGTGTGTGTAGGTGGGGGAGTTTTTGTCTGAGCATTCTCATGTGTTGCTCATGTGTTTATTATTTGAGTAGAAATAGCTTTGCTAAAGGATGCAACATAACCAGGTGTTGGCGTGGATTACGGATCCGTTGTAACGATGTGACCCCAATATGAGTATGATCGTTCACCTTTATTAGTCAGCAAAAACAAGGTTTATATAGCAAAACTATTACAGCATCTGAATGGTTAAACCCCTAATCCATATATAGGCAAAACTACTGCAACTCATTGTGATTGGTGCAGAGCTGCATCTCAATGTGAAAACAGTACTGTGGCAGGAAACAACAACGTGGCAGGAAGGAAGTGACAGTGTGGCAGGAAACGGTGACGTTCCCCCTGCTCCAGCGTCCCGAGCTCGTCGCTCTCCCTTCCCAGCAGGGTTCCGTATCAGCCGCTCCCAAGGCTCACTTCCGGATCGGAACCTGGGTTGCTCAACGCACCAAACTATGTCCCCTCTCGTCCAGGCAGGACTCCACAATTCTCCCTTCTTGTTTTTGAGCAAGCCAGGTTTGCTTCGTCATCTTGGAGAGAGCCCTTTTAAGACAGCTAAAGCAAATACATATTATAATTCCAACAGCAAGTAACACGATACATATACGCAAAATTTCTATAAATAAACTGTTAAGCTAAGCAGGCAGATCACCAAAGAATGAGGTGATCAGTCCATCAAAAAATCCCTGGTTTTGTTGTATTTGACTGGCGTGCTGTTCGAGCCATTGTAATTGCTTGCGGATGGACTTACTATGATCGGACAAGTTCATACAGCACATACCTTCAAAATCTTCACAACCATGTCCCTGGGCCAGCAGTAGAAAATCAATTGCGGCTCTATTTTGCAATACCACATGTCGTAGACTACTCTGATCTTCTAGCAGTGATTGCAAGACCTTTGTGGTAACACTGGATTGCTTCTCTGCCCAGTGTTCCGTGTTCACCACTCTACTTCTGTAGCAGTGTTCCGTGTTCACTACTTTCAAGGTCTGTCTCCGTTACCAAGCCTGGGTTGCTCAACAGCATCAAACTATGTCCCCTCTCGTCCAGCCAGGACTCCACAATTCCCCCTTTTTGTTTTTTGAGCAAGCCAGATATAGTTGATGAGGTTGTTGATGATGATGAGAGCTGACATAATTTTGGTCTTCAGCTTGCTACCACTTTTTCGGAGACCCACACAAACTACAATACTAACAGATATAAAAACACAAATGCTAATTGAAGACATAGAGATGTGAAGTGCATACCATAACCTGCTGGATATAAAGAAAGATTAAGTTAACTTGAGAATGATACATACTGATGGTAAATCTGTTACCTAGCATATGGGTGTAGATTGATTTACTTGTATTCAATTTTCTTGCTGGATTTACTTGTATCCAATTTTCTTCCTTTGTGGATGGTGGGACTAAAGCACCGCTTGACCACAACATATCATTATTGTCAGTTGGAGGGGATGCATCTCATCACGTTAGGTGTTGAAATAGCAGTGTATCAATAATATGAGCTCAGTAAATTTGCACTTGGGTTATAGGTATACTTATCACATATAAAAACATCCATAACATTTAGTATTGGCTATCGATATTAATTACCTAGGTTAAGATCAATGTATCTAGAACTATGACTCATTAACTATATAGGCTAAAATTAATGTACATAAAAGCATAAATCTGCAAACATCACCACATCTATTCCCTGCTGCATCAAATGCTTCCGAAGTTTTGATAAATCGGAGTCCAAATACAACAATTTAAAGTCAAAAACCAGAAATAGTCAATACCTGCAGAACTTACCAAACCAAAAGACACAAAACAGTTACTTAGTCCAGACAAATCCGTTAGATCCCAGAAACCAAATAAATCCATCAGATCACAGAAATACAAACACTGTAACATAAAATCACACGTTCATGGTCGCGACCACACACACACACACAGGCACACCGAGTTTTCAGCATAAATCCAAATATTGCAAAGACAGGACTTACAATAATATTCGACATTTAACAGACAAATTCCCAAACTTCAGTTTCAGGAAGAGTACTCTCTTTTCAATTTTGGATTAGAAAGGACGCTTTCCTTTCTCGTCAGGGATATAGCTCAATGCTGTGAAGCTTTTACTATGACTAACAAATAGGCAACAAGAAACAATACTGGAAGAATGCCTTTGCCTTATTAATGATTCATGCTCAGAACATTCTGGTCCAGTGATCAGAGGTTCTCCCCGAGAATCCCTCGGTGCCGGCTGGAGGTCCTGCAATCCCTCGGACCATTGATGTTCAAGAGCAGCATCTTACCTGGGTACCCAAAATCTATCACTAGAAAGCAGAAAAATAGTTAACTTTCTAAAACTTAATTTTTGAGTTCTAGAAAGCAGGCATTCTTTACTGCAGTACTGAACGCACAGGGAATAGTTCTACCCAAATGTGTGTACCGAAAAGATACTCTTACTAGATATTTATGCCATGTTAACATACATAATCATTACATTCCCGAGAAGTGGTTAATATTTTCTTGGCCATATGATATCAAAAGATCCATTCCAGAGTCTTCAACTCCTGCGCATCAGCACATAACCGACCTAAAAGAGGATAAGGCTGGAAAACAAAAAACCTCATAAATTATATACAAATTTGTTGGTAAATTGATATTAATTCTGGAGGTAAAGGTAATTGCAATTCTATCTGAAACCTTTTGTAAAACAGTTTTTGCTTTTGGCATTGATCTTCGGGAAAATAATAAATCTGAGTCCTTTTTGACAAAGTAAATAGAGGGGACAACTCTTCAGTTATAATGTCAATATTTTCACCTTTCAACAGAGTGAATAACATAATCTAGATAGACCATCTGAACCTTGGAAAGATAATAAAGTCCAGCTGTTTGTTCACAAGGAATTCTACTGCAGTAATTGAATTGTATACGTTTTTTTGTAACCAAGTCCTTGAATGTCAGAAATATGGTTCTCGCCGTGCCGCTTCTGGGCTGGCCGGTACAGGCCAGCGAGCTGGGATCGAGGGAAGGGGGGGGGGGAAAGGGAGGAGGTGGGAACCATGCCACCGGTTGCCCGGGAGGGGCCATGTGCCCCACCAGGTGTAAGGTTTGCTGACCCGTTCGATGCGGTGACTGCTGACGCGGCGGCTGTACAGCGTCTGAGGGACTGTGCAGTTTTATGTTGGAATTCACCTCGTTTTGTTCTCAGGTCAGGTACGCCAATTGCTGTCAAGAGACCCTGTCGTGCACTTTCGGGATGCCGGATTTTTGCACCCCACTTCCCATTTCTCTGTATTCAAAGGATCATCAGGTTTTGGCAGATTTACTTCCCGCATTTCTCATGTTCGGTAGGAATTTCGTCGTATGTAGGGTTAAATTTCAACAGACTGCTGCTCTGTCCTTGCTTTTGAGATAACAGTGGAGGAGTAGCAGCTGCTTCTAAGATAGTCTCTGTAAGTTTTAGAGCATTTAAAGCTGTATGCACTGATTTCCAAGTAATGATTTTCTCAGGGATTTTAAACTGCAAGACCTTGTTCTTTCAAACTTCACTGTAAAAAATTTTTTTAATGGAGCCTTCGCTCCTTTTTTCGGTGACTGTCCCGTTCTCCAGCGAGCCGGGGGGAGGAACAGACCCAGCCCCTGCTCACGGCTTTCTTCAGGTGGTACATGTGCAACAAAAGGACTTTTCTGAATGACTCTGGCCACTTTTTTTTTTTTTTTTTTTTTTGGAGGAAGTGGAGGATACCGCGGTACAGGATTTGGGGACGTGGGATGATCGGAAGGGGCAGCGGCGGTGCCCGGCTGACCTGCGGGTGGTGGCACCTCAGCGAATCCCTCTCCGCGGCGTGGTGGCGGTGACTCTGGCGGTGGGGGTGGAAACCCCTGTGCCAGTGGGTCTCGCCGCGCGTACTGCTTTTCCTGGACCGCAGGTTTCCCTGCCTCCACGGGCTGCCGACTCGGACCCCCTCCTGCTTTCACAGGTGGCATAGGGAGGCTAGGACCCTGAAACAGCAGAGTTATTGCCAAGCAGGTCCCTCCCTCGCATGTTAATGTAGCGAAAGCAGAAGTAACGGCTTAAGTCCTTTCTCCATGCAGCAGCAACAGAAACTTCAAGGTAGCTGAGTCATATTGTAACCCTCTCACGGAGAGGATGGGTTGGAGGAGCTTAACCACTGCTGACTCTTTCTATATCAGTGTGGACCCCATCTCCTCCCCGGCCCAATCAACTTCACGAATTGCTTTTCCGTTGCGTCTGTTCCTCTCTTAGAGAACATACCAACGAGCAACGTTGCCGCAGCCCCTATCTCCGTGCTTGCGACCATGGCCTCCACGTTAAAATTTAGCTGCACCAGGCAGCCCCAGTGTGGCTCGAAAATTCCTGGGAGTCGGCCGTCCGTGTCTGCCCTGCGCGTCTGCACCCAGGCAGGACCCTCCCACCCGTTGTTCCCAAGCCCCCCGTCTAGCTGCTCACCGCAGACTGAGGGACTCCTGCAGGGAAACCGTCCATCCTCTGATACCAAATGTAGGCGTGGGTTACAGATCCGTTGTAACGATGTGACCCCAATATGAGTATGATCGTTCACCTTTATTAGTCAGCAAAAACAAGGTTTATATAGCAAAACTATTACAGCATCTGAATGGTTAAACCCCTAATCCATATATAGGCAAAACTACTGCAACTCATTGTGATTGGTGCAGAGCTGCATCTCAATGTGAAAACAGTACTGTGGCAGGAAACAACAACGTGGCAGGAAGGAAGTGACAGTGTGGCAGGAAACGGTGACGTTCCCCCTGCTCCAGTGTCCCAAGCTCGTCGGTCTCCTTTCCCAGCAGGGTTCAGTATCAGCCGCTCCCAAGGCTCACTTCCGGATCGGAACCTGGGTTGCTCAACGCACCAAACTATGTCCCCTCTCGTCCAGCCAGGACTCCACAACCAGGTGCTGCTCATCTTTATTGCACAAAACCTTGATTTGTTCAGACTTGCTTATCTGAATCCAGGTTGAAAACAAACAGCCCAGAACAAGCAATATAGCAGAATAGCTGAAGAGAGTGAAAAAAATAAACAGATACTTACACCTAGCTCCTGTAAGCTACATTAATTTTTCTCAGACTTTCACTCATCCATCTTCTCCCACCCAAATCTACTCTAGCACTGTAGAAAATCTGAATTTTATGTAAACAGATGAGAAGCCTTCACCAGTTCTATACTTCCTCAGGCTCACTGTACCTGCACATTTGTCAGGAATCTACCCAAATCAACAGACTCTGCAATCTCTTTTCCCCTCCCCAGGCCCTTAGCCTGGGCTAAAAGCTAATATTGTCCAGCTGTGAGACCTTGGAAGCTGTTTACATCAAAAGATTTATGAGAAATCTTTTCTACATCCTCTCTCTACTGCCCTTCTGTTTGGGAGCTGCATTTAATTCAGGCCTTTGCCCTCAGTCCTCATCTGATCTGTTGCAGCTGTGTCTGTGCTCAGCTTTGTACCTTGCACCTGGTCTTAGATCTGCTCTATCACTGCAAACTTGCCCACTGAGCACAGAACTGTTGCCTGAGCCTGGTTACCATCTTCAGATCTGCTTTGCCCTGCTTGTCAGGTATGCTAGAATTGCACCCCTCACCTGGCCGGGCGCTGCCCGAGTCTCTCCTGCTGTCACTATTGATTCCCAGCTCTATTTGCTTTGCAGAGCACCCACTTTTGCTGCTTTCTGGCAGTAACCTCTTGCCTCATAATTTTGCGAGAGAAAAAGGAGAACTACAGAAAACTGCAAGATAAAGCTATGAAAATAATAATTTTTGGTACCTTAGTTTTTGGAAAATTAGTATAAAATAATAGTTTTTCACCTTAAAATCCAAAGTATACAGAGACCTGCATTAGTAGCACTTCAAGCTAACAATTGTCTACCTTCTGAAAGTGAAATTGTCAGATTTCTGAGTTTTAGGCCAAAAAAATTCAAATGTGCCTAACTGCTTGAGGAGATGAATTAACAACATTTGCATAGGAACATAAAAACATGCATGCCTGAGGTAGGCATCTGTCAAGACATTCAGCTAGATCTGATTGCAATGGAAGTGAGGGTTTTTCACTGCCATTTGCAAAATGAACAAAGAAAAAGTTACTTGTTTAAACTTTCAGGTTAAGTTGCCAGTAATCTAGAACACTAAACACAAGATCATTTTTCATTCCTGAGGAAATGCTGTTTAATGTATTATGCCTTCTGCAAATATGTTCAGTGCAGGCCCTCTGTGTCAGTGGCTAAGCTAACAAGGTCAAGTAGCCCTAGATGACAAAAGTCATGATACGGTTAGGGTTGGAATGGACCTGAAAGATCATCTAGTTCTAATCCCCCTGCCATGGATGGAGACACCTTCCACTACATCAGGTTGCTCAGAGGCCCATCCAACCTGGCCTGGAACACTTCCACGGAGGGGGCAGCCACAACTTCTCTGGATCACCAGTTCCAGTGCCTCACAATCCTCACAGTAAAGAATTTCTCTCTTATATCTGATCTAAATCTACCATCTTTCAGTTTGAAGCCATTACCCCTTGTCTTATCACTACATCCTTTGTAAAAAGTCCCACTCCCGCTTTCTTATAAACCCCCTTCAGGTACTGGCAGGCTGCTATAAGATGTCCCCAGAGCCTTCTCTTCTTCAGGCTGAACAAGCCCAGCTCTCTCAGCCTGTCCTCATAGGAGAGGTGCTCCAGTCGTCTGATCATTTTTGTGGCCCTCCTCTGGACCCGCTCCAACAGGTCCATGTCTTTCCTGGGCTGAGGGCTCCAGAGCTGGACACAGGACTCCAGGTGAGATCTCCATGGAGCAGAGTAGAGGGGCAGAATCACCTCCCTCGACCTGCTGGCCACCCTGCCTTTGATGCAGCCCAGGACACGGTTGGTCTTCCGGGCTGCGAGTGCACATTGTCGGGTCGTGTGGAGCTTCTCGTCAACCAGAATCTTCAAGTCGTCCTCCTCAGGGCTACTCTCAATTCATTCTCCACCCAGCCTGCGCTTGTGCTTGGGATTGCCCTGACACACGTGCAGGAGCATGCACTTGGTCTTGTTGAATTTCATGAGGTTCTTGCACACCCACACCTCTCAAGCCCTTCAAGGTCCCTCTAGATGGCATCCATTCCCTCCAGCGTGTCCACCACACCACACACCTTGGTGTTGTTGCAAAACTTGCTGAGGGTGCACTCAATCCCACTGTCAATGCCACCGACCAAGATGTTAAACAGCACCAGTCCCGATAGTGACCCCTGAGGAGTACCGCTCGTCACTGGTCTGCACTTAGACATCAAACCATTGACTGCAACTCTTTGAGTGCGACCTTCCAGCCAATTCACTATTGACTGAGTGATCCATATGTCAAATCCATGTCTATCCAATTTAGAGACAAGGATGTTGTGTGGGACAGTGTCAAATGCTTTGCTCAAATCCACGTAGGTGATATCAGTTGCTCCTCCCTTATCCACCAACATAGTAACTCCGTCGTAGAAGGCCACCAAATATTTCAGGCACGATTTTCCCTTAGTGAAGCCCTGTTGGCTGTCATCAGTCACCTCCTTATATTCCATATGCCTTAGCATAGTTTCTAGGAGGATCTGCTCAGTGATCTTTCTGTCCCTGGACAGATTTAGTTGTAGTCTTTTAGTTACAACTTTTCCTGCACTTTAAAAAGGACCTGTAATAACATATTTTGTATCACAGTATTTTCTAGAGCACAAATTGACCTCTCCTGTGGATCCTGAGTTTTTACAATGTAAAGTATTTTCATGTGTGTGTATGAAAACAAATTCCAAAAAGAAAAACTTTAAAAATAAATAATTAATTCATTAGAACATTTTATTTGTTAGTGACAAACATTAGGTTCAGGGTCAATTCAGGCTGGGTAAACATCAAGAACAGCTGCTGACATTATCTGCATAGCTCAAAACTCATGACCTGTGAAACTGAGTAAGAAATTTACAAGGTCATATTTTATTTTGTTAAGTGGGTCGCTTTTTAGAAGAATTAGAGAGGCAGATGAAATTAATAAAAAACAAAAAAGGAAAAAACCTTTTTTTTCTTAAAACAAGGAAAGTATCAGAGCTTGTTAGCAGTATTTTGATCTCGTCTTGCATCTTTAGAGCAATAATACTGGAAGGTAACCTATTTAAGTGGCCATTGCTTCCAGGCTGGCTGGACATCAGTCTGCTCGTGGGAAGTGGTGAGTGATGCCTTTATATCACTTGCTTTTTTTTCTTTCCTTCATTTCTTAGTCTGTACCTTGAACCACAATTTTTTTCTAACTTTTTCTCCGCCTTTTCTCACTGTTATCCTACTAGGGGGAAAGTAGGGGAGAGGGATGGGTAGGTCGTGAGCAAGTAGCTGGTGGAGGCTTAGTTGCTGACTGTGGTCAACTGACAATTGAGACAGAGCCAAAAAAGCTCATGGTTGCTTTCCAGATCACTTGTGCTATACTTGAAGTGTAATACCATGAGAAGTCTTGCTGTACTCTGTTTCTGGGAGACAAAGAATAATGTGTGAACCTCTTTGTACAGCAGTAAAAATCTTATTGCTCTCCCTTGCTTTGATGTGAAACCACACTGGCTGCCCCAGGGCTTAACAGGACACTAAGATTTTGCTTCCAGTAAATAAAATCCTTTTAGCATACAATTGAATAAAACAAAGGTTATTCTTAAGGTTTAAATGTCAAAAGGAGACCTTGAGAGTGCTGGTTGCACATCCCAGTTCTAGCACAAACGTTAGCTTACAGCATAAAGTGTCATTCTGAGCGAGGTTCTAACTAAAACTCTTTCCTTTGGTTCAGCACATGTAAGAAATGATAATACTTATTTCTTCTGTGCTTTCTCAAATAAATATTTTTAGAGTCTAAGCTCTCTTGCCAGTCTCATGTCATAATATTTTAGCCACTACTGAAACAACTTTTAGTCACTGCTATAAAGAGCTCCCTCAGATGATCGCAGGTATCTTGCCTATATATGAGGAAGCAAATTTTCGTCATTATAGCTCATATTTAGTTCTGAATTCAGCCACAGTAGCAACCTCTGATAGTGGCTACTCTGTACAAAGCAGCATTTACTGCTGATCTGGAGTTCAAAAATAGGTGGGAACTAGATGATGCTAATTTCTCAGTGCTGCAGATCTGGAAGCCAGGAGCAGGTCATCGTTGTCTTCCAACAGTAACAGATTTGGAAATGCACTGGTTTTCTCAAATAAGTAGATCTGTACTGAAATTATTTCCTCTGCATGATCTTCTGCAATGTTTAGTGCCAAAACAGGGTTTGTATTTGTAGTCTCTCATTGAGAATAGTGCTACATAGATACCGAATTAAAACAATATAGTAATTTTCAGAATCTGTGATAAAAAAACTGGAGCAGAAAGGGGAAAAAATTCACAAGCACTGTATTAAATTACAAGAGGCTAATATGAATACTTACAGGGATAAACTGGGTTTAACACTGCATCCAGAACCTGAAAAGTCTATTTGCCTGAATAAATCGTAGAATCCTAGTCCACATTTTTAAGACCGAGGTTAATTCTGTTTAGTGAATGAATGATGAAAATAGATATATTTGAATAAGAAGCCCTCTTTCTGGTGAAAAAAGCAGCTTCTTGTACTTTGGTACATTCAAAACTTATTTATTCAAAAGAACACTGCATTAAAAAAGATTTAATGGGCTGTGAGAACATAAAAGTAAAGTATTCTTTTGTAACTCATTTGAGCATTCTTAGAAGAAAAGCTTTCCATACTCTGTGGGTAATTTGTAGGTCTAGAAGGCCTCTGTAAATGTTTGTGTTGACTTCTGTACTTTTCAAGGCAGCCCACTGCATTAGCAAAGGGATCTAGGATCCTTTTTGGTGCCATATCATATAAAACTTATTTTCTCCCCTTCAAAATAGTCAAATCTGTAATGTAAAAATGGAACTTTAGAACTTTGTTGAGCATGCAAGAAAGAATAAATGAACATACTCTTGCCTTCAAATTTAGTAACCTGAATCTGATTAGGCAAGCTGGTTTAAAAAAATACCCAACCCTTCCTTTTCTTTTAATGCTTTTATACAAGATTATTTGGCTAGTCAGAGACATGATATGCTGACAGCTTTCAGATAAAAGAAACTCAAACGTGCAAACTTCTTCAAACAGTAGAAATTTTTCTTGCCAAAGCAGCCTTCTGTTCCTGCTATAATACAATGTGCAGAAAATGCTGGCAACGTAGTGGTTTGTCATGGTTTGTATTTTGTATGAATCAGAAGTTGTTGAGAGACCAGTCACAACGCTTTTAAATTTCATACCTAAACAGGTTTAAATCTGGAATATGTTACCCAGAGTTAAGTCATCAAAAAATTACTATTCTACTCCTATTCTAAGTTATAACAGTACTGGTATTCCCTGGTTTAAAAAAAAAAAAAAAAAGAAAAAAGAAAAAAAGAAAAATCCTGGATTGCTGGGTTTTTTTTTCTGTCTTCAAAACTCACACTGTTACAGATCATGTTCGACTTCATTGTACAGTTCCTATTGGGCAATATTTTTTTGTCTAGTGATATATTAAATCAGTTCACTTTTACCTCCCTCATAAATTTCACTTATTTGATTTTAAAGGAGCTAAGATTGGGACTTTTCTGTTTCAGAACATATGAAGTATTAAACCTATTATTTTTTGCTTTTAAGAAAGCCAGATACAGTCTCTAAGCTCGTGATTTTAGTGTTTTAAATTAATGTAGTCTGATCCAAAATATCCTTTAACTTTTGCAAACTATAAAGAATGATCTGTAGAACTTTTCTGAAACCAGAACAAAAATGTGATACTTGTGCTTACATCTAAATTAGAAAATTGTTCTTCTGTGTATTTGCATACTGTATTCATCAGCTGAGATCTCTGTGTTGTTCACTTGTACTGAAAAGCACCTCTGAGAGTCCACATAACTCTGAGTGAATGCATTGACTGAGACCTTGGAATCTGAAGCTTCTTTTTTCTGAGAAGAATGCTGCTTATAGCCATCATCACATCACACACCTGAGGCCAGGCAGGAACGTAAGCAAGCCTCACAGAAATCCACAAAGAGGCAATCAAAAGAGAACTTAAGAACTAGTAATAACAATTCACTACTTGGGTTTAAAATTTTTCTAACCCGAAAACACAGATGCATTTTTTTGTTGCAGGTCTTTGTATTTCCATGCAAGTGTAGCAGCTGAAAGCTATGAGCAAATTAAGTTACTATTTATCCCTAGGAACTTTGCATCTGTTTGAAGTGTTTCTTATTTGTTATAGCTGGAATGTTTCTTGCTATTATTACAATAGTAATAAATCTTGTAATGTATTTCATATCTCATGTCTATAGCTCGACTTGTATTTGACCTTCAGCGTTCTTTGGCTGTTCATGGAGCAATGGGATTGAAGGCATGCCTCTCTGTCACTGTATGCTAACCTTCAAGCATAACATACAGCAGTTTTCCGCTAAGCCGTAATTACAAATGGTGATATTGTCATAACAGATTTTCAGTGTGCTTTTCCTATCTATGTGTAATAGAGACGAGAATGTCTATATTCCAGACCAAACGCTGAGCATTAGGTTGGGCTTTTACAATAATCTTCATGTCTCTCTGGTTTAGAACAGATGCTCAGTGCCCTGCATTCATCCAGGCATGCACACAAAGTGATGGAAACGTATCTTTATCACTTCTCCCGTTCTCTGTAATCCTTGCAGTTCTGCTTAAATTTACAGTACAAAACAATGACTAGATCAATAAAACAGAATGAAATGCATTATAAGTGTCTTTCTGTCACAGTACACATGATTCTGCTTGGCACTGGAATACGCACCTTTTACATAAAGTTAATTATTGCCACAGAAGTTATTCAGGAGAATACAGGAGAAACAAACGTAATCTGTAATGTGAGTTTAACACATGCTGTAACTAAAATTGTATTTCTTTACCCCATCACAATCTGTGTCAGTTGGGTACCCCTGCTCTCTGATGCGAATAATCATTAATCCTACTAGTTGTCCTCGAATTAATATAAATGCCAGGATTAGCTGTTTTGATTTTAATGATAGTCAGTGGCCCATCATAACTCCATGGATTCCTTTCTTTCAACTTTTAATACACCCTTTTGATCACATGCAGTGTGCATTCTTGTTCAACTTCTTCATCAATGACCTGGATGAAGAGTTAGAGTGTACCCTCAGCAAGTTTGCTGATGATACTAAACTGGGAGGAGTGGTGAATACACTAGCAGGCTGTGCTGCCTTTCAGCGAGACCTGGACAGGCTGGAAAGTTGGGCAGAGAGGAACCTGATGAAATTCAACAAGGGCAAGTGCAGGGTCCTGCACCTGGGGAGGAACAATCCCATGCACCAGCGCAGGCTTGGGGCGGACCTGCTGGAGAGCAGCTCTGCAGAGAGGGACCTGGGTGTCCTGGTGGACTACCAGTTGACCATGAGCCAGCAGTGTGACCTGATTGCCAAGAGAGCCAATGGGATCTTGGGGTGCACTAAGGAGTGTGGCCAGTAGGTCAAGGGAGGTTCTCCTTCCCCTCTACTCTGCCCTGGTGAGGCCCCATCTGGAGTACTCTGTCCAGTTCTGGGCTCCCCAATTCAAGAAAGACGAGGAGCTACTGAAGTGAGTCCAGAGGAGGACTACGAGGATGATGAGGGGACTGGAGCATCTCTCCTGTGAGGAAAGGCTGAGGGAGCTGGGCTTGTTTAGCCTGAAGAAGAGAAGGCTGAGAGGGGATCTTACAAATGCTTACAAATATCTGAAGGGTGGGTGTCAGGAGGATGGGGCCAAACTCTTTTCAGTGATGCCTAGCGACAGGACAAGGGGCAATGGGCACAAACTGAGGCACAGGAAGTTCCGTCCGAACATGAGGAAGACCTCACTCTGAGGGTGTTGGAGCACTGGAACAGGCTGCCCAGGGAGGTTGTAGAGTCTCCTTCTCTGGAGATATTCAAGACCCGCCTGGACGTGGTCCTGTGCAGCCTGCTGTAGGTGACCCTGCTTTGGCAGTGTGGTTGGACTAGATGACCCACAGAGATCCCTTCCCACCCTTACCATTCTGTGATTCTGTGATTCTGTGAATACTGTTTCTTCGAGTCTCTCATGATACATGTGGTTGTCCTACTGTTAAAGAAGTAGAAAGATCAGGTTAACTGATATGGAATGATGTGAAAAAGATTAACTAAATCAATATGTAGTATGTCTATTGACAAGTCTAAGCAAATTTAGGACAACCTACACAAATTAACACAGAGAACTGACTTCCAGTTCAAAATGACTATCACTTCTGCATACAGTATATAACAGACTGTCAAGAGGAAATAACTGTGGACTTCACGGATCTCACTTAGTGTGACTTTTGTAGAAAAGGCAGCATAGGTAACACAGGGAAAAAGAAAAGGAGAAACAAATAATGAACATAATAAAAGACAAAAGTCTTTTAGGAAATGATACACAGAAAACAATGAAAGTTATTCCAGAGTTCTCAGGCAATAGACAGGCATAGCATACAACATATGTACTCATGAATATGTCACTGATGTGGAATTCACTACACATTATTGTGTCTTGTTTATCTTTTCTAGCCAAAATTTACAAAAGCTACAGCTCAATGTTTGGAGCAGTCCTAAATAAGCATTCTCCTAACTCTGTATTATTACCCATTTTGAATGACAGCAAACAGCTATCTCTTCCATCACAGGATTATTCTAAGTTCAACATCAAATTAATCAAACTCCCTTGATTAATCAAAATTATATATTATCATCCTGATTGCAATCATCTATCAAAGATCGTTTCTTCCTGCAGTTTATGAGGTACATAATCAGTGTGGAAGAACAACAAACCAAGTCTATAAAGTGAAAACACTAGCTGATAGTTTTGTGTTAAATAAAATTTAGGGGACTGAAATAGTCTGGCATTTATTAGGCCTCCCATATATATGTCATGCTTTTCACAAACTCATATGATATCATTCCACAGCTTTATTAACACATACAGCAATTCTCTTTTTACTTGATATCAGTAACCTAGTTTAAATTTGTGAAGCTTCCTGGTTAAGGAAATTGAAGTCAGAAATAATTGATACAAATTTGCTGAAGATTCCTAAAGAACCTTCATGTTTCTTGACTATTACTTAATGTACAGACACTGATCTTGTCCTTATCTGACTCTATGCTGTCTTTGTCATCAGACAGAATATGTCCTTCAGGTTTGTTATCAACTAGGAAATGAACCAGATGGTCTTAACCAACCAAAGATAGCAATACCGAGAAACAGCACTTTTATTTCAGATTCACTTCAAATACGAACAGGCTAGGAACACAGAAGGGAAAGAAGTCATTTAGTAGTGATGCCTTGAGTTTTTCTGTCAGGTTGGGTTTCCCACATTTTCTCCAGATTGCGTATCTGACCCAGTTAAAGCTCTGAGCTTTAACTCACCAAGTTAGAAGGCAACATACATTTTCTATACACAATGTTTTTAGCTGAATTTTTCTCAGTTTCAACAAAGTATTATAGAAATAAATCAAATCACTATATTGTAAACAATTAGAATTAGCTGATTATGTCTTCAGCATATTACTATGAAATACCTTGTGTTACTTCTTAAGAGACTGATAACCGAGTTCATGTGGATTGTAGTCTGGGGTGGTACCATGGAAGAAAAATCCCCCCAACTTATTATGTAAGTTTCTTAGGAACAAAAGAAGAGTTAATGCTCTATTTTTACCCACTAAGAGGCAGAAATAGAGATATCTATACTAACTCATTGTGGTATGCTAATGTTTAATTCACAACTCTAAAGAGGCTTTAGCTCTTTAGTGCTTGACTGGTTAACTTGTGAGCTGGCAGTTGAGTACAGGTAACACTAAAAATCAGTCAACATTAAATCAGAAACAATCATCTAGCTTATGAAGTCACAAGAAGGGGAAAACAAAAGTCACAACAGAAGTGTCCCTTTGTTATCAAAGGCAGAATGTACTTGAAGACAAAATGTTTTGAGGTAGATCATTGCAGAAGTATGAAAAGCCACTAAAGCTTATCTTGACGACATATCTCTGACCTTGGAAAGGCATTATACAAGTTTTGAAATCCCATATGGGGATGGTCTGGGCTCAGCCATAAGACTTCACTGGTTTACATATACATAACTTCAGGATTTAAGACTTTTTTGTCTGACATTTTTGTCTGACTGAGACTGAAGATCTCATATATCCATGACGCTTTGGTTATGGTTTTTCAGATGTTTCTTCTTCATGCTCTTCAGATTGCATAATGAAGCAGACTATTAGACTCATCCTCCAATTCAAAGAGAAATGATTTGTGTAAGAAGTACATGAAGTCCTATATGAGTCTACACTAAAATTAACAGAAATCACAAACAAACTTTCACATACTTGGTTATTCAAAGGCTGAACGTGTAATTTTCTTTCATCTTTGTTAACATTGCTGGTTTTTCATTGATCCATTCTGATTTTCAAAGGAATGAATAGGCTTGAATGTGTGAGGCAAGCTTTATGATATCTGGTATTTTAGGAGACTTGGCTTTCAGAAACAGGAAGTAATGAATGAAGATGTAGAAAACACCATTTCATTAAGAAGAATTTGGAACTGCCTCACTGAGTAATGATATTTCAAACACTATGGACCCTGAATGATTACCAAATTCAGACTAAACAGATTTTAGGAAAAGACAAACCAAGAAGCAGAGAAATCTTGACTTAAGAAAAACAACCTACAGAAACACCTGCATCTGATGATTTAAAATACATGTTCTTGGAAAAAAGACAAGAAATCTTCTTGAAGGGATTTCTGATACAATAAGCAATACATTGGGCAGTGGGCAGGAGACAGCTTGAGAAAAAGAACTTTTTAAAAGAGGTTTTGAGACACCTACTGTGAAGTCCACAGGCAGGCTAAGATTAAATTTTCTCCTTATAAGAGAATTCAGACCTCTGGAGTGGCAGATATAATAGAAATGGGTACAAAATAAAATTCCCTCATTAGGATATTGGATAAGGTTCAATTAAGAAGGAAATATATCGTTGTGTATAACAGGTTTGGTTCTCACTGTCGTTTCACTGGAGGTACATCTGTTTTACAGCTTCATAATGGAAATCTATATCAGTCTTGGACAATCTAATCTGGCAAATAAATTATATGGAGTAGGAGATTTGATCAACTAGTTCAAAGAAGTAAGAAACAATTACAAAATTCAACTTAGGATAAATGCAAATATGAAATAAAAGAAAAAAGTATTTTCTACATCTACAGGTTTTGGTAGACTATTTTGACTTACCATTTACCTAGATATAACTATATAAAAATGTTCACATAAGTGTAGAGAACATGCTTGAATGTTTCCTGTCTGTGGAAACACTTCTGTCTTTGCAACACTGGTTGCTATACCAGAAAACATTTTCAAGACACAGCATACAAATCGTGATTTGCAGATGAATGGGTCAAACCCATAAAGTCATGTCAGCTTAATTTCATGGTAAGAGCTGAGAAAATGCTGATGGGTCAGAGAAAACAGGATCTGAGTACTCATATCCATCTGTTCCTTGGGGTATATATAGAGAGGCTTTTTAATCCCATCTGTTTGTGGTAGCCAGAATACAGGTTGTATGATCAGCACTTAGTAATTGACTTCTCTTGACACGAATGTAATTCAAGTTTGGTGATTTTATATCATATTTTTGTAACATCAGCAGAACAAATCCAAGCTTTAAAGGTATTCTTGATTTTGTTATCCTCATGTAAAATATAGCTTAGCCTAGAAAACATTTTCAAACGCATTTAGACATTAAGGTTGTAAGCAGAACCTGAATATACTACCCAATGTCTCAGAGCCCAGTCCAAAGTTTAGTGTCTGATCCAAAAAAGTGCTTTAGAAATTTTTAGATTTCAGTAGAAATTCAGTAATTTCTGCTAATTTGTAGGCTCACAGCATTGATCAAAGGCAAATCATGGAGAAATGCGTAACAGGGGACTGAATTGTCTGAAAATGGTCCGGATTTTGTTGCTGTGGTGCAGTGTGCAACATTGCTAAGCGGAAAATCATCAGTGAGCTTGATTGCTGATGAGAATTGCAGGGATTAGGAAACAGGATGCGAGGTCCTTCCTGATTTTGTACGAGGGAGGTGGATGGAACAGGGAGAAAGAGAACAAAATGATATTTCTTTCTTTCCTACACTTTATAATGTTTTCTCTTTGCATGAATATTATCATATTTTGGTTTCATAGAATATTTATATCCAAAGCTATTAAAGTACTTTAAAAGGCTAAACATTTCTTAAAGCAGTCTACAATATGGATATTTTATGTCCATGAAACAAATGCTGAAACCAAGGGAAAAATCAAAACCTTCAGTCTAAACTTTTCAAATTTAGAAATGTTAGGATTCTAAATTCACGTGAAAGCACTTAATAGTGAAGTATGATTTTCTGATACACTGAACATCCACAGATTCATTTAAAGAACTGTAAAATCATGCTGTTTATTCAGTTATATTTCGCTGATTGAAAGTAAACATCTTGGTCTCAGTGAACTGCTTAAGACACATAGTGAATTAATGGCAGACAAGAATGGAACGCAGGTGCCTGAGGCATGCAATTGTTTTCCTGTGTTAAAAGCATCTTTCTGCTTGACACAGCAACGAATTTCAAATTAAAAAAGCTCTGGTGTTAGCTTACCATGAGGCATCTAATAGATGCAAAAAGAGCAGCTCCCTTCTATTATTCCAAACTGATCTGGAAGGAATCAGCCAAGATTAAAGAAGATGTATGTTCTCATTTACATGACCGTAACCCATTAGGAAACTGTGTAATAGTATATCAGATATCTAAGATCTGATTGGATATATGACACAGAAAACAAAAAATAATTAGAACCGCCCATGACTTCCTTTCAGACACTACTCATGGGAATAGAGGGGTAAAATACTACATCAAGGAAACGAACGAGCAGGGTGGGGAGAATAAACTTTATGGGACAGTCTTTTCCCTAGATGTGGGAATAGGTATGAGGGAGAGGGTGTTACACAGAACTCTATCCAATCCTCAGAAGCAGAAGGTACAAAAAAATGCACTAGAAGGGATTTCATTCCTTCCCAATTCTAAGCATGGACAAAGCCTGTCTCAAGGATAAAATTAAACAACACTCCTGACTTTGCATTTAAGCCTGAAATTAAAATACTTTCTAGAATTTTTGCACCTCATAAATCATGAGATTCTAGAACAAGATGGCAGCCACCTTATCTTTCTTGGTTACATATCCATAATGAGAATTTCACTGTCACAGGAGGAACAGTAATGCCTGCTGCAGCTGGCAGCTGTGGTGACAGCAGCATCCAGGCCAAGTGGCTCTCATACAGGAGGAGCCCATAATCCTGTTTCTTGCCCCTTCTCCCTTGTAGTTTCCTCACCAAAACTTTTCCTTCTATCAATCTGTCTCTGAGCTTTCCAGATTACCACACTCATGTCCTATGCTCTGCTCCCATGGATACAAGTAATTTCAACTGGGATTTCCACATACAAGCAGAGACAATGAGCTCATCCATTATCCTCAAAGGGTCCCTCAGAGCTGGACAAGTGCTTAACTACCAAAGTCATGACAGAAGAAGATGCGGGCATTCTCCACCATAACATGTACTTTTTTTCCCTACCACTCAGGCTTTCCTTACAGCACCACCCTGCCAGCCTTGGTTTCTGTTGCTACTCTGCTTCCCCTGAGCAGAGAGGGAATGGCAGTAGCTCTCTCCTGAGAAGGCTGGGCTTAGCAAACCAGACACAGACAGTTTTTACGGAGCTTTATTGCTGCCTGTCTTGTTTTCCTTGATATCCTTTGGCATTTACCACAACAATGGACTACTCTGGTAGCACAGGCACCAATGGTTCAGACAGCAAAACAGCACTTTGCAGTGGCACAGGGTGTGTATGAACAATGGTTCAGGAGCAGTGTGTCACCAGTTTCTTGTGACCATAGAAATCAGAGGCAAAGAAGACCCTTCAGAATATGTAATCATCTTTCAATACCAGAGAACAGCATGGATGTTCCTGGCACACATTTATCAATCTTTCATCTAGTCCAGTTTTACATATTTCACATTTTTCTCAGGAAGTTAACAGAGTCATTGTCATGGGAAATTATTCTTAGTATTCAATCTTAAATTTCTTTGCTTAATATCATCCCATGCGTTTATGTAATGAGCTTAGTAGGCTATAAAAAAAAGTAAGAGCACTTGCTGGCCAAGCAGCTTTTTGCAAAACTCTTTCAGCTCCATCACAGATGTTGTACTGTTGTTCTTAGCCCTTGTGACACATGCAGTAATTGGGGAATATTTCACTTGCACTGACAGAATGAATCCAATGTTTCTTGTGTAATATGAAGCTGATTAAAACAAAGAAAAAATTCAGCTATAGACAGGACAAAGCAAATTTCTTTTTTCTGTGCATGAATGTGGAATCTTCTGCAACTAGTTTAAGTTTTACTTGTTCATAATAAAGGGGTACTTATGTCTGTCTCTCACTATGATTCACTACAAACGCCTAGTGTTCCCCCCAAAATAAGCACCAAGCACCCATTAAACTTTCTTTTCCCATGCCTATATCAAAACTCCTTTCAAATGACTAACATGAATAAGTTTTCTGAAGAAGCATGAATATAATCTCTGTGTTTACCAACAGCAAACTATCCATAACAAAAGTAAGTCAACTAATCCAGATCAGCAAAAATGTTAATACTGTGACTATATTTCAGTTACCAATAGTCAAGAATAACCTGTGCTGTGTGAAAGATGGTCCATCTAACCTGGTGTGCTGTCATTGGCAGCAATCAGAAGCAGGTGGTTCAGGAAAACATACATAAAGAGTGAAACTGATTTTTCATATCTTGTTGGCTCCCAGAAATATGGATCATATGGATTTTCCTGGAGGAGGGGTCATAGCCTTATCAATGCATCTTTGTGTATAATAATCCCTGCTCATTTTCATCAAGGAAATTGTCCATTTTGGTTTTTTAATCCACTCGTATAATCATAAACAACATATATGCATTAGTGCGTTGCGGTAATCACTATTGCATATTGTAGGGAAAAAAATATCTCCTTTAAACCTCTTAAAGAAATATGAAATCTTCATCCCTGCAGTTTCTGTGTTGAGAGAAACATTTGTTTTTCTTCCAAGGTGTCTATGACTAGACTCCCTCTCCCCTCATCTATTTTTCAAGGTTAAATTGCTCTTACTTCATGCACCAGCTTTTCCAGAAGTTCAGGATGTTCCCGGTCTTTTCCATATCTTTCTAGCTCTATTGCACCTATTTTGAAAGAAATGCATGGAATACTCTAGATTTTGCTCCATTCAGAGGTACAGTTACGCTCTTTAGTTCTCAGTTCCTTTGCTAATAATTGCTAGTGTTCTATATGGGTTTTGTTGACCATTGCTGAATTTTCAGCTGATAGTGACTCAGAAAATCACTTTCTTAAGCAATTAAAAAAACCTCACTCTTTTAGAGCTTCACAGTTGTACAGGATTGTTTTCACTTGTGTGCCTTATTTTGCAGTTATAGGAACTGAATTTCATTTGCCATTTCATTGCCAAGTCTGTTAGTAAAAGACAAACTCATGACAGTCAATTTTAGTTATAGCTAGTCTGAATCATTTTATACCATCAGAAAACTCTGTCAATTCACTATTAGCCCCTTTTACCAGAACATATCTGAATATAATGAGCAACATATACTCCAGCAAAGATCCCAGCAACATTCCACTAGTAATGTATCTCAGAGAGCAAACTTCAGTTTGAGCCATCACGTCATCAGAAACTGCCCCTTCTCCTGGTGTTCTGCAATAAAGCAATTCCAAAACTCCATATATATTCATCAGAACTGATGAGCACAGCTTGTAAAAGTTGGAAAACTGTATGATCACCAAATCTGAAGAGGAAGTCCTTTAAATCCTACTCTTTTCTCACTCCATAGAATAAATTCCCTCATATTTCTTTTGGCACTGTGCATTTCTATAGAAAGAAAAAAAAGATTTTCTAAAGAAAACTTATTAGAGCAAACTATCCGTTACAAAAGCAAGTCAATTAATCTAGATGAGCAAAAATTTTAATACCGTGACTATATATTTATTTAATCGCAAGTGGCCTGTCCATCTTTCCACATTCCATAGACCTGTCTCTTTTTTATTTATTTTTTATTTTTATTTCTAAGTTTCCTATTTTTACATCCAAAATACTTGAGATAAAAATGGACTGGTTTTGGTAAACCAAGAGCAAAAAGGATTTTGTCCATAATAAAATAATATTTCCTGGTGCCTTTTCCCCTTTTGCAGATTGGAAAAATCAAGAATTCAGAATGTATTATGTTGAGGTGTGCATAGAGTAAACTCATTTACACATATGGAGTATGAACACATGAGAAGTTATGCTATTAAACTGGCAGAACTTAATCCAATAAATCTGAACTATATGATATAACACTTTGCATCAAGATTAAGGAGAATTCTTGTTTTCAAAGAAGTTCGAAAATAAATTAACTATAAGCTTGCATTCTCTGTATTACTCAAGAAAGGAATTAAGTGTTCCATAACACACTTCTTAATCACATTTGCTTTTTCTCACTCGTAGTGTGACTACACTGACTAATGCAGTAGTGTAGCTTTTGTTTACCTTCAGTAGCTTCAAGTGAAGCTTAACTTCACTAGCAGAAGTAGTAGCAGTATCTTCTTTTATTCTTTCTCAGACTAGTTTAAAACAATAAAGTGATTCAACACTGCAGTTACAGAAACTTTACCTCTTTCCGATTTAGTTTCACGTTTTGTGTTACTACCTAAGTTTTCTTAAGATTTAGGTTCTAGATGTTCTTGTAGATGTATTGCATATTTCAAGTATTTTTAGCTAATCTGAAGTCCACTTTCAATTCAAATAAGTCTCATTAAAAAACATATACAAATAATTAGGACACAGCAAGCAAGCACAAAAAGAGTCAGATGATAAAAATCATATACAAACCAATCAATTGAAACACCAGCAACAAAAGAAAGTCTGAGGAAAATCTACATTCACCAGACAAATTATAAGAAAATGAAGTCCAGCAGGCTAATACTTTTAGTATATTTCTATATTAGCCACACCCACAAAACCAGCAACATGGGTGGTAAGCACAATTAATGTCAGACACAAAGAAATAAAACTTTCATAAGAAAAGATTAAAAGCTATTTAAATATTTCAGTTGTTTTCAAGTCAAGTGAGTCCGATAACCTCCATCACAGGCTGCTCAGAAAAAAAACTGTAATTGCATCAGTTTCCTTCAATGTTGTTGCTGGGTATATCTGTGTTAGTTACCGGAACAGCACAAAGAGGAAAGAATTGAGTTTCAATGTGCAGTGTTCTCTCATGGGTCTATTATGCTCCCAGAATATTATGTTTTAAATACAAAAAATTATGAGAATTTGATGGTCCTTGGTAAGCACTGTGTATGTACAGTGTTAACTATTGAAGGACTTTGTGCCTATATTGCAAGTGCAACATCTATCTGGTACCTTACCACGTGATTTTGATCTTTGTTCCTCCAAGAGGGAAGCTGATTCAAGCTCACCAGTGGTGTACTTGTGTACATACTACAGGACTTCATATGTAGACATGAGGTAAATTCTCATAAAAATACTACTACATTGCCACAATTCTTACAATTACATTAACAAGCATTTTTAAAAGAAAAAGACTTCCTAAAAGCAAACAAGGAAATGATTGACAGCAAATACTAACTAGCCAAGAACAAATCCCACCAATCTCATCTCATTTCCTCCTACAACAAAGTGAAAGGCCTCATGCATAGAGGGTAAGCAGTAAACAAAAACAGCTGGCTAAACAGCTGCTTTGCAGAAAGAGATTTAGGAGATTTAGTTGTCCCCAAGCTGACCACAGGGTTGTGCTTTTTGTGAAAAGAAAGAGCATGTGGCAGATTTGAAACAAAGTGCATTATCTCTGAATATTCACGAAACTTCAGCTGTAGTCCTGTTTTTGGACTAGCACTTCAAGAAGGGTGTTTGAGGACAGAGAAGCAGACTAAGTGTGAGTAGAAGTCTAGTAAACATGATGCTCATGGAATGAGGAAATAATGGGAGCTGCTAACTGTAAGGATGAGAAGACTGAACACAAACATTGTAAGCGCTCTGGGTGGGCTGACATCCAAGAGGAGAGCAAACTGTGGCTCACAGTAAATACCATGAGACTTACAATAAGAATAAATCAGGTTTTATTAAGACAAGGTTTTTTTAAAAAAGGATCAAATTTATGGAAAAATTGCAAATTCTCTGTGATTGCAGTGTTTGAAGAGTTGGTAGACAAATATCTAATGGAAACAATAGAATTAATATGCCTTTGGCAGAAAAATCAGCTAAGATTTTAAGCTCTGCTCCAGCCTAGTGCTCTCAATATTATGACTGAAGAAGCAGAGGCATTTCTTTCCTCTTTCACAACTCATATTTAAGTTAACAAAGTTAAGTCACCTGCAGAAAAAAATTAATAGTGACACTCAAAAATAGCAAGTGCTTAACATTCTTAACCTTTTTAAGGGCTATGGGTGTATTTGTGTTAGACAAGAACATAATGTCTCATCACACTAGCACACTTGTGTTTACATTATTCCATATGCAAAGTGGACTAATGATTTAAGACTCTTATCTCTGGTATGATCTTGTACTTTTTACATTTTGAACAAGATTTTTAGATGATTGAATCATGTTATTTGTTAATTCTGTTCTGCATTTGTAGACAGTATCATCCTCTGGTCAGAAGTTTTCTTTTACTATGTCAGCAAAATTACGTAAAATCAAGTACACTGAAATAGGCTTGAACTTGTTTTCTGGAATCTCTGGAACATCATAAAAATTTAATTCCACATGATAACTGTGTCTGCTATAAATCAGAGAAGAAAGAGCCACAGCTATGCAGTGTGAATCAATTTACTTGATTAACAAAATCCCAATTCCTTAAAAAAGATAAAAAAAGAAACAAGGAGACACTTAAAGGTATCAAAAGCTTGTGTTTCAAAAAGAGCAGAAAGAGGTAAAAACAGGCATGAAAAAATCTCACTTTTACTTTATTATTTTACTTATTTTAATAATGAAATATGTAAAAATCCTAAGTGACAAGGATCATTTTTTTTAATAAAAAAACCAAAAAAACAAAAAACCCCAACAACAAATCCCTCACACCTACAAAGCACTGACTCAGGTTTCCCAGTATCTTTGCTTTGTCCCTGATGCAGTTTTGCAAGTATGTCTCCTTTCCTGTCCCTCAGTTTTTCATATACCTGAATCTAGGAAGGATATTGTGACATTTCATTATTCAGCATTAAAATACACTTCAATCCTTAGAAGGAAGGTGCTATAAAAGGTAAAGCACTGTTATTTGTTTATAATATACTATGTAGTTACTTTTTGTACAAAGAATAATGTAGCAATTTTATATACTGAAAGAAATATCCAGCAGCAACCTTTTTCTCTTAGAAGTTACAGAAGGAACTTCAACCCCATTAAAGCTGATCCTCTGCTGATCAGATTTTGGCAGTCCCCCTTCAAATATCTGGCAATCTGCTGGACTGTTACCTTTTCAGAAATACTAATTTTCCTTTTAGGTAAGGTGCAGCATTAGACATGTATTTTCTTTGTTACAACAGATGTAGGAGCCAGCAGCCAAGTGATCAATATACACCCAGGCTTTGCCCTACTGCAAATGTTCCAGTTATCAAACATATGGTCTGATGTTGCAAGTCTTGCTTAAATGTTGTAAATGAAGTCAGCTGTGCAAGAGCACTGAAGCCAGGGAGGACTCCACTCCGTTTTATACAGTAGGTTTTCACACAACCTCTTGCAAAATGCCTGCTGTTGAGCTGGTAAAGGCATTATGGTGAAGTTGCAGAGGCTGACAGATAGATGTTATTTTATATAATGCTCATAATTCCCCCCCCCAAATTTTAAGTAACAATAAAGAATGCACGGGGGAAAAAATGTTAATGAAGTCTTTAATGTGATAATGAGAATGGTGCAGTTCCACGGAAACTATAAATCAAGATTCTCAAAACATTTTGAAAAATATTTAACTTTCAGAAAACCCTGTGAGAAAGTGACAGGATATATCACAGAACTTTTCCTGCTACTGAGAAAATGACCTCCTGCATGAAGATCTGATTAACAGTGCACATCTATAATTTTATAGGGTAGAATATTAAGGAAAATTTTCTATCCCTATACAACAACAGAAAAAAGGTGAGATCATGCTGCAGTTCCTAAAAAGTACTGTGTAGAAACATTATTGATCACATGAGATTTGGTGTTGGTTGGACTTTTAAGCTGCTTTCTTTTATTTTCTTTGTTATGAGGAGAAGCAGAAAATTTGAATTTTGCTTCATAAGCTTGCAAACAAATAAAGCCAAACAAACAAACAAAAACAAAAAATCACACCCCCCAAAAAATAACCAAAAAAAAAGAAAAAAGCAATACTGCAAAAAAAGTGATACTACAATACAAAAGTAATTTCAACATAATATAATTACATTTTAAAATCTCTCAGTTTGAGGAATCTAAAGGGCTAAAAAGACATGTGGAAAACCTATCCAGTTTTAATTTTTAAACTTAAATTCCAGTTTGTGAATTTGTAAGGTTTTGTTAGAGATGATTCTACACTTGAATTAGTTCATTATATCATCCATAATGCTAAACATATGACTCATGATATTCTTATTCGATGCATCCCTAACTTTGGCTGAGGGTTATTAAAGGAGTTTGTCTCCGTACTTCAGAAATGCTAAATGTCAATTACTTCAAGAACCTAGAGTGTTTTGCAAAAGTGAGAAAAGTAACAAACAACAGCACTTGTGAGCAAATTGCTCCAGCAGCAATGAACATTTTGTTGGTCTTTTATTTGAACAGTACATGACTTAGCAGGCATTTGAGTCCCAGCAAACAATAAGGGAGATAAAATGATGGTGAGGACAGTAATTATCATAGCTTTGTTTTTCTTGACATATTTTACACCTGTGCAAGTAGCTTACGAGACAGAAAACGTAGCCTCATTTCATCTATGAGATACAAAGTATAGACTCAGTTATTTGCATGCTTTTCAGTCTGCATTGTTTTGTTTTCATTTAGACAAAAGAATGTTTTTAAAATTTTTTTTCTTAATTTATTATAATATGCATCATGGTAAGTTAGTTTTAATGTTAAAACACTGAAGGAAACATAGACTTCACAGGTGGTTAATATTGTACATGGAAACGCCTTTTCAACTTTTTCCCCCTCTGCTTCAAACAAACTTTTCTTTTGAATTGTTTCTTTTCTTATTTTTTTTTTTCCTCTCAGTGACACTAAGCTTTGAGGAAAATTTTGAAAGCATGTAAACAGATGAATATGTAGACTTTGCCTTCCAATCACTTGTATGTTTTGTTTCTGTCCTACAGAGGATAAAAGTTTTGCTGCATGACTTATTTGTTATACTAATGTTTCAAAAACCCTACAGATATTCAAGTTCTGATTCTCCACATACTTCTTTCTCTCAGAAAATAAAATATGCCTCAGTTATTAGGACATAACACAGTAAAGAACAGATCAGTAAACTAGTAAATGACACAGTAAGAAATGTATTTATATCAAAAATCTTTAGTTCATATTCCAAAACCAGAGATTTTAGAGTAAAAGCAATAAGATTTTTGGTATCGATACATTTCTTATTGTGTTCTCCAAATCTTCTACACTAATCAAATTGTGCTGCTGATATTCCTCTGTTACTAGATCTATGCAGTTAGAGATTATTTTGCTACCTGTAACTTTATGCTCTTTCTGAGAAAAATTCTCAGTTTAGCTTAGTAACTGAGCTGTGTCTCCCACTCCTTAGAGTACACAATTACTCCTTGGATTGGATTCAGTAATCAAGAACTTAATTAACGTTTAACTAAGAGTCTTACATCCAGAGGCAGACCTTCAGTTTACTCCTTCCGTATGATATACCTCCCCAGCTGGTCTTCTCAAGTGGCCAGAAAACTTATACTTCGGAGTGTCTACTGACAATTCTTACAAAACAGAAGAAATATAAGGATACATGGATTCTCAATTCAGATGTTTACTCTGTCTTATGTATCCTGCTTCCCTTCTCCGGTTAGTATTAGAATACTCATGATTCTATTTTACAGTTATGATTTAATTTTATTGTTTTGATTATTGGATTGTATTTTGGAAGTCAGCCACTACTCAACTGCTTCCCAAGAATGGGATTTTGTTTTCTGTCTACCAGCTGGCATTTTATTATGTAAAATCTTCAGTCAGATAATGTCTACCTAGTTTTGACCACTTTCACTGATAACTAGACATGCTGTCAACTTCCCAAATGACTCAGTGTCCTTGCTATATTCTTATTCTATTGTGATATGGATTGTAAGCAACCCAGAGTCAGAGAATTGACGGACTTGTTTCAGTCTGTATCTTCAAAGCACAAACCACTATGACATTAAATGCAAGGACAGATTTGTTAGAGTATGTATTTTTCGTGAGGTGAGCAGAATGAGAAGAAGAATATTTAAGAGTAAAATATTTTCTTGGTTTAGTAAATGAGGAAAACAGGCAAACTTTAAAGGGAGTGAGAAAGCCATTTCTTTGCATGTTAAATTCCTGCACCAGTGGCCAGAAAGCTAGGAGTATAAAGTGCAAAATATCAGGACTCTGAAATATTGTCAGAAAAGAAAAGAGCAGGCATGTATTTAACATTACTGAAAATGTTAGTGCCCTTAAGTGGACTGCAAGCTATGGAGCGAGTTAGAAAACCCAAGCCACTTCAAAGTCTCTTGCAAAGAGCTTGTCTTAACATACAAGGTAAGTCTGATCCTACAGTAGTGAATGGAGAGGGACCTTAAGAAGAATAAGTGAAGACTGATTTCAAATCCATTTCCATTCAGATAAGCTGCCATTTTGAAGTAGTAAAACTGTGACAACAGTAAATAATTCTCCAGTAGGAAACTGGGAGCTGGAGGAAAACATTTTATTCTTTACTAACAGTAGTTTCCAAGGGACACAATCTAATTTAATGATACTTTTCTCTATATAATTGCTAGAGCTAAAAAATGCTGGTCAATACACTTAAGACGTCTTGCGGTCTTTTGAACAAAGTACAGAAGATAAATTACTTCTTATCTTAATTTGTTGGGAAGCTACCATAATTTTTCTGATTTATCCTCTGGAATTAAGAATTCATTACTCAGTTTAGACCAATATTTCCAGATGTTCCTCCAAGTACTGCCAGGTTATGTGTGCTTGAACAAACCTTCTTTAAAGAAATTGCATGTGTAACCTTGAGACAATTTATTCCTGAGAGGAAGATTAACCTTTACTTTAGTTGCATTGCATTACTTTTGGAACGTGACTAAGCTTTTATTTGGAAGTATCAAACAGCAGGAACTGGACTATTTACAGTTGGACCAAAGCTGCTGTTTGAAAGCCAGATTCTTCTCCTACTGAAATTAGTAGGAGTTCTATTAGAGACATGCTTAGAAGATTAATTATTCCTTTGGTACTTAATCTCTGATTTTCACAGATTATTGAGTAGTCACAAATTCAATCGTTGTCACAAGTAGAGAAGAGTCTCATAATCTCTGAAAGCAGGTACACTTTAACTGAGGTAAAATTTTATTCCCCTGTCTGAGTACTATACTATGACTAGCACATACCAATGAAAATAGTTCAGATATTTTAACTGCAACTGCATATGGTTACAACAGCAACACAAATTCACAGCCATCCAGTTTCTCCCTTCTTCCCTATCTGGCAGCTACTCCCATTTTATTATTCAAATTTGTCAATCCAAACAAATAAAAAAGCCAATTTGATTGGCTTTTTTTTTTGGCACTAACTGTTCGAGCACTGTCACTAAGTAGATAAAAAGTCAGCAAGAAATTAATTTGAAAGTAATACTAAAGCTAATTAAAGTGAAGTGTTTACGATATTGAAGTCAAGAAATATATTGTACTAAAAAGCAGAATAAAGTGATTTAAAATCAGTGTTTTAAAAATTATCTTCATTTCAAGGAGTGTTACAAGATGCATGTTAGGAATCTCCATCTGCTTGAGACTGAAAACCATAGAGGAGCGACTTACAAATGTTGTAATAAATATGAATGTGTTTGTTTACACTTCAGAAATTATTGTTCTGTGAATGTTCCTCGTGACATTGAATGAGATGCTCTTTACCTTGCTGCAACTAACAGGAATATATGGCAGAGGACAGAAGCAGGGTAGTCATTAAACTTTCTACCGGCTTATATCTATACTGTATTTTCCCCATGGAAGGTTTGTTGTTTTCTAGGAGGGTTTTTTTTGCATGTAGGATGGGTGCTGATAGTCTCTTCTTGAAACAACACCTAAAATGAGTCCATTTCAATTCTTTATATGCAAAAGCCAACAGTGGCTATAAAACAACTGTCAATCTCTGCTCTTTATTTGATGAAGTCTTGCTTAGCCAAGGCAAAGTTTTCCACTTTGATCTGAAGAGGTTGGAGAAAAGCAAATTCTTTGTTCTTGTGTCCGAAATCTGCTTATATGCTTCATATTGGTGATTTCTATGATCAATAAACCTCATCTTTTAATTTCCAAATATTGACCAGAAAGGAAAATATCTTCACTAGTAAATGAATAGACAGCTGAATACCAAGTAGAATTTGGTAATAAGGACAGGAATATTCTATACTCTATTCAGGATACATTTTTACACGCTATAATACAAAAAGTGTAAGATCTTAAGTCAGAGACAGGAAAGAGGTCTTGATTTCTTTGAGCTGAAGATCATGCAAAAAACTCATGAAAACCTTTCACAGGGATCCATATGAATTTAATAGAACTTTGCATACACAAGTAATGCATGATTCAAGACTCTTCATGTTTCTGATTTTTTTTAACTATATCTAGCCAATTTTCAGGCCTGTTCTATTTCATGGCTTAGCTAAAACATGTGTACAGTTAAGTCATGAGTTGGGGACAATTTAGCCCTGAAACTGCTCTGATCTAAGGGGATTTTAGACCACAAGTGCAGGAGGTGGTCGCTTCACAGACAAGTACTGGCACAGTGTCATTGGTAATGTCACTTCAGTACATCCTATTTAACTAATACCTCAGTATTTGGCATGGCTTATCCTTACCTGATGTCTCTGAAGCACAATAAAACACTTCAGCTGCAGCCACTCCAGGGAGTAGGAAGTCTGCTGTGCACAGGTGTAAGAGTCATCAAGATGATCTCTGCTGTTGTGCTAAATTATGCATTCATGGGCTCAAAAAACTGAATGCAAAGTCTATCACCTTTGAGAAGCATGGGTGAGAACACCTTGTGTATACTTTCTATGCTAGGTTATGAGTCAGCTTGTCTTTTTTCCCTTGTTACAGAAGTTGTGACTGGACTAAATGAGGAAAAATGCTTCTTTTCTACCTAGTACTCCTCTATGAGTCTGCATCTATTTCAGAGTAGACTATCTGGGTAACTCAGAAGAAAATGGCAGGTTTAAGTTCCACTGAAGTATTCAGCTGTGAACTAACCCAAAATAATTGACTATGGCAAAGTGATGGGTTTCACTGGACCCTGAATTAGATTTTCCTTCTGTAAAGGTCACCAATATCTGTCCAACAGAAAACAAGCAAAGGATTTCGTTGAAACTACAGAGATCTTTCACAGTGTGTAAAAGAAACACACCAGATAAATTTTAATATAACTTCCACTGGTGCAACTGACAGCTATTGATTTTGAAAGCTTATTGAAATGTAACAAAGGACCATGCTGCTAATAAAGAAGAGTTTATAGCAGAGTTAACACATTAATATTTCATCAGAGTTTTAATTTTAGTGTGTGTTTCAGGGGTTGGAAGTAGAATTAAAGGAGAACGTGACAGGTATTGTGTTTGACCCATTAATTTTTTTCCTCTTATACAAGATGCAAAGCTAGCAGAAAGGATGTGTCTGTGTTGTATTGTGCATTGTGTTTGCACATTTCCCTGTCTTGTTGATTTAATGGAGTCTGTTATCTCAGATAGAAGAGTTGGGGATTGCAGATTTAGTGCTATCCAGATCATCTAGCTAAAGTCTTCATCTCTTCATTGCTATATTTTTAGCAACATGTTGCTAACTATGTTTTGTGAAGAGTCCCATCATAAATCCTGTTAACAGTTCTATTTGAAACACTCACTTTGATGTCAACTGGGCTGTATCATTGTAAACATAAAGGTATGAAATATGTTCTGAAGATGTGTTAATACATTACAGCAAACTTCCTATATACCGACTCTACGTATTAAAACATTGATACTGTGTTTATTTTCGTGGTACTGGAATGTCATTTTTTAATATGAGCTGAGAGTTCAGGGGTTGGGTCTTTACATAACCTTGTGAATCTGGAAGTTATAAATGTCAGGTAAGGATCCTGTGGACATACCTTAGTCATACATGTCTACTTTTTAACTGACCATCCCTTTCAGGAAGAAAAGTGAAATGTGGTCCTGTGGCAAAGTACTCCATATGCACCTACTAAGGATGGTTTAAGAGTCATGTCGCACAGTTCCTAGAAAAATGTTCCAAAACCAGAATATTTATAGGGAAAGTTCTCATGACTCGCTCTGTACCCCCTGGAAAACTACAGATTATTATCAAACTTTAGGTAGTAAAAAAAAAAGTGTATATCTATTACTAAGGGAAACTTTCAGGTAGAAGGGTAAAGTGGATCTCATCTCAAACACAGACAAACTTTTTTTGTTGTTTTTTTAAATGTGCCTTTTAGCAATTTATCCTGAATGAAAACAAAACTGACTCATTATCTTCGCACTGGTATTAACTGAGGCCTACTCTGTGAATATCAACAATCTCCATTAGGAGAATCAGGGTCTGGTTTAAGGCTTGACAAATGTCTTGTATGTTCTGCTGCGTTATCAAAAGAGAAGATAACACTCATCTAAATTCTAATACTGGCCTCTCTTAACACTACTCAGACATTGAACACAACAGTTTTCCTCAACCTCATGTTTCTGTGGTTTCATCTAGACATTAAGATTACAGCTGTATTAGAGGGCTTCTTTTCTGTGTTTCGTTTGTTTGTAGATTTTTTGATCAACTGGTTAGTAGCCTAAAAAATTAATTGCAAAGTGACTGAAATAGTTTGTGTCTGATGAAATGAAGAGTTTCAACTGAAACAAAAAATTTTTGGATCCGTTAACTTCATTTTGACACTTTCAAAGCATTTGAAATTTAGATTGATAGGAAAAATAATCAGATAGATAGGTAAAATAAAAATAATAATCAGCAATAAAAACTGAACTCTAATTACCAGATTCCCCAGTGGTGCGACAGGAATGCTCATTCCCACTTTCATTACACAGCTTTGGAAGCGGATAGTTGAATCCATTTTCTTGTGCGTCAGGAGCTGTGAGACTCCTGTGTAGACAAGAGAATATGACCTAGGTTTGTTAATATGCAAGTTGTTACTCAGTGGAATAGAGAACCTAGCCATGAGCATTTAGCCTTTACTTTACCGTTAAAACTTAAAAATGATGCATTCTGCCTTGGTCCAAACTAAAAAAAAAAAAAAAAGAACTGATAGCTGGCAGTTCTTGATTTAATAAGAAAGGGCTGTTCACAAAAGCTAATTATATCCTATGAACACCAGTTTTTCTAGGCTTCTTCTGTGTTCATTAAACAATCATATGCTCCTCCAAGGGTTATTCAGACCCTGAAAGAAGCTGTCTCTCACCACTGGCTATTGAAGAAATTTAGAGGTACCAGTATTCCACAACTCAAACATTTGAAAATGCACTTTAAAAACAGATACAGAAAAATATTTCATGTCAATTTAACCTTTTCAGTAGCAAAACCAGAAAGAAATCAATGTTTGCACTGTTCTAATTAGTAACTGGTGGTTTTCCTCTCCTGCTGTTTGGCCAAACATCAAAACATCACAGTAAGTTTTTGTGCTCTTTATTAGACTTTGTGATCTCCTTGAATGAATAAATAAAATAAAACATGCAATTATCAGACATTTTATTGCAATGCAAATCCAAACGGAAGACCTGCAACTGCACTTCTCTGTGGAACATCAAGCTTGGCTGTGCATGTTTGTGTGTGTATAAAAAAATAAATAAAATAAGCAGCAGGCTTGGAGGTGTGGGGGAGAGAGATTATTCCTGACACTTCATTTTACAGTATATGGCTAGAGAATAAAAAATCCTATTATTTTATATGCCTTGAATAAAAATGCCAAATGGCTCAGCTGCACAGAGCTTTGTGAAAAAGAGTGTTCTAAGCCATGGACTAGCTTTGGTTAACAGTCACATTTCACTGCAGATGATGATAAAATAAACAGTGCAGAATGGAATTATATGAGGGCTCAGTCATAAGGTGGCATACTGTATGTACTCTACTTCTGTTTCTGGATATTAGTTGAAAATTCGGCCTAAATTGCTAATTTATATATGTGTACGAGTTTTATTGTTCTGACAACAAACCGAAACCAGGACACAGTTGAGCATACTTAGATCAGCTCTTTGGTTAAATCCTAACTACAAAGCTGGTTTATTATAATACTTAAAACACCACCTACTTTTCACAATGGAGCTGGTCCTAATGGGATCTGGAAGATAAGAGCTTGCATCCTGATTTTTGAATTAAAGAGAAAGAGAAGCACTGCTCCAGCTGATAGTTGGAATGCTGCAGTTATGTTATTTTCAATGTTCGGGACTATGAAAGGCTGTGTGTGTTGGGAACACAAGAGTGGCAACAGAAGTGTAAGGACAGGATTTTAGTAGAAAAAAAATATCCTTGGTAGATTGTCTTTGGTATCGTTTAGTAGCAAAAGCATACTGTTCTCAAACTGTGTTTTCTTCAGACTTTGCTAACGGATACTCTGCATCCTTAATATAGCACTCTAAAAGACAATTCATGTGTTATAGCTCATGGTTAACTTTGTACAACCCCTTCAAAGAACTATTGGAAGTTAAGTAGTTGCATAGTGAGGAGGCAGAATTTGTGCATAGATGGTCTACCTGAGAGTAAAATAGAGGAACTGTACAGTTTTTAAAAGTAGTAAGTGATAGAGTCCTATGGCAGCTTCCATTTAGTAAGTGCAGATAACAGAGGAAAAAACAGGAAATCTTTGGGGCTTTTGAATAATTGCTTTTTTATCAGACTTGCTTATGAGTGATTTGTACCTCACTCAAATGGAAGACCAAGGATTTGCCAAATTCATGGCAACTTGTGATAACCTCTGCACCAGTATTTCAAACGTGCAGTATTCCAAACATCCCTATATTACTGCTCTGGTTATAGGTAGCTGCATAGACATCTTTGTGCCTCCACAAGAATACATCACCAGGAAAACAAACCTTCATATGAATGCAGCTGTGTGACTCATCTGAGCAAGCTTTAAGAATAACCAGAGAGAATTGATGGCTGAATGTTATCAACACATAATTTGTGACTCCAACATAATTTTTTCTTTCTGTAAGTTTAAAAGTTGTGCTCATGTGTAACATGAGAAATTCAGCTTTAATTGAAAATTATACAAAATGAAAATCAATCTGCCTTCTTCCCTAAGTCATTATTCAGGTTCCACGAATTAACAAGAAGCTAAAGATTATGATGTTTTAATATAGTCTGGCCTTTAAAATTCTATAAGCTCTTTTAATGCTTGAATTTCTAGAGCTTTCATTTTTAAGTTTTCTCTGCAAGAAAGGTTATTTACTTCTTCTCTTCTGTATGGAAAATGAAAATTCTTATGTACAATATAAAGGTGTTTTATAATGTTTTTCTGAACAAGATAATTGACTGAATGTACTCATCTGTCTTTAAAATTACCCACCAGAGCTGAATGACTTAAATCTTTCCTGGAGAGCATTGCTTTTTAAGAGGACTGAGAACGGTGAAAAACAGAGCTATAGCATATAGAGGGCTTGGTTGCTCTGAAGGGAACAGAAGAGCTATCCATCCATCGTGGGGGACAATGACTGGACATCATGCTTTTAACAACCAGGAGCCAGGGAGCCAAGTGTGAACAGAGTGGCTATTAATTTTTACAGCAGATCAGAAGAGAGAAATGAAGATTCTTTGGGCAAGCAAGACAGACAACTTTGCTAAGCCAGTGTAAATTAAAGTTTGGCTTGGTCATGCAAACAGCAGGACTTTGTATAGTACATTCCAGTTAACTAAAAAACACTGCTTTGTTTTGTAAAGGTTTCATGAATCAGTGCAATTACTTCTGGTCACATTATTTCTTCACAGACTCTAGGAGCTTTATACAGTTGTTTCTATGGTCTCTTTGGAGAGTTCAGACAAGACCACAGCTACCAAAGACACAGTCTCAGAGAGGAAGAAACCAAGGGGGCTTGATCTGACACTGAAGTTATGCTGGAGGCTGTTTCAAAGAGTTGGAAACGTGCCTTCAACCTGACTACACAGAAGAGAGCATGTGGTCTGAGTGCAACACAGGAGCAAGTAAGTTTCAGCAGGAGAGAGTTTTTACTGAACGGAGTATTGAGTCTCCAAGTTCTGCATTTCAGTAGCGATTTTCAGTGTGTCATTTTGGATTGTTATAAGAATGTGATCTTGGTGAAGATAAAGACAGCAGGTCAATCTTATTTTATTAAACTTCACAGTAGTAATATCTTCTAGCATGGTATCAGACCATCTCTATTTAGGATTATGTATTTTTCGCTGTGGTCTCCGGGTGATCAGTGAGGCATTAAGCTTGTGTATTTCTGACAACTTTAGAAGCTTGCTATTTTTCTATATAAGAAAATAAATCTAAAAAAGGAATGAATTTATTTGAACAGCTACAGTGGCAAAACATTGGTTTCTTGTCTTTCTCCTGACGTGGGACAGTTTGCTATTGTTGGATTAATACAATTTCTTTCACCACCTGTCAGCTCTGCTATAACCCTTTTTCCCTTAGAATAGTGTCCCAGGTTCCTAACAACTAGTTTCCTCAGGTCATTGAGGTCTGCTTTTTCTTAAGTCCATTGCCTTCATTTCACTGTTATCACTCCTCTCTCTCCTTAAAATCAGAAACATTATTGAATTTAATTTCTGTTGTTATCCTACTACTTTTGATCAAAATTCAATCTCAAATAGCTCACCCTTTAATAATTTTCTAGTTCATGATAATGCTGATCCGAAGATTTTCCAAGAACATCTCTAGTTATCTGAGCCTCACTTTTCCAACAGATATTGAATAATTTAAGGCTTTTATTATCACCAGCTCCTACTTTGCGAATGACTCCTGCAGTTTTTTAGAAAAAAACCCAAACACATTCACCTCTTTGCTGAATAGATTCTTCTGTAACAGAGCTTACCATGACTTCCTCCTTTTCCTTTATTACCTTCACAGAGAGAGAGCTGGCATGTTAGGTTATCACGAATTTCTCACAAAACAAATAGAAATAACCTTAAAATAGAAAGAAAATTTTCATTTTTTTTAAACTATCCTCTTCTCCTTAAATAAATATTACTTTTTAATAGTGTATTCAGTAAGTCCCATTCAGCATCTGACTACTTTTTGTTTGTATTCCATATTTACCTTTTTTTGTTCTCATTCATACTGTTCTTGTTATAAACAGTTCTTTCTTGGTCATTCTCATCATATTCTCCAGTGATGATTAACAAAACAGAACCTGTTGTCGGAGGGAAATCAATTAATCTTCTTGACATCAAAATAAAAAAAAATTCCCCTGCTTTCTTGGAACATTGTAAACTGGCTTTAGCTCCTGGGCACCAATCTTACATATTTATAAAAGCAAATATAATTCCTCATATAACAGGTAAAAATTCTATTATCTCACAGTCTAAAATAATCTAACCCATTATAAAACCCAGAAACCTCTAGTTGTCTCCAGAGGTATGAAAGATGTTCAAATTTCTCCATATCATCCACTCATCAATGAGTATTGTTGTGTCCATTAGTTTTGTATGCATTCCATCGATAAATATGGGCTTTGAACTAACCTGTACACAAAGCTGGCTTGGCAGGGTTTTGGGGTTTAATTGAACTCTGTATTCATTTACAATTAGTTTAGTTTGTTTACTTTCTGACAGCATTAACAAACTTATTAAAAAGGAGATACAAATAAAATTTGTGCAAATTGCATATGAGAATAATTGGCTTTTATTAATAAAAAAATTAATGCAACCAATTTGGTTATTGGTACACTCAATTCAGATACCTCTTTATTCGTCACACTAATTAATCACAATCACTAAAGAGGATTTTTGAAATGAGACTCTTTACTCACTCTGAATGGAAGGTTCCATTAAATAAGCATTTTACTTTAGGGAAACAAGCAAGTTTTATAAATTTATTTATATTTTTTTCAAAAATATACAAGTCTGTAAGCCAACCGCAGCTTTCTTGGTTCAAAAGGTGAAATTTAAAATATTTTAATGTGCAACTTGTTTCATTTACAGTGTTGTCTACAGTTACAGACTTGGGTTATAGGAGAATATAGCTCATGATTTTTATTTTTTATTCTCATACTGTCTGAGTTTGGGCAAGTGACTTACGTTTGCCTTCTTAAATATGTTGTTCTTCAGCAATGAAAAGTGCACATCAAAATGGAGGATTCACAAATACTGTAAATAAACATAGGGTTATGTTGTAAATAAACATAGGGTCTTTACTGAATAACCATAATAGCTTTTGTATGTTATCTTCCTCTTGTGTCTTTGTGCGTTCGATCTGGAAGTTCATTCCATTTTTTATGGTGTCAGGAAGAGAAAACATACTAAACATGAGAGTGTAGCAAACAGGGCATTACAGAGACTATCTTCCTTCATAGACATGTAATAGAAAACACATTTGAAAAGGAAGATGTGATTTCTGATGCAGTAAAATGAGTAGATCTTGAATATATGGTAATTCCAAAAGTTAGTATGGGAATATGGGTTTTTAACTGAGGAGACCAAAAGAAGGTGGATAAAGCCAGACTGGTTAGGAAAAATAATAAAGCTGATGGACTATTTCTGATAGACAAACTGGGACAACATTGTGGAGGTCAGGCAATAAGTAATGAAGAGAATGATATCAGAAAACAAGAAAGGGAAACAGCAAAGACAAGGATAATAACCTTTAGTTCTACAGCCTGCAAGATAAAAAGCAACCACCACAGAGGCTGAGGAAATGTGGGCATCTGGCAGCTAGCCAAGGTCAAACTAGCACACAGTTACCAGCAAAATGAGCAGAGTATATTGATATCTGTCATTTCTTGACTGGATTCATCCTACTTTTTCTGTGGATAATTCAGTCTTAAAAAAAAATAAAGATAGTAGTTTAATTTATAGTGGTATAAAGACCACATTTTTTCATTTAAAAATCCACATTTTAAGGCTCTGAGTTTTAACTTTCATTAAAAATTAAAAATAGTTATGAAAACTTGTGGGATTTCTGGAAGAACAGGGACATATTGTGAGCAACCCAGACACTCTGAATAGGGACTTGATCGGTCTGTAGCAGCACAGGTCTCAAGGACATTGAGAGGCCGGCTGCAGGTAAACAGGTGTGCTATTAATAGATGCTCTATGAATAGTGACCAACCATAACCGAGTGCTGTACCGAGTGCTGTCTATATAATCCAGATTCTCTGCTAATAAAGTTGACTGTTACGGATCATATTGATTGAGTCATTAGGCCGCGCTGCAACAAAAATGCTCTTTTTCTCAGGATTTATAATATAGAAGTTATGATGTCTAGTCAGCTGCCAATGCCAGTAACAAGTTATATGATGATTAAGGTATTGTTAATACTTTTCTTTCTTTCTTTCCTTTAATGTTTAATAAGTGCTGAATTCATCCCCCTGCTTTCCCAGCAGAAGAGGCACTACTACAAGGATCTTTTCTATCCAGCAGTCACTTTTTATAAAATGCTTAGGAACTTTGGAGAGCTGTTTATATCTGATAAACATCTTTCAAACAGATCAGCAGGCACTAACTATGGTGTCTTTGCGCACAAAGGAACACATTTGCTGAGGGAAATAAAATTAGCACCCTTCTCTTGTATAACTACCATATATTTGATGACTACTGTTAATAAAATCCAATATTCTAAGGGAAAGAATTTCCTTTAAAGTGCTTAAGAAGCTTCCATTATTTTCACATTTTACTCAATTCCCTGCCAAATAAAAGAAGGAAAAACAAAATCCAAATAGAAATATATTAGGCTGTGGTGAATGACTTCACGGACCTCAATCTTGTGCTCGATCAGAATCATTTTGTTGCTCAAGTGAATACCTTATATACTAATACAATAGTTACTACAGCCAATCAGCTTTGGATTCGCAGCTTTGCGAATCCCAGTTCACAGTTACTGTTTTCCAGGATCTTTTGCAGCTGGATGTGTGAAAACAGCTTATCTCCTGAGAACAGAGAAAGGAGGCACAGGACGTGCTGATCTTTCAGGGTCATGAGACAGTGCTGTTCTGTCTCAAGCTATATGGTTTCCCACATTAGGCTATACTAGACCTACACTTCAAAAAAAAAAAAAAAAAGGTTTTCCTTCTGATTTTCCAACCAAAAAGAGACATATTTTGAAAGTGTCTAAGCCAGACCTGAAGTGACAGATCTACATCCATTGTCATTTCCACTAAATCCCCCAAGATTAATTTTTTAAATTTATTTTTAAATGGTGTGCTAATGAGAAAATGGAATTAGTAGTTTGATATATAAAAATATTGCTTTCTCTTCAAAATAGCTTTAAAAAGTTGACACACATCATCAATAAATACTTTCAAAGTCTGAGGATACATAGATGTAACTGATCTCAATGACAGTTCTGCCCTGGTGAACAAAACCAGAAGGAGAAGATACATGTGAAAGTGTAACACATTGTTCTAACTCAATCTGTTCTCTTCAAACAAGATTTAAAAAAAACCAGTTTGCTTGATATGTACTTTTTGTTTCTGCTTTTCTGTTTGCACATTTGCATGCAAAAATTAGATTTGTGGTTTATCATTACCTCTAAATAAGCAGTTAATTTGAATACCAACCAGTCATTTGCAGTCCTCAGAAACAGAACTTGTAACAACATTTGTGCAGTGGGTTCTCAACGCAATATTGGAGCAAGACACTTGACAAATGCAAAGTACTTTAAAGTCTGATTTCAGCACACTTCACTTTTTCCTTGAGTAAAGGTCTGCATGTACAGATGATGACTGAAAACAAATTAAGTTTCTACTACTGGTAGTGATCACACAAAAATGTCTAGTTCTGTAATGTTTTTAAAATTTAGTCTCTTAAAAGAATTAACTAAAATAATTCCAGAAGACTCCTATAATAATTTCTTTAGGATTACTATTTTTATTGCTGGCACATATTATCAACCAGCTCTATATAAAAAATAATACGACTGTAATACATGATTAATTCCTCTAGTACTCACAGCAATAATCAGCATCTACAGGAAATTATTGTGTATATTTTTTTTACTGCATTTCTCTTTAGCTAAGTATTTACAGTAATATATGTACATATTTCCATATACTGTAAGTATCAGAGGGGCTTCAAATACTTACAGAAGTTTTTCTTCATTAATATATCAAACATGTTAATGTAAATTTTGCAGTTTTTAGGACTCCTAAAATTGCAAGCTGTTTTTTTTTCATTTCACTTTAATACTATTACAGCAGAACTGAAGTCCTTTTCCCCACCAGACACTGTGAGCTTAAAGTTGCCACCCCACTTCACTTTCAGCTGGAAAAGACATGAAAAACACAAACACATCCCAGTAGTTCCCCATGGCACTTCAGAATTAAAAGATAATTCAAATGATATCTCACTGAAACAAAAAAGCAAACCCAAAGCTTACAATGACAAAGAGTAAAAAGATACTTTTGCCTAACTCTTTTAGAAATCAAAAATAATATTTTGTACTGCAAAAGGTGAAACTTGCCTCTGGGAAAGTCATTGCAGCACTTTTTAGACAAAAGTCAATATTAGGAAAAAAAAATTAAATTTTTGAATAGTCAGAGACTGTATGATAATGAACTTTGGCACCCTGTTAGGTAGGGAATATCTAAGCTCTTCAAAACTCCATTTATGTATAAACTAGATCAAAGTTGTCTGTTAGCTCTCTTTGAAGAAAAGCATTTTCAGTTCCTATTTTCCTTCCTGTTCTGCCATCTGATTTTCCCCTCCTACTTTCAGGGTTCTGACAACTTCCAATGGCACCTTTCAGCAAGCAAATCATTGGGCGCAACCTAGAGAGGAGGCTGGGGGAAACATTTAACTTTTACATGGATGTCGAACCATTGCCATGTACAGAGCTTAGTGTAGACTTCTTATTCCTGCTATGATTTTACAATGTAAAAAGGCACAGGATCCACAAAATTATGTCTGAGAGTTGGTGGAGAATATATGTACCTGACACATTTAGACATGTAACTTGAATAAGGAGGCTAGTCGTATTGTCTGTGTAGACAGATGCCTCCTGCTGGAGGATGACTCTGAGCAGAAGTTCACTTAAGAGTTTTTAATTGCTCTGGAATACCTTCAGTAGCCTCCTAGTATTTCACACAACTATAAATCAGCTCTCTATTCAATGACAACAGTGAAAACCCTTTCTGCAATAAATTCCTGCAATCAAATTGCTCCCTATTTTAGCAGAAGTCTAAGCAGATATCTTAGATAAGGCAATTAAGTTTTAGAAAACCGATTGTAATTTTTTGTTGTACTGCAAACTAAAGTCCAGTCATTTAAAAACGAACACAATCATAATTAAGCTACTGATAAACACAGTAAATCACGGAATACAATAATCTGCAGAATCATGAACAAAATAATTGTAGTACTTGAGCGAATAAGTGCTATGTTGGTCTGTCTCATTTATGATGCAAAGTAAAGAAAAACTTCTGTTAAACTGCACTTCTTTTAACTAGGAAGCTGAATCTTCAGACGAAAGCCTTAATTGTATCTTTTATTGGCACTACTTAACACTTCAAGAAACAGCCAGCTGCTTTCTTGACATATGTGTTTATCTTACATTTCGCACGAAATCAAGCTTTGATAACTGTGCAAAACTGAAGACAAAAATTGGTCTTCAAAAATCTAATGGTAGTAACTAAGCGGACAAATGTCCAGTCCAATTCTCTAAATATAGTCAAAATTACAAGTTAAAAAATTCATCAATCATCAGTGTGCATATTTTTTGTGGTCAGATAATTTTATTGTTGTTTGCACGATATCTAGCACCATCAAAGTCTCAACCGTATTCCCAAACTTCAATATCAGCTGTCTTAATGACATACTGTGACTAAGAATCAAAAAAGTACGGCAAATTCTGTGGAAGTAACTTTAGTGTATCACTTGATTTATTTAAATTTTGCCTTGTATTCTCTCTCAGTTAAGAAAAATGAAACCTTGGCAATTATTCCTTCAGTCGACTTTGGAGAATCATACTTACAGACATTGAATCAAAAATCAGTCACTAGATAAAACACCATGGGTCCATAGGCACATTAAAACTAAAACAAACAAAAAAAGGAGCTCCACTTTTTTTCTTTTTTTTTTTTTATAATAATGGGCCTTTTGGCCTCTTTAAGGTCAACAGGAAGGCTTTACCAAACACATTTGTTCCTCTGTGTTATTTCTTTAAACCCAAAAATGTTCTCTCGCACTGTAATACTTGTTAATAAGTAGCTTCCTGGACACACTCAGTCTAGAAGTGGAATCTTCAGGTAAAATGCACGGTAATGGCACAGACATACAATTGTCTTGTGGGATGTTCTGTACAAATACAACTCTATCAAAGGCATTACAACGGATCTTCATAAGTGTATAATTTAAAAAGCATGTTTCTTCAGTCCAAATCATGGATGGCAATATCAAATATTAGTGCATCTCATGCTATTTGGTGCTCTTCTCAGGACTGCAGCAGATCATAACACAGCACACTAGCTACAAAAAATGGAAGTTTCTGTCCATAATGCCAAAAATAGAAGTTTAAAAATCTAATTTCTCAAGATGATTTTAAAAGAAGCATAAATACATTAACAGAGGAGTTTAATGAATTAAAAGCCTTTTACAGACTCTTCGTGATTATGGGATGGAGTTAATAGCACTGCATGAATCAGGTTCTTTAGCATTTATTTCATTAAACACTTGAAAACTTGCCTTGAATGGTCAGGCAAACAAAATCAGTCTTCCCCAAGCAAATCTCACAGTCTCGAATTTTGTCAGAGGTTTTTGTGAGAATAAGGGTCTCAGGACTTGATTTTGTAAGTTCTCAGTTATCCCTAGTACTTTATAAAATGTTTTAGTTAAACAAGATTAACTTATTCATTGTGAGTACTCGAGTCATCTAATTTTGTTGTGCAGCTAGGTTCCCATCAGCAAATCTAAAAGTAAGGAAAACTCCAATTAATTGTCACAAAAAAAAAATCTGTAGGAAACATTTTGCATTATGTTTTCACAGATTCACAGAATGTTTGGGGTTGGAAGGGACCTCTGTGGGTCATCTAGTCCAACCCCCCTGCCAAAGCAGGGTCATCTACAGTAGGCTGCACAGGACCTTGTCCAAGCGGGTTTTGAATATCTCCAGAGAAGGAGACTCCACAACCTCCCTGGGCAGCCTGTTCCAGTACTCTGTCACCCTCAGAGGGAAGAAGTTCTTCCTCATGTTCAGACAGAACTTCCTGTGCTTCAGTTTGTGCCCTTTGCCCCTTGTCCTGTCGCTGGGCATCACTGAAAAGAGTTTGACCCCATCCTCCTGACACCCACCCTTCAGATATTTGTAAGCATTTGTAAGATCCCCTCTCAGCCTTCTCTTCTTCAGGCTGAACAAGCCCAGTTCCCTCAGCCTCTCCTCGTAGGAGAGATGTTCCAATCCCCTCACCATCCTTGTAGCCCTCCGCTGGACTCTCTCCAGTAGCTCTTCATCTTTCTTGAACTGGGGAGCACAGAAATGGACACAGTACTCTAGATGAGGCCTCACTAGGGCAGAGTAGAAGGGAAGGAGAACCTCCTTCGACCTACTGGCCACACTCCTCCTAATGCAACTCAGGATCCCATTGGCCTTCTTGACAGCCAGGGCACACTGCTGGCTCATGGTCAACTGGTAGTCCACCAGGACACCCAGGTCCCTCTCCGCAGAGCTGCTCTCTGGCAGGTCCAACCCAAGCCTGTACTGGTGCATGGGGTTGTTCCTCCCCAGGTGCAGCACCCTGCATTTGGCTTTGTTGAACCTCATCAGGTTCCTCTCTGCCCAGCTTTCCAGCCTATCCAGGTCACGCTGAATGGCAGCACAGCCTTCCGGTGTGTCTACCACACCTCCCAGTTTGGTGTCATCAGCAAACTTGATGAGGGTACATTCTAACTCTTCATCCAGGTCGTTGATGAAGAAGTTGAATAAGACTGGGCCCAGTACTGACCCCTGAGGGACACCACTAGGTACAGGCCTCCAACTAGACTCAGTGCCACTGATGACAACCCTCTGAATTCGGCCATTGAGCCAGTTCCCAATCCACCTCACTGACCACTGATTCAGCCCACGCTTCCTGAGCTTCCCTAGGAGGACGTGATGAGAGACAGTGTCAAAAGCCTTGCTGAAGTTGAGGTAGACAACATCTGCGGCTCTCCCCTCATCTACCCAGCCAGTCATACCATCGTTGAAAGCTATCAGATTGGTCAAGCACGATTTCCCCCTGGTGAATCCATGTTGAATACTCCTGATAACCTTCTTTTCCTCCACTTGCTTGATGATAACCTCTAGAATGAGCTGCTCCATCACCTTTCCCGGGATGGAGGTGAGGCTGACTGGCCTGTAGTTCCCTGGGTCCTCCTTCTTGCCCTTTTTGATGATTGGAGTGACATTGGCCTTTCTCCAGTACTTGGGCACCTCTCCTGTCCTCCAGCACCTTTCAAAGATGATGGAGAGTGTCTCAGCAATGACATCTGACAGCTCCCTCAGCACTCGTGGGTGCATTCCATCGGGACCCATGGATTTGTGGGCATCCAGATTGCTTAAGCGATCCCTCACACAGTCGTCCTCAATCGAGGGAAAGTCAACCTCTCTGTAGGCTTCCTCTCTTACCTCCAGGGCCTGGGATTCCTGAGGGCCTGCCTTGGCACTGAAGACTGAAACAAAGGAGGCACTCAGTAACTCTGCCTTCTCCGCATCCTCCATCATCAGGACACCCGCCTCATTCAGCAGCGGCCCCACATTGTCCCTAGCTTTCCTTTTGCTGCTGATGTAGTTGAAGAAGCCCCTCTTGTTGTTTTTGACATCCGTTGCCAGATTCAATTCCAGGTGGGCTTTGGCCTTCCTCGTCACATCCCTGCACGCTCTAATCACATTCCTGTACTCTTCCCAAGTGGCCTGCCCCTCTTTCCACATTCCATGGACCTGTCTCTTCCACATGACCTCCTCTAGAAGCTCCTTGTTCAACCATGCAGGTCTCCTGCCTCCTTTGCTAGATTTCTTTCTCAGGAGGATGCACTGCTTATGAGCATGGAGGAAGAGATATTTAAACAACAACCAGCACTCTTGGACCCCCCTGCCTTCCAGAGCCCTGGCCCACGGGATTCCTCCAAGTAGCTCTTTGAAGAGGCCAAAGTTAGCCCTCCTGAGGTCCAAGGTTTTGATCCTGCTTATCGCCCTCCTTCCTCCACACAGGAACCTGAACTCGACCATTTCATGGTCACTGCAGCCAAGTCTACCTCCAGCCTTCACATCCTCCACCAGTCCCTCCTTGTTTGTTAGTACAAGGTCCAGCAGAGCACCTTTCCTTGTTGGTTCCTCCATCACTTGCATCAGAAGGTTATCATCGATGCTCTGCAGGAACCTCCTGGACTGTGTGTGCCTAGCTGTGTGGTCTTCCCAGCCGATGCCAGTGTGGTTGATGTCCCCCATGAGAACCAGGGCCTGTGATTGTGAGGCTGCTTGCAGCTGCTTGTAGAAGGCCTCATCAACTTCCTCCTCCTGGTCAGGTGGCCTGTAGTGCACACCCACAATAACATCATCCATACGAGGCTGTCCCTTAATTCTAACCCACAAGCTTTCAACTCGTTCCTCATCTGCCCCCAGGCCAAGCTCAATGCATTCCAGTTGCTCCCTCATATATAGAGCAACTCCACCACCTCTCCTTGTTGGCCTGTCTTTCCTAAAGAGTCTGTAGCCATCCATGACAGCATGCCAGTCATACGAGTTGTCCCACCACGTTTCTGTGATGGCGACCAAGTCGTAGCCATCCTGCTGTACAGTGGCTTCCCGCTCCTCCTGTTAATTGCCCATGCTACGTGCATTGGTGTAGACACACTTGAGCTGGGCCGTCAATCTCCCCCCTGACCCTGGCATGCCACGCCTGGGCTCATCCCTAGTGAGCTGGGTGATGTCCCCTTCCCCCTTCGAACCTAGTTTAAAACTCTCTCAAATGAGTCCTGCCAGCTTGTGGCCAAGAATCCTTTTTCCTCTTTAAGACAGCTGGACTGCATCTCTCGCCAGCAGGCCTGTTGCTGTGTACACCTCCCCATGATCAAAGAAACCAAAACTAAAACTAAAATAAAACATTTAAATTATTCTCATATTTAAGTGACACTATCTCTTTAATTCAAACCAGATCTGAGAAAACAATCTGGTAGTGAATACTTTATTCAAAATTTTATCCAAAACTTTAGTGTGGTTTGTTCAGGTTTTTTTCCACTGTTCATTGAATACTACAGTCGAAATACAGCTTTCTAATACTTTCGGTTGAATTTCTTACTAATATGCCTTAAAATATATATATATAGTTTTTTATGTTTTCCTTAATTTGTTAGTATTTCTTGTAATTGAAGATTTCCCATTTTAAATATTTTTGACCATTTTTGAAAAAATAGTTACAAGCAGGAACAATGAAAATTGTTTTCCTGAAGTGGGTAATTATGGGTCTCTTTTAATTTTATTTTTATGATGCATGCCTAATTGCAGGTAAAACTCCAGATTTGGAGAAAAGAGAAGCTAACTAAAATGTTTTTATTTTGTGTTATTTGTGTTAAGAAAGTACCTAGAAACCTTAATAAAGTATGTTCGTGATAAGGAGAGGAATGTTAAGATATAATATCTGTACTACAAAGTCTGTTCTCTAAACAGAAGAGACGAAGTTAGAAAAGAAGAGGCACAGAAGGGTAAAATGATTCCCAGGGTTACATAGCTCCCTAGCATAAGTGAGCAAAGAAGCCTGTATTTCCTATCTTCCTATGCACTTAACTTTTTCCCAGATCTATGCTGTCTCTTGTATTCAATTAATCAATATATCAAAATTCTGTAGTGCTAGATTTACATTTCCCTAGAGAAGAATATATGGATACAAATTATTGAAGATCTTAAACCAAGGATAAGAAGATAAGAAACACCACTATTTCAGTTATTTAAGAGTTGGAAAATTAGAACTCTAGGACCTCAATTCCCTGCAACTGTATCACTAGAAATACACCAGTGCAAAACCTGCTTTCCTGAAGAAGAGAAGACCCAGAACATTCAAATGATTTGCAGAAGATGACATGGGAAATGTATAGCAAAACACTTACCCTGGATTGCTTAACTCCTAACTCTGCATCTTAACCATAGAATGCTTCTTCCTTCCTACACTAAATGTGATAAATGTACACATTTAAGCCTAACTCTCCCCCCTGCCATAAGGTATCTCAGGAACTCATTGATTTGATGGTTTGTGTCTGAGCACAGCTTAAGACAGAAGATTTGCCTTTGATTTTTTTTTTTTTTTTAAGCAGTTGATACTGTGTTACAATGAAAAAAAAAGTCTTTTTTTGTGGTTTTTATTTATTCTTGGTATTTGACATTTTGGTTAAAAGCATGTTTTGGTATACACTATAATTTCCCTAGTCCAGAAACTATTTCAATATATGTGTTAAATCATTCTTAGATTATATATTTAAGGTTATAAATATTTTAATCCCTTTGGGTTAAAGAACATTAAATTATGACACACACATACCCTACCTATATAGGACTGATTCCTTGAATGCTATGCTAATTATTACGTTTTAAGCCTCAAGAAATTATTTTTATAATTATATTGGATAAATATGTTCAAAATAATTATATTTATATTTTTACTAAATATCTTTTTATATCCTCTGGATTGTTTGAAGCTTTACCTTTGAGGTTTTTTTTTACATTTTTTTTCAGGCAGAAGAAGAAAAAAGGGTGAATGAAGGAGAGAAGGAATAAATACACAAATATAACTATAGCAAGAAACTGTTACTGTAGTCAGGCTTGCTGAGAATAGATGTGGAGCAATGCGAATTTATAGAAATTAACTAAAGAGTTTGTTTTCATAGAAGGGAGTATGGTTTATTCTGAAATGGATTCAGATATCGATTTTTCCCCTCTGCTTAAAAACCTAGTTGTTTGAGTAAGAAAGAAGAATGGCATGTGAAATGGTAAGATGACATCTAGCAGAACCCTTGAAAACAATTATATAGGCATTATCTAAGTCAGCTGGCCCACTGAGAATAGAGGAGATGGAGGACATGAGATTATTATTTCATAGTAGAACCAACTAGCTACAAAGTGAAGTAGTATTTTAGGGACATGGGTTTGCTTGCTAAATTTCAAGTCAGTAAACATGAAGTCATTCACTGTGCTTGTTAAAAATGGTGTTTGGATTACTGAAAGCACTATCTACAACATCACCTTCCTTCTGGTAGGAGGAATCATCAGCATCCAGCCTTCATCATGGTGAGAGTTTCCATTTTCTGCTTGCACAGATACAGCCTCTTCCTGCCCCTCCTCTGAAGTCTGAGGTTCAGACTCCTGAAGTTGCAGGGTCTCAGAGAAGATCTAGTTGATCTTCTTATCACTTCTGAAACTGCACAGTCTGTTGACCTCCACCCAAAGCTCTTTCACTTGGCAGCACAGCTCCTCAACAACTGCATGTCTCCTGCGGGCTAAAAGATCATGTACCCAAGACTCAGTAAGAGGTCCCAGGCACTCCTTGCAGCCAGAAACTTGCAGAGCTTCAGCCTCCTTCCAAAGTTCTGTCTGGTTCCAGAAGTCCAATAGCAAATGGACAGTTACTCTAGCAGCACTTGAGGAAAAACCTGTGGTGTGTGATCACCATACCTAAGAATGTATATGGATTTCAGAAAAGCTTGCTAGTCTCTCCTTTGCTCCTGTGCTTCTTTTGGCTGGGATACAGTTAATTTTCTTCATAGTAGCTAGAATGGGGCTATGTTTTGGATTTGTGCTAAAACCAGTGTTGATAATAGTGATGTTTTCATTATTGCTGAGCACTGCTTGCACAAATGCAAGGCCTTTTCTGCTTCTCACACCACGCCATCAGTGAGTAGGCTGGGGATGCACAAGAAATTGGGAGGGGACACAGCAGGGACAGCTGACATCATCTGAACAGAGGGATATTCCATGACATACGACATCATGTTCAGGAATAGAAAGCTGGGAAAAGAACGAAGGCATGGATGTTCAGAGTGATGGCATTTGTCTTCCCAAGTAACTGTTGCATGTGATGGAGCCCTGCTTTGCTGGAGATGGCTGAACACCTGCCTGCCAGTGGGAAGTAGCGAATTAATTCCTTCTTTCACTTTGCTTGTGTACATGGCTTTTGCTTTACCTATTGAACTCTCTTGATCCCAAACCATGAGTGTTCTCACTTTTGACCTCCCAGTTCTCTCCCCTGTTCCACTGTGGGAAGGGTGGGGCAGACTGAGCAAGCGACTGTGTGGTGCTCAGCTGCTGCCCAGGGTTAAACCAGCACAGCACCCTGCTGCATAAAACTGCCTGGCACTTGTGCAGGCTAAGAGCATTGATCAAGGACAGCTGACAGTTCATTAGGAGATGATAGAGCTACCCTTACTTTATTCTTAGCCTTACCTGGTAGCAGCAGAAACCCTCAGAGGGTTCCCAGGAGTCCCTGGATCCCAGGCAAAGTACCCAGAAAGCTGGAAAAGATCTCAGGAAAATCTGAAAGAAGCAGAGCCTAGAAACTGCTGTGCAAACTGCTGCATCTGTTGGCTGCCTCTGGGAGCTGTGCCTTTACCTACCACAAAAGCCTAAATTTGGTTGCAAGCATATCTTCGTCCTTTGGACAAAACATTAAAGCATTATGTTAGGCAGCAGAGAAGCATTGCTTCATTAAAGCAACATATCTAACAGATTTGTTTTCTTGTATATTTCTAAATACATATGAGCTTGCTCCTAAATTTATATATGTGAATTGTGCTTTTCAACACAGCGTACTTCAGCACACTTCACAATCAAGGTTTAAAAGTCATAATTTATATTAGACATTCATCAAAAGTGAAGAGGAGTAGTTTCTTATGGCAACTTAAATTTAGTCTAGAATCTTAAAGAGGGTTTAAGCAAAAAGACACTTAACACCCAATAAATAACACTGAAATGAGAGATTAGGCCACAGAGTCTACCCCAAATGCAACACTTTTTTGAGTATATTTCTTTCTTTCCATATCACTTCCTGCATTTGGACAGACTCAAAGTGGCATTCTGACTCAGCTGAAATAATTAGTTTCAGGGGTTTTAGGATAGTGACTTTCACCCATTAACCTACACATAGGTAACCCCAAAGGTCTAAATATCTATTTAGGGTGAATTTACTGCTGCTTTCTGTAATGACCACGTCAAGAAATATCTACTAGATGTTGTCTTACATGCAGTCTTAACAAGTGGCAGTAAGATGAGGAAATGCTGTACAAAAAGCAATTAAAAAGCATAAAAATATAATTCCTTGGGGTAATACAGAAAAAGTATTATATAGAATAGTAGAACATTATTCTTTAAAAACAGAAAGACATACAATGTGTTAATTTTAAATGGAGCTATTCAAAGTCATGTGCATTACATAACAATTTTTTCTTCCCTTTGCATATAATCATATTTAAAGAGAAGAGATCTCTTTGATGTTGCCCACTGAAGCAATTGTCTGTATTTTAGAATCAGTCTTTTATGCCAACAGGAATGAATAGTATCTTCCCTACCCCAAACATATCCAATTCACTAATTCACGCAACCGTCTGTATAATGAATCACTTAACTCTTACTACTGAAAAAAAGGAAGAGCAGAAAAATATCACAAATAGGAATGAACATAACAAGAAACAACTCAATATTGTATTTTATAACTATTGCAATATTAAGAAAATCGTATTGTTGAAAGATGCTGTCGTGTCAGATGGAAGTCAAGAGTCCATGTTTTCAGTTGCAATGACCAATTTTCTCCTGAATACAGACTTGCATGCACTAGGAGTGACCTATGGAAATGCTTGGTTTGTTTTATTTTTTCCCAAAACATTGAGTTCTCTGTTTTTGGACATTATTACTCTTTGGCTTGGCTTTCTTTAAGGAGATTGAAAATTTTCTTCCTTTTTCTTGTGGTTTTGCCTCAATTTGCAACAAAGAACCACACAATTACTCTCTCGTTCCTCCCCCCTCCCCGGAGGGATGGGGAGGAGAACCAGAAGGAAAAAAGGCGAAAACTTGTGGGTTGGGATGAGAACAGTTTAACAGAATGGCAGAGGGAGAAGAAAACAACAATTAATAATAGTGATAAAAAGCATGTACAACACACGGTGTTCTCACCACCCAATGCTCAGCTTGTTCCTGAGTACCAAAAGCCTCTCCTTCAGCCATCTCCCCACTTAAATACTGAGTATGGCATCACATGGTATACAAGGTCCTATTTGATTGGCTGTTTGGGTCAGCCCAACCCACTGCTTGTGAAAATTAACCCTATCCCAGCTGAACCCAGGACATTTTTGAAAATTATCCCCCAACTGAGTGCTTCAGCAAAAACAGGAATGTAAAATCTGGTCCTGTTATGTAAGTAAAAAGAGGAAGGTGATTTTCCACCCTCCGCTTCATTATTTCCAAGTCTACCTATATAAGCTACTATGAGTTCAGCATGTCCTACAGTACAGGAAAAATTATTTTCAGTACACCTCTAAACAAGTATCAATGCAATATTGAAGGTTCAGAGACAGCAATGCAAAGATTGCCAGTAATTTTGAGAGCAACAGGCACTATGAATAAGCAGCAAATAATTATTTTCAAAAGGTCATCCAGCACAATTGAGCTCTGCTGTCTTACATCAAAACACATACAGGATGTGATTGCTAAGAATGCTAGATGACATTCAAGGCAAAGGCTTGCTATAAGGGGAGTAGTATGATAGCTATTTTCAGTAACTTGCCATTTAGTTCTGTCAGTGATGAGCTGCACAGTATCACAGGACATAATCTGCTTTTTGGTTTGAGCTGGAAACCTGATTCTGAGAAGGTACCTGAAAATAAAATGAAAAAAAGTGTCATTAAATTTATTGCAGAACTATATTTAATTTCAACAAAGTTTAAGGAATTGGTGTTTCTTGACTGGAATTAGACATGGCTTACTATCCCTTTCTATCTGATTTAGAATAGCCCCTACAATTTCAATTTAATGTTTGTGTTTCTGTATATGAAGCTGTGGAGAACAGTTTTGTACCTTTCTCAAAATGTAGTCAGACAGATCCAAGACAGAATACTATAAGGAAAAAAACAGAAAATCAGGGTAATAGTAGCATTATCTATTTGTGTAGGTGATCAGCTTCCACCGTTCATCATTCTGAGTCAGTCCTTACCATTTCATTATTAACATAAGTAATAAACAGAAGGGGAATTTCAGATGTCTTGACTGTCTCATCTTCTGATATTTGAATTTAGCATTAACAGCTATGGAGGGGGGAGAGTGGATTTTCAAAAATTTAATGATTTGGTTATGGAAGTAATGTAACGTATAACAAAATACAATGGAACAGTTCAAATATACCCCAAAAAGTGGGTGAGTGGAAGTAGGGTTGCTTCTCCAGCAGAACAATGAAGAATGAAACAGGAAAAGAAAAAGAAACATAGGATCCAACAACCTTTGTTTGTAGAGAAAGCTGACAGAAGTTTCCCAGGTCTGTGGTTTGCAAGGAGACAATCTTGTGTAGAAAGCTTTAAATATTTGTTGAGGAATAATTGTGATTAGAGATCTTCAGCAACGTTTTAAGACTACCAGTTTAGGCACAAAAGGAGGAGCAGGCATAATTTTTGTGTACTGGGTGCAAGGAAAGAAAATGGTGTGAGTATAAATTCACGCCACTCATATCCAGTTCTGTCAAGATTCTGTCTCAAAGGAAAACATGAGCAGGAAGAAGATGCTGAAAGCTTTTACATCTGTCCACTGCTATATTTATTTCTGCTTCACACATGCAACATTTTTTCTCTGATAGCTAATGTACGGGGTGCAATGTTCATTATACATTCCATTTGAAGAACTCTGCTATTACTCGGGCAGTGACAGCGTACTCTGTGAGACTAGGTCTCAGAAAGTGATGAGCATGGAATCAAACAAAGGGATTGGAAAAGATTATTTTGTGTTACACGATATAAATGGTTTTGTTTGTACAAGATGTCAATGACAATGTACATTCACTAAATGCAAGCAAGTAAGTTTTTTTCCTTTTGTTGGGAATTAAAAACGAATTTAATAACTACTAAAACTGAGATGTTGCCCACTGATCTCCTTAAAGTTGCAACACAAAATTAGTCATCTGAATCAAATGGTCACAAGGACTCAGCAACTAGAAAATGTATATTAGGCACTTCATTAAAACAAGCTTTCTGTTTTCTTTAGCGAGGATGCTTAATCCACAGATCTATCTGTGTTTGCTAAATATATAACTAAGCTCTCACTTCATTCCCCTTGCTCCCCCTCCCTGAAAACAAAGACCACATCGAAACCTCTAGGTATAGAAACACATATCTCACACCGAAGTCAACAATCCCTTGAATTTACTAGTTTTCAAATTGTCAGAAAGTAAGACAATAAGTGTCACTGAATGAAAGAAAAGAGGATGGTTTTCAGTGCTGTGTCAGGAAGTAAAAATTATCTATATTTTGAATTCAAGGTTTCGACATCTATGAATCACAATCAATAGACCTATTCCTAAGAACTGTTTGTTCACATAGCTCTGTTCTGAATCACAAAAATTAAGACTACTGCTGTAAGAAGCTTCTAGAAATATTGAAAATTTCTAAATCAATCTGTTTTATATCTTTTCTACCCCTCCATGAAAAATCTCTTGGTTTTGGAAAACATGGAGGCTTTCAAAGATCCATGAAAAAGTCTCTTTTAGACTATAAAATATTAGAAATCCATTCTGGTCATACTATTTTTAATAAAAAGTTTTTAAACAATTCTTATGACCATAAGTAATAAAAGGAGTGCTCACGTGATCATGGCAACAGAGAATTCTGCCACAGACTGCAAGTAACATCACACACAGTTTAACAGGTGAATTAATTCATTGTTGGTGCACCAAAATATTAATAACAAGCTATCTATACTGAAATCTCCTTATGGACATCTATGTTGGAATACTTATTATAGGATAGTCTCGTTCTCTGTACAACGGCAGTAAGACAGGCCCAAGCTGGCGAGGTCCTGCCCTGCTGCCCCGGAGACTCCCTGGGAACGTTTGCAGTTCCCAGGGAGTCTCCGGCCTCGGTGCACCCTGACCCTGTCTTAGACACTGCAACCCAGTGCAGTGAGGAACAGTGTTCCTATCTGCTGCTTGTTAGACATATGTGCATAGATAGAAAAAATTACGTATGCTACAGATAATTGGATGCCAAAGTTTTGGGAATTTGTGGAATAAAACAAAATTCAAATATTGTTAGTGAACCTGATAGTGAGCCCCAGTGTATAATAGGCCCAGTTTAAAAGTGTTATTCCTTGCAAAGGTATCACATTGACTTCTTCACTGACGTGAGTTTAACCTAGAGCTCTGTGGAATTTATTTTCATTGATAAAGTTCTCTTTCTTTGTATTCCTCCATTTTTTACTACCTTTTTTTGAGTCGTCCAAGAAAAATGCAGTCCTTGAATTCTCTTGATTTGTATTTCTGTATTAGATTGGTTTAATCAAGAGTAGCAACAATAAAGAAACATATTGTCCACGGATCTCATCTTAAAACTACTTTAGCAAAATCAGATGTGTGGAGTCAGATGTGCATCTACCCTCAATGACAATCCTCAGGTGTCCTATAAACCCCCGTATTGAGCAATGCAAGGAAAATTGTTGTTTTCCTGCTGTGCTTGCTTACTGATGGCTAATACCAAATGTAGTTAACACAAATGATAGCATCGTGAATAGAACACCTTTTACCTGCATTTAAAGCAGCAATAAAGTTTCATGCCAAGAGAAGATGAGAAGAACACGTAATAAAAGCCAAGATATTTGGGTTTTGTCACTAATCATAAACACTAGAGTAGATCAAAGATGGAAAGAAAAAACCCAGTTGCCCTAGGCATGGTTTTATTACTTTTTTTTTTCTTTACAGTCTGGTTCAGTGAATTGATTCTTCTGAATGGTTCAGTGAGTTGTGACTACTTTACAAATTCCCAGAAATAGCGGCTTATCATTTGGTTTTCAGAACAATATTGTAATTCCCTCCAAATAGGAAGTGAAGGAGTATGCTCACAACACTTTGTTATACATGTAACAAAGTCTTGAAATTTAGAGATTATTACATTCCAGTACGTCATTAAACCTGTCCCCTTATCAGTGCATACTAATCCTCTAAAGCATATTTGCTAGTGCTCTATCTTGTCTTCCTATACAGGAGGCAAGGTAACAGATCTTTACATGAAATTATAGAAACTTTTTACAGTTTAATAAAACTGCTGGCAAGACTACACTACAAATTCATAGAGAACTGATTTAAGTTTTCACATTTATTCTGTGGCTAAGTTACATATCAAGAAATGTTAAATTCTCCAAATATTAAGGGTTATTTGGTTTGTAGACAAAAAATCCATGTGTGTATTAGATTATTTCATGGATGACATTATAGGATACCTGTTTTTAAACTCATATTGCCACACCAAGACTTGCCAGTGACTTAAATATGGCCAGAATTTAATCTACGTAAATCCCATCCTCCATTACTAATACTAATTTGCATTGTACATAAAAGTTGATACAAAGGGGTGAACAAAGCATACTGGACTGTTTATTTTTAGGACCTAATATGTTGGTCATATCATAATAACTTTACTTCTTAATTTATTATAAGACATGATATGAATTGTCGTTTTTACTTATCAGGCCTTCATTCTTTAGTTTTTTCGTTTAGCAAAAGTTGTGTATTTTTAAATTTACCACATAGGTCAACCTCTTTTGTTCTTTCAGAAGTGATACAATTTAAAGCTCCTGAACATATATGAATGCAGTGTAGTGCACTACAGCAGCTACTCTTTCAGAATCCGTCTTCTGAATATTATATACAACAGGACATACATCTGAATAGGGAGCGGGTGAAAAAATTCTCAAGTTTGCCTGCTCAGAGTATGGCATACTCTTTGTGTCATAGCACTGAATTAAGATTATACCTCAGAATTTAGGGAGAAAAAAATTGATAAATTAACTTAGTATTTAATCTTTCTGAACTACAAAAAGTTTGGATTAGATTGACTTCTAGAAAGATTTAAGATTTTTTCCTGAGAATCAAGTACTTGAGTTGATGGGTACCACTAACCTAATTTTTCTGGATGATTTAGCCTGTTTCTTCTCATGACATATTGTTAGTCTTTTGGAATCATTATGAACAATATACCACAAAATACAGAGTGCACTGTATCTCACCAGTTTATGAATTTTTATTGCTGCTATATTTTTCTATGACCTTGAAATGCATTAAATATTCTAGATAATGTAGTTATTTCATAGAACACTGTGAAGCACATTGAAGTTTCTCGTAAGTAGTAACTCCCAGTTCAGATTCTCTGATGGCGTTACAACTGAAATCCTGTTTAAACCTTGAAATTAACACTTGAATTAACAGTTGATTGTTGTTACTCATCTGCCCTAATAAGCTTTTGGCTACTCTTTCATGAAGCCTGGGAAAGCTTGTCAGCATACAGCCAAAACTTGAAAATGTTTGGTCACAATAATTACATCTTGCCCTGAAAGAGAATGAACAATCTTCCAGTAAAGAGTGCGGAAAATGTGTAATTACTGGGTTTTCTCTTCAAGATACTACTTTTCATGAGCCATTTATCGTAACTGTGAATAGGACTTAATTCTTAATTTGCACACACACTTACACTTGGAAGTTGTTTGGTTGTAGGAGATGTTGAACTCCACAGAATACAACCATATAAATTAAAGGTGCTGTTACTTCAGGTAAGTAAGCAGTTTAACATCTAGAAATTTTAACCTCGAGGAGGATGAAAGTAGCCTTAGTCAAGATGCATGAAAACTTCTACAGTGAGTGGAGAGATCTACATTCAGCTTTTATTTTAGCACCTCAAATTATTTTAATATGAACTGTTTTCAAAGCGCGTCAGGTATGTTTATGTGTTTGCAGACACCATAGTATCTTGTTATTGCGCCTTCAGAACTATGTAGAGAAAAAAAAAATAGCAGCTGTATTAGGTATAGAGCTATCACACAAAACCACAAGATAACACATTAATGTTTCAAAGTGAATATCCATTTCATCTTCCATTATTTTTAAATGATATCCAATTTGGTGTACAGTTGTGCTTCAATAATGCAAGTATGTATGTTATTACTGACACACACAGTTAGATATGTAGGGTGGGCTTTTAAAATTTTTAACCCTGTTCTAATTGAAGTTATCATTGACTTGAGTAATTACTGAATTCTAGGCTGCGTATTTCAGAAAATAGCCCTCCATGGTGAAATTTCTTGTACAGTGCAAGTGATGATGTCAACTTATACCCATAAAAACAGAGGCCTGAGCAGCAAATCACTATAGATTCATAATAACCCTTGGTTTAAGAATATCAGGGTTCCCAGTCTCTCCAAAAAAATAAATACAAAAAATACTGCATTTTATAGTCTGAAAAGAACAGCAAAGCAGAGCAGGTATGTTTTGAAAAATGAAAAGGTACCATCAAGTAAACTGCAGCCATTTTTTTTGCATTTTTATTTATTCTTCTCAAAATCTGTCCTTCATTGGCATTTTCATCCTTTGAAGCACTTTTGTATGTAACCTTATGGCTTTTTAAACTCTTCTAACTGTCTGCTGTATTCTGGTATGATATATTTTCCAGTCAGAGGCTAAATGTAGCAGCAGGCTAGCTTTCTAGTTTTATACTTTCTCCGTGCTCTTGTTCAAGTTTAGAAGTACACACACTTGATCAAGTGCATGTGAAAAGTAGTAACATGCAGAACTATGAGCTACATTACCTAGACTTATATAGATTCATAAATTAATTCATGATTTTTTAATAAGAGCCCACCTTCTTATGAATAACACTTTCAAGAAAGCTTCGTCAAAACAGTAGTTAGTGTGATGCCCCACAGCAGCAGTTGGCAGTTGAAGCTATGTGTGATCTGACTGCAGCCAGATTGTGATTTTTGTTCTAAAAGATGAAAAGGAACAAAACTCTTGGATATGTCAAGCTTGAGAGAATCTGTGGTATCTATCATTCCATAGAAAGAAAAATTGTCCTTTACCTCAGTAACCCCTGCTTTAAGTAGTTCCAGTACAGAACATTAACCCTCTCTTGCATGTCTAAAATGTCAAAAGACAAGGAAATGCATATAATAAGGAACATGAGGATTACTTATATTTACACAGAAACATATTTTTGAACTGCATTGTTTGAGGTAATAAATGAAGCAATTCAAGTGAGATTTTCACTTAAAACTTTCCTCTCAGTTATACTGGGATACAAATCACAAATCAATCCTTCTCTATGTTTTCATAGACTAGTCACTGATGTAATGAATTACTTTGAATCTTTCGTTTTCCAGTGCAAACAAATATTTAGTCTTTGCCTTTCATTCTGTATTTGAGCTGGAACAAGATATTCTTTCTTGAGATGTTATATTTGAGTAGTTTAATTTAAGAAATACAAATAGTGAAAATAATAAATTAATGTGGCAACTGATGTTCTTTAGCTTTCTGTTATTTCAATTTGATTTCCTTTTTTTTTTTAATTGTCATTTATTATAAGTTGGGTACAGCACCAACATCCTGTTTCCAAAGGACTTTCAAAGGACTCTTTATGCTTTTGGATTGGTTAGTTCCATAAACTCACAGGAAATTAATCTGAAAAGCAAAGAGAAGAGTAGTACTGAAAACACTAGAGGAGAAATTAGAATGTTCATTAATTATAAAATATATTTAAACCTGCCTCTGCTGCTGACCTGCTGGGTCTGGTGACTCAGACTCTAAGAGGCTTAGCTTCCTGTCATATTTTCCTTTTATTTTCCTTTGTCCGTGCATTCAACGTAAAATAAGAGATGCTGTGTAATGCAAAGTCAGTACAATAAGAACTTCATGAACAATTCTTCTGGAGAATAAAAGAGAAGACAAAAATCTGCTCTGAAGTTTTTTCTCATTCTTAGAATATAATCTGACATCAGTTTGTTTGTGAAGCACCCTGACAATATACTATGAACCTTAACTGGGAGCCCATGACACAAGGAACTTTTTCAGTTTTTGTTGCCATCTCAGGTTTTCATATCTTATATGTTACTATCAGCAAAAGAGGTAAAAAAGTCTGCTGTGATCATGTTTCGTGAAGTGGTCTGGAACCACACAGCTATTTCACATGTATTAAAATTAGAAAAGTTAATCTAATTTCATTTTTAATCTGTTCCACTAAAATTAACAAGCAATTCATATATTTTTTTTAAATAAGTACTTTCTCTGTCACTACCCAAGCTGAAATCTATTTCTAGAACTATTTCTTCATAAATTATTAGACTTTCTAAAGAGGTAAGGCATGCGGCACATTCAGTTCATCTTTCATGGAGTTGTTGCGGCATCATAAGCCTAGTCTCCATAATCTGTAAGAAATCTATGCAGAAAGTCCTATGCCAGAGAAACAGCAGAGCACCACAAAACTGTATCTGTCCTGCTAGTTTGCCATGCCTTGTCATATCTGCATTCTCATTAACAGATGCTGGACAAATACGTATTTATCATTTGTTTTGAAGTTGGTAAAACAAATAAGTTGTAAATAAAAGCAAACATCAAGCAACCACAAGACCTACCACAGCACAAGACCTACCACAGATCAGAGTTTTATTTAAGACTAGTACAATATCTTACTCTTAACATTCCCTTTCTCAGAGAAATGTATTTCTTAATCTTTAATTTTCTGAGAAAGGATGTTTTGTTTTTGTAGAAACAGTGTGTGTATTCCACAACAGCAACTCCCAGAGTTACTGTCTGTGTCATGCATGTGTCATGCTGATAATTCAAGCTACAGAACAATGGGTTCTTAGAAGCATACACTTCTATGCATATTTATATATATGTTCTACCCCATATATTGTTAATACCTGTCTAATTACAGCTGTGCAGTATGGTTTTGAATTTGGATCCTTTCAGGTTATAATGGTAAGTAGAAGGAAGCAATGCCAGTACCGTGATAGCACAGTTCTGTGCCTTGTAGTTTCATGGTGAACAATTGCACCCCGATTAAACATCTGCTGGAAAAACACAGGCATAGAAGAAGATTCAGATTTGAGACATTTTATTAGGATACCAAAGTTTGCCTCTGCTCTGTCAGAACAAAATTCTATTCTGACTTGTCCTAAATGTAATGATTACCCCCAAATACACAGATATGGCCATGGCATAAAATCAAAATAGCTCTTCACTGACTCGTATTTAAAAAATGTATTAATACTGATGGTCTATTGGGGGTTTGTTCCTGTTATGTTGGGACTAAGGAAAGGTGAGGTAGGAAGTGAAAAATATGAAAAGAAAAATTCATTTACTCCTTCACACTAAAGAACAAAGACTTTCTCAGGGTCTGACTCTTTTCAGAGCTGTCTCAGACTTCCCAGAAAGGTATATAAAAGAGACTATTCACATCTGGATGTGTGCAGCCATACTGATCAGTCTGGAACATGCTAGGTGTAGAAAAAGAATTACTCAGCAGAACTGATGGCAGCAAATGGAGACCATATCTGAAAAATGGAAAAGACAATAATTCTGTACTGTCAAAGCTCTTCTAACATATGCCAGATCTTTCTGAAAATGTCTTCATGGAATATGATGACAGACAAACTTATAGAAAAAAAAAAGTGATAACTATGCTATGAGAAGGCACTTGCACGAAAAGGTAAAAATCACTGGTCAGTCCAGTGATGTGTTTTAGCTGGAATCACCAGGGAAAGCAGTTCTTATGAACAGCAGCAAAAGGTAGACTTGGTAACAATGAAAGAGAGCAAACAGACATATAAAGACAATCAAGTTGTGATGACAAATTTAAATGATGTTTCCTTTGTTTCTAAAAGTTCATAGACATTTCTGATAGGCGTAGTCCCTAGAATATTCTAAAGGAGGGTTAATAATCACTTTAAAGATTTGCTCCATTAGTAATAGATGCCAGCTTCTATTTCAGGGTGGTAACATCAATATTAACAACCCCTTCATAATTACTAGACAACACTGAATTTGCAACACACATCTTTCATGACTAAGAGACTTGAATAGTTGAAAGGAAACTTTGCATATTGATGATGTATTTTAATCAACCTTCCAGTCTGAAGATTCCTTTTTATTTATCACCTATGGTGAAAATGTAGGAAGGATGCAATGTAAGCGTTTTTTTAATAGAAAGAGAGGAAACAAAATCTGCAGTCTTTATTTCGGGAAATGTTGGCCTGGGGAAAAAATGTTCAGTTCATAGAAGATATATTTTGTTTTTTTATTAGTTTGGTAGGATGGCATAGAAAACAAGATCTGCCTATGAAACAGTCCATTAAACAGGAAGAATAATTTTCCTTATTAAAGGGATAATAGTGTAGACTTTTTCCAGGTCGTTCTACTAGATACCAGTATACTGACTCCTGCAGTCTTTGACCTTAACTGATTGCTCCACTGTTTATTTTCATAGCATGTTTGGCAAATGATCTGGGCAAAGAATATCTGTCTTTCATTCTAAACTCAGCTACTTTTCCCTCTTCCACCAGGACTAGCAGCAAGTAAGTACACTCTCCAGAATCTTAAATACATGATTTTTCCAACTATTTTTCTTGAGGCTTTAAATTTCCTGTTTCTCTATTTAGGAGCACACGGTTGAAAGAAATGAAAAAAAAAAACCCCTCCACAAAAATTTCCAATAAAAAGCCGTTACTGTGTCAGATTCTGAAATAATCTCTTTTTTGTGATATATACACTGGTATTGTCAAAATAACAAGCTTCACAGCAATGGCCCTGCTTCAGTGTCATTATTTTTCTTGAACATTCAATGGGCACAGGTCATAGACATATGAACTTTCTCTTGTAGCTCAGGAATGGTCCACAAATGAAAGAAGAATCTCTTTTTTTCTGCTCTATAGCGAATTATTTTAGCTGCTTTTTCAGGTAAATTGAGTTTCTGCCTGCTACTGATGTGTACGTCCCCTCTTTTGTCTATTGGCACAACTCCTTTGTCATTCTGTAAGTTTCACCAGTCCTCTCATATCTGTAATTTTCACAGCTGAATACCTGCACCTTCCATTCTGTCTTCTGAATTAGATCATATGCTGTTCCCTAGGCTCACTCCCTACGTTGAGATAAGGGGGGACATTCATTGGCCCAGGCACTTCTACTCCAATATCCTCTTATTTCAGTACCATTGTTCACTCTTGTGCCTGGCCTGTGAGAGATGGGTGTCTGACATATCTGTGAACAGATGTATTCATTGGTATAGTGATCTAACAGAACTGTCAGGACCTGGGTGCACTGACAAGCAGTTGGCCTGCCCTGGGCCAGGACAAGAGAAACCTTATAACCAGAATGAGAACGTATGTAGCTTCTGCGGATGGCTTACTCAAATCATCAAACATTTTCATTTATATGTATCTTTCGGTATTCTACATAACAATCTCACTCTTGAAAAAATGCATAATCATTCAGGATTACATTTTCCTGATCCTCAAAGTCCTAGTGTTTTAACAGACACCTCTCTGCTTTACAGAGACAGGATCCTTAGACTAGCAAGTCTTCGCAGATTTTTTCTTGAAAGATAATGTAAAATCCAATAAAGCATGGGATTTTTTTGTCTGAAGAACTTGTCCTTCTTTCAGATTTTGATTTTCCCAATGGGATTTCCTAGCTGCTAAATGCTGATACATTAATAAATCTACCAATATGGCTCATGATGATGATTAATTAAAATTTAAAGAATCAATATTAAATCATCCTGTTTATTGTGCCTATTACAAACCATCTTGAATTTCAGCAACTTTTAGATCTGTCTTGAATCTCTAACTGTTCTGTGTTCTTAATATGAAACAGGCTGATATCCTTAGTCAACAATTTTGAGACAGGTGGTAGGGCTGAAATCCACAGATGATAGGTGCCAAACAAATAAATTCTTGTTTTAGGAAACTTTCTACTGGAAGACTAAACATATGTGCTTCCAAGAGGAACATTAAATGGCATTCTTTATGTCATACATGACAGAATGTTAGACTTGACATATAAAGTTCACAGTAACAAGTATTGTCATATGAGAGGAAGCATTTTTAAGGTTTCCCGGACTGAACCTTTAATACATTGAAGAAGAGAATTTTCTATAATATTGAACATCACAGAAGATACCAGTGAAGTGGACAAAACAGAAAAAGGTGAAGAGCAATATGAAATTCTGATAAAATTATCAATAAAGAAAAAGAGTATAGGTAGCAGTAGAGAAATATAACCTGTTAACACCGATGCTGATACAAATGAAACACTAATGCAAAAGAAATATTTTAATTAGTCTAAAATATCTGCTTCCTATTATTTAGGATGGTAAAAACCATATTTATTTTCTACCTTTAAAATACATAAGTAGATGTGTGTAAACTGGAGCTGGGAATACACTAGAAGTTAAATGAGCACTGTAATATATTGAAAACACACTAGAAGTTTAATACTGTGAGTAGTTAGTTATAATTCACTTAATTTCACTTTTCTGTGTCTCAGGTAAGGCAAATTGGGAGATAATACTACAGAAACCATTCTGCATGAGAGATAGGCATGAAATGATGCTAGTTCTTGCAGTTAAAACAGATATCACAAAGTATTTAACAAAAAATAAGGCAGATATCTAATATGTGTCAGGCCTTCTTTGTGCATGCAACTTAATATAGGGGTTGAAGACCTTTCATAGAGTGCTTATCAGATTGTCTTTTATCTTTTCCAAATTAAAAGTATTGTGTCTGCCAGCAGAAACTCAGTCAGATCTAAGAAATGCTGCCTGCCAAACAGACAAGTTGCTATGGGTAATCTGCTGTGGTAGTTTGTCTCTCTGAAAGGAAATGTACTTTAGTTTTCATCCCTTCCTAAGTTTGGCCCTTGATGCGAGTGAGAAGGGAGTCACTGACTCTGAATATTGTTTCAGGATTATTTGCCTTGCACCATCCTGTACAAGTCCTAGTGTGCCACTTAATGGCTAGCTGTGTGCAGTCTTTGCCAGGCTGTATTGTAGGAGGACTTTTAGTCCCTACAATTCTTGCATGAATATGCTAATTTTAGGTCCCATTGCCTAAATTACAAGCTCATACTAATTTGATTATGTATACCACTCTATTTTACAGATAAGAAGCCATTACTAATGGATATTTACTTTGCGTGGGCGCATTTGACATAGAATATGGACTGTAATTACTTACCTGTGTCTAACAATATTAGGTCTTAGAGTATAAGGAAGGAGGAAACTAGGTACTAAAAGAATTTACTAGGTAGAAGGTTCCTATAGTGAGTTATCACTCAAGCACGAAGTTCCACCAATGTGTGCTCCTGGTGATCTTAAAAGTGAACACATGTAAAAGTTAGGTCTTATGGTTGGAAAATACCTGTCGGCATTTTTAAAAAGTGTTAATTTCTGTATCTGCTCAGACTTTGTATCAGATTATTACTTTTTGATTCTTTACATTTTCTCAAATTTTGTCCAAAATATCTGTGACCCTGACTGCTCTGCTCACTATATCCTCTAGTAAGGATAAAAGCCTGAAACAACATGGGAGAAGAGTAAAACTAGTGTCTGGAAGGGCAATACAGAAGCAGAGGCAGAGACCTTCTATCAGAACAAAGGTATATTGAATAAGGCAACAGGAATTAATGAGAGAAAAAAAAAAAAATCTGAGGAGAAGTTGTCCAGTGCAACATTCCTGGCTGTTGAACGGATAACATTGTATGCCAAAAGATGTCCAATTTGTTTGCAATAGGGTTATTCTGAGTGATTGGTGATTCTAGTTGTGTAGCCTTAGATAAGCAGGGAAGCTCAGTAGACTGCAGCAAGTTTGCCTACTCTCCAGTGGTCATGAGAGGATCTTTGACAGATACAAAAAAATCAAAATCTGATAAACAAAACAAAACAAAAAATCCTTCATGTTTCTTTCTGAATAGTCACTGAAAAAGAATCTTCATGTAAGAGTTCACAAAATAAGTAACTATTTATCTTCTTTCATTTTCCCATAATCAGTGGTATTTCTTAAGAACAGAATTCTTTTCCAAGCTGGGCTTAACTCTCCTAGAACGATTTGTGACAAATTTCAGATGTTCTTTATGCAAAAGAGTAGGAATAGTGGAACAAGGTTGCCCTTCAGCAGCAGTTGTATTCTTTAATTTTATTCCTTTTTTGAGAAGCCTTGATATCCTAGTTTCTAACTACTTCCCTTACACATTTTGCATGATTATTACGGACCCAATATTGTAGATAAGTTCTAGCACCTGATTCCAAAAACTTCAGCTGAACACCTGGCTGTCCAGGCTTCCATGTAGTGTGCATCCATGTGAGTAGTTATTTGTGTGTGTCTTACATCCATACACTTTGAGGAAAACTGAATAATCGAAAAAATAGTTTCAAAAATGCTTCTGCTGTTAGCTCTAAACATTCTTGACAGAATTACAGAAAGTCTTTCATAGAGTACTGCTGGGGCTTGTAGGGTAAATACATATTTTTCAGATAGATGAGTTTTTAATAAAAAAAACAAACCCTAAAATCAAGAAACATTACAAAAAACAAAAACATTTTACACTTTATAAACCAATGCCAAATTGCTGCAGCAATAATGACATCATAGGATCATAGAATCATTAGGGTTGGAAAAGACCTCTAAGATCATCAAGTCCAACCATCAACCCAACGCAACCATGCCTACTAAACGATGTCCCAAAGTGCTGTGTCTACACATTTTTTGAAGACCTCCAGGGATGGAGACTCCACCACTTCCCTGGGCAACCTGTTCCACTGTTTTACAACTCTTTCAGGAAAAAATTTTTACTAATATCCAATCTAAACCTCCCCTGATGCAACTTGAGGCCATTTCCTCTCATCCCATCACTAGTCACTTGGGAGAAGAGACCAATACCTGCCTCACTACAACCTCCTTTCAGGTAGTTGTAGACAGCAATAAGGTCTCCCCTCAGCCTCCTCTTCTCCAGACTAAACAATGCCAGTTTCCTCAGCCGCTCCTCATAAGATGTGTTCTCTAGACCCTTCACCAGCTTCGTTGACCTTCTCTGGACACAATCAAGCACCTCAATGTCTTTCTTGTAGTGAGGGGCTCAAAACTGAATACGGTATTTGAGGTGCAGCCTCGCCAGTGCCAAGTACAGGGGGATGATCACCTCTCTACTCCTGCTGGCCACACTCTTCCTGATACAAGCCAGGATGTTTTTGGCCTTCTTGGCCACCTAGGCACACTGCTGGCTCTTGTTCAGCTGGTTGTCAACCAGCACCTCCAAATCCTTTTCTGCCAGGCAGCTTTCCAGCCACTCTTCCCCAAGCCTGTAGTGTTGCAGAAGCAGCAGAGACAAGAGCAGTTTAAAATTCAGGTAACTAAGCCATTTAGATTAATGGATCTTATAATAATGGTATTCAATTCTACTTATATTACTCAGGCACATTTAACCACCTGTCTTGAGTTTTTCTTTTGTTGGCCAATGATTTCAAAAAGTTGGAACAAGTCTCTTGAGATAGCCTTGCATTGATTATGGTATGCCATTTAGAGAGACTGATATAAACTATTTAAGATAAGCAGTAGTTTTTGAATTCATATAATTTCCAGGTCCTGTCATAAAAGTTACTCCATTTTTTATCCCTCTCGTACTTAATTCTACTTGAACTCAGTACAATTCCCAATAGTGAGTAAAAAAAAACCCACTGTAGTCATCATCTTGATTTTTGCTGATAGTTTAATGGTACCCTTCTTCTCGTGAACTGTAATTGAACGTAAATGCACTGTGCAAAAAGTTATATCACCTAATGTTTATTATCCTTATATTTTCCATTTTGTTCTATTAGTCCCTTTTGCGTCTTGTTTCAAATTAAATTGTGAGGAAAGGTATCTACCTTCTTGTATATCATTCCAAGCCTAGCAAAATAAGATCATGTTATTTCTGGCATATAGGTATAATCAGAGTGCAGTACTAAGGTAAATGGTTGAAAAAACAAAGGAAAGGAAAAGTTCTCAGTGAAATAAGTGGGTTTTAATTGCCACTCTCACTTCATCGTTACCCATAGTATCAACATCCATAATATTCTGGATAAAGGATTTTCATGCACAAATTTCCAGGAGAAAGCAAAGATACTCTTACACTACATTCCAGACAAAGTATATTCATTGGTAATGTATTTTATTTTTTCTAAACAATGGGGTTGATAATATAAGAAAGTGGAACGACAGATGTGAAAAGTGATTGCCCTTGTAAGAGGCAGTCAGTTGAGATGAATGCTTGAATTCACTCAAGTACATCATAATGTTATGTAAGCGTTGTAATTTGTATTGACAGTATCTGTTACTTGTCGTGGCTCAGAGGGTGTCAAACTAGATAGAAGTTTGAAAATGCAAATATTACAACTTCCATTCAAAGCTAAATTATCACATTATACCTGAAAAAATGAATAAATCTGAGGTTTACTCTTCCTCCTCCACCCACACAGCACATACATTAACACAAAGGACATTAATTGATATATTTAGACTCTCCATATTTGAAGAAAATACCACATACGCAGCTGACAAGCTGCTGAACTCTAGGGCAAGCTGACAGTCTTGTACCTTGGTCTTGATATGTAGATGACTAGCAGGGCCACCTTCACCTATTAGAGTCCTTTCAAAAATGCTGTTCCTTAGCCAAAAAACCTCCAAACAACCAACAAAACAAACCCACAAAAAAACCCTCCAAACAAAAGAGAATTAGAAATGGCCTGGCTTTCGTATCTTAGTCAAGTGAGACTGAAAACCATCACATTCTCCTCAATGTGCATATGAATTTACATAGTAGATTAATAGACAACATGAACAACGCTCTGAGATTTGTAAATTGTCTACTTTTACTTTACATTTGATTTTTTTTTATCAGTGTCTTTTCAATTAAAAACAATCTTATTTCTTTTCTCTTTTCATTTTAAGGACAAAAATTGCTCCCTCTACAGAGACTTAATCTTTTCTCAGGAAACAGTAAATGTATAAGAAAAGCCATATCTGTCTTCTGAGTTACTAAGATGTTTATCAGGGGATTGATGTATTTATGATGAAAGTAGATTTTTGGTTTCTGACAAACCAATAGAAGCTCTTATTACCAAAATTATCTACAACTTATTTATTTCTACATATAGTTATGCTTTCATTTTTGATAAACTAGAGAAGAGTTTAGTAGATATCTTTTCAGCTAAGTGGTATAAGTTGGATCCCAGTGCTACTGCATTGCTCTTTCCCATCATTCCAGATACTGAAGGCTTTTGAGGAGACATGTGGTCCACTAGAAGACCATGAGGCACTCAGGTCATTATAATTCTTGGAAAAAAGGTTTTTTTCGACCATGACTTGTTTGTTCTCTGATCTCACAATGCTTGCATGTATGGTAGAGTGAACACTTTGAAGTAGGTGGGACATTTTAGCCATGGTGATTAGCTAGCTTGTGTCATTAAGATTACTGCAACTTCAGTTCTTTCTATTCAGCCTTCTCTCTGATGGAACAATATTCTTTGCCTTTAGGCACACGATTTTGTCTGTCTTTCTAAACTCCCTTCAGTGTGTCTTTCAGGTTATCAGAATTTAAAAGGAGGTGTATTCACACTTTAATTTTTCATTTATTGAATTTCACAGATTTCTTTTTTTGTCCTTTTGATCCTGCTTCTTCCAATTGCAATATTGGTGACATATGGTGTTTGCTATATTTCATACCATACTCCAATGTGAGTCATGTAACTAATTTATCTGACAAAGCTGATGACATCATATTTGATCTGAGGTAGATCCAGAACATGGTTCAGGAACCAGAGTTTCAGCTGACATCAACAGTTGCTCTTAATATAGATAATAGAATTTGGCTCCTCATACATATTAAAATTAAATTTGTAAGATTTGTATGATTGTTTCATCCAGAGAAGGTATATATTTGCTTGTTAACTCTGCAACTCCTTAAAGGTCTTTCTTTGACTTAGCTTTTATTTGATTCATTGCTCAGAAAAATATAAGACAGCTGCATGCAGTGAAAATGAAGTAAAAACAAAAAAAAAGTAACAAAATTATAAAACTAAGTTTTCAGACTTGGAAAATTTAAGTTTAATTGGTTGTCACTGTTTAAAAAGAGAACTGTGGCCCATTTCAAAAAACGGTTTTCCCTTCTGTGTTTTAATCAGGCCTCTGTGCTTCAGAGTAACCGTTGTAGTCCAGTCTTAAAATCTGCGTCAGCAATTGACAAGTATTTATTGCATTTACATTCTAAAGTGTGTCAAAACACACAATATTCTAGTTCAATGGATAAACTTAAAATACATTGTTGATTTTTTACCATAATGAGATGGTCCTTCAGATGTATAGTGAAAGCAATAGGCTTTTTTGTTTGACATGATTTCCATGTTGGATGGATGTTTAACATGTTTTAACAGGCCTGTTTGTTTTTTGTTATAATATCAGAAAGGAAATATTAGGTGTTTCAATATGGTAAAAAATTCATTTGGAAATTATGTTTTGTAGAAGTAGTTAGATACCAGCAAAGAACTGAGGGGAATAAAAAAAAGAAGGTCAAAGCTTTGAACATGAAGTCTGTTACTCGCAGTGTTATGTTACTAGAACATATTAACAGCCAATTTAAAATTTTTATTTTGTGTTTAAAATTGATAAGATCAGTTTCTCTTCTGATTTTCTCACTCATTTGACACAAAATGTTTATTTAAAGAGATGCACCTGATACCTCGTAAATACTTCCCTTATATATGATTATCTAAGAAATAAGGATTGTATGTCACTGTCACCAGTCAGATCTTTGCCTTGCTAAGTAAGTTTAATAGTATCCAAAACTCCCTTAAGAGGACGAACTCAGTATCACCAGATTCTTAATAAGGGTTTTCTGAAACAGGCAAGAATGGAGCATGTTAGGAGCTGAAAATAACTACCAAAGCCAGAATGCTCTGCATCCCTGTAATTTCCTTTGAAAGAAAGTTACAAATTGGAACGATTCTTAATACTTGCTAAACAGCCCATTTCCCTGTGTAGTGACAGAACAGAATCAAAAAAACAGTCCTAAAGGTTTTACTCTAGTCATACTTGATGGCATTTCTGACTGACCTTCCACTGATTCATGGGAGATTCGTGAGCTTTCATTCTATAATTGACAATGAAGCATAGAGTATTCCATGTTGGCATTAACACTAAAAAATACACTAATAAATTGGTATAGATATTTATCAAAAGGCTGGTCAACATGTATCACAGACACGCTTCTGTGGCAAAGCGGATCTCAGTATTAAAAATCCCAACAGTGATACATTCAAAGCATTCCAGAAAAAAAGAGTGGAAAAATTATATCACATTACTGAAACATTTATATTCATCTCCTTTTCTGGTCTATGATGATTTGATAATTCCTCAGGTGCACAGTGAAAGTGGTGGGTTTTTGTTTCCTTAGCAACCACCACATCTCCATTTTTATAAATTAAAGAGCATATGCAGACCTTGTTGCTATTTTACTTATTGTCGTTTTCTTCTGGGGTTATACAGAATTCAAAGTGGTCAAGGAAATAGAGGAAGGGAGTACTGGGAAGGAAAGAGAGGGATGGTTAATCCCAGGATCTAAACATGTTTTCAGTAATGACACTGCCCCTGTGAGAGGAAAAAGGAAGGAAGCCCTTTCAAGATACAGAACACAGCTGAAACTATTTAAACTCAGGACAAAAATGAAAGACAGTAGAAGCTGAACTTGTGGAATGAAAAGCCATGCTTTAGTATCCCTCAGATTTCCTAACGAAGGAATTGATCATCTGTATGGTAAGTGTCATGAAATACATGGGATGTGGAACCTTCTTCTTTGGAGTCTATTTTAAGAAACACATCAATTCTACTGTAGTAAAAATACAGCTTTCTAGTCCTAGATCACTCAGTAGGCATGTTACTGCCTTTCATGATGCCAAAAAGGATACAAAAGTGGTATCATTATCATGACTGAATGAACACAAGTCACTCCTGGAATGAGTTGTATTAATTGGATACACCAAGATTCAAGCTTTGGGATCTTCCTTCTCTTCTGGGGGATTCCAGAGTTGGAAAAAAAAAAAAAAAACCAGAAATTGTCACAACAGACAGTAGACAATTCCAGTGAACAGGACTGGATCAAATAGAATTTTCTTGAAGGTTAAGCAACAATATGATGAGAAAGTTGAACTACCAGCTTACTTGGGAATTCAAGAGCACCTTGGGATCTGAAAACTTTCACCCATAAAGTTTATCCCTTCAGACTAAAGGACAAGTATAGTTCAGTACTCCAACCATAAACTAGGGATATGTTTGCTCTCTTAAATCACTTCTGTCACATTACAATTGCTTTTGACTAACTGCTGCCCTCCAAATTTCAGCCTCTGCTATGATAGTGGGAAAGAAAAAACTGCTGAAGAAAAGATCACCTACCCTGAAAAGAAATGCAGCCTGATTGCTATATTCATGCCAACAGCTGACTTCAAATGAGCTCAAAAATATTTGGTTCAAATTGCTCTGAACTTCATTAACGGCAGAACAGCAGATGTAGACTCACTGGACGAGTGCAGTGGATTCTGTCATGCATCAGATATGACCAGATGACTTGTCAGACACTTTCAGATTATAAACTTCTTGTTTACATAAGAAAAAATGTCATCTTATTTTTTGTGTTCATATGAATTTTCAGTGCTGCATATCAGAAAAATAATTGATTGGCTTGCAAATCTGCAGATTTAGAAATCAGATTTCCTAAGAATCACTGAATGTGAATAAATTAGTAAAAATCATACCTATAGCATTCCGCTATTATGATAAAAGTGCTTAGACTCTCCAGGTATTATAAATGCATATACATTACAAAAATGTAAATCGGACAAGAATAAGTATTTTTTTTTCTTAATTTTGGTCTATGATTAGATTGTCACAAAACATCAAGAACAAACTGACTGTAATCCTAGCACTCCAGTTTAGAAAGTGTGTTAACTGTATTCTAGAAAACAGGCCCTGTTTTTTATCTTGGAGGGGTGGAAATGTTAACAGCTTTGGGCACTTCCTAGGCAATTTTGTGTAAAGAATGGTAATTAAGAAAATTTATACTCTATCAGGATCTACTAGGAATAGAGTCACTTAAATCATCATTACAAAAATGCATCAGTAATGCCTGCGTAATCCTAATGCAATATAATGGCATTCAATACCATGTCATTTTTTCAATTTCTTGAATCATTCCCTTCTGCACACCTTGCTTTTTTAGCTTCACGTATGACATCTGCCTTCTGGGATGATTTCTTTTTCTCAAAATTACTCAAGATTTTATAACACTTTAGCTACTCTTCCTTTGCATAAATTTATTTTTAGGTTATGTACAATTTTAAAAATGTGAGATTAAAATAGAGACTAGGTATGACCCAACACTTCTGGAGTTTTTACATGAACAAAACTCCTGTTAGGACTGTAAAATAAAATGTATATACTTTAAAGAGGTTTCTCTGAGTAGGCAAGAGTAGCATGAAAATTTCCTGCTGCAGGTGACGCAGGCTATTTGTCACAGCCAATACCTATATGATAGCTTACACCTAACATCTAGATATTTGCAGAAGTTTTCCAGAACATTGCCAAGTGGTACTTGGAGTGATACCTATAGGTTGTGATTTTAGACACTTTGCACAATTTTGGACTCAATGACAAAGAATGAGTCTCACTTACTGCGATATTTTCCTCTGACACCATTTTTACACTCCAGATCTAAGGTTATAGTAATCTTTAAAGGTTGAAAGGAAGAGAAATGAGATGTAGGGTAGTTGTGTAACCTCCACATTAGAACTTGCAAACACACCAAATTAGAGGAGAGCACACTTTTTTCTCTTACATCTCTACAAATACACTTCTAATGCCCAAAGTTGTTTCCGCATGCTACCTGGGCAGTTTTCTACCTCTTTCTGCTTCAAGATATTGATACTCCAAATAAAACTGACTTGGCTTGGTAAGATTCACTTTGCTGTATATTTAGGGAAACAGACAAGCTACGTGTACAGTAAAGTGAAAATTGGCAGACAGTCAATCTCCCTGAGGCCTACTGCTGTGCTGCAGTCACAGTGCATTGTTCTCTGCTGGGAAAACTCCTGCAAGTATCAGAAGAGATAAGAGCAAAGAAAGAAAAAACATCAGCAAGATCTTGAAAGGAAGAGCTTTTAAGCAAATAGAATAAGAATCAACATTGTGTTACTGGCACCGAAAGAGCTATATAAATAAAATGCTGTATCAATAGAGAAATTCTAATATGTCATTAAGCTTCTAAATATGTTCAATATCAAGAATCTTTTATTCAGCAAGTCTGGGAAGTTTGGCCTAAATCTGCTGCATTGGATGCTGCTGCAATTTATCTGCTAGTTTCAGAAGATGATTGAGGTTAATGCCGAGTACTTTTGAAAAATTCAGTTTAGGTATTTCAGAAGCCTGAATAGAATGGGATGCATACACAGCTAATGTAAGTAACCTGATTAACCTGTCAACAAGGAGGTAAAAAAGTGAACAAGGGAAAAAAACACTACTCTGAAAGCAGTTCAGAGTTTTGTGTTAAGAAAGGAAAATGCAATCAGATCTCAGAAAAAAATTGTTAAAGAAAAAGTGGAAATGTAAACTAACATGTCCTATTAGTGATAGAATTCTACAGATAATTACATTTATTTCATGAATTTACTTTGCTTGTCATTTTGATCTCCCTGCTCCCATCTCTACAATACATATCTGGGCAACTTCTGTTACAGCTATCTTCTGGATTTATATAGGCTTTGGAAAAATAATATACCGAAAACTGCAAAGCATCCAAGGGTGAGACAGAGGGAAGGCTGCTTAATTTACTATTTGATAGCTTAAATTAAGAAACTATGAAAGAAAGCCCTTATACAATTTCACACTTAGTTGTCATTTTCAGGCCTTTATCTAACTCTTTAGAAAGGATAAAAATTAATCTAATTTAATTCTGAAATAAGACCTCCATTTGAAATAGAAAGTGCTTCAATAAAACAATGTAGGAAAATTTCAAACCTTCTTTCCTCGGGTTTTCAGAGAAGGAATGAATTAAATAACTGGAAACACTATTGGTCAAAATTAACTAATCAAAATTATTATTTATTAGCATTCTACTTCACACACAAAAAATGTAGACAAAGAAAGTATGGGATTTTTCACTTTAAAGATTAAACCAAACAAACCAGAACAACTAAATTCAAGCCTTGACTCCTTGATTTTTCTGCCACCTTATATACAGTATAATGAAATAAAAAATTCTCTCTGCCAAGAGAACAGAAATGCAATTTCACCAAGTTTGTTGAATTTTATTTTACTGGTTTTAATTTAAAAAGTTAATTTAAAGCTTTGATGCTTAAATTGAGCATTAAGAAGAATTACAATCACTAAATCATGAAAAGGGAAAAGGCACAACCATATTATTTATCATATTCTTTTTTCTGCTTTATAATCTGAAATGTAATATCCATGTGAGTTTCCCTCAGTAGTTTGTACATACACATATATTAAGCCAGTTTATTCCTAGCCAAAGAACTTACAGTTATTTGAAACAGAATCTATCTGGTTTTCAAAATGCTGTCATCAAAAGTGCAAGCTAAAATTTTTAAACATATTTTTTTGCCCACTGTGACTGTAAAGGATCAGGACCAATAAAATACTGTAAAGCTCTGTGACAGGAGGTAAGATCTCAGAAAGCAGATTCTAGAAAAGCAGTGCATTTGACTCCTGGTATAACTTTTTTCCCCTTATTATTAACCTAATTTAAATACCTGTCCTGATTTCAGCTGAGATAGAGTTAATATTCTTCCCAGTAGCTGCTGTGTTTTGGATTTAGTACCAGAATGTTGATAACACTGAAGTTTTCAGTTGTTGCTATGAAATCAAGGACTTTTTCCAATTTCTCATATTCAGCCAGTGAGCAGATGTGCAGGAGCTGGGAGGGAGCACAGCCAGACAGATAGCCAAGCTGGCCAACAGAAATATTCCATACCATAGACATCATGCTCAGTTTAGGAATGAGGGTTGGCTGCGGAGATAGGAAGCTATCTTGCTCTCTCATTTACATGAGTGTGAATCCTTTCTGGTCTGGGAGTTCAAACTTCTCTGGGAGTTTGGGTTTATTTCAGGAGTATTGAGAAATTCGCAAAAATTCACAAGTTTGGCATTCTGCGATCATTGTTCAGGGACTGACTGTTGATCAGTTGTTGAGTGGTGAGAAAAACTATATTGTATGTAGTTTGTTTTCCATATTCATTATTATCATTGTCCTTAACATTATTAGTAGTCGTGTTACTAGTAGTTGCACTATTTCCTTTGTTGCCTTATTAAACTCTCTTTATCTCAACCCATGAGTTTCTTCTTCCCATCCTGCTAGGGGGGAAGGGGAGGGGTTAGCAAGCAGCTGTCCAGTGCTTAGTTGCCAGCTGCTGGGTTAAACTACAAGAAGACCTCATACATTGCACTAATAATCAGATGTTTCTTAATAATGTTATGGATGACATTTCCATTTCCCCCCATACAAAGAGAAGTAACTGACACAGAAAGCATGGTCTGCATATATCAGCTTTCACTTTGTTGTTGTGAACGTGGCTAACAAAGGAATAAGGATAAGAAATACAGAAGAAAAACAGAAAAAGAGAGTTTTGATAAAGATACCATATGTGCTAAAATCCTCCTTACTTTTCAGAGTGAAACTAATTCTAGTTTAAGTTTGGCGGTTTTTTCTTCACAGAAGTCAGTCTTTCCTGGATGTTGTAATTTATTATGTTGGACTATAGTGGGTTGAAAATTCCACTACAAGATAAGAAATAATCTTAATGATGGAACACAAAATATGTGATTAAACAGGATTTCTGATTAAAACATCTACAAATAAACAAAAAGACCTACCACAGACAACAATAGTACTGTAAAATTTCAATATTCAACATCATTTGGACACGCTTTAGCAATTCACTCTTTTCTCTTAAACTCAGTTAGACATGTGGGTCTTTATTTTACACTGTCACAGCTTCTCTGAAGATTTGCCCTATTAAAATTAGGATTTTTGGAAGGCTTTCAACTTTTCTGGAAATCATAATACACAAATCACAAGCAAAGTACTTCATTCAACAGACCTTCATTCTGCATGTTGTACTTCTGCCGTCTAGACTCAAATTGAAGCTGGAGTTTCCACAGGCAAATCACATTGTATTTAACATGATTGCTCCTTTGAGCCGCGATAGCATTTCCGTAGCTTTTAAAATCATTACAAGAAAAAAAAGATTTCAAATTCTTGGTACTACTTGACAAATTTTTCTTGTCAACAATCCTTATCTTGAAGTTCACATATTGTGGGTTTTTTCTCAATAAGAAACTTGGTTTTTACTTGATGCTCCTATGTATTTATTTTCTTCTCAAGTATCTTGCTTGTAGAAATACAAGCTTCATTAAATGCAGCAATGGTGAGGACAAGAATGGCTAGAAATTGTGAAATAGTTGGTTCAGGGACACTCACAGCTCCCTTGCTTCTCAAAAGTTTCTAAATGAAGAAAAACCATGCCCTTGAGACTGCTCAGTGGTTTGAAATTATTGAATGCGCCCTTTTTTGGTTCAGTATGTCTGTGGGCATGTTAGTATACTTTGATATAGTAATGTGCATTGAATTAATACATCTTTAAAACTATGACTGAATTAAAAAATGAAAATCAACTGAAAAAAACTGTTTTCTGAAATAGAGTTCTTTAGATTCATTAGAAGTTAACACAAAACAAAAATATTCAAAAAGGTCTAAAGAACTACACTTTCCAAATGTGACACCATCTAATCATCATTCAGTGCATTTCCTTATTAAATATTGTCTTTAAATGTATGATATCTTACTGATTAGATTTGGTTTTTAAAGAGATGTTCTTGCTGATTATCTTGAGCTCTGAGCAAAGAGGCTTTCATTAAAAATATTATAAGATACTTAAATCCCAATAACTAAGACAAACATAGATAACTAAGACAAATATACTTTTTTCAAATTAAGCTAAACAAATAGTTAAATCAAAATGGAAAGCTTACATTCTCTAATAAGTTTTAAGTCTTTCAGAGATTGTATAAACGTATTTGTATATTCTACAGGTAAATGCACTTTCGTTTTGTCCTTGGCTGACAAAAAACAGAAATATTCTGGATGAATTTTATTTTCATTTCAGCCTGAACACTGTAAAAGAATAAGCAAGCAAAACCTGCAAGTAGTGTGCATTAGCCCAAAAGACCTAGTGAACATATATCCATTCTTGTTAGAACAACTGGGTTATAAATAGCAGAAAAATAACTAAGGGTTTGCTGTTTCAGCATAGCTCTCCATTTTCAAAAGGTTTTCCTTTTTCTTACAGTGTTGGAGTGGGGGATGGATCAGCAGTAACGATGTTGACTCAATATGAGCATAAATCGTCCTCCTTTATTAATCAGCAAAACAAGGTTTATATACCAAAGCAACTACAGCCTCTGATTGGCTAGTTACCCTTAACCATATATGGGCACAACTGCTGCGATTGGTGCAGAGCGTCATCTCGACGCGGAAGCGACGATAGGGCAGGAAGCGGCGAGGAGGCAGGGAGCGGCAGTGCGGCAATCCCCCTGCGCCAGCGCCCCGCGCCCGCCGCTCTGCCCCCCCCCGGCAGCGCTCCGCCTCCACTGCCCCTAGGTCCATCCCCGGCACAAAGCCTGGACTGCTCAACAGCACCAAACCAGGTCCCCTCTCGTCCAGCCAGGGCTCCACACCTCCCCCTTCTTGTGTTTGAGCAAGCCAGGAGTAGTCGATCATTCTGGAAAGAGCCTTTTAAGACAGTGAAAGCAAAGACACATTATAATTCCAACAACAATCAACACAATGCATATACGCAAACCTTCCACAATCAACCCCCTAAGCGAAACGGGCAACTACCCAAGGGTGGGCTGAGCAATCCGCCCAAAAACCCTGATTTGGTTGTATCCGACTGGTGTGCGGTTTAAGACTCATCGACCCTGGTGAGTTCTATTCGATTATTCTGTTCGTGAGAGTCTGCTCATTGCTCCTCGGCCAACTCTCCTTGCTGACTCAAAGCAGGATTCACGGCTCGGCTAGGCACCCAGACTGGACTGCCATCTGTGGAAACGCACATATATCCTCGACCAGTAAAGATTACTGCTACTGGTCCAGCCCACTCTCCAGTAGTCGGGTCCCTATAGATTACTTTGAACCGCGGCAGAGTCGTTGAGCTATTGAACCTTAGGCTCTGGTGGTGTATAACCACCGGCAGTGCTTCCCGATCACCCATAAGGCACAAATAGTTCAATGTGAAAAGAGCTCGATGCAACCTGGGTTGCGCTTCTACTTCAACCCCTCGCTGTTTGTCTAAATAGTCTTTTAGCACGCAATGAGCACGCACTATGAGCCCCTGCCCAGTTGGAGAATGGGCAGTCCCTGTGGTGTGCTTAACTCCCCAAGTCAATAGAAATGATCTCAGCTTTTGACTGACATATGCAGGCCCATTATCAGTCTTAATTTCTTCAGGCACTCCCAGCACTGCAAAACACGCAAGCAGGTGCTTACAGACATGTTGCGCTTTCTCCCCCGGTAGAGCAGTGGCCCATATCATTTTTGAAAAGGTGTCCATTGTAACATGCATGTGTTTCAGTTACCCAAATTCCGGGATGTGTGTAACATCCATCTGCCATAGCGCAAGTGCCTGCAGTCCCTTTGGATTTACCCCCTGGCCTATTCCTGGACCCTGATTTCCACACTTGGGACAGGCCTGTACAATGTAGCGAACTCATTCTCTGTCAGCCCAAATTGCCTCCGCAGGCCCTTCGCATTCTGGTGGAAATTTTCATGGCTCTGTCTGGCCTGCTGAAACTTGTCTACTGGGGTTATAGGGCATACGGGGCTAACTAAATGGTCAGCAATCTGATTACCATGCCCTAGTCCCAGATCCCATTGATGACTACATACGTGGATGACACAACAGGGCGCGGCCCGTTGAGACAGTACTGTCCGCAACTGGATGAACAGCTTGCCTAATACAGGGTTAACCGCTTCCCTAAGTAAGGCATCTGCGACCCGTGCCACCACTCCAGCCACATAAAGGGAGTCGGTTATGACATTTAAGGGCTCATTTAGCCAATTAGTTAGGGCCCAGACCACGGCGGTCAATTCTAAGGTCTGCAGCGAATCTCCATCCTGTCCCTGTATTATGCGGTGACACCACTGGCCTCCCTCCTGCCAAGCACAGACTGCCTTGTGCAGCCTCTTGCCTGCATCTGTATATACTGTAACCCCTCCGGCCAGCGGCTTCTCCTGAACCCTGGGCTTCTCAAGCCATCGATTGCGTTTCAAGACTTGCCACAATTTCCCTTTTGGTTGTTGGGAATGTATCCTCCCGCCATAGCCTATCAGGGCTTCCTGTATGGGTAGGGCATGTCTCAGCCACCATTCTAAGTCTGCTACCTTGACAGGTATACTGATGTCCTCTGGCTCCTGTCCTGCCATTTCCACTACCCGCGTCCTGCCTTTTCTCATTAGCTCTCCTATGGCCTCTGACCATGTCTGTATACTAGTCTTCGGCTGCACGCTTAAAAATACCCATTCTAATGTGTGAAATGGATCATCGCCCTTAGCAGGCTTGTCAGTAGCAGAGTTGGGGCCATTCTCCCCCTTCTTGTTTTGCCACTGACAAACAAGGGCATAAGGTGACCCTTCCTGGTTGCAAATAAGCAGGGAGACAGGTAGGGTTAGAAGTCGTCTAGTGGTCCAGGCTGTCTGAAGTTTCTGTACAATGTGCTGCAAGGCTGTCTGATGCGTTTCTGATAGCGTGATCGCGTTGCTGGGGTGTGAGCCCCGTAATAGTGACGTCAGCGGTGCAATGTCAGCATTGGAAATACCCGCACAGTTGCGCACCCACTGGATATCTCCGAGTAGAGTCTGTACATCAGTTAGTTTGCGCAAGTTCGTTGCCAACTCTACCTTTTGTGGTTGGATCTTGGCATCAGAGATGTGCCATTCAAGGTACTTCCATGGTGTGGATCGCTGAACCTTTTCTGGAGCGACAAGGCCTTTGCTGGCTAAAACAGTAGTCAGCTGCGTCAAGGAATCGTCCCCAAACGCTTCCCGTTGACAGCCCAAACGCTTCCCGTTGACAGCAAAGGATGTCATCCATATAGTGGTAGATAATCGTGTTCGGCCATTGTTTCCTGAGTGGGGCCAAGGCCCAAGCCACATAAAGTTGACACAGCGTGGGCGAGTTTCTCATGCCCTGTGGCAGGACAACCCACTCATATCGCTCTGAAGGCGCTGCTTTGTTGGTAACCGGTACTGAAAAGGCAAATCGCTGAGTGTCTCGCGGATGCAAAGGAATGGTGAAAAAACAGTCCTTTAAGTCAACAATGATCACGTGCCAACCCGACGGTAGCATAGCAGGTGATGGCATTCCAGGTTGTAAGGCTCCCATGAGTTGCATTTGCTCATTGATTTTACCCAGGTCATGCAGGAGACGCCATTTACCACTCTTCTTTGGAATGATGAAAATGGGGGTATTCCACGGGCTAACTGAAGGCTTGATGTGGCCTGCAGCTAGTTGTTCTGCCACCAATTGGCTTGTTATTTGCAGTCGCTCTTCTGTCATGGGCCACTGGTCAACCCACACGGGTTCGTTGGAAAGCCAGGTTAGCAGTGGGTTGGGCGACTGCTCACCAGTGCCCATGACTAAAAAGGAGTAGTAGTCAGAACAGCTCCAATCTGACTCAAAACCTCGCGCCAAATCAGGGCTGCAAGAGTTCCAGGCAGCTGCATGACATAGACCTTTAAACTGACCTCTTGCCCCTTGGGAAAGGTTATTCGCACAGGGTATTTGCTCATCATGGGAGAAGAGTGTCCCCCTACACCTGTGATAGCTGTTGCGGGAGTACCCACCGGCCACTCTTCCGGCCAAACAACCGTGCTTATGATCGTGACGTCAGCTCTGGTATCTAGCATTGCGTCGATCTGTATTGATGCGTTCTTGTGGCTCAATGCGACACGCAGGGTGGGCCGCTGGTCCATCCTTGCAGTGAAACATATCGCAGGACCCGGAGAGTCGAAGCTCCGATTCCCATGGAAAGTTGTCGCTGAAGAGTGGTTGAATGGACTACTTATCACTACAACCCATGCTATCCGGCTGCCTTTTGGGACAAACAGAGGAGAACAAAGGGTATGAGCCATAATGTGGACCCGCCCCGCATAGTCAGCGTTGATAACTCTAGGAATGATAAGGAGTCCCTTGACGCCTGCAGAGGAGCACCCCACCAAAAGTCCTTCTATTTTACTGTTCAGATTGATCAATGGCCCAGCCGCGCTGCTAGGAATCTCATGCACGGCCGTGTCATTGAGGATGACGTCTATTGTGGTCTCCAAGTCAATTCCCAAGCTGCCTCGGATTCCGGCTGGACGCTGTTGCAGAAAACTCTTGTCTTGTCTGGAGGATTCATTTCTTTCTGCACGCTGCCTCTTTCCGCGCTCCTCCTCCTGTTTCCCGAACACGCTCTTGTGGCGTGGGTAGTTTTTTGGCAGTTCTCACACCAGACGGCACCACGGCAGTCACGCTGGATGTGCCCCACTTCTCCACACCGATAGCAACTACCGCGGTATGTCTGCCTCATCTGTTGAGCGCCATTTTGCTGCACCACAGCTGCGAGCGGTTGCACGACTTCCCTGATTGCGCTTTGCACGGCGGCGGCAACTGTCGCCTGTTGTTTTTCTGCATTAGCTCTCTCTACTCTGGACAGCATCTCTTCGACTCCTGCTCCTTTTGGCAGACTGGCAAGTATCTGCTTTGTAGTTCTGTTGGCATTGTCAAAAGCCAGTACCCGAAACATCTGTTGCTTGCTCTCATCGTTTAAGTCTGGGTGATTCATTACCGCGTCCCACAGCCGGTCAATGAAGTTACTGTAGCTCTCGGTGGCTCCCTGCACGATGGTTCCGAAGGAAGGAACAGACAAACCAGGCAGTGCAAGGAGAGCTTCCAGCGCAAGACGCGCCAACAACTGAAGCACATGGGCGGGGTAGGTTAACTGCCTTTCCAGGTTAACATAGATTCCTTGTTCGATCAGTATCTCTGGCGTTACTCCATGATAAGGATCTCGCTGATCCTGATGTCGCATGGCCTCATCTATCGCCCGCTGCTGCCACCCCGATCCCCACAACAAGAACTGAGTAGGGGTTAGCAACAATCGCATTAAATTCCGACAGTCATGCGGGCACATCAAGTCAGTAGAGAAAATCCAGGTGACAATCTGGCGAGTGGCCTCAGATCTCACCCCATACTGCGATATGGTATTACGGGCCTGTTGTAAAATTTTCCAGTCATGTGGTTCCCATTTGCCCTGACCATTAACCTGTACCACAGGACAGGCTAACGCCTGGGCACTTCCAATGTCGGCAGCGGCACCCCACTGTCCCTCCAGTATAGCGTCCCTTAAGATACTGCTCCAGCGGCCAGGTCTGACCGAAGCTGGAGGTCCGGTTAAACATTCTGGAGAGGAAACCTCATGTTCTCGCTTGGGGGAGCTAGCGGTGGTTGACATATGCTCTAACTGTAAATTCATTTCCTGGACACTCTGCACAACTGATTGTGAAAGATCACACGCTTTTTTTTCCTGCAGTTCATATTGCTCGCCACTAGGGGGAGTCGAGAGCGAATACGCCTCGCTGGGGGGTGGCAACTGGGGATAGAGAGGAGGGGCGGATGGTGCAGGCCGTGCCTCTTCCCCTGCCACCTCTGTGGACGGTACTGGCCACTCCTCCCCTCTCCCTGGGGGTTGCAGCACTTCCGAATGAGGCTCATACCTCTTATTAGCCTCCCTAGGGGCAGCTTCCAGCAAGGCTCCCACCCCTGTAACAGCGTCCGAATTACACTCCGCGCTCGCCCGGATCTTGGCAACCAATTTACAGGTAGTCCCAGCCATCCCTTTTACTGCGGGTAGATTAGAAACCCGTACTAATTTCCCTGGCTTAGACACCCTATCCTTCCCGGATTCAGGCACTAGTACCTGTGCCGCCGCACATGCTGTCCCTCGTTCCGCCTCTATAGCCTTTAAAGTCCCTAATACTGATCGCCAGAGCCCCTGGACAACCTTTATTTGCCTCTCCTCCTTTTCCTCTCCCACTATTGTCTTTTCCCACATTGTCTCTCCCAGCTTTTGCCATTCTGAGACAGAATACAGTAGCCGGGTATCCACAAAGTGACCCCATCGCTGCCCCAACTTAATCAACTCCATGAGTTGCCCCGCCGTTGCGTCTATTCCTCTCTTAGAGAGAATACCGACGAGCAGCGCCGCCGCAGCCTCGACCTTCATGCTTGCAGCCCCGGCCTCGCCCTAAACTGTGTCTGCTCCAGGCAGCACCGGCGGGCCCGTATTTCTCTGGGAGGCAGCCGTACGTGTCTGCCCTGCGACTATGCGCCCGGGCAGCACATCTCCCAGCCGTCTTCACCCACTCCCCCCCGTCTCGCTGCTTACAGCAGTCTCGGAGACTTCTGCGGGGAACCACCCCCTGCAGCAGGGAAGTTAACCATCCTCTGCTACCATTTGTTGGAGTGGGGGATGGATCGGCAGTAACGCTGTCGACTTAAAATGAGCATAAATCGTCCTCCTTTATTAATCAGCAAAACAAGGTTTATATACCAAAGCAACTACAGCCTCTGATTGGCTAGTTACCCTTAACCATATATGGGCACAACTGCTGCGATTGGAGCAGAGCGTCATCTCGACGCGGAAGCGACGATAGGGCAGGAAGCGGCGAGGAGGCAGGGAGCGGCAGTGCGGCAATCCCCCTGCGCCAGCGCCCTGTGCCCGCCGCTCTGCCCCCGCCCCCGGCAGCGCTCCGCCTCCACTGCCCCCAGGTCCATCCCCGGCACAAAGCCTGGACTGCTCAACAGCACCAAAGCAGGTCCCCTCTCGTCCAGCCAGGGCTCCAAATTACAGACTACTTAGAAGAATAGAAACAATAAAACTAAATTATGGAGGAAAAAAATATAGCTGCTTTGATACAGCTGTATTGTTGCTAAGTAAAATAAAATCAAACGGTAAGAAAAAGGTTTTGAGTCTAAATTGTAATTTTGGAGTTTTATGTTTCACTTTTGCTAGTCTTATGGTCCTACTTTTAGTTTATCACTGATGACAGGAAAACAATTCTCTTTCCTCCAAACTCTACTTTTAAATAGCCATTGGCTAAATTCTCATCTCCCATAGTAAATAAGACTTCTTGGTACCTGCAACATTTGTCTACAGAAAGATTTACCTTCCTCTTGTGGGAGCTAAAAATCTAATGCCAAAGTTTATCCTGATTCTCAGCGAACCAGAGGATGGTGGCATAGGCATAAAGCTAGCCAGACACTAGCCATGGTCTTGTATTAGAGCAAAAGGCTCTGGTAGTGCCTGTGGGAAAAATATTCTCTAACATGACTTCCTGTTGAAACAAGGGCCAATATGTGATTTCTGCTAATAGCTAGATAATTCTAGAAAAGCAACAAAGTTCTTCACTACATTTAAAGGTGCTTAAGCTATTCTTTTCCACATATGTTTGTACTGTACTATCTGATGAAATAGATGGTCTTGTTTTGAGTAATTCTTTGTAAAAGGCAAGATGCTCCTACTTGCTCAAATCAAAAAGGTATCTAACAGTAATGTTCAAGCATGAAAGCCTTCTAGAGGATTAAAGACAGAGAGTAGAGGAAAAGGAAGTACTTACTTCACGTCATATTAATTTCTTCTCTTCCTCCAGCTCCATTGGTACTTTGTCTGTTACAATCTCTTTCTCCAATACTATTCTAGCTCTACCAAGAGAAGTGTAAACGGGAAGGAAACACTCTATGCTTTATACCCGACTAGATTCACTTGCCTGAGATTCACTTGCCTTATGTAGAAAAAACAGTGAAGTGAAAATTAACACAGATTGATACAGACTAATTTATAAGCTACTTTACCATGAAGTCAAATTCACTTTACACTTAGAACAAGCACAATCAGACTTGCTTGCTTTATTATGTTGTTAAAAATGGAGGAATGCTTTTATGCAGTAAAGTTGGTACATGTTTAAAAAAAAAAAAGTAAAAATACACTTCCACTCCACAGGTAAAACCGACAAAGTCTAGAATTTTTTATAAGATTTTGGATATGTATACTCTTTTCACTAGCAGAAGTTTTCTTTTGGAATAAGGGAGTTTAAAAAATCTTTCTGCATGCACAAGACAGACTTAAAACAAGTCAGAAACTAACAGAAATGTCATGAGACAAAATCTTTTTTCCATTGTTATAGACTTATGCACATAAGACGCACTATCAAAAACTGTCTCAAAATACCTGCATATTAAGAAAAATGCTCAATTTTTATTTGTTTATTGATATTGATATTAAAACACTGTATGCATAATAACATTTTGTTGAAAGAACCTTAGACTCCAAATTGGATAAATCTTGCCCATAATACCTTATTCTAGAAGCAGCATCATGCATACTTGGTTCATGTCTGGCATTTCTAAATGCATATTGTGAAAGGCTATTCATACTTCTTCATTGTAAAAAAGAGATAGAAGTTATTCTTCTGAATTAGCTGAATCAGCAAAACTTGGCTTTCCTGTGGGTTTGTGTTCCCATGTTCTTTCAAACATTTCCCTCCCATTTCACTCCTATATACACTTCACAAGTTTTTCCTTATCTCTTCACTTACCAAATATATTTATTTTGACAACCAAGTGTGAAGTATATGCCTTAATTAACTGAAGTTATGTATGAACTTATGAACTGGCCATTAAATCTATCTTCTGTCCAGCTATCAGATTCCCCATCACTGAATGAATATAAATTTTTTACTCCTATGTCTTTGACAAACATGGTCAATACTCATCAAGTGATTCAAGAATATTTTGTGGGTGCCAAGGTGGTGTAGGGGGAGAAGACTAAGATATTTGCCTCTTTAACTTAATCATAAAGCCTCACTTCCTTCAAAAATTCAGGCTAAAATACACCAAAAAAACGCATTTTCCGAAAGCAAAGAAAAAGAAGTAAAAAAACCAAACCCTCAAACTGCCTTTAAATCACTGAGCAAATCATAAATGCTGCTTTATATTTTCTCTTTTTTTCAGTAGTGTGCTGATGATGTCTACACCGTCTTCACCAAAAGTTCATTAGAAATGCTACCATGTACGCAGTTCATGATGTATGTTTCTCCTATAACAGACTCCTTAATGTCATTTGAGGCTCAGAACTGTTTTTATAACAGACTGATTATGGGTTTAGCAGAATCAAGATTTGAAATGTATGTAAATGAGTTATTTATGTGAGCAGCCTTTTACTTACGGAGAAGCATCATAACTATTAAATTGATACATATGGTAGTAAATGGTTAAGCAAGTAACTCTAGTTTCACAATCCCCAGCTTAATGGAGCTACAGTGCTAACAAAAAGCAATTCTTCAATGTTTATAAAAACATATTTGCAGCTGCAATCTTTGTCTTGAGGCATTATGATTAAGTATTCAGATAATTTATTATTAGGGATGCGACGAAGAAGGCCAAAGACCACCTGGAAGTGAAGCTGGCAAGGGATGTCAAAAACAACAAGGAGGGCTTCTTCAACTACATCAGCAGCAAAAGGAAGGCTAGGGACAATGTGGGGCCGCTGCTGAACGAGGTGGGTGTCCTGGTGACGGAGAACGCAGAGAAGGCAGAGCTACTGAATGCCTTCTTTGCTTCAGTCTTCAGTGCTAAGACTGGCCCTCAGGAATCCCAGGCCCTGAAGGTAAGAGAAGAAGCCTACAAAGAGGACGACTTTCCCTTGGTCAAGGAGGACTGTGTGAGGGATCGCTTAAGCGATCTGGACATCCACCAATCCATGGGCCCCGATGGAATGCACCCACGAGTGCTGAGAGAGCTGGCAGATGTCATTGCTGAGCCGCTCTCCATCATCTTTGAGAGGTCCTGGAGGATAGGAGAAGTGCCCGAGGACTGGAGAAAGGCCAATGTCACTCCAATCTTCAAAAAGGGCAAGAAGGAGGACCCAGGGAACTACAGGCCGGTCAGCCTCACCTCCATCCCGGGAAAGGTGATGGAGCAGCTTATCCTGGAGGTCATCAACAAGCAAGTGGAAGAAAAGAAGGTTATCAGGAGTAGTCAGCATGGATTCACCAATAGGAAATCATGCCTGACCAATCTGATGGCTTTCTATGATGACATGACTGGCTGGGTAGACAAAGGGAGAGCCGCAGATGTTGTCTACCTAGACTTCAGCAAAGCTTTCGACACAGTCTCCCATGACATCCTCCTAGGGAAGCTCAGGAAGTATGGGCTGGATGAGTGGTCGGTGGGGTGGATTGAGAACTGGCTGAATGGCGGAGCTCAGAGGGCTGTCGTCAGCGGCGCTGAGTCTAGTTGGAGGCTGGTAACTAGTGGTGGCCCCCAGGGGTCAGTACTGGGCCCAGCTTTGTTCAACTTCTTCATCAACGACCTGGATGAAGAGTTAGAGTGTACCCTCAGCCAGCTTGCTGATGACAACAAACTGGGAGGTGTGGTGGATACCACAGAAGGCTGTGCTGCCATTCAGCGTGACCTGGACAGGCTGGAGAGTTGGGCAGAGAGGAACATGATGAGGTTCAACAAAGCCAAATGCAGGGTCCTGCACCTGGGAAGGAACAACCCCATGCACCAGTACAGGCTTGGGGTGGACCTGCTGGAGAGCGGCTCTGCGGAGAGGGACCTGGGTGTCCTGGTGGATGACAGGTTGACCATGAGCCAGCAGTGTGCCCTGGCTGCCAAGAAAGCCAATGTCATCCTGGGGTGCATCAAGAAGAGTGTGGCCAGCAAGCTGAGGGAGGTTCTCCTTCCCCTCTACACTGCCCTAATGAGGCCCCATCTGGAGTACTCTGTCCATTTCTGGGCTCCCCAGTTCAAGAAAGATGAAGAGCTACTGGAGAGAGTCCAGCAGAGGGCTACAAGGATGATGAGGGGACTGGAACATCTCTCCTACGAGGAGAGGCTGAGGGAGCTGGGCTTGTTCAGCCTGAAGAAGAGAAGGCTGAGAGGGGACCTAATAAATGCTTACAAATATCCGAAGGGTGGGTGTCAGGAGGATGGGGTCAAGCTCTTTTCAGTAGTGCCCAGTGACAGGACAAGGGGCAATGGGCACAAACTGAGGCACAGGAAGTTCCATCTGAGCAGGAGGAAGAACTTCCTCACTCTGAGTTTGACGGAGCACTGGAACAGGCTGCCCCGGGAGGTTGTGGAGTCTCCTTCTCTGGAGATATTCAAGACCCGCCTGGACAAGGTCCTGTGCAGCCTGCTGTAGGTGACCCTGCTTCGGCAGGAGGGTTGGACTAGATGACCCACAGAGGTCCCTTCCAAGCCCTACCATTCTGTGATTCTGTGATTATTTATTGCAGTAGGGTTTGAAAGCCGTCTACCTACTTGGCCACAAAAACCTTAATGTCAAATTGCTTACTTTTCCTGACAACCAGAGGGATTTATTAGTTTCTCCTGATCTGTTTCAAATGTATAAGCTTTTCCAATGACAGCTTTGCTTTAAAATGTAGCTTGTGCTTCCTCCTACTGATAGCTAGAAACAGCAGGCTTTGTTCAAGCGAATTGTCCTGTCTAGGAGCGGACTTCAAACACGTATCTTACATATGAATAGAGGCAGAACTTCAGCGGGCTTATATTTTCTGTCTCAAAAAGCCATATGGAAAGGAAACATACGCTGTACAGATGAGCAGTTTTCGCTCTGTTCATTGCACTCACCACTCATACTATAGCATGACAGCTGACTGGGCAGAACTAACTGTGTGGAATCCATTCAGAAAGCCAGGATCCACAGGTATTTAATTCGGACACTAAGGGCACATGAATGATGTATAGATCCCCAACTTTAAGAAGAGATTTGTCTATTTTCCATTTGCACAGGTCCCTTTGCAGCACTAGTAACAGCATTACTTCAGCAACTATATTTTTATTACACATACTAATCACATGAGAGTAACATTCTTGAATTACACCATAGCCATTTGAGTTATTCACGTTCTATAAAATCATACCATTAAATATAATTGTCGCAGGAAATGTACTGGACAGAATGCATTCAGGATAGAAATAAAAATTTCTGTTCAGATACACTGAGCCACAAACTGTCACTAATCTCAACAAGAGAAAAATTAAAAATTAATTTTACTATTGAAAGTATAACCTAATAATCAAACCAAAAGCAGCAATATAATGGCCTTCCTCTTCTCTGAACTGATATTTAGAAAAGTTCCCTATTTTCACTTCTGTTTCCATTTCTCAAGATCCGTGATAGTTGTTCTGTCACCGGACAGAGTGTAACACAGGGTCTAACAGCAAAGAGTGTGTGAGATAGTTTGCATACTAACAAAACATACTGGAAATTTAAGATTTAGATGTAACAACTTTCCTTCCAAACACTTAGAGCTTCTTTAATATTAGTCAAGATTTAGGGAGAGGAGGAAAGACCTTCTAGCTGGGCACAGGGACATAGTTTATTTCTTGCTACTAGGGCTTCAGAATTGGTCACATTGCAGAAATATCAATCATGAGTCCATAAAAACCTAAAAGTCAGAGATTCAGCAAGCACTTCAATAAATTGCAACACATTTTTGCATATAGCAATTTGTTTGCACGGGGTTTATAAACCAAAGTACCTAAAATGAAAGTGTGAGTGCCATCGCTGCAAGACTTCATTCACTTTCTTAAGCACTTAATAAGTACAGCAGCACATTTCAATGAAATATGCAGTACATTCATTTAGGAATTTTATGACGTTTTCTTTCTCTGTTCAGAGCACTTACTTTTTTTCACACACAAGAAAAATGTCTAAACAAAATGATTACATAAAAATAACCAATCTTACCAGCCAAAGTTTGAATCCATGTATTAAATTGATTAGAAACTGATCACACTATATATCTCAAACAAAAACAATGATTCAGAAAGGATGGGTCTTCACTGATAAATAAACAGAACTTTGTAATTCACAGACAAGGTACAACTGTCTAATACTTAACGGCATCTTGTATGTGTTCACTTGTTTAGATTGTTACATCTTCTCTGAAAAGATGCTTAAATGCTTACAAAAGCAAAGTGCAGGAGCATAATTCTTAATTATATCTCTGCTATATATCTCTGCTCTTATCTAATTTGAGTAAGAGCTAGTTTAGCATTTTGAGTGGAAGTGGAACAGATTACTTGTTCTGTGTCCTTTATAAAAATGAAGAGCAGAGGAAACTAAAAGAATATTGTTTTCTTAAAATATTTAGAAGTGATGTAAAAATGGAGGCGGGTGTTTTAGTATTGCAACTATAAGACTTGAGCCTGAAAAACAGACAAAACAGAGTAGTAGGAAGAGAAGGACTGAGAAAGTGATTCTATAGAAAAGGCAAATATCAGCAGTTTGCTTGTTTCCATCAACTCTGTGCATTGTACAGAAGAAATGTGAAAAGCATAATAATATGATAATGGAAATGTTCAGTACGTGTAGAAATTCAAATACAGTTTCTGATGTACGAGGTAAAATCGTTTAAAATGCTGCTAAAGCCCGAAGTAAAAAAAGTGCGGTGTGATCCTGATACTCTGGAACACCTAATAGTTTTGCAATACCTTATCACCTATGTGACAAGCACAAAACTATTAACTTCATTTGTTAGAAATAGTGTGGTCTTTCATTCTAAAAATCAGGGGAATTGTATTTTCCCAAGAAATATAGAATGAAAGGCTTATTTTAGTCTGTAGAAGATGCTAAACATAAAATACGGGGAAGAAAAAATTCAGAAGAAAAAAGATCTACAAAAATACAGTTAGTTAGGTCCTCAATCTCAGAATATACCACAATGGCCAATTCAAGAGCTTTCAGCTTTGCAAAGAAGTCTCTACAATTTTGTCTGCTCTGTGTTTGGTTGTTTGCTGTAATCTTACCCTTTCCTATCTGTCACTCACATCCCCGTCTTGCTTACGCTTTGCTAAGCTTTTCTTTCTTTTCCCTCATTACCTTATGTAATTTATTCTGTACTAAGTAAATCCAAAGAAATAAATACCTATTTCAGGGCACCATTTTTCCTCTCACACATTCCTCTGGGAATAAATGGATAAATGCCTAGGCCAGTGGAGCCCTTTCTAGGTTCCTAAGAAAAATGGGCATATACTGTAAAACTCTTTCTAAAGTCAGGAGGATGGGGGCAAGCTCTTTTCAGTGGTACCCAGTGACAGGACAAGGGGCAATGGGCACAAACTGAGGCACAGGAAGTTCCGTCTGAACATGAGGAAGAACTTCTTCACTCTGAGGGTGACGGAGCACTGGAACAGGCTGCCCTGGGAGGTTGTGGAGTCTCCTTCTCTGGAGATATTCAAGACCCGCCTGGACAAGGTCCTGTGCAGCCTGCTGTAGGTGACCCTGCTTCAGCAGGAGGGTTGGACTAGATGACCCACAGTGGTCCCTTCCAACCCCTACTATTCTGTGATTCTGTGATTCTGTGAAATCACAGAGATGTTTGCAAAGTCTAACAACTTTTCACTTGCTACTTTTTCCCTTTAGTTAATAGTTACAGAAAACTGACTAAATGCCTAAACAGGAGTTGAGCCATCCAAAATTCAACCTCATCTCTAAGTGCTGAACATTTAAATTCCATTCCTGACCTCTTAAAACCTGTGAATTCTATGTAGTTCACTTCATATAATTACCGTACTTTAGGCTGCTCCTCCAGACTCATAATGTGAAATTTAATCTCTTGAATTTAGTTATGATGCTTGTTTATCTTAAATATTAATTAAATATTCATTCTGTATTATATTTCATGTATTTTATAAATGCTGGGTATTTCAAAACAAATATGCAGAAAGCCCATGAGAGTTTCGTGGGATGAGACACACACACAGATAACAGACTAAATCCAGGCTTCCAGTCTGTTTAAAAGCACAGCAGTAACAAAATACTGACTGTTGTTACCCAAAACCAGTTCGAAACTCATCCACATTTCTCTGAAAGAGAGGAATAAAATTGTGTCTGATGTTAAGGTCTCTGTAGAAGAAATTTACATTGAGACCTTCCTTGGCCATGTCCCTGCATCTTGCAGGCTCCATACAGAGCCAAGCTGATAATGTGGCAACGTGCATGAGCCTGTGCTGTGTTTTCTACAATGCACTCTTCATATAGGCATACTCACTCGTAAGCTGTGACCTGGTTGCTATGTCACTATCAGAGAGACACAGACCAACACTGAAACATCTGCAGGGTAAAATCCTCCAGCCAGACAAGCCCTGACTATCAGTCCCCTTCTGTTCTTGCACCTAACTGAGCTGATCCATTAGCTGATGACAACAATTCTGTGTCTGAAATGTTCAGCCCTCATTTATTACCTTGTGACCAAAAATGGTGCTGAAAATAACCCACAGTTTGGGACACAAGGTAGCCTGTTGAGGCATGAACGAATACTTCATGCCATTCTGCAACTGAGACACTGTGGCGCTGTGAGTCTGGCTCTTGGGAAAGCTTGTTTTGATTTTTTACTCTCTCCATGATCCTGAACACATCCTCTCATGCTTGATACAATAGACCCTAATCACCTCAGTATCACAGAGGGGCTGGTCTTAAATCACCCACCCATATCTGGTAGAGGTATCCAAGAAAACAACTTGAACACTTGGAAAATTTTCAACTAACATAGCTAGACCACAGCTCTCAGTTTAAGGAGAGCTAGCTGTTTTAGCAGCACCATTGCTATTTTTAGTGCCTTTAATGCAAACATCTTTTCTGTTAAAAGTTTATTTGCCCTGTTTTCTGTTCTTGTTACTACAAAAACAGTTTGTGGAACATGTTGGTTTCTCTTAGAAAGCAATAGACATTGTGTAAGCACACAATAAAATACAAAACCTAACAATTGAGACCCCTGAATATGTTTAATATGAACTTTTGTGTACTGTCTTGGTTATTTAACATAATGTAGAGGAGTTTATTTTAAATTTATATGGGGTAGACATTTTTCTAGTGTTTTTCCATGCTAAACCATTGAATACTGATGCTTGTTCATCTAAACTTTGAATGACGGTGGGGTTTTTTTTCTAGGACATATGTGCCATCAAAGTACCAATAGCCAAAGCATTTAATTTTAAATAAACGAACTGCTCTAACATTTTGACACTATCTCACACTTGGGAGCATACACTAGGTGAATTTAAGTATGTCTGAATTTTTTCTATTCCTAGAGGCATCATCTTGTGACTAGTACAAGCATCAACATCCACAAGCACAGTGGAAATGTGAAAGTATTACAATGAATCTATGTCTTTCAGAAAACAGATTTAGTTACCATTTAAATTGGATACTTGCTCAGAGACTGTAGGCTAGAACTCACACACTTCAGTTCCACAAAGCTCAGCAACCAACTAAAGGTTATCTCCCATCGCTGGAGCAAGCTGAGACATTACTTGCCAGATCATATGCTATAATGAAAAATCAGGTATACTGCTTCTAATTAGGTAACATATTTTCCCGTGGGTTATAAACTCGAAAAGTAGGAAAGTGTCTTTAAAAATCTCCCTGCATACAGACATATGGTAACATTTGAAGTAATTGTGAGCTACTTATAATTAATATCAACCATGATTGTCTCCTTTTTTCCATTCTATTCACAAACACTTCAGGACAGGACTATGAGACAATAGAGATGAGATTTCTCACACATTTGGTTTCCACTGAATGCTGTAGTAATTGGTTAATAGCAAATATTTACAGATGATTTGCTCTCCTTCAGGAAAATAATAACAATAGAAGTATACATGCATATTCATAGAAATGCATACAGATCTATATGCAGAATTTACCAGTTGCATCATATATCCTCTTAAGCTTCTGACAAGGATAGGTACAGCTCTTCAGAGAAACCCATAGAAAAGCATAGTTTAACATGCAAGCTAAATCAGAAGAAATTCAAATAATTTTCACTTGCTGAAAAGGATTCAGTTTAGATTTTAAAATAATTAATGGTGATTTCTCTTTATTTTAGAAGAACAGAGCAGAATAGAATAGAATAGAATAGAATAGAATAGAATAGAATAGAATAGAATAGAATAGAATAGAATAGAATAGAATAATTCAGTGGGAAGGGACCTACAATGATCATCTAGTCCAACTGGCTGTGGAACTGAAGCATTTTAATTCTAATACTAACTGCTTGAACACTTCAGGGCTGACCAAGAGTTAAAGCATATTATTAGGGGCATTGTCTAAATAAATCTTAAACACTGAGAGGCATAATAGGAGAAATAGGAGTAGATGATGAAAGAGGGTGCTTCTGAGCATTTCCAGAACGATACCATCTTCCGCAGAGATGTGAAAAAATTGTTATTTAAAATGCACACCCTTGGACAACAGGTACTATATAAGCACTTCAAATCTCTTATTGCACATTGAAAGAAGATCCCACTCTAAATGTTTAATGTACAAGTCCCTTGTAGATACACTGGAAGTTAAGTGAAGTTAAAGAAAGAAAGAATTTCACATAGGATTTCTAATATATAACTACACTGAGCTTGAAAAAAAAATAAATAAAATACAGAAACGCAAGAAAAGTACATCTGGATTGCCAAGTGAGTAGAAATTATGAACACTGTTTAGTATCAAGGTGCTGCTCCAAAACAGCTAACTAGTTTTTGAAAACGTAGGACAAAATAGCAATTAGTGACTTGGGCTTCTAAAGGAAACCTTAAGTACAGAGGACAGTACAAAGATGTTACTAAGCCTTATAATTATCCACTTTTCCCATCCAGACTGATTAATGGCATGGAGACCCCAAATAAGTTATAATGGATTATACTCTAAAAAACTTCAAGAAAAAATAAAGACTGTACTCTGCCAGACTACTAGAAGAAATCTGTAATAATGAACACCTATTTGACCTATCTCTATTCTAGATGCAATCGAATGAGACAAAATGTAGGATGAATAGGTAAAAATTTCAAAGTGTGAGTTGGGAAGACCTCTTCCTACCTTGGAAAAAAAGAGCATTTTCTTGCCTTTGCCTGTAAGTTTTCATTTTCTCCATAATTTTGACGGCCCAGTCATCCATGAATTGGAAGATTTTCTGAACCACTGAATCTATGGAAAATATGATAGGTCAGTTCTCTTACATTCGCAATTGCACTGATTGCCATATTGGCTGTAAAGGTCATGAGCCTATTAAAACTTATGGGATTTATTTCCACAAAGTTCAATTAGAGCTGATGTAAGACCTAAGAATGTGTATTGGCACAGTAAGCGTAACTTCATTAAAGAAGCAAGTGGAGGAATCATTAACTCCTAAAATACCTGCAGAATAAAGATAGGTAAACAAAATGCAATTTTGCTTTAGCAAGGTTTTGGGAAATATAGGACCATTACTTATCACAAGTTTAATATAAGTTTCTGCTTTCAGCTTCTAGTTTTCACTTTTAAAGAAAAAAGCATGCTCATGGACTGTAAGATAAACAGCTCCTACTTTTTTGCTACTACTGTTTTGTATCCTTTCACAATATGTCATTTGCAGATTATATATTTGTCCTTTTCCTGATAAGAAGCAGCAATACGGGAAGTATGGGGATGAAACTTTCTTTATAAATCTTGTGTGAGATCATCGCTAGTCTGGTGAACTTGCTTACATTAATATATCAAGATTCACTGTCACATTATATATACCTGTATGTATTTTAAATAATGATACTTTAAAAACTTTGACTGAGGCTATATTTACAGTCTCATCACACTTTTAGTATTGATGTTGAATATTCTCGTTCTGTTCTCCTTTCCCCCCATTACCAATTCAGAATTCACATGAATGAATTTGTTTATTATTTTGTTTATCTTTTTGTTTATCATCAGTTTCTCATTCTTACACAAAGGCATGATTATTTTGGGGGGATTTGCAGTACCACTGGGAAATTTTTTTGTTTTAGAGTGTATAAATGCACATATTTTAATAAAACTCCCTTTTTTCATAAATATAAGCAAAAATTTTAAGACATGTTAGTTCAGATCTTCTAAAGAACCTTTTCCTTTAAGAAGATAAACACAATTTGCCATACTGTTTGTAGTTACCCCTTTAAACTAGCCCAAAATAAGGGTAGTTGCACCCAATACTTCTGCCCTTTCTCACCAAAATAATTATTCTGCTACATGAAGAATTATAACTGCATGAATTCCAGCACAGACAGGACCCTGGATGGCTGTTCCTATGTAACGTGCTATTCAGATGATCAGAGGAGATCTGAGCACAAGTTTCACAAGACAACACATACAATAATGATATTCACTGATGATTTGTTTGTACTAGCATTTCTCTCTGAGGATGAAGAAATAGGTGGAAAAAGAGGTCTTGAGTATAACTGGCAGTGTGACATCTAAAAAAAATATGAGCTTCTGGTGAGTGTAACGAAACATAAACATTTGTGGGTATTGATCAAACAGGCTATATAATAGTGTCCTTTATCTTAGCAAACAGATACCTCTTTTTCATTCCTATATGAAAGTATATGATGCACCTATTATTCTCCCTGTTATAAACAAATCTCACAGTCAGAATCTTCTCTAAAGCACCGATTACTACACATCAGCATGGCATGGATGTCATTGGACAGATCTAGTCCTATAATAACTGTGACAGACAGAATTTTGGTTTTGGTGCAATGTACACCGTGTTAAACCAATAGACCAGATTCCTAGGCTGAAAAGAGCGTTTTATTTTATTTAATACATGTAAAGCATCCCTGCAAAACACTAAAGGAACTTGTGGCATTTAATAAGGAAACACACCAAGTATAATTTAATACTGATCATTATATATCAAAGTGACTTTTAAAGAAGGAGCCAATAACTTGGGAAGACTATATGTAACTTATACTGGCTCTGATTGTGTATACTCTATAATATTATATTTGTTGACAAGAAGAGAGATATACCCACACAAGTACTGTGTGTCCCTGCCTTCAAAGCTATGTACTAACTTTCACCTGTGGTCAATAAATATCTGAACTCTTCTGAGCGAACCAAGGGAGCACTTCTACAAACTGTTTACTTGGTGATAGTGCTGTCTGAAGAACCTCCCTTTTGCCAGCCCCCAGGTATTTATTTCTAGGCCTAAGCCCACCTTAAAGATGAGCCAGAACAAGAGTTTTTAGTTCATGATAGTGCACATCAGTGAAACACTGGTGTTTAAGAAAGGTATTATTTTAAATCTGGTACTTCATTAATTTGTTTTACTGTATGCCCTATATAAGGCATGCAGGTTATGCTTGCATATTTGAAGTTGCCATGCAGAAACAGGAACAAGTGTTGCTGTTACCTACTGACTTAGTTATTCAAGGTGGTGGTAACAGCCAGCACAAGTGCAATAATAAATTAAAATAACCCAGGACCCAGGAATGCTCAGGTCATTCTAAAGAAACTTTTGAACATCCCAACAAGATAAAAATTTTCACTGTCTCTAAAACCTAAGAAACCAGATCTGCATTTTGTTAGACTTTCCCCTGTTGGAGCTCTTACGAAAAGCTACAGTTTCCTCAGCCATCTATTATGTTTTAAACCCTTGCAGCATAATATAATATACAAACAAATGTACTCCCTTTGCACTTCCTGTGGTGCATGTGGACCAGTACCGAGTGGATGGAAAAGTCGTTTATATACTGGTATAGAAGAAGCAAGACAAGCATACATGCATTTAGAAACACTCAGTAAAACGTACTATAAATATCAGTCAAGCTGAGAATGGTTTTCATTCCATTTAAAGAAGAAATTTTGATTCCTACTCTAGTTTCAACTAGGATCTCCATTATCAAGTGAGAATTTTAATTAAGCTGCATGCCAAGCAGTTCTTTTTAGTAACGAAATGTCAGAAGGCCAGCTTCTAACTTTTTTCCCTGAGTCCTCCTTCTGTATGTCATTATCCGGAATTTCCCCACCACTCCCTCTACTGTCTGTCTATGCAACAAGACTAATAAAAATATTATTATTATCATTCCCTAAATTCTGGACTTTTCTTAAATATAAAAACTAAAACCAAAAAGCCCATTCTACCTATGTCTTTTGTTAATATTAAGATATTCTGATTCCCTGAAACCTCTCTTTCTGAACTGTTTCAACCACATCCCTATTTGTCATATTAGAAGCAGAAATCAATTTTGTTCTGAAATTGAATTTAAACAGAAGACTCTTTCTTCGCACTGAGAACATAATAATGAAAATATTTTCTCCAACATGAACACACATAAATGCTGCAATGCTAACAAACATGTGATGTAATTTGCAGGCTCTTTATATATCTATCTGAATTCTTTGTCGTTATTGACAGATAAAAGAAAGATACCCGAGAAAACATTGTAGTACAGGAAATGAGGGGATGAATGAAGGCAAAGTGCTTTCTAAAGCACTAAGAAACCCAGGATGTGTTTAGGGACTACTACCAAGAATTGAGTATATAGATGCTCCTAAAATTAGACAAGTTATTATTAGAAAAATAAAGAAATATTTATAAAAAACCCCAAACATTTATCTATCTGAAACTTTCAAGGAAAATTTTGGGGTGACATAAAAATACTGGATTCTGGAAAATTTTCAAAAGCCCTACATTATAGTTTTCCTTTGCTTAGTAAGTAAATAACATTCAAAGAACGGAAGAAGAAGAGAAGAACCATGGGAATGGAATTAGGCTGAAAATAACACAAAAGAGATTTAAGAATTGTTCTGGATATCTAATGAGTAACATTTAGTTCCTGCTTATACCACTGTAAACCACATAAAATTTGGTCAGAACAAATTCATTCCTGGGGTTTGTTTTCCTATTGTTGTACTTCATTGGAGTAGAACTCAACTTCCTATATTTTACTTTTCAGTTTAATGAAAATGAAATACACTGTTACCATACACAAATAAATGCTGAAATTTGATCTCCTGAATAATAAAGGTCATTTTGATCTTGCCTCTACTTCCTTTTCTTGAGGCAGTGATTAAAATTATTTTATATGCTAATACTAAATATGTCCATTTCATCTGACAGTAGAAATAACTAGCAGAGCAAAACTGCCTATCCTAGAATATATGATACATCATGTGGAATGTAATCCATCTGATCATTCTGCAGATAAAACACACAAATTAGAAGGGAACTGAGAGCTCAAAAAAAACATAGTTGAAGGAAAGAAAGAAGAAGAGGCGCAAAGTGAGGTACAAAGAGTTAGGACAGCAAAAGAAAAATAACAACTGCAAAAGACACAAGAACAGAAGACTGACGCTTATAGTCAGTGGGGCTGGGGGCAGGGTGGGAAAACACAAATATCATCAAAAAGGAAAACTGACAAAGTGATGGAATGAAATCTGATCCAGACCACAAAAGTAACTAAATGTAGGTACAAAATAAACATTATTCAAACTTTTTTTTGTTCATGAAATACTTCGAAATAGTCCTGTAGGAAATCATGGAAGTATAGATTCCTGTAAAAGACCGTGAAAGCTAAGAGCAAATCTAATTTCCCTTCACTCATAATAACTGGAAATTAAATATTGCAACTATAAATATGAATTATTATAAGTACAGCTGCTGGAAATAAAACAAGAACCAATCCTAAACTGGTTTACGTACCATTGATTTAAAGCTAACATAGTAACTGAAAAGCAATAATGCAGAATGTATTAGCCAATATCCAGGTAATTTCTAAGAAAGAGCCATCAAACCCTGCAATCTTTGCTCTAAGTGCACGAGATTTTGGAAAGTGAATTTGAGTTAGCAAACATTTTTGCACTGTAGTTTAAACTTCCTATGCCAGAGTCATATGTGACAGCAACTGTTTTGCAATCATGTGCTTGGCAGTTGTGCCCAAGCTGCCTCCCTTTTTTAGATTGTTTCCTGGCCCACACAGCGATGCAGTAGTCTCCTGTGCCTACTGCCTCCTGAATGATGATTTCTAGCTAAAGACATGGTCTCTCTATTCCTCCAAGTATAAGCACACAGTTTCTGAGGGAGGATGAAGATGTTGGCAATATCTCACAAAAACAAGAGGAATACATTTGCTTTTGTTGACAGCTTATTGTACGAATAACTGGTTTAGTTCCCATTCACTTCTAGGCCCCAAACATGCACAATCTACTGCCTTCCCACAGAGTGTAATCAGCCTAATTTCAGTTTGAGTGCAGCATTTTGTCTGCATTTTCCCCACGGATACAGAATCTGAATATGGGTTTATTTTTGTTTATTTTTCATTTCTGCTATTCTTTTTTCTGTATTTCCATACATGTTTTCATCCACTTTTTTCATGTCAGCCCACAGCTCATACTTGGTATGCTGCATATACCAAGGAATGGTTTTAGCTAGACACTGCATTCCTTTTAACTAGACATTGCATTCCTTACACAGGAGACAGTGCCAATAGAACCTTCTTATGTTATCTGACTCTCTCTTTACATTCACAGTAATGTGAAAGCTTCACATTGTTTCAGGGCATAACACTGAAGGAAATCAAATCCCACTTTTTTGCATGGAATTGTGGAGGAAAAATAATCTTTCAAAATCTAGGTGGGACCTTGCTGCATTAATAAATAACTACAGCATAGCATACTTGTACCTGAAATAGGCATGATGATAGGCTTCTTCGTCATGAAAGCAACTACTGTAGCAACTTTAAAAACAGTATTAATATTTTTATCAACCAACAACAATTTCTGATGGCAGATATGAGCAGTGATATGCTGTTAACAGGATTCTGTTTATTGAAATAAAAATTTATTCTTTTGTTAGTCATAACACAGTCTGAAGTACAGTATCACCTTTGTGTCTGCAAGGATGTGTGTGCAGATTCTTTCACACCTGTGAATTAGGTTCCATGAAGAAACTGAACAAGACCAGCTTCATTCTTGAAAGTAACAAAATCCCATGCAGAATGTAATTTAAATTAATAAAATGTGGTTATATTTTCCAGAAAATAGAATATTGTGTTGATTTTTTTTTAACTATTCACAGGGGTGGACCACTGCTTTGGACTATAGTCTTGCAAGAGTCACCAGTGACTATCCTGAATATACTGTGCAAGATATCACTGTCATCAAGATTTTCTTTGGAGATAGATAATATATTTCATTTGTTGTCTGCCCAGTCTCATGCATTTGTCCACCATCCTCTCTCCTAATTTAGTGCCAAGATGATCATGTGCAGGTAGAAAATGACACATTGAAAGTATTGTTTTTAATAGTGAGATTTACACAGGAGCATGCATACATGATTCTTCTGACTATCGGGAATGTGTATGTGCCACAAAACTGCTTGTTGTTTGCTCTGTGATTGAGTGTTCATGTCTGGTCTTGATAAAATATTCAGAGTTTGGTGTTCCATCAGGGCGAAGATTTTGTATGATTCGAACCTGGAATCTTATACTCAGTTGATGTGGTGCTCAGCACTACTTCCCTTTTCTTATGATTTTTGAAAAACTGTGACAATATCTATTCGTCAGGTTTCTTTTTAAAAGTTGATTTTTTTTTTTACATTCAGATACAGTATTCTAACTTTTAAAAAGGAATTAATCTATATGTCACATGATCTCTGTATTTTTTTCTAACAATAAGATTGAGTTGATATTCTTTATCTTCTTCACAAAAAATTGATATTATAATGTATCATTTTAGGTCAGTGAGTCAGAAATAACTAATCTCTTATATAATTTTCTGAAGGAATCCCAAGTTTCTAATGCCCTGATCACATAAAGCACAAATGATGTTGCAAGGGGCAGGAATTCTGTACAGATGAATAAATGGCAAATTTTCAATATATTTTAATGTGGTCCTTTCCTGTTGGAACAAATGCTTGAGAAGAACTATGAGACATCTCTAATTCTCCTAGCCATTGAATTCTTTATGGATATGCATTTAAGAAAATCTTGGAAGTAGGTGTCACACATATGCATAAAAATGTTAATAAGTCATTGATATGGAAATATCTTAAGACTAGATCTTGTTATTATGCAATTTATGCTACTCAATTTGCATCTGTAAAACATATATGTAACTAAATTTCATCTTAACTTTCTGGCAGGATATCAGTCTTGCAAATAATTAAAATACAGCTTCTGTGCCTTATTACTTACTAGCTTATCCCTGTCTCATAAATTTCCTTTCTTCTGAGTTCTGCGACAACAAGGCTGGGGGAGAGAAAAGTTTATGATACCACAAAAAGACGTAACCTGCTTCAGTAGAAGGAATGAAAGCTCTTTTAGTACCAGTACGTTTCCTGCCACAGAAATTCACAGAAATATTATCAGAAACTATATCAGATGTTACATAAATTATATTTGAACAGACTAGATTATGACCATGGCCTGGATTCATAGCTCTTAACTTTCCCAAGTAAAAACATATAGTCACTCAGCCAAGTGTGTATGGCATTGCTCAAAACATAAGCAAGAACCTGGTTCTTGCAGGAATTAATTCAGCATCTAGTACAAGCAGTTATGACAATAGGAAAGACAATGTTCACTTCAAACACATATGTTTTTTCTGTTTTACAAAACACAGAACAAGCTAGAAGTAAAACAAAGAGCATGAAGTAGTGGAGCAGAATCCTGGCAGAATGGAAAACCCTTTCTTTTCTCAAACTGGAGGGAAGTGTCTATTGTAATGATAAAGAAAGACCAAGAATCTGCATGAAAGATTTTATCTCTGTTACATAACCAGTCACAATAGCAACAAAAGAAAATTTGTTTGGTCTAAATTCTTTACTAGAGTCTCTAGTTCTACTAATATTTTTGCTGCTTTTGTCCAAAGTCAGGAAGAACCCTGGGTGTATTTAAAATGTTAGACTTTAGCAACAGTCTAAATATGGAGAAGTGTAGATCAGTTAAAGTAATTAGTCAAGTGTCATGGTATCATCCTAAATTTAATTACTTGCTCTGCCTAAGATGTCTGTTAGGAACTTGAGCAAGATTACATCCAACTAATGTCCAGGTTTTTGTTTACCTGTGTTACACAGTTAATCAACTGTGAAACTGGGAACGGAAACCAGGAATATTGACTCTCAGTCCCGTTCTATGCACACAAATGCCCATGTTAACAAAAGAAGATAATTGAGTCATAGCACGTATTTCAATGTTTCTCATGTTTCCCATTTTTTTCTCCCAAATGAAACAAAATACAGAAGGTGGCTGCTGTCTTCCAATAAAAAGTGAATTTCCCCCTTTGTGGTAGCTCTTTTGGCTATCTGTGTTTCAGCCTTTTAGTGGTTTTTAAAATTATTGAAGCCTCATTTTTTGTTTGTCTGAAGTTCCCCTACTAGTGATTTTTCTAAAAAAAAAAATCTTTTCTTCCCTTTCTAAAAAATGCAAGGAAACACATCTTTCTGTGTTTTGCTTGCTGAAACTAATCCAAAATTAATGAAAATGGTGTCTGGTGGCCAGAGGAAGTGGGCACAGGATATAGAAGGCCATTTGCATAGAATTATTTGAACTTTTGAACTGAAATTCTCTTTCAGGAATTATCTTGGTTCAGATATATCTTTATTACTTAATTTTCTTATGATTTCTTGCTACTCCAGACTTAGTAACCTCCATTTAGTCCTATTGTACCAATTAAATATTATCTTCAGGATCAGATTGTCATCATATCACATTCTCTTTCTTTTTTCCTTTCTTTTCTTCTTTCAGAAGAAAATCTTTCATTCCTTTTGTCTAAATAAGAATGATTTTCTGTTAATCCACAGGTATCTTTTTGTTTAGTGCAACAATGTTTAGAAGTTTCATTTGAAATTTACAGTTGAGGACTTAAATAGGTGAGACAGTTGAGTGATAAAAGAAAAACCAAGGCACTAATAAGTGAAGTGGTATGTTCAAGCAGGTTGGTGGAAGGGAATAGTTTACAACAGATAGTCCGACTGAGATCACCATTCATATCACCAGTACATATGAATAAAAATAAGCATTATAGACATCAGTCATATAACCAGCTCTGTATTCATTTCTCAAGACTTATGTTACACCAGTTAATCATATACAAATTTTATTTAGGAAAGCTTTTTAAAAAATGCTTCTACTAAGAAATTTCAAATAAATGGATAATTTGCAGTGAAACGTCAGTCTGAGTGTGGAATTTTCCAACACTATAAATAATTATTCCGACCAGATAAGTAATGTCAGCATACCACTGTTTTCAGTAGTATTTAGAAGACTGAAACCTTTGTTCCCTGGGAGTACACTGCTCATTTGAGGCATAGAATCACAGAATAGTTTGGGTTGGAAGAGACCTTTAAAGGTCATCTGTTCCAACCACCCATGTAATGAGCAGGGATATCTACCACTAGATCAGGTTGCTCAACGCCTCATCCAACCTGACCTTGAATATACCCAGGGATGGGGCATCTACCACCTCTCTGTAGGTACCCAGAGTTGCTCATTTCAGGCCACTTACTATATGAATGGTTCAAATGGTTTACGTTGTTTTAGGACTTAAACCAGCTAAAATTCCACTTTTATGTTTTGCATGAATAAATATGAACTTTATATGGTCTAAGGGGGCAAAAAAACCTGTCAGTAACTGGATAAATGTTTAAAGCTCATCTTACTGTTTTGCATCTGGTGCCCTTTTCTGAAGGATATTTCATGTGCTGCAGACTCTGAATAAAAGCATTTCATTTTAAGAATGCAATTAGAAACACATCTGTTGTTCTAGGACTTTTATATTGAACAAGTCCTCTGTAAACAAGACAGGAATATTTTTAAAAACCCATCTTCAGCATGCTTAATCTCTATGCCTTCCACCACATTATTACACTACAAACTCCAGTTTACAGTTAAGTATCCAGCTTCCAGTTTTGATCCCACAACTTATATGACCTGACAACTGATATTTAATTCATTTCACCTGGCTTTGGAAACAAGCAAGTAATTTTTTTTCAGATAGCTTATTTCTCTAGACCTTCAAAAAAGAAGAGGCCAGTGGCTAGATGGGTAGAACTTAAAGAAGTCCTTCATCTTCATCAAGTTTCAGATGAATCATAGAAGAATAACTTGCAGCTTGAATTCTAGCCTAGCGAGTCTCAAGATTTGCCAGTGTGTTCACAGGCAAGAGCAAGGTTTAGCTGAGGCTGGAATTTATTTCAAAGTTACTCTCCTGCTTTATTTTACTGGGCAGAACATTCCTGTGTTAGTTAAATCATAGAAAATAGTAATGGAAAGATGAGTACGCACAGCTTCCTAACATGTTAGCCACTGCATTCAAACAGTCTAACTCAACATATATTTAGTTCAGTCGGCATACTCCTGATCCAGTTTAATGACACAAACTAGCTTCAGAGGCTTAATTGGTTCAACAAGAAGATGTAGGACTGGATCTTGGGGACTGTTCTGTACAAAACTTGGATATTGCAAGACAAATTACATGGTAAAAAGAATACAGGTAATTTGAGTCTTCATGCCTTAACATCTTCAGTTTAATACACTATCGCATATAGTAGCATGTCTCAAATTTCTGTTCATGATGGTGCCGGTCAAAAACGACAACATTGATATCAAAAATGAACAAACATTCTGGAAATCTACAGAGTTATTTTCACTCTTTATGCAGAACCATTATTTATGTCCATTCTGGTGACTCCCCAGGTACTCCTACAGATAAACAATGGATTCCCCAGAGATAAGTAACCAGTTTACTCTCCAGCACACTGATAAGCTTCGTGGTTTCTTTGTTCAACAATGTATTAGGAAAAAAAAAAGTCACTAAGAGCTTATTATTTATTCTTAATTCAGCCCTTAAAAATCTACCATTGGCAAAATTTGTCTTAGAAAGTAGGGGTCCTAATACAGCTGACTGGAGATCCTGATTTAGAAGAGGATGCCAATGAAATGAGAAAATTTAACTTAGAAAATTAACATGCTGTCTGGGCATAACTAAAAACAGAGCCTCTGGGCTGTGCCAAGTCTTTCCTTGTCACTGTTAAAAATGCCAGTCAATCCATATATAGCAAAAATTTTCTCCTTCAGTCTAAGGAAGGATCCCCTTCTGTTACTGGCATAATGCTTTAGATATTAGGGTTTTACTCCCAGATTCCATCAAAGATGGTTTCTTAAACTCTGAAGACCTCCAAATTTATGTGACTTAGGAATGATAGTCACAGGCTTAACTCTTTTTCATAAAGTGCTGTATTGACGAGGGCTCTCTAGTAGAGTCTCTTAATCAGCTTTGTATTGGCACCTCAATAAAAAAATCTAAAGGATAGCATTAATGTGTAAAAAACAGCCTACAAAGAGCTTAAAAAGCCTATTTTTCTGTTATTAAAAGATCAATCTTACTGTAGTATCTGATCAAGTCTTTTTAATAATATGTTTGTTTTAAGTCAAATTACTTAAATAACCATGAATGCATTGACTTTTTTCTATGTTCTTTAAACCAGTAATTCAGGACCCTGAGTTGTGCTGGTTACACTGCAGCAGTCTTGAAGTCTTATGGACATGAGCCATGGGCTTCTGAGGCAATAGGGGCCGATAGGGAAACACCAGTGAAATACCTCACAGGGATTAAGGGGTGTTCCTCTAAGAAGGTGACACATCCAACAGCCCAGCTGAAGTGCCTCTACACCAATGCACGCAGCATGGGCAACAAACAGGAAGAGTTGGAAGCTGCTGTGCTGTTAGAAAGCTACAACCTAGTTACCCTTACTGAAATGTGGTGGGATGAATCCCATGACTGGACTGTGCCTATCAATGGCTACAGGCTGTTCAGAAGAGACAGGCGAGGAAGCAGGGGTGGAGGCCTTGCCCGCTACATTAAGAAATCAATACAGTGTCAAGAGCTGTCTCTGAAGAATAGCCACAAGCAGGTTGAAAGCTTGTGGGTAAGGATCAGAGACCAAGGCAACAACAAAGGGAATCTTGTGGTTGGTGTCTGCTACAGGCCACCCGATCCAGGGGAGTCTATTGACGATGACTTCTTACTCCAGCTACAGAAGGCATCGCATTCACAGGCTCTCATCCTGCTGGGGAACTTCAACCACCCCAACATCTGCTGGAAAAGTAGCACAGAGAGCTGAAGGCAATCCAGGAAACTCCTGGAGTGTATTGGGGATAACTTCTTAAGTCAAGTAGTAGACAGTCCTACCAGAGGGGATGTGATACTGGACCTCCTGGTCACGAACGCAAGGGAGATAATCGGTGACATCAAGACTGAAGGCAGCCTGAGCTGCAGTGATCATGCACTGGTGGAGCTCGCAGTCCTGAGGGACATGGGTCAGGCAAAGAGTAAAGTCAGGACCCCGAATTTTAGGAAAGCAAAATTCCAGCTCTTCAAGCAGTTAGTCATTAGGACCCCTTGGGAAACTGCCCTCAGGGATAAGGGAGCAGAATAGAGCTGGTAGACCTTTAACGACACTTTCCACAGAGCACAAGAGCTCTCAGTCGCCGGGTGTAAGATATCAGGCAAGGAAGGCAAGAGACAGGCATGGCTGAGTCAAGACCTGCTGGTCAAACTAAAGGGCAAGATGGAAATGCATGGGCAGTGGAAGTAGAGACAGGTATCCTGGGAACAGTACAGGGATGCTGCCCGGTTGTGCAGGGATGGGATCAGGAAAGCCAAGGCAGGGACGGAGCTGAACATGGCAAGGGATGCAAAGAATAATAAAGGCTTCCACAGGTATGTCATCCAGAAAAGGAAGATCAGAGAAAGCGTACCCTCCCTGATGGGCAGGACTGGCAAACTGGCAACAACAGACAAGGAGAAGTCTGAGGTACTCAACAATTTCTTTACCTCAGTCTTCACTGGAAACCTCTACTCCCACACCTCTCGAGTCCCATAAGATGGAGATTAGGGGAGTAAAGTCCCTCCCACTGTAAGAGAAGCTCAGGTTCATGACCACTCGAGGAACGTAAGTGTACATAAGTCTATGGGACATGACAAGATGCATCCCAGAGTCCTGAGGGTATGGACTGATGTAGTTGCCAAGCCACTCTCCATGATATTTGAAAAGTCATGACAGTCAGCTGAAGTCCCTGGTGACTGGTTAAAGGGAAACATTGTGCCCATTTTTAAAAAGGGTGGAAAGGAGGACCCTGGGAACTACCAGCCTGTCAGCCACACCTCTGTGCCTGAGAAGGTCATGGAACAGATCCTCCCAGCAGCTATGCTAAGGCACACGGAGGACAGAGAGGTGATTCGAGACAGCCACCATGGCTTCACCAAGGGCAAGTCCTGCCTGACCAACCCACTGGCCTTCTATGATGGACCAAATACATCAATGGACAAGGCCAGAGCTACAGATGTCATCTATCTGAAATTCTGTAAGGCCTTTGACATGGTCTCCCACAATATCCTTCTTTCTAAATTGGAGGCATGTGGATTTGGTGGGTAGACCGTTCAGTAGACGAGGAATTTGTTGGATGGTTTCATCCAGAGTGTAGTGGTCGACAGCTCAATGTCCAGATGGAGATCAGTGACAAGGTGTCCATCAGGGATTCACACTGGAACCAGTACTCTTTAATATCTTCATCAATGATGTAGGCAGGGGGATCGAGTACACCCTCAGCAAGTTTGCAGATGACACTAAGATGAAAGGTGCAGTCAACACGCCTGCGGGAAGGGAGGTCATCTAGAGGGACCTGGACAAGCTCAAGAAGTGGACCTGTGTGAACCTCAGGAGGTTCAACAAGGCCAAGTGCAAGGTCCTGCACCTGGGTTGGGGCAACCTCTGGTATCAGCACAGGCGTGGGGATGAAGGGATCGAGAGGAGCCCTGAGGAGAAGGACTTGAGGGTGCTGGAGGCTGAAAAGCTGAACATGAGCCAAAAATGTGCACTTGCAGCCCAGAAAAGCCAACCATATCCAGGGCTGTTTCAAAAGTACCATGGCCAGCAGGTCAAGGGAGAGGATTCTGCCCTTCTACTCTGCTCTGGTGAGACCCCACCTGGAGTCCTGTGTCCAGCTCTGGAGCCCTCAGCACAGGAAAGACATGGACCTGTTAGAGGGAGTCCAGAGAAGGGCCACGAAGATGATTAGAGGGCTGGAACACCTCTCCTATGTGCCAAGGGTGAGAGAGTTAGGGTTGTTCAGCCTGGAGACAAGAAGGCTGTGGGGAGACCTTATTTAAGCACTGAAAGGCTGCAAGTGGGCTTATAAGAAAGATGGAGACAAAATTTTTATCAGGGCTTGTTGCAATAGGACAAGGAGTAATAGTTTTAAACTAAGGGAGCGTACATTTAGACTGGATATAAGGAAGAAATTTTTTACAATGAGGATGGTGAAACACAGGAACATGTTGCCCAGAGAGGTGGTAGATGTCCTATGGCTGGAGACATTCCAGGTCAGCTTGGACGGGGCTCTGAGCAATCTGGTCTAGTTGAAGATGTCCCTGCGCATTGCAGGGGGGTTGGACTAGATGGCCTTTAAAAGTCCCTTCCAACTCAAATCATTCTATGGTTTTATAATTCTATGACCCACTGATATTTCTCCAAGTCAAGCTATTGAGCCCTTGCACTGATTGCTCCTCAAACTGATTAATAAAATAAAATTATTTTGTAATGATTTGGTGAGCAACTTTTCATAAGAAAATAAAGAGAAGTCTTCAGTGCTGTAGTGATTGTGAGTAGTCACTCAATAATGAAAACTTATATTAATTACAATATTTTAAATATTGCGTGAAGCAATAGGGTATTCTTGATTTTCTTCTTGTAGATGCTGCCACTCATGCAATGATATATATAATAAAGTTTTAAATTTTTTAAAGTAAAGAAAACATTCTGACCGTTTAGAAATACTTGCAGTTACACCCTCTTGAAGATGAAAATTTCTTCTACTTATTCTGAGCCTGTAAGTTCTGAGACTTTCCTGATTCAAACTTCTCTCACATTAATGCTGTTAAAGTCCTTCCTTGTTCTTATCTTTATACTACTTCACTTTTATTTGGTCCTTGTTATGAAATACAGTTATATATTAGAGCACTTCATATACTGCTTACTACTTTCTTTCACCATCTTTTCTTGCCTTTTTCCTACTAGCCACACAGTTGCCATTCTGTTTTCACACTATTTGGTGCTTGTAATGTCTGTCTTTAACACAGGTCCACTTTTTCAGTGACTTCAAATACAGTACAAAATGTCAAATTTGATTCTTGGCCTATGGTTCCTGAAAATAAAAGAATCAGCTTTTACACTGGTCTGTTAGCTGAGTGATACTTGTATGAACACAAGTGTCTCCATTGTCAACTTGGGTCTCTTTAAGTGTTCGAAAGAGAGAATGTGAATCACAAGAGTACCTTGGCTCATGACTACAAATTACAGTAGTTCACATACCCTATTCCAAAGATCTCTGGCTATCCTGGGGGTGGGGGTGCAGGAGAAAACACTTCCCTTAATATTGCAAAGGTATTTTCACGTGTAGTTAGTCTTATTCACTCTCCTACACACATTCCCATAAGCAACATTATCTTCATGCATAAGTCTTTAGACCACGTATGGCTTAGGTAAACAAACATGCACTTTCTAAGTCAGACACACAGACTCTAAAATCTGCTAGAAATATGCTTAATAATGTACTGGAGAAAGTATCTCTTATTGTTTAATCACTGAAAATTAACAAAGAAAATAGAAAAATGAACAGTAGTTATTACAAGCTGAATAACTTTTTAATAACCCAAGTAATATTTTTGCCATTTACTTAGCATGAAATGAGTGTTTGTATAGAGTCAGTAAAAATACCTTTTTTTTTTCTGTCCTATCAAGTGCAAACTTTGAAACAGTATGTGTGTTATATTTGGCATTAATCCATGATTTTATCTACACATCGGTAACAGGGATGAGCTGATGTTCTAGGAGCTTGTCCCTGGAGCTCAGACACTGAGCATGGCTCATTGTCCCTTCAGTCAGCTTACCATTTTCCTGATGGTGCTGTATAATCTATCTGTGGTTAGTATTGTTGCATTGTAGTGAACTTTAGGGTCCAGCTCTGCTTTAAGAAAACTCACTAGGTCAAAAGGAACACATTTGTTTCCTGTAATCACTATGCTATATGATTATGGGGTAAATGAAAAAATAAAAAGCATATTTTTGTTTTGATTTGCTACCTGGACAACAGATTTGAGAGTCATGAATCTTCGGTTTTCAGCTACATGCACTTGGCAAGCCAGGTTATCCATCTGTGACAGGAAAAGGATGATCAGGTTTTCCTTAAAGAGACTGCTAAATTCTATGAAAGTGCATTCACAGTACAGCTGAGACAGATCAGGAGCATCAGCCACTATTCAGTTAATAGCCATCAGTTACTTTTCTTTCCTCATCCTCTATTCCAAACATGAAATTTTAGCAAAGAGAAAGCAAGCATTGTTTTTAGACGTTTGCACTAACATTCAAGTGCTTAAGATGTGGATTTTAATTATCAAACTGATTGCTTTCAACTATTTGTAGGGATTGGTCACCTTTCACTTAACACAATGCTATGATGCAGCTCAGAGAAGCAATCAAAATGCAAGCAACTACCACAAGATCTGGTGGCACTGTGCACTTTGGAATTGACAACTAGTCAAGATACATATTTTGTTCTTTAGCCTGAGTTCTATCTGGAAATGTTTACTTCTAAAGAACTTTTTAAAAAAGAATAACCTGCTTGCTTCTGCTGCTCCTGAATCAACTAAATTTCCATAGGAGGCTTACAAGAGCACCTTCCAGAATGTGCTACCCCGGGGTTGTGTAAGTCAATCTGCCTCATTTACCTCTAATTGAAGGGAAGTCTCAAAACTTCCTTCTTATTCCAGTTGCCTAGGTAGTAATTCCAGTTGTCTAGGTAGTAAAGCCTATATAAGGAAATTCAAGCACTTCTGCATAAAAGTTTTAACTCAAAATGCAACCATAAGAAGCAAGGGCTTTAACTATTTAACCTGCTGGGCAGCATTTCCCCCTCATAGCCTTTTTTCTGAAACTAAGCTGACAATCTTCCTCTTTGACTTTAAAGAACTTTTCTCTCTCTTAGAAATAAATGGATCACTACAGACTCCCACAGAGACAGAAAACCATCAGCCTGTATATATTTACACAACAGAAACCCTGAAACTCAACAAAACTAAGAGGCTTAATTTTTTCATACTCCATTTCCATGTACAAAGCTAGACTTTCTGAAGGCCCTCTTTCCTCTTTTCACCAGAGGGCCAGGTATTTCTCCTTATGACAACCCAGACTACTGTATTACCGTTCTGATTCTAGTAGGTTTTCAGTCAGCTACAGCCTTAACCAAATCGCTAATCTACCCTCCACAAACCTTCAAGCCTCCTTTCTTACTTAGCAGTGCTTTATAGTGAGCAGGTGACCTGACATGCAGTTGGTAATAACTCCAATCAACCCATATACGTGAATTCCATACTTTGTTAAACAGGATTGTTACTGTGATATAGTGTCTGGCTTCCATATCTCTCTAGTTCTTGAGGGTAATAACACTTCTTATTGGGTAATAAAAATATGTAGAATTTGTTTGCTTGTTTGCTTCTCATGCTGTCAGTTATCTATCTTGATGACTTGGTGTCTTTGTTTCCATCTTTTTCACAGAGTTGTCAATTTCCTCCTGTTCAGCAAATTTCTGTGGTTTACTCAACTAGGGAGAAGTGATTGCAGTTCTTCACTGTCTGGATTGTGTGAGTAACTCATGTAAATTCTTTTACCTTTCATTTTTCATGGCAGTCTTATGTATGTGCATATAACCACTAAACATATTCTGTATCATAAGCTGAAGAACATCCTGACTGGAAAATTGCCTTATACAGAGCAGAAAGCTACATATTTCTATCACTGCGGGACAGCATTTTTTTGTTTGTGTTTTGGCATAGGAAGCCTGAAAATAGAATTTATTAGTACTAGGACTGCATGCATCTTTACAAAATATATCTCATTATAACCCTAGTCTGCTAAGCAGTTTGCACCCAAATTTACCATCATTTGAAATGCAAACTCATTCAGATAGTGTTGCTCAGTGTTGCATATTCCTACATTCAGAAATTCATAGTAATTATGATTACATCAGATGTCTACAGCTTGCAAAAAGACTGAATTATGTTATTTTTCTAGATTATACTATTCTTAGATCACTTCTAGTAAGTTTATTCATAATTTTTCTTGGATTTCAGATTTTTTAAAAAGCCAGTCCTAGAACTCTTACCTCAATACAGGTAACTAAATATTGAAAATAATCCTGCACTTCTTGTGAGTGCATCTTTTGAATATTTCTGGACAGGCTATGGATATTTTTCAATGTGAGTGACAGAACATGAAGCAAACAGGGGACATTTATCTCCCGTGTTTATGCATATGTGACACCTGGAAAAGGTCCCACATGCCTTGTCATAACTGGATTTCCTCTTGAGAGAAAACGGTGCAAACTTTTTCTTTGAGTTCAGTGCCTCAGTTTCCATGGGGGAACATGCAATCAGGATTCAGGTTTGTTATTAGCTGAGAAAAAATATCTTTTGGAATGGAATAAAGTACAGAAGTGTTCTTTATGATTATAGTTCAAATTAAAAATGCTGTTATTTATCCTTCTGCAGTGGGAAAATGTAAAGAATTCATAACTATAATTTTTAAGAAAATATTCTTGTGATAGGATATGTGGCTGTGACTTTGGGATCTACAAAGCCACAAGAAATCACATATAAAGAATGTATTTTAAGACTTCCGTTTCCTAGAGCGAGATCTTTATCATATTGAACTTGATGGCAAAATTCCCACGGACTGCAATTGAACAGGACTTCTCTGGGAGCCTTCACATATATATCTTCTCTCAGCTGCGATTATTTGGAAGGCAAAAATTTACATTGTCCCTTATATCAGGCATTCTTCTCTAGGAGCATTTCCTTTGCAAAACCCAATCAGAAACACACCTGTCATTCCCAGGTACCTTTTTCTCTAAGTAATCACAAACCAAATCTTTCCACAGTAATTTACCCACTGCTGTTCTTCCTGTAAGCTATATTCAGGGTCTAAAGCAGAAAACGTCCTATTAATTCTACAGCAGTATCTGTTTTCCCTTTCTTTTAAAACTATGTCAATCACACTGAAAGTGTAAACATAAACTATTGAGAAAAAAAAATCCTGCTGGATGAACCTATCTGTGAACAGAGAAGCATCAAATTCAATAATGTTTCACCAGAAATTTATATTAACTCTTAAAATCTCGGAGAAGCCAAATCAAAGGTCGCAATTTTGCATTAAATAATGCCAGAAAGAGAGAATCACTAATTGCCACAAGAACCCTTACAAAGGTAAAGCAAAACAAATGGACAAAATTGAAATGTGTATCTTTTAAAAGGGCATGGGGCACAACAAACACAGAAATATTCCTGGAAGCACAGAAAATACTTGCAGATCCAAAAATGCTGACAGAAGACTCAAGCACGGTTTTAAATGTACAGTTACATTCAGCAAGATCTTCCTTTCTTTTGGCAGTTTGTCTCCTGAACAACCTTGTTTACGATCTGGAGATAATTGTCTTTCTGTCTTAACTGGGACTATAACAGTATGTTCTTCTAATGAGACTTCCTGTATTTCAGGTATGAAACAAAACTTCTTTATTAAGACATATTAAGACTTAAAGATAGATACGTCTAGAGACATGCAGTTATTATAGATGCAATTATCATGGAGAAAAAGATTGGATAAATATGAAGATAAAGATAATCGAAGAGTGTGTTGCTCACGTAAACTTTGATCAGCAAATTGGAATGTCTTATCATGTTTAAGTTCTACTTACTGAGCTCCATGAAGTATCCGATTCAGGAGTCAGGCAAGAAAGACAAATGGAGCAAGTGGAGTGCTGAGTTTCAGCATCCATGCAGGGACAGGAATGACTCTCACACATTGATACAATGCACAGCTGATTCGATTCATTGCTCTGCTTGCGTGGTTATATACATTTTTCATATCTGCACACGCGATCACGCTTATTCGGATAGGCTACAGACATAAATCACGCACTGTTCACGCACGTGATTGGTAACTATGCACTAACGCTAATAGCAACAGACCGCCTGCACGTCCTTGAACACATTTTGTTTTTGCTAACCCACATCATGTGCACTATCAGAACTTTCTCAATTGTTATTCTTAGCTGTCCTTTCCAGGGACCTGTCCAGCTATGCTAACTGTTTCGCTTAAGCGGCCTAGTCATGCTAACTCTCAAACTACATCGACCCCGATAGTGGAGGAAGGCATTGATAGTGTCAGGCAACAAGAAACATAGTAGTCAACAATGATAAAGTCCTGGTGGTCTATCTTGTTTTGATCTTGACTAGTTTGACACTTCACCCTGTCACTAATTTGATTAATTGCCAGCAGACAGTTTAGTCAGCATGTATGTTTTTATATGAATTGTAGGCTAATCATTCTTTTCCCCTTTTCTAATGAGCTTGAAATTGGTAGCGAAACGCTTCAACATAGAGATGGAATGCAGAGAAGGCTTTTATCCTTGCTGCTACACTTTTAGGTCAAAGTGCATTTAATATATATCGACTATAAACAGTGGAGACTGTTTGGAGAGAGTGTATTAATTTCTCACTACCCACAAAGAAAATTCTTTTATTTCCACATCAAATTATTCACCTCGCAGTAGAGAAAGCCATGGAAATGAAATGTCTACATAGAGAAATTTTGCTGATGTGGAGATGACTTTAGATTTTTAACTTATTACGTGCAAAGCATGTACTGGTATTTGGGCATGTACTTTAGGATCTTACATTTTGAGAACATTGCTTAGTTTGAAAAATGTATTGCAAAAAAAACTGTACAGGCAACACCTGTTCTCTAGAGAGTATTTCAAATTTGCAATTTTTTTTGTTTGCCGTAAGAATGATTGCTTATATTTGAATGTTCAGTGTTCTCTAAGGTTGTATGCTTCTTCCTGCTTTTGCATAAAATCTGTTTACATGAGTGTTTCTCCAACTCTCATTTGCTGATTAATGGAAAAAGAATATAACAGACAGTTACCTACATACAGATAGTCAGCACATTGTGTTTATGGGAAAAGAAATTTAGCAAGCAGCCTTTTCCTGAAGCACTCTGGACTAAGTATTTAAATAGAATGCTTAGATGTTGTGTTACTATCATGACAAATTGCAAACAACTTGCAGAAACAAGTTAGATGGTCATATCAGAATAATTGATGAGGTCACTCTGTAATATCGACTTATATAAATGCATATATATAAAATTGGTCAGATACAATTGGTAGGACATATTTCCACTTGTTTGTCTTTAAAGAAAAATATTCACAAATCCCAGCTGTTAAGTAATCTTCACAGATCACAGTACTTTGTCATGAATAGACATCTGATATACAAATTTCAATAAAGTACAAATAATAAAGTTATAACTTTCTTTCAAAGTATGTGTGAATATCTATTTTGATTTTTTAAGCACTTAACATTGCCAACAGAAAAGAGATGGAGAACAGTTAGACATGCTAATTTGTTTCCCTTTTTACTTGATTTAGTGCATCTACAGTACAAGGCCTCACCAGAAATTGTAGCCATTGCTTCATCTAGTACTTCTTATCAAATTGCACGTTACCACTGAATATTGACTTACAATAAGAATGAAGAGTAAAAGAGAGTGGAGGGAGAAAAAAGATAAATATTTAGAAGCTAAAGTATAAACTGAAATATTTTGATTAAGGATGTTTTGTGTGGGTACCATGAGACTTATTCCTCGGATTGCTGTTTGTACCTCGTCAAGAACTGTCAGTTTTTTACTAATTTCTTGCTCCATATGTTTTGTCCACCCAGTTTACAGACTTAGGGAGGAATTTTCTCAGATTATACTTGCACTTCATTTAGCTGATGTTCACTGTTTTAATAATGTTAATACCTGGCTTTTGACAAAGCCGAGGTATGAATGCATAACTGGATTCTGAAAAGTCTACCAAATTTTCTACAAATAAAGCATTTTTGTGGCTTCCTAATGATTATCACGGTCACTGAAGAGCTTGCCAACACTTTCATACCAAGCCTTTAAGATGCAAAGGTTTTCCTCTGTGAGCTAGAGAAATATCTTCATACACTTGAACTGATGTTAAGTAGCATTGCTATAAGCAGGATCAAATTTTTAAATGTAAATCACCAGTCTCTTAATCTGGAAGTTTTGCTGCTTGATATTTAGGAAATTCTGGTGAAGGATCAATTTAGTGATCTAGGGCTTCATGGGTTGTAAAAATGAACACATCTGAGTCACAAATCTTCAAATTTTTAAAAATTTTTCTTTCCTTTCTCTTGCAGGCACTCAAACCCACACAGGCACGCAACACGAACATTACACAGGTAGTAAACTTCAATCTAGTAAATGCTCTTATATCTTGAATCTGGAAGCTATATCTCTGTGTGCTACATACTGTTTATCTCTTCTTTTTATCCAGACTACTGACTTTACTACTGAAATGGTCTTCACATGTATTTTACTATTTCTCTCCCATTTTATTGTCCAAATTAAGTCCTGTCTTTTACAGATTTCTTGACACTGGGTCCTACTACCAGTACTAAAGAATTTTCCTTCTTCCTCTATCGTTAGCTGGTTCAGTTCTGCTGCTAGCTACAAGACATTTTTCTCATTTCAGAGCCTATTTTCTTCATCTCCCAGAGGACTGACAATACTTCATGACAGCTCTTCATGGATCTCGAGGCTTTAAAAGTCTATCTCTGTCTCTTTCTGTCCCCTACCAATTGTTTCCGTTTCTGAATTTTAGTGTTATTTAAGGTCTTTCACAATAAATACTGCATAGTAATTAGCATCCCAGTCACAACGCATATCCGTAGGGGAACACGGAATAAATGTATTTTTTTCTTTTAAAAATATTCAGTATTTCATATATAAAAACCACTGTAACAAGAAAAATGAGGTAAGAGTGGAAAAATGGAGGACAGGGAAAAAAAACAACTCTGCTTATGCCTCGCAAATCTCAGGAGAGCAACGTAAGAAAAAGTCCCTCCCACATATTTGGATAGTTTCTTAGGCTCAAGCAGAGAGGAAATGAGTACACACACGTACTAGCTCTCTTTCCTGTGTAACAAATGAATAACTATAGAATCACTCACTGATTTCAATAGTAGGATTTTTACTGTGGCAGAATTGTAGAGACCCTGAGGTGCTCTGTCACTGTCAAAACTCTTAAGCACTTTAGTCTCCAAAAGTTGCCTTGAAGGCTCGTCACTCTCTCTTACATAGACAAAGACTTGGGGCTACTAATATAAATAATAGATCAAAATTTAGCAAGACAAGAATATGCCAGGACACAAGGCAAACAGAGGAAGTATCTTCAAGGTGTTGTTATAACATCATGTGAAGACTGTCAAGGCTCTCTGAAGGACATTGTTTTGTTTTATTATGCTGCCTTGTCATACCAAAATTCCATTGTTCAACTAAAGCTTTGGACAGTCTCTGAAGAAAACTCATCCAAATATATAAATGGGCATGAAATAAACTGTGTCAGCTCTACATACATAAAATACAAGAAATGCAAGGAGATTCCTATTTGATTTTTCTTATTCTAGGATGATGAAATTTTTCATCTTACCATATAATCCTTTATCAGTATCCTGATTTTTTATTATGAGTAATACAGTTCTGTGGATGAAATTCACACCTGATTAGATAAAACCAACACAACTTAGGAACTTCAAAAGGACTATAGATAATATCCATCTTCCAAACCCCTTCACTAATCTCCCCTACCCCCAAAATAGGAATTCTTGCATTGTATAATTATGAAACAATGTAAAGTAAAAAGGTTTATGTGTATGAACTTGGCATGATCCTGTTGTGCAGGTGAAGTACACAAACGTGGAAACTGAAGGAAGTCTTTATATAGAGAAGGAAAAGCTTATTCCTCAGGACAGTGAATACTGCTTTCTGAACTCCCAATATTTTTAGTCTCAAATAGTGCATGTCCATAATGTGCTTTGAGATCCTTCAATTAAAACAGTGTGTTATGTTTAGATATAATCTGATCCTTAAGCCAACCATTCCACCAAACCGGTCAACCTGTTAATGGCTAAAAACTTTGCCAGAAGTTAATGCAGTTCCAGGCCTCAAAAGCTTTAGAGTTCTCCACCATTTGGCACTTTCTTCAGCCTCAGATGAATGCTAGCAGTCAAAATGTTTCCTAGGTCTTGTATTTTAATTTTTGACCTGAAGAATATACCTTTTCCCTTCTATTTAAGTTTAAAAGATTTTAAATATTCAAACCATCCTACATTTTCTCAAACCTCACTTCTTCATTCTCATCCTTTGCTTAAAAAATTGCACATATAATGAAGATATTTTTTAAAATTCTTTTCCTTGGAAATCTATATAGGATAATTTTTGAGACAGAAAATATGACAAAGCTAGTGCGTCTTCCCATGGAACATATGTTTCTGCAAGATCCTACTGCCAAGAAATCATCCCCTGTCAGGCCAGATTCACCACCATTCCCAAGGCGGGGGGGGAAGTTCTCTTTGGTTTCATTGCAGATAAATTAGCCATATCTTTTAATTCTTTCTAAGTTCTTCCAAAGGCTACAAGAAAGCTAAGTGGGTTAAAAAGATGTCTGGAGGGGATCTGAGGATAAAATGATCTTTTTTGGTCTGGAGAATATAAGACAGACAACCACATAAGCTAGTAGAAATACTTAACTTCCTATAATCAACATTCACTAGGACTTTACACCCCTTATTATCTGAGTTATTATTTGACACGCTCCTTAGTACTTTAGAAAATATAACTCTCAAACAATTTGACACACGATATATGTAATATATGCCATGTCATGCTCACTACAAGGAAGTGAGCTCTTAAACACTCATCTTCAGCCACAAGTTGAACCAAATTCACTATTGTATCTGAAAATTATAAATGTCTGGTGTAAACACCTATTAATTGTATTAGCTTTCACAGTTTCCTTCCAAGCATCCCTGTCATTCTGCATTCAACACATTTGTAGAGAGGTAAATCAGCAACGGATCACGTGACAGACATAAATCTTGGTAACTAACAGACTGAACTATGCCATCTTCCAAAATATTCTATGCATCCTAAAGACTTCTCAGCACTACTTGTCTCCAGTTCCTGAGGCCAGATAATGTATGGAGGGATAACTACGCAATCTCTTCTTACCAACCTCCAGTGAAAGATATTCTACTGTTTGGTAAAATGTTTTAGTTTATCTACTCTTGCAGTTAGAAAGTTTCTCCTTAATATCCAATTAAGATAAGTTCAAAGCAAGAGAATTAAACAGCTATTTAACCAGTCTTCATCAAAAAAGATTTAGTATTTTGTATTTTACAGCCTGACAGATATATTGGTATCAGAATACTGAACAGGGCAGTGAGATGTTCTTTCTCTGTAGTAGAGACAAACATCACTTCAAGACAATATCACTTCTGTATTTTATTTCTTACGCTTTGTATACCTGAAACTGAGGACAATGTTGTTGTAAGTCACACTGTGTAAGATGGAATATTAATTCGTATAAAGAATGTGTATATGACTATAGTTATACATTGAATTTACAGTTCTGTATATCCAAATCCGACCCTGTACACTATAAGAAAGACTATGCAATATTTATTTATATAAAAATGAGTAATACTTGAGAATGGGGAACAAGGAAGAGATTGGATTTAACTTTTGTTAAAGACCTGAATATGAGTATAATCTTCAATAAGCAGAAGAATTTAAATTCTTCTAAGACCAACATCTGTGAAAGAAAAAGTACTCAGAAGAGTTGGTAGTTGAACAAGAAATAGGTACAGAAGCAACTTTTGAGCTGTTAGTTCAATAGCCACAGAGTCTGTCAGAGAAGAGATGCCTCTTTCACGGCTTTGTATCCTGAGCTCGTGGTGTCCAAACTTGTGTCACTGTTCTTGTGATTTTACAAACTAAATAATGAAATGCTTAAAAAAAGTCATCTTTTTAAATGTAAATTAGTACATTTTGCTTCCTGATTTCTACAACCGCTTCCAGATGATTTATTGGCTGAGAGTGTTGTACACCAGCATCAACTCACTAATTATAGTTATATGTGTGAAAACAATCTTAAGTGAAGTGAAAGCTAATTTTTTTACAATTTTGTGGAAAGGAGAAACATTTGACATTTCACTTCTTTCTGTGTATGACTTATGCTTACTGCCACAGGTGGTTTCACGGCTGCATTAAATCTCAGCAGGCATCTAGAAAGGAAGAAAGTAAATATACAAATTCAACTCAGAACTGTGTGTCCTTTTGAAGCTGCTTTGCATAATCATTGATGTTGTCTCTTCTTACTGGCTCAGACCTGCAGAGATTTATATCTAAGCTCACCTTTATACATGTGAATAGTACCATCAAATCAGTGACTTCAGTGCTACACATCTTTGTAGGACTGAGCCATAATAACGTGAACTAAAATGAGAAAGTGCTAGCCATGGGTACATTAGAAATATCTAACAGTGGATTCACCAAAGGGTGTCTCTGGAGACCATAAATGTATTTTTTCCTGAACACTGGGCAACAGCTACTGGTGACCTCATGCATTGAGGGCTACACTGCAAAAGTATGTATGTGTTTATTTCAAAATATGGACATAATTATTTAATTATGTTCATTCTGAAAGCTCCAAAAACTCTTCAGAAAAATATAATACTTTCCCTGATATTTCAGTGTTGCCATCTTTAACATGGATCAAAACATTCATTTTGTGACCTACACTAAGCCTAGTCAAAGTGTCCTATGGAATTTAGCGTTGACTCAAGATTGCCTCTCTTGTCTGAAAGAGCAAATTCTCATTGCTACATTATCACGGCTGTATAAAACTGTAGAAGTAAATGAAATAGACTATCACTGTTCATTTAAATGATATAATAGAAATCTATTAATACATAAAGAGTTTGCAGAAGGTGAAAGAAAATAAACACTTCTTTATTTCACAGTGAAACAAGAAGAGTGTTCTAGGAAATTAACTGATAGCAGTTTCAAAGGAAGGACTTCAAAGAGAGGAAGGACTTTTTCATGCTTCACACCTTATGGTAAATAGCTATTTGCAGAGCACTTGGTCACAAAAGCTCTATACTAGGAATGAGTTTGAAGGATATCTCTGTTGTTGGCCATCAAACATGATAGTGTGGATGCAGTTTCCAGATAAGAAAATTTGTACACCATTAACTCCAGGAAACCGGGTGAGTATTCCAACAGGAGGATCACTCACACACGTTTATATACCTACATATAATAACTTCTTACCTTATTCCTTGCTCATCTGCTACGGATAAATGTCTGTGACAGGATATCCAGACAGACTATTCATCTGGTTTGTACAATTAATTCTCGTACTCTAATACTTCCATTTCCTACTCCAACTTCGTATGTTAAGAGATCTCAGTCCATGAGCAGGTCACAAACACTATTAATCTTATTCACAGAGTATACTGGGGTTTTTATGCATAAACTCATATGAGGTCAATCTCTCAGACTTTCTAGAGTGTACTTGTTATATTAATATTAAAACCAGCACCAAATAAAACACAGTGCATTTAGGATGCGATATTAGTTGTCAACCATTGGTCATAATATCCCAACCCTACTGATCTATTCCTGATGATCCTATTTGGTTACAGACAGGATATCTTAAAACAGCATTAAATACTCTAATTTACTAATTGTAGTTGACATTAATCTCAGCAGTTAGTGTACAGCACTTCAGAAATCATGCTCCACAAGAATTAAAAGATCACGTGCTTTTTTGTCTTGTCCTAAAAGTTATATTTGCATCCAGTTTGTGTTAGATTAACATGTTCAAGAATGTTCAATGACTTTTATGTAGTTTTTTTCATGATTGTTTTATAACCATTGTTATTCTTCCATGGGAAATTCGCCTTCTTTGATAGAATGAAGTTTGGGTTAGGATTAGTGGATTATTATGTGATCAGTATAGCAATTCCTATGTGCCAAATGAAAAAAATTACAAAGCCTGTAAGAAACATAATCATTCTGACAGGTTTCTTACAGTTTAAAACGTTACAAGTACCCAGATAATCCAGGCACTTTGAGTAACTGCATTTGACATACAGAAAAGCAGAGAACTTACGGTAATGCAGGGTATTTTAAATCAGGTTTTAAAATACTAAACTTTCTGAAATGTAATTTTTTAAATTTCAGTTAGGTCCATCAATGCACTGGCGGCTTTTAAACACATGAGAGTTTTAGTAAAGAAAATTAAGGTTGATATTGCAAATTATAAATATAATATCCTGTATTTGATTCTATATATACCTTGTGTATGGCATTACATTATCAAATATAGTATTGGATCTTTTTTTATATGATCCTTCTAATATTTTAAATCAAATAGTTATATTCTATATATGAAAAATTCCATTTTAAAGCCACGTATATGATGCAGCTTATCCTTGCACTTGTACAAGTAAATAAAATATAATTAGATACAGAGTTAGAACAATGAGAAGTTCAGTTGACTATGGGCAGTTATGGCATTAAATCAACCAAAAATATGTCTGAATTTGTTTTTAAACTGGGAAAAAATATGGTCAATTCAAACAATACAGTTTCGTAGGTTTTTTTTTTCTTTTTACAATACTCATTATACTTGCATATGCTGCAGATTGGATTCATAAATGTAGGATTACAGGTTAACAAATTATCCTTGATGAGAAGAAAAGATTTCTTAAAGTCATCTTTCCATTGGTCCTGATCTGGGGTTGTATTAAAAGAAACATAGAACTTCTACATGAAGAAAAAAACCCATTCTTGTTCTAAACTTTTCAGCATTTTGTAGATCATCAGTGAAAATCCATCTCACACATAGATCACACGTACCTTCACTCCTACTTTTATTTATAAGTAGACTTGATTTGAGGCTTCCTGTCTGGTTTGAATTTAACTACTTGTAAAAAGAGGTTTTTGCTTCTTCTCAGTCCCTGGTCAGTAGGACAACCTAGTCTGAGTTTGCTTAGCATAGGTAAGACAAACACATCAACATTTTTATTTTATTATTACGGTTGATCAAGGAATTTACAGTTTCTTCTATGTGTGAATTCATTCTGCAGGGTTCACCACTGTTTAGGTCACAGAAAAGTTCATGGATGAATCAGATAGATAGGAAAGAGAGTTGAAACTGAGAGGGTACTTAGAAAAAACCACAGAACCATGTCTCATTTTTATCACTCTGGAAATGATCTGATATCTTACCACTGCTCTGAATTCTGAAAACAAAGAAGCCACCATATGGCTTCATGAAGTTGTAAATGTTGATTTATTGTTCTCACTGTAGGCGCTGGCATCTTCACAAGAATAAAGAAGGAAAAAAACCCTACTTTCATCCACCAAAGAGCATGACGTGGCTTAATGGATATTGTTAAAAACTGTGCATCTCCCTCATCTTTGACATAGAACTGAAAAATGCTTTCTCTTCACTAAGAGAAGAATATAGGATCCTTCATTTTGGCAGAACTATCATGTTTACAGTCCGCAGTGCTGATTCTTCAATTTCTATGCCTTTCTATTTTACAGTATTCAACTCAGATATGTTTTATTGGTCAGGATGAACTGAACATTTAGTCATGTTCTTTAGAAGTTCATGTTTGTCATATCCTAATACATTCAGGAAAATGTGTCCATTTTACACTCAAAATTACTATTTGTCCTAATAAGATCTCCAATGTCTGTTACTTCCATCAATGCAATATTAGAATCAAATATTTTTGCACAGATATGTTTTGGGGATTTTTTGACAGATCTGTACTTGTGCAATATCAAAAGCAGAGGTGTGTTTGCCCTGTAACTAAAAGACATTATATAAGATTATTTTTTGCCTTTCTTATTTAATGTAAAAGTGGCCTAAGATGTCATTAGGGACCATAAGAGGTTGCTATCCAGTACCCTGGAAGCCTGATCAGTGACACATATTCTTCAAATTAATATATAATTTAAACTGTAAGTTTTAACTGAGTAACAGTAAGCTGATTATATCTGTGTTCCACCAGCAGTAATTCACTCATTATTTCAAGAATTTAACTGTATTTTCAACCTAGTGCTTTTAATTCTGCTATGTACTCTCAAAAACTCTGAACAGCAATCACTTTCCACATGAAGGGTACATCATACGCAGGTCATGACAGGAGAGATATACTTCAACAATTCTTCCCATGAAGCCTGACACTTTCCAGTGAAGAATCAGTTGCGCGGAAACTGATGGGTTTCCATTTTCACAAGCAAGAAAAAAAAGCATACAAAAGTAGAATATGCAGAAATAGCAACTTCTACATTGTATATGTCATAAACAAGACAGAGGAGAAAATAAGCTTAATTGCACAGATCTCAACACATTGTGCACAGATAAAAATTACATTTAGAATCCACTGTGTCAGAAGTTTCTTATACTTTTTTAAAAAGTTGTAGTATGGCCAGGCTACAGATGAAAGAAATGAGGAGTATTGGCTTGTATATCAGATTGTGAAACTGAGTAAGTTTTAAGCAGAATTAGGAAACCCAGACACTAAATGGTGTTTCCTCTCTTCCCTTTCTCTTCAATTGTTGAAGTGCAGGGCTAATGATCTGCTCTTTGGCATTCAGGATGAAGCAAAAGATAAGTATTCTCAACTATGAATGACATCATTGTTATCAAAGAGTACTGAAAAGAGTTGTGGGTCATAGAGGTGATCTTTCTTGAAGACATAACAAACTGCTACAGATATCCTTCTAATAAGGTTGGCACTAGTGGTTCACTTTCTAAAATAAAATCAAATAATAAAGGAAGCAAAGAAGGTTATTTGTTGAACTGTAACTCCAGAGATATTGTTGCACATTAATCACAAGGAAACCCTAATTTTCCCAAGAGTGTCACTGAAAAGTCACCAGCCTTTGCTGTTTGTTAATTACTGAGAACTTGGTGAGGAAGTCTCATTAGAATCCATATAATGAATCTTATATGACTGCATTTTCATTTACTGTCACTCAAAAGATTACTGTTGAACAAAGGTATAATCTCACAGCATTTTCAGTCTCATCAGAAACAGAAAAATGCTGAAACACAACCCTGTTTTTGAGATTATTCTAAATCTCTCAAACTTGTTTGCATGCTCTAGAAGCTAAAGCACAATCTCAGAAGGAAGACTGCATCTACCTGCTACATACGTGTGCAGATTAAATTTCTTTTGAGCCACTCTCTGAGCAAATGAAGTGTACAAGTGTGTTACTGAAACTGTGCTAGTAGGGCCAGTGACAGACAAATTATATTAGGTTATGGTGAGCACTGTGCTGATGCTGCTGGCTTAGGTTCTTTCATAGTAGCTCAAAACTTAAGTGCAGCAAATGTTTCTTTGCAAAAGATATAAGGAGTGAGAATAATTTAGGCTTTTCTTAAAAACTACGAACACCAATATCTTACCATGTTTTTGAAAATTATTTTTAGGCACTATTTAGACACTTCTGAAAATTTTACACGCAATCACAAATGCCTCTTTCTGCAGTCCATTTGTTTAGCATATATTTAAGATGGTAGACCAGCACTACTGCCTGCCATGTCTCTTACATGATATCTGTAATAACCCCTATACACCAGTTTAGCCACCAGCTATTCTCTGAGTGAAGGAGTGTTCTTGACAAGTATGTTTCACCAGCCACTTCCTAGAAGGTAGCTCTGACAAAGGAGGCAATACAGAGCTATGCTGGTTCTCGCTATAGCTCTATATACCTCTTGATAGCTATAATGATTTTATAAGAACTAGAACAAAAGTTTCACAATTAAAGCAGCTTTGAAATCTCTCAGACAGGTGATCTCAAGATGACTGTATCGGTGCTAAGCATCTTACCCTGGATTTGTGAATAAATTTACTGTTTTGAATTTTTTAGCATTTTAAGAGTAGCAGATGCTTATTTGAACAGGACAAAACTCTGAATCTCTTACATTAACATGCTGAGTAAAAAGCAATCCGTTCACTGCACATTTTGTTTCATAAAATGGCCAATAGGCAAAGGAGAATGATATAACAAAAAGCAATTATGACAAGTGAGAAAAAAGTTCCACCTTATTCCAGTTACAACTGATGAACTTAGAAATCATTCAGCTTCGTTAACAGGAGTTTGATAGCCGTAGCTTAATTTGCTTGCATTGAAATGCAATGCCTTTATCCAGTGTTGTAGTGCTATGTTTCCTCAGATGAGATGATCATTTCAGAGGTTATATATAATTCTTTCCTGTATTTCACGGCTTACTGACATTCTTGACACTGATTTGAAGAACCCCTATGGATGTTGCCAGATAGATGAATTTTTAAAGTTTTGAGGAAATCTACAGTATCTACAGAGAAAACGTTTAACTGCCCTGGTTGTTACTTCTCTGTATCTAGTAACTGAGCTGTTAAAGTTGGATTAAGTGTTTTAAGAAAACATGTAATACAGCAACATTGTTGTCAACAATATCGTGTACTGTACACAACCTACACAAAAAAAAATGTATTTTCTAATGCAAATTGATCTAAACATGATCTAATTTTTCACATCAAGTTTACTTAGTGTTTAACTATCTTTGTGAATAACACGGCCTATGAAATTAATATAAACTAACATTCTCATGATTTACACAAATTTAGATTCCAGTCCTACAAATTCCTATTTCTGTATACGTAATTCTTGATGCGTTTGAGGTCTTCCATTATAAAGGTCTTATGATTGAGGGTATGATGATGATGAGTCTCACCTTTAATACTAAGCCAGGATCCAAGGCTATTTAAAAAAACCAGCATGAATGCAAGACTCATGAAATCTTTCGGACAGCCAGTGGTCGCCACGCCAACGAAGGCGTCCTTATGACTTCACAAGATACAGATTCCAAACAGGCATAGGGGAGGTGTCGGAAGGAGTAGGAATTACATTTGTGAACCACTCTGCTTTTCAGTGCTTTTTAACATTTTATTTCATATCTAAATATAAGTTAATTAGCTGAATTCTTGAACCTGGCATGGATTTGAACTCAAGTCATTATAAAGCAAAGAATTTTTTTATACTACAGGTGATTATTTGTAGAATTCATTCCCTCAGGAAGTTATACAGGCCAGAACTACAAGCAAGTTCAAAATGGGATTAGCAAATTCACAGAATAAACATACAGTTCTCCAATGACTATCACAGATATTAGTCCATTTGTGGATCAAGATGACGACTCCAATCAGGGAAAGTACATCAGAGGAAGGATCACATTAAATACATCCTGTTCAAAAAAAGTATTTCCCAGGAATCCACTAATGACCACAGTCAGAGACATATTATAAGACAAGGTAGACCTTTGATCTAAAAATAATTATAAAATATTCTAATCATTGAAATGAACGCTCTTTTTCTCCATGTAATTTTGTGTTTGAACATAGTATTTTTCTTCTGTAGGTCTTTTCATCAATGATTAACATGAACACAAATTTTAATAAGTAATGCTTGGAGAGTGACTATCTTTCTTCAGGGAAGGCATTATCAGATATTCAGAAACTGAGATAAATAATTTTCATGCAGTATTCTTCACATCAGTTCTCAAGCCTTAAAAGTCATTTAGTATGCAGAAAAGGGGCTGCTTTGTTACAGAAAATCAATGTCATTTGGTGGAATTTATCCTGAGAGGAAGGGAATCCATACAACAAGTATAAATTCAAGGTTTCAGGACTAAAACTTAATGACACTGAAATCTATGAAAAAACTACCAATAACTTCAGCATTAACAGGATTTTATAATAGGTCTGTCATATACCCTATTTCACACACTACTTTTGATGCAGTGACTCGGAGTAACAACAAGCAGCCTCTTCCTCGCTAATCTTAAGCATAAGTATCCTGATGTATAATTGATGACTGAGATTCTTCAGTGGTAGTACCTGATACTGAAAGTTATTCTGGCAGAGAAGAGTTATTTCGTCTGAGTCATGATACATAAGGCAATAGTCTCATAAGGACTAAGTCTCTACCCTCAAAGTTTACCACCATAGCATAGAAGAGCTCTCTAGTATGTACACAGGCCTGCCTCCAAGGGCAGTAGGGAGCAGGAGGAGCGGAGTGCTTCTCAAAGGAAAGCAAGTTGAGTGCCAAGGGCGACAGCAACGCAGCTCTCTCCCTAACAAGGGCACAGTCCTACAGTACCCAAGCTAAGAGCACAGAGCAGGTCCAGTGATAGCAACACGTGTCAGCTTCAATCTAGATCAGACAAGTCTATAGTAATAAAGGAGGTTCAAGGTAAGCCAGAAAGTCGAGTCCAAGGATCAGCTTTCAGATCTGCAAGGTACATGACCAGGAAAAGGAATAAGTACAACAGAGCTCAGGCAGAAACCAAATCTGAGGGCCTGAGCTTAAAATTACCTCCTCAGCAAAGGGCAGCAAGTCGTCAGTTCTCACAGCTTTTTTTCACAAAGCTCTTTCTATACAGTTGCACTGACACCTGCTTCTGACTGCAGGTCACTAAACCCTAAGAGGTAGGGAGATGAGCTCAGGGCCTTCACAAAAGCATGGTTCTACTGTCCCAACTCTAGTTGATAGATTCAATTCTAGATCACAAGTTTCCACTTTCATCAATTACTATCAATACAAATCTAAGTACTAGCTGCACTTAATATTTGTAAAAGTTACAAGATGAATAGCTGTCCCGCAGACTATGTGTAAATCTGGAATTATTCTTTCATCTCTAAAAAAAAGTGATTTAACTTCTGGAATATCTGATAATTATTACAGATTACACACATTTTCTAAACTTATTTAGAAACAGTATTTTAAATTAAGGTAATGCCCATACAGCACAGACTACATAGGCACTTAATTCTCAGCACCCTCTATTAAACACAGATGGCTGATTCAGAAACTAGAACTTTCGCAGTGAATAGTAACAGCCTCTCCGAAGAACTAAACATCCATACAAAAGAGGATAACATTAGGATTAAGTAATGTAATATTCAGCTATGTAGTTATACAGAACAGATATCCACTTATTAGAGTGAAGATCAGAATATAGCCCATTCCAATATAGCTTTCTAGAAGAGTTTGAAAATTTTTCTTAAACATGAAAACTGCTTCTAACTGAAGAACCAAGTCATGAAAGGCTTAAAATGCTTGTTAAAATCACATGCTAGTCAGAAACAGGCATCACTTTAATAAAATTATTCTATTCTACTCATATCAAAACACAGAATTGATTCTCATTTCCAGACATACTCCCAGTTTTGGGGTATAAATCTTTTTTCTCCTTCCTAATATTGATGCTGTTATGATAAATGATACTGCTTCTAAGTGCTCGCTTGCAGTTTTGTTCCTTGCTCTTAAACATGACAAACTGAAGTTTATAAAGAGAATATCTTTGTACTAATTTCAGCAATGATGTTGCCTCAAAAATTAATAGGTATATATCACTTCCAGAAATGTAGTAAAAACACCACAGAATTTTATATCAAAGATTAGGACCCTAACACCCAGATTATTAAGTACTCATTGGGTAAGGAATTTCCTAGAAGTGCTAGGCTTCACAATCAGCTCACTGAAGTTAAATAGTATTGCATACACATGAAATTAAAAATCAGTATTTTTACATCAAAAACTACCAGCAAGATAAATCTGAAACTTTGCTCTCAGGGTACATTCTTCTCAGGAAAACAGGTTTTTATAATAGTATTCTGATTCCCCATAATTTATTCGTCCTGGTAAATTATAATGACAGGTATTATACTTGACTCACAAGATGTCTAAATTACTATATATTGTGAATCTTCTTCATTGGAAAGGTTTTCAAATTTGTCTTCTTAGAAAGAAGTGGTAGGAGAGCAGGTTTTGAATTGGAGAAGAAAGTACAGAGAAAAAGGACTGAAATCCTTGTGTGGGAAATTGGAATATGAAAAGCCCTAAAATAAGGAAACTGAAGCCTGGAAGTACAATAAAGGTACTTGAAGAGAGAGTACAAATCCAAAGAAATCCTTAGGAAGAAAACAGGATGAGATTCAAGAAACAGAATTTTTCTGTTATCACTTGGGCCAGCACATCACCAATGCACTGCTGAATAGAGTCTTTATGACAGACCCTATTTATCAACATGGTTTTCTGGACAACAATGAATTTCTTATGGAGTACAGCAAGTGTTTTTACGGCACCAAAAATGGGATAAACATTGTACTACTGCTTCAAAATCCTACTGGTCCAATCTACCTAGCCATATGTGAAAAAAACCCCAAAGACTAGTGGATCTGTTAAGACTGACTGTCAGAAGAAAATACAAGTGTTGGATTTATAAATGGGATGAATGCACTAGACTCAGGAAAAAATAAGCCTGTTGTAGTAAAAATTGAAAGCTGAGTAGGAGTGACAGCTTGGCCTTGAATCTTTTAACAATCTACATTATAACAATCCATATTAGCCATTAATGTTGCTTTCTTAAAATCAGAACAGGATCATAACTAGGATATGTCTGCACTGCACAAAGATCCCTGAGCGAGTGCTGACCCAGGCTGGTATGTCCATACACAGGGGCAGCTCTTGCACTGGGAACGAGTCCAAACCTAGTGAGCCATTTTCTTTGCAATAAGCATGAGAATTTGGCACACCAAGGCACTATAACCACAGAAAAGGAAATACAACGCTCCTGTGCAGTAGTCTTTGATTTGGGAGTGGTGATATCACACATGGTTGAGAAAGCTCTAGACAGGAATCTGGAATTAGTAGAAATATATACAAAGGGTACTCTCCAAAAGCCAACTCTGTCATGTGTATACAGCATTACACTTTTTTTCTTTTTTGGACACGTGACTTTCTGGGATTCTTTCCATGGAAAATCAAACATTTGTCACTATTTAAAGCAGGGGTTCACTGGTATGTGTGTATAGCTTCTTGCACCTGTAGTGGACAACAGCAGCTCCGAGAACAAATGCTTGGAAGTTTTGTGGGAAGTGTCTATGCTTGGCATTAAAATTCTAGATAATGTTAAATGGTGTTAAGTATTTTTTCTGGTTTAGGTTGTATCACATCTATTAGCTTTCTGAGAAAAAAATTATGTTCTGCCACTTGTAAAAGAAGAGATGTACAAGTATAGCCTAACAACATAATACACTAAACCAAGAATTTAAGAATTGTGTGCATTTGCTTATCTTTGGGGCAAGCTGAAAAAATCCCTGCTACACAGACTACCACAGGCATATGGATGTGTTTCATATTAGTTTTCTGCAAAACAACAACTTTGCTCAGCATACTTACTGGACAAAATACATTTGTCCTTCCTACAGCCATGTGTTGGCGGCAAAACAACACATCACTGAACACATTGGGCCTAATTGTAAGTCATTGCTGCATAAGTAACTAGTAAAAATAGTGTATAGAAGAGCTCATCCATACCAGCTGTACCTTTTTTCCTCATGTCCATATTTTATTAATAAAATACAAATTTATGCAGCATATTACAAATTTGGCTACGTAGTGGCTAGTAGCCTTTACCAAATTAAAATCTTTGTTAAATACAAAATCAAATGAATTTGCACAACACATTACAAAAAAATAAAATCCATCTAGTCCTTCATGAAGCAGGAGATTTGATAGCTCTGCCATGAATAAACTGGAACTTATCAAATTTATCTGTAATTCACACTGGACTCTCTTTCTTATATCATTTGCCACTGCCAGAATATACTATAATCACTTCAGAACCACTTGAAAAAAGCAAGCATCATTTTCTTCTTAATCAGCAGTTCCTGTTTAAAAGATGTAGTAAAGCACCAGGAAGCAAGATGTCTGACAGCTCAGAAATGTACCCACTATTTTAGCATATGCAGAAATGCACAAATGACTGCTCAAAATACTGTGCTACCTGTTTAGCCATCTGAAACTGATACAGTTTTACACGTGTATTAAAAGGAAATAGCTTCTAGCGTGCTCGGCTGTCTGTTCTAAGATGTTCAGAAGAAAACATCTTTCATTGAGTGCAAACTAGGAAATGGATTTGCAAGTGGAATTTTTAATACTGATTAACTCATTACTCTCCTAGCAATTAAGGGGATTTAGCACTGCTAAAATACACTGGATTGGCAAAAAAAAGCCAGTCCTTGAAAAATCCTTTTTCAAGTGGATATAGACTTTTACAAGATGTTCCATTTTGTTGTATTTTTGAGAGATGCAGATCATTTCACAGATCTTTAAACCAATAGTTTCTTCTTTTAGCTGTACTTTGTTGGAAGGGCAGAATAAATGTCCAACAGCACTTTCAGTCCTCTGTATCTTTTGATTAGTCTTTTGGGTTGCAGACACTGGTACGTGTCAGGACATTAAAACAAAATAATTATCTATAACTGCAAGTATTATTTGGATAATCTTTGCACTGCATTAGTCCAACTTCCAATTCAGTCTCATGGATCTACTTACGAAACAGCGGAATAAGCCTTTGCACTGTTACCTACTCCTATTTTTGTCCCAGGTTTGCTCAGCAGAAATCTCTCTTAAAGGTAGTTTTGCTGTCTCTGCAGCCAGTATAGCTTTAGTTTCGCTTCACACTGCCTGTAAGGATGCCAGTTATTACCAACTGGGACTGTTTGTCTTCAGTACAAGCTCGGATGGGAAGCAGACTGAGTTTGACGACTTCGATCTCCAGTGTGTGAAATACCATCCATGGCAACTTCAGGCTTTAACTATGTGGGCTGTATTTGGAGCCTAAACAAAGAAGACCCCATAACCTGCCAAGTACTACCCAGACATGAATTTATCTAAAATCTGTAATTTTACAGCCTACTGCCATTAACTCTTGTGATATTAAGTAATGAGAGCATTTGGGTACAAGCCATATGAGGATAAAAATTTTCTCCCAAAGTTAGCTCAATATTTAATGAATTTGGAGACCATGTTTCGATTTTGCAGTGTTTTGCTTTTTGAGCAATTTGGCTGGTCAGTCAATACTTGCCAACTGTCCAGCTCTCTGTAGCACTGTTTATGGAATTTACCCGTCTTAAAGACAAAGCCACTTTCTTCGTTCTGTACATTTCCCAGCCTTTTCAGCTTTGTTAGGGAAGGCATGTTAAATAAGATACATATGTCATGACTCTCAACACAGTATGTGTTTCAGTCTAATTAATTGTAATATGCAACTGCTAGGATCAGATAATTGGATCTAAATTTAGTAGAGCCCTCAGATAGTCTTTGCACCCTTGCTATTGTTTCTGCAATGGACTGATGCAGCATTGGGTCTCCCCAGCTCAGACATCCAGAGATATTTTGGAGTTTTGCAGCTCTCGCTGTCAGAGATGATTATGTGCCAGTACAGCTGGAGAGGAGACAAACAGACTTATTTTGCAGATGAAAGTTAGGAATGACTGTGCAGCTAATATTCACTAATTAAAAGACTGATTTGGATTACCTTGTTAGTTACTCTGGCTTTCAGACAAACAACCTAATAGATTTTTTTTTTTTGTGTTGGTGGTGAACTAGTTTTTGTTTATATTTTTTGTAATGACTCACCTTACACTTGGGTGTTTTAACTGACTACTAGTGTGAGAGAAAAGAAGAATTGTAAAAATTTACTATCTCCAGTCAATTAATATTCCAAAGAAATTTAGACCTGTGTTTGGTCAGCCTGAATAGTTGAACAGGCAACAGCTGCTCAACTGTGTCGGGAGTCTCAGGACAGATTTAATTAACTTTTTTTTCTAATTGCTTCTAGATTATCTACTGTGTTTTCTCAGCAATGATTTTTTTCTCTTCCAAGCAGCCCATAATGTAAAATTGTCTGTGAATAGCAACTTTATACTTAAAGAGATTAATTTATGTGTTTTTAATAAAAGGAAGCCTTTCTTTGTTTTATGAGGAATTCCTCATAGTCTTTAATAGATATTAGAAAAGAGTAGCAAAGGATAAAAGAAGAAAATATGGTGCTAACTTTGATGTGTGACTTTTTCTATATTATTGGACCAGATTTTCCTGGATGTTTTCTAGTCAGTATTGTACATGACTTTTAAAGTATATAACTGTCTAGAGCAGCAATTGGTGAAGGCAGTTGTCTCTGGAGTGAAACACAACAGACTACAGCCAGATCGTACTGCCATGAATTGGGAACTGCTATTCTGGGAATATTTTGAGACTGAAACACCAAACAAATTTTAAATCTTCAGGCAAGCATTTATTTATATTTACTCCGTACTCTATCAACAATTGCAAATCACACATTAATCCAACATACTAGTTGAGCCTTGGGTAAATGATACCATCATTTTTTTGCTACCAGCAGGCCCTGATACCCACAGTCTTTGACTTTCTCAGCCTCTGTGATTGAGATGGCTCAACTTCAAAGGGGGAACTTGAAACCAAAGTGCTCTCTTCTTTCTTCCCCAAGCTCCACTCCGTATCCCTGGTGTTCATATGCAACTATGCCATAAACAGAGACCAGTCTGGTCCCCTTTTTCATAGGTTCTGCCTTGTGCAGGTGTTACCTTGCAAGTGATGGTTTGCTTCATCTTCTTCAAATGGGTATTGCCTGTTAGGAGACTGGATGCTGCTCATATGATTCCTCTGAGAAGCTCCAGACTAAGAAATGTTATCTTTGTTTGTTTGTAGAAAGCATCTTGAGAGACAATGGTCGTTCTGTCCTGCTTGAGGCCTGTATGCACAACCCTGCGTAGGTGCCAAACGGCAAGGACGGAGCATCCTTGAACGATTATGAGGAAGCCGGAGAGTAAGTGGTAAACTACTTTTATGGAACTGGATGAAGCTGAGCTAACTGCAAGGCAGTACGTGGACAGATAGTAGAGTCCAATCAGCTTTTGTTTAGTGGCGCGTGAACAGTAGGCTATAATCAATCATAAGTTGTATCTATGCGCGTGAACACTCTAGCGTCTATATAATGTGATGGGTTTTTGCAATAAAGGGGGCTTTGACCATATCTCCATGAGAGTTTCTTCTTTGTCTCCAGGATCCCCTCGACATTTGTTTTTTTCTTAAGCCAATGTTACACAATATTTCACCTTTTATCTTGAATCAAGCAGTTATGTAGGATGTTCCGCTCCAAGACAAACAAGGCAAGTTTCACAAATATGTCTTCATGCTATATTTGTTTTATATAGGTAAAAATCCAGCTAGGAGTCCCAAAAAATAATTAGCTTTGCAACCTTTAAAATGCAAGTATGTTTAGTTCTGAAGTGTGTACCACCTGAGTTTCACAAACCATTTTTAATACTTTTAGATTGCTAGAATCAAACTAAGGGGATGTCAAACTCTTCAGAAAGCCCATACCAAGCTGTTAAAAAGTCAGTATCTGGACTTATCTGCAACTCATATCCAGTGATGACACACCAACAGAAAAAAATTTGAGAGGTATCATTATAGCCTGCACCATCCTTGTCTCTGCTGTTTATGAGCACAAAATCTATTTTTCCAGAAAAATGACTAAGAATTAAAGGTTGCCTTTTCCTTTTTCCTTTTCTTTTTACTTTTTTTCAGTCTGTTTTCCTTACGCTTCCTCTCTCCACTCCTTTCCTTAACTTTCTCCTCTCTCTTCCTCCTTTTAACCTTCCCGTCTCACCTCTCCTTAGTGTTGCCCTCTCCTCTCCTCATCCTTCCAGTCTCCTCCCCTCCCTTTCTCTCTCTCTTTCACTTTGATCTTCTCTTCTCTTTCTTCTCCCTCTGTAGCTATTACATGAACAGTGCAAACATTCCTATACGTTTGGTATCTTTAAGAAACAAACAAACCCTTTTTTTCTGAAGGAAGCACCTGCCTGACAAAAAATTACAACGAAAGAACTTAATTAAGACTTTTTTTTTGGAAGAACAGAGTGTTATTATATCTGCAGTAACTTAATATATAATAAACTCACATAGTTGCAACAGAATGGAAAGATTAAGCATCTGGTAGTAACTCATAGATAAGGTACGTAGGAAAGACAAGTAGTGAATGTTATATCATAAAACTGAAATAATCTTTTGTTCTGGAAGCAATAGGAAATGGGTACATTATTCACAAAGATACTGGTGTGAATTACCTGCCATTCATTTTAGGAAACAATGATTTATTTTTTTTTTTTACCAGATACAGCTAATTTCATATACATGTATGAAATAATTTCATATATATATTTAACATTGTTATGGTATGGCTGCAGCCAGCAACAAAAGCGTCATGTGGCCGCCCCTCCCCTCGCCGGAGTGCGGAGGACAATGGAAAGAAACAGGCAGAAAACTGGTAGGTCAGTATAAGGGCAGTTTAACAGAACAGTAAACAAAACGAATAGTAACAACAACGATACAGATAAGGAGAAAACACAACACAAACCGCACGACCCACAGAGCCTCTCTGTCTCTCTCTCCCGGATGGGCGCCCACGCTCCCCAGCCACGAGTGAGTTCCAGCCGCCCAGCTCCCCCCCACTGGAACCCAGCATGACGGCACATGGTATGGAATACCCGGCTCTGTTTGGCCAAGTTGGGATTGGGTCAGCCTACCCTGCTGTGCCCCTTTCCTGAATTCCGGTGAAAATTAACCCTGTCCCGACCAAACCCAGGACAAACGTAAACGCATAGGTCAACTCCAGTTTCTGGTTTTCTTTTCCAGAACCAGATAACTGAAAGACACCAAAATATTCTGACAGCTGTTTCAAAGAATTCCTGAATTTTTTTCTGAATTTTATAATTTATAATTGATTTCAAATGTTGTTTTAGCTCATATTTCTGGAACAGAATTACTTAGTGTTATTAAGTAGTTTAACATACAGCAATACTGAAAATCAAATAATGCTCAGCATACTAGTAAGTTTTACTGAAAAGTTGTTGTCTCATATTCTGCAAGTATTGCATTATGTATCATTAATATAAGGCAAACTAAACTCTTTTGGTTCTTGAAGTACCTAGCTACCACTAAAGAGTAAGTTTTTACTGTTATTAACATAGGAATCTGTGTGATTGTACTTAGGCACATTTGCTTATGTTCAGTGTTTTCTGGTGCGAACAAAACAAAAGGCTTGGGATAACAACGACACTGAAATGAAAGAAAGGAAGAGCATATTGACAGCAGTTTCCAAAACGTTCAAAAACTTGTGATCTCTATTTAGAAATTGATGTTATTGGAGATAAAATCATTATAATATGAACATCAGTATAACACCAATTTTTGTTAGAATGAAAAGGGATGATTTTGAAGGGGAAAAAAGTGTTCTTACTAATGCAAATCCGCTGTCCTACTCATCAAAAATCTGTGTCTCAGGGGTCACCACAGACACACACATGGTATATGAAAGCAGGATAAAAATCAGAGGATCCAGCCAAGAGCTGTAAACCTAATATCATTTTATTAGGTCTCATATGATGAGAGAGACCTCTTCTTTCCTATTTTGTCAGAAAAGAAACAAGAATAGAAGAAAAAGGAAAGAGAACAAGAAAAAAATCTGTTTACCTATTGAAAAAGGAGCTCTCTTCACTAAAACATTTTTTATGGTATTATTTTTATTTCATATAAGAAATTCAGCACCCAGTGCAGGGACAGAGAGAAAATCACTCCCACTCCAGTGTATCAGGAGCTGATTTAGCTGTGATGGAAGACAGGGCAACTCTACAAAAGGCTTTATTCCGTACTCCAGTTTTGAACCACAGCCATGCTTCATATTCTTTCTATACGAACACATTCCTGTCAACACTCTTTCACTCAGGTTACCAGAGTGAGTGGGTGTATTGCCAGCGTAGTCAGTTCTGAATACCTTGAAAGGCTTTATTACCTCTGAAGGGGGGGGGGGGGGGGGGGGGGGGGGCTGACAATCTGTACTTTGATAATGTCATATTAACATTACCGCAGTTATAAATGGAGCTGCAGAAAATACTTTAACATCCACAATACCATCCCCAATTCTCCTTTGGACTCCTTGCAGTAGACACCACCTTATGTACCCCACTGTCATGGGTCTCCAGCTCCTCTTTGTGGATGACAACAGTGGCTGCAGCAGAAACAGTTTGAGGGTTTCCAGCATTTTACCTCAGCACCTTTTCTGCTTGACCGTCTGTGTAACACTGCTAGCAACCCAGAGGCTGTGTTCAGTGCTGAGTTTAATCAGCGGTATGTATTTTACGTCCCATGCACTTTCTATGCCTCCAGAGGGCCCAAAAACTAAAACTTCCTTCAGAAGTTGTGAAAATTCCTTGTGTGCAGTTGGGAACAAAAATAATACCTTTGAGATTTTTTTTGTTGTTTGTAATTCAGCCATTGAAACAAATCCAGAAGAGGAAGAATAAGCATACAGTCTCTGACATGTCTACAGACTCATGCCAAGGAAGCAGTAGAAAATGGTTACACTGAACAGTGTGAAAATGTTTCACAGACCAACAAGGGTTTATCCAGGCCATTATTTATATGTCAAATGTATTTGCAGTCACGAAAGGTGTTTTTTGCATTCATCACAAAAAACGACATAGTTCTCATATAGACAGCATAATTTCTGGTCACATTTACACAGCATTCGCTTTTTATTTTGTCCAGAAAGTACAATACAGTGCTTATTTCTGATCTTCTTTTTCATATGTCATACTCTATATGTATAGTTACATAGGGTCCAGATTTCATCTAGTACCAATCCAATATTGCTAATGGCGTTAGTTTGTCACTTGTAATTTTCTGTTCTGTTAAGAAACAGAATCTGAAATGAACAGAAGCATTCAGAAATGGAAGTTTTTGTCTCAACTTAGACGGTCAAGTACTTGTAAATCTTTTTCAGAACTGAAGCAGCACAAATGCTCTGCAGCGTCAGTGGTTCAGAAACATGCATTTAGTGGTTCAATAAGGAGACCAAGGTGGTTCTTGAGCCTCAGCAGTGCAAAAAGCTGTAGCAGCTTGTAAAAGTCACAGAATGAAAAATTATCCAGAATCAACCATGTAACATATGATTCAGGCATTCTGAGTAAGAAATAAAGGTAAAGCTACTTAATTGGGAAAATGTACTGAGGCATCAGTATATGAACTTGTAAAAGGTAAGGTGGCAAAAAGATTCTGGAAAACCTGAAAAAGAGTAATTCTACTCTAACAGTAATAGATAATTAACAACTGTCATCATCCTTGCCTTGTTACCTGTACTCTGACTATGTAGTGAGGAAGAATGTTCTTCATCTTTTTTTCTTGGAGGTATTTTGAGATTTCTATTATAGATGTCCAAAATGGATTAAAATCAATACCATAGGTCATTAATTTCCAAATAATTTTAGCTTCTGCAAGTAATACAGAAGTAGAGAGCATACAATTAACTGATTTGTCCAAGACTGAAATGGAAGGAAAGGTGCAAGAACAGGAACTCTTTCTTGTTTGTGCTTAAATCAGAAAATTACAACGAAGTATATTAAAAATAATTTCCCTTCATGAAATTACCATTGCTGACATGGCATATAATTGTGGTCAGTAGTTTCATATTACAGTTTATATTCCATATTCATAAATGAAGTTTTAAAAGGATACTTATTAAACAGCAAAGCATAGCAATAAATTTAGGTATCTTGCTTCAGGTCATTAGTAATTGTCTGGGAACTACTAATTTCCCTCTTTTTATTTGAATTTAAATTGTACAATTTTTTAATTCAACTACTGCAAGTATCTTATATATTTCAGTTATACTTTTCCTTGAAATATCTGGCATTGGCCAGTATTAGAAATCAGCCAGATGAAACAGTTGGTTTGTCCTACTTATGACTAGCTGAGCATTTTTGTTGTCAAAATTTGAGATGTTGAAATACCACAGAGACTGTATTTCAGAAACTAGCATCCCATATTTTCTTCACATTACACTCAGTACAAAGGGTGCAAAAAGTATGTAAAGATTTTCTCATATCTTGAGAAGCAATGATCCTCAGTTGCATTCCACCAATATCCTGAACATTTTTTTTGTGGTGAAATTTGATGATTACACTGACAGCACAGAACAGAATATCTACCAAATATGAGGAAATATACTGACTACATTGGTTTTTATTGAAAAGCTAGTTATTGCTTGCGGAAGTACTGATAAAGGAAACACTCCTCTTCTGCATTTGTAGACAGTTTCAGTTTTGGAAGCATGAAAATTGTTACAGTGTTGTTTACTTCTTTTTCTGCTTCTTTAAGTCTTCTGAATAATCAAATACATCTTTTTAACACGTCATTTTGTTGTTAGCTACTGCTACACTTAGACTTAGCAAGTTTTTAGAGCTTAGTATCTACCCACTCAGATGGTGACTGGTTCTGGAGACAGATGCCTGAACCCTTCAGGCATTGCTCTATTTTGCTTTTGTATTTGCTGCGCTGCTGAAGTTCTGCTTCTGCAACTGCCACACTGTCAGGAATGAGGGCTTTCCTCTCAACTATCGCAGGTAAAGACTCAGAAATCAGTCTTCTGATGATCAACCAAGTAATCATGCCTTGAGATCAATGCTTTGTTTTAAAATTAAGTCACAGAGATGATCCCTAAAACATTCTGAGATAATAAAAAAGAATTCTTGTCACTGACTTTAACAAAGACGAATTTTATTATAGCAACAAATTAACTGCATCAGACAAAAAGCTCTTGAAGGAGACAGAAAAGTCTCTTGCTAGCTAAGTTTTGCATCCAAGTTTTTATCATTTAATAGCATTAGTGCTCAGGCCCCTTAGAAGAGTTATCCTCATATGAGACAATTCTGCAGTTAAAACATTCATTTAGGAAATGAAGGACTTCAAGACCCTCAGTTATTGTGAATTCCAAATTGCACTCAGACCTGCTCACAACTCAGGATTTTTTTTACAATATGCTTTCAACATCCATGAGATTAAATGCAATCCAGTAATCATGAGCAAATTATTTCCATAAATACTGATTATTTTCCTTGGCATAAAACGAACCTCACAGTCTAGAAATAACCTGGATGCTTTTATTTAAATACAGTGTTTAAGGCCCATGTACTCAAGGAATTGTAGACGCCTACTCTCCTGACATTTCACTAAGCATTACTTATTTTGCTCACTTTGGCAGAGGTGCCAAGTTTCTAGTGCACAAATCTAAAAATATCACCCTTTGCATTTCCTTATCATTACGCAATGCCCCGGACAACTGAAACACCACTTGCCTTGTAACTTACACCTCCATGAATAGTTAGGTCTCTGTTTTAACATTTCTCTGACTGATAAAATAGTAATAATGGTTAATGTTCAAATGATGTGATCCACCAGCTGCAAACAGGTGATTTTGTTTAAATAATAAACTAATTGAAGGTAATTGAACTGTAGTAATAATAGTAATATTTGTATTTATGCAACAGTAGCTCCATTTATATTTTAGTCTTATGGCAAATTTACTTTGTCTGTTTTCATTCATTTGCTTTCCAAAATAATTGCCAGTAAAGACCTTTGCTTCTAATAAACCACATGAAGAAAGACCTTACCCATAAATTCAAAACTATTAAATATTTCTACCTTATTAGTTATATAACTACTCTAAAAGAAACTAAATTTAACTTATCCTCCCATACTAGAATATTCTTGTTAAGTTTAGGACAGCTTAACTCAAAAGAGTAAAGCACAGTTGTTAATGTTCAGTGTTGCTAGGCAGCACTACCTTTTAACAGTGCACAAGGGTAGTCTGAAGAGGAGGTCTATCCCTTATTAGGAAGGCTTGCAATTACTACAATTAATACCATTTAGGACACACGCATATGACTTTCAGTATGATCACTGCAAACAATACAGAAGGATTATCATTCACCAGCTTTTGGATTCACACTAACCTGCACAGGCTGCATATTAGATTTGAGTTACCTAAGCTGTACCTACTAGTATTAATTAATACTACATTTGAATATTCTTAGTCTCACACTCAGCTATCAGTTTCTACACATTCAATTTTTAAAATTATTTTTCAGAGAAGAAAACTTCTTACTGGTTGAGGAATTCAAGAATCCCATGGAGTCAAAAAACTCTTCTACAACAGACTGAGAAATCTCACCTGTATCAGAATAAACCCATAGCAGCCTTATCCTGAATTTACAGACTGTACTTGTTGTGGGTTTGCCTCAATTTGCAACAAAAACACGCAATTACCCTCTTACTCCTTCTCCCTCCCTGGTGGGATGGGGAGGAGAATCAGTTTAACAGAATGGCAAAGGGAAAAGAAAACAACAATCAATAATAGTGATAAAAAGCATATACAACACACCGTTTTCTCACCACTCAATGTTCAGCTTGCTCCTGAGTAACAAAAACCTCTCTTCTAGCCAGCTCTCCACTTAAATACTGAGTGTGGCATCACATGGTATAGAATGTCCCATTCGATTGGCTGTTTGCGTCAGCCCAACCAGCTGCTTGTGAAAATTAACTCTATCCCAGCTGAACTCAGGACACTACATCAAATTTTTAAGTTAAAGACAGAATGATGTAGGAAATTGTTTTAGATGCTTAAATGGCTATAGTTCCACCTCTCTTATTGCGTAACCAGAGTGAAAATTCAGACTTGTTTGGTATAACTCTGGAACAAAATGTCTTTCACTTTATGGTTTAATAAGAGCAGAATTTATTTGTTTTCAAGATTTATTGGAGTATATCAAAACAGACAGTTGCAATATTGTCAATGTTATCACTGAATTCAGCACAATAGTGCATGAAAATGTAGCAAGTATACATATTTCCTGGTTTCATGAATATTCCTTAATTCACATATTTCAAGCGTAGATTACATCTACATCAAAAAATCTTGGCTGGAGAGAAAAGGGAAGGAGGCAAATGCCCTATTATTCAGTCAGTAAGTGTAAATAAAAAGTACAATTTACGGTGTACACCATTCTTTTCATGGCTGTGTTTGCTGCAGAAGTGCTGACGCCAAACCTGTTTTTCAACTCCAAAGATGAAATAGGATAGCAGGATACTGTGCACAAGATAAATTTTTGGACAGTTGAATAGCAGATTGACAAAAAGGACATAAATGCATTTTGAATGAAAAGCAAAGGTCACTTCTCATCATTAATGGGTGTTTTCCAAATAACAATCTCTGTTTCTGTTGAGAACTCATCGTCAGAAAGTAGTGCAAGTTTCTGTCTTTGTTTTGAGTTCCTGAACTGAATAAGAAGTTGTGTTTCTCTAGAAAATAAGGACAACAAAGTTCATTTCTGGTAAGTGTTAAGTAACACATATCATATGTAGGGATCATTTTATACTCTATTTCCATAAAATACAGAGCTAAGTTATAGAATTAGATAAGAAAAAGATCCTTGTCTCTGTTTTGATAATTCGGATGATAACTGTTCTATGAATGCAGTTGAACTAAGATAAACAAACCCAGTGCACAAAAAGGATAAAGACTCATGAACAGAATACTATCACATTAGTGTGTAATCCAACACTGCAGTGTCAGCCAGGCTTTGCACAGAGCTGGGTATCTCAAATCTCAAAAAGATATAACAAATTTAGGGTCATTAGAGAAGTAGAATGTGAAAAAAATAGGAATGTGGAAAATTTTCCTTATAAGAATGAAAGCAGTATAATGTTTTCTGTATAATGGACAAACTATAAGCAGGGTCTAAAACCAGACCTATCCACATAACTTAAAGTGAGATTCTGTCTTCTTGCTGTCTCAGACAACAAGAGTAACAGGTTTTCAGAAACACAAAGTAATAAGGTAAAAGTATTGCATGTAATGTGTAATTTATACTGTATGACTGCTATAGAAAATAAGGAGTGTCATAAACTGAATATATTTTCAAAAGGGATTGGCTGTGTATGTGGGGAATGAGTTATTAAAGTTACAGCAGTTGCTGTTTGCTAAAGATACTGAAACTTGTGCATCTTAGTTTACATTTATGAACTAACTAGTAGTTAAACATGAAAAACGCTATCCAACTAGGACATGCCCTAGCATTTTTCATGTCTTTGTTACAACATATCAATAGGGTGCTTCACACCAGCGTACTGGGGATTCTGCTATCATCCTCCAAAATACCTTGCCCTGTTCATTGCCAAAGATTCTACTTCTCTGAACAAAGACATCGAATTATATTACATAAAGCCTGATCCCCTCTTGTAAATCCCTTGTTCAAAGTAACTGTGAAAAATGCTTACTGTATGCAACTGCAGTATAAATATAATGGAAAATTATTTCCCACTAAATCTAGGACACAAAATTTTCGTGAGACCCCCAGAATGCTACTCAGAAAAGAGCAGTTAGGTCAATTGCCTTCCAAAATACAGTGCTAGAAGTCAAATTTCAGTCCTGACAAGGGAAAACATCCTATTGACTGAAGGTTTTGGGTTTTTTTTCTCTCAACAGGTGTCCTTTTTCTCCATCCCTGCACTAAAAGAGTGACTGATCATTACACATCTGTCTAGATTGAAACTTAGAATTTAACCATCCTGTTGTTGATGCATGAACTTCTACATTTCTCTTAGAACGAAAAGTGCACAATACAAAAACAAAAAAAGTCTTTTAAGATTTTAGGAGGAAAAAAAAATATTGAAGAAAGAGGGGGGAAGGCGGAAGAAAGAAGTTATTTTAACCTCGGTCTTACTCTGTGTCTGGGAAATCTGACACCTCTTTTTGCAGTGTAGAATTGATGGCGAGAATTTCCAAACAATTTCACTATCAGTGTAGCACTGTTCCTGACTTAGACAATGCAAGTTTAACCAACTCAATTCAAAAACGCTTAAACATTTTATTTTAATTGAAGGTGCAAATACTTTGACATTTATTATTTTTTTTTTCCCACTGAGTTTTCTGTACTTTTATCACTACTCTGTAAGGCCACATAGACAGCAGATTTGTGGTGTAGGGTAAATATGCCTCGTGAAACTAGTTTTTGTTATTTCCTGCTTGTTTTTCTGTCACAAATTTCTTCTCATCAGATCTGAAAAGTTATTCTTCTATCAGTTGTATGAAAATTAACAAAGAGAAGCAATCCATGCAGATAGTTCACAAACACCTTTTTTTTCCCATTTGCAGATATATTTTCATGGTAAAAAAGAGAGAAGGTGAAATCTAAACCACAGTGTAATTCTTGTCCATTTGATTCTCTTCCTACCTAGAAGGAGCCACATGGAGAGTAGATGTTTATATTCATCTATGGTAAACTGATGGTGTTTTGTTCCCATAATTGATTCGCCAGTTGTATATGGCTTCTGAACTGCTAAAGGCAGAAATATTTTTTTCTGGATACATTTGCATAATATCTAGATAAATAATATTACTGATGATGTATTTAGCATTCTTGAAATATAGTTCTAAAAGTGTTTTGGCATGCAAGAAAGATGGCTTTACAATCATTTCATACTTGGGCTAACTAAGATAAAAAGACAGTGAACAGTAGCAACGCTAGTTCTCCCTGGTTCTCTGTTCCCCAGTCCACTTGTCAATAAAAGCTTTGAAAAATGAAATCTGCTTTTCTCCATTCTTCATATTTCAGTGTTATTTAGCTCACCTTCAACTAGAACATACACTGCATGCCTACAAGCAGACCTGGATTATTCAACACAGGATTTCTAATGAAGCATCATTCACTGCCAGATATTCTGAAAATCTTAGACCATCTGGTTTCACAATACACTTGTAGCTGATTATCTGTTTAACAATTAATTAGGAACACATGTCAACAGTTGTGATAGCAGAATTGTTGACATTTGTCCTAAATGTCCAAAACAGATTCCAAAATAGGATGAAGTAATGAAACAGAAGGCAGCCTCCATTGGGATTAAGATGCTTTTTCCTTGTCTGAGAACGATACTTAAAAGCATTACATTATAGTTTTCAGTGAATGAGGTATCAAAAAATATGGTGTTCATGAAGCTCCTTCCCTTATTGGTTGTCTCTCCCTCTATCATGTTAAAGGTAATATACCTAGCTGACAACATAGATAAGGAACAAAACCAAAATGGCACAAGGTAAAGTAGAAAACACAATGAGATTCGGTTGCTTAAGGACCACTGAAATGTATTTTTATTTTCTCAGCAGAGTTAAATCTCTTTTCATGTTTCCACATAGAAGAAATGCTTGCAGCATTTATAGTTAAATAATTGTCCTTAGAAAAATACCAAACACGGATTTTTCTAAAAATGTCATCTTCACTTGAAAGTTACTTTTTCTTTCATACCATACTGTGACACTTTAAAACAATGACTGAGGGTAGCTTGTATGAGTACAAAACAATAAATTTTTGTGATGAAGCAGGTTATTGGACTTCTATTGGGCTGTTGCAACTGGCCACTTGCACACTCTAAGTCACTGAGAAATAAAATGTCTAAGCCGCTTAGACTATTATTAGATTGTTATAAAAAAGTAGCTCAGTTAGAATGTAGTACCTTTTGAAACCAGAAGAAGCAAACATTGTCTAAATTATCCTTCCTCCAAAATCTGTTGTCAATCTGCGAATAGATTGTCATATGTTAATATTCTTTAAGAATAAGCCATTAATACAAAAAAAATCCTTCCTGTATCTGATACTAACCTTGCCCAGCAGATAAAAGGCACCATAAAACACTGAAGTTTAAAACTCAAAGAAGCTTTCACTTCTGTATATTATTTGGTAAAAGTATTTTTTCTAACAATGTTTTGCGTTCTGGGGTTTTACATTTTAGTTTCTTTAGCTGATGGTAAAATGGTCAATAGGGGTTAAGCACTCTATATTTGTGCTTATGCAGTTGACCACAAGTGGAAGGGCTTTATAACTGCCGAAAAGCCTTAAAAGTGTAACTGCTTGCTAATTTATTCTTTACAAACTGTAAATCTCATAGTATTATACTAAGCGTGAAGGTTACATGGTAACTTATCTTTGCAAAGCTTGATAATTTGTGCAAAATGGTAATCACTGTGGAGTTTTTGGTTTTGTGCACTGTGCTGAAGGGCTAAATTCTTTTCCCTGAGCAGCCCCTGGGATATCTGAATGGCTGTTTTATGCTGACTGTTTACACAGTTCTCTCTCCTACACTTTTCTCACTTAAACAGGCACAGTGTTAGTACTTGACAACACTTTAATGTCTTTTAAACCTGGCTAAGAAACATTAAATGTTACAACTCATGCCAAGAACTTCAGCTACTTTTGATATGAGACAGAAAAAAAATGCTAGCACTTTCTAGCAGCCTTATATAGTGGATAACACAAAATGCAGAACAGAGAAGAATCAAGTGCTTTTTGCCGAAGTCGTAATTCATCCTAAATAGTGGTTCCAAGTTAAGTAATATCTACAACCTTGATGCTTAAACCTAGTCTGTAAAGAAATTTTCAGCCAGTATAATCATTAGTTAAGGGCCGGAGCAAGCAGAGGAAAGATCACAACAGCATATCTATGTGTATGTGTATACACACACAAATTTACATTTCCATACTAATTCAATAGGGATTTATACATTTGAACAAGCTATGTTAGCTGATTAGTTATATCAATTATATCAGCCTCAGTTATATTAGTCTAAACATGCTTCATTTCCCTACTCAAAGAAGAATAATTATAGCAACATAAAACATTGTATCAAATTCTTCACAATGTGTAATCTCTAACAATAGAAAGTTGTCACACTTCCTTAACTATGTTACTATAGATAAAGCTACACAATCTTCCAATTATTGACTTCAGCTGTAATGCGTAGCAAGCCTTGAATTACCAAAGTCTACGTTAATTATGTTTATAAGGTGAGGAATAAATTCTGATCTGGTCAAATATAATACACGCTTACAAACATGAAAAAGACTACACACAGTGTAGGCAGATGGAGACACAGATCCTTCTGCCAAAGATATACAGGAACACCTGCATTGATAGCCTTGCCATCAGGAAAAAAAACAAAGATTATTCACTTAAGCAAGTTTGATGTATTATAGGCTTACACAGTAGTTGGTTTAAAAAGAAATTGCCGTTTTAAATGGATCTATGAATGACCGCTAGTACTGTCTTTTTCTGATATAGCAAACCAATTAGCCATGTTCTCTCCAGAAAGAAAAGTAATACTGTCATGTAAAATATGTCAAGGATTCCATTTAAGAGATCCTCCACCCGATTTGTTGTAAAAAAGCATTAATGTTTTCCCTGAAAAAGTTAGAGAGAGAACAAGAAAAAGAATGTGATCAAATTATACTTAAGTCTTCATACGTACAAGTCCATTATTGTAAATTCATCTTTATCTTTCACCAGCTTGCATCAAGTGGGAGTATTTTAATCTGCAGTGTAGATGGAGGCACTTCTTTCCTTTTAACTGCTATTACCCAGTTTATGATCATGATTAATGTTGGAAGATGCTAGAATTATAAAGATTAATTAGTAGTCAGAGCAATAAAAGTACATATCTTACATTAGCTGTGTGTCAGATTCCGGGAGTGAAGTTTTCAAATACAGAAATGAGATTAGAAAGTCACATTGCTTGATAGGTCAGGCAAGAATATGAAAATATAATTTTTTGTCTTTAGAAAGCTTTTGTGCTGATATGTAAAAATGGTAATGAGACTTCTTCCTCTTGATCAGAGCATCTTTTTAAGTTTGTAAAAACCCTTTAAGTGTTAATTAGGTAAGAACCCATCAAAAATCAAGTTAGGAACAATTAACACTTATTGTCACTGCTAAGGAAAATAAAAGGAAGGAGACATATCTGACAGCATGCAGAATTTTCCTGAGTTATTTTACTTGAAATAAATGCACATCAAAGTACTCTACTGTGCAAGAATTCAAAAATCCCACATTATAGCTTTTCCTTTATATAAATTAATTCTTATTCAAGCATAGACCAGATGTTCTTATGAAGAATAGCTAAAGATATGCTATGTTGTATGTCACTGTTTTTAGAAACAAAAATTTCCAGAGTAAGTTAAAACTCTTGGCAATGTTGTACACATATAGCCATAATTACAGTCAAAGATCAAGGGTGGGAGGCAGAGTGTGAGCATGTTTTTCCTGTTCTTTGTTAATATGAACACAACAGAGATCAAGTGAACGGTGACAACATGTTGCATTTCTGCTATTTTATTCTTAAAGCTCTTTAAAAACAAATGTATTGCCCATCAAAATACTTGCTTTATAAACTCAATGGGCATACACACCAACAAAATGACTTCTGTATGTCCTCTGTCAGTGGCAATGTGTTCACATTTGCATATGCTTCTTAGCTGCCTGGGAAGATGAGCAAATAGATTTCCACAAGACAATAAACTGTCATGAGGAACAAGAACACTGAATTTCTTACAAAAACTAATTTACAAGCCAGAAATGAAACGGGATTCTTTATTATTTTAGATATCTTCTTGTGAGGACTTAGCAATGAGAGATCAGAAGGGAACTCAGTAATAAAATATAATGCTGATAAGAGATTTTATATCATAGAAAATTCAATAGCAACAAAAAACACAGAAAGCAACAGCAAAGACCCAGGCAGACTATGATTGATATAAACAATTAATAATTTAATACCTGTCCTTGTCACAGTTCTTATGTCAGTGATCCCTAGTAACATATCTCTGTTTACGGTTTTATTTTCTCTTTCAGTCATCTTTCATTTTATTTGCCACTTACTGGGCTGATATTCACTTAAATTAATAGCTCTTCAAATAAGTAGCGCTATTAAGAAACTACAGAATATTTAACTCTAAAAACTGTATCATGTTAGAAGTTTTTCTGTTTTATCAAGAAATACATTTTACATCTCCTGCATATCTTACAGGACCATATATCCTGTAAAGTACACATTTGTCACTTGATAGCTTTCATCTGCAGGGTATTAGCCAGCCTGAAGTTTTCAGAGCCTTTATTCAAGTTCCTGTGTCTTCCAAACATAATCAGGTCATCCAAATTAATTAATATCTGTAGAAATTTTATATCTCCTACAATTTTCCAAAAGAACTACTGAATCGTTCAAGGTGTTTTAAACCTACATTCATTTAAGCAGTCAAATAAAGGACAGATGAAAGCTGTCTACATTTTATAATCTTTTCCCAGGAGTTCTAGCCATACTCTCTTCAAAGTCCCAGAACTGGAAATCATTCATGCCATAAGTGGGCTAACAAGTAGACCAAGGAATCTTCTACATGTAGAATGGCATCCTTTAGCAGCATACACGTATTTAAGGTCAAGTATTTATACAGAAGTTGACCAAAATATTAGAAATTCTTCTTCCTGAGGAGTTCAAATAAAATGTTCTATTTCAAGATGAAATACAGGAATTTAAAGTAGCTCATCAAAACCAAATACAATTCTTTCCTCCAACCTCCACCATCACAAATTTAATATTAAATGAAGCAGAGCCTGAAGCCAGTTGTAGCTTCTCTCTCTCCTTAAAGGCTAGCTTTGACAATGACAGCTGACTGTCATTGCATCAAAATCCTCAGAGAGTTGGTAAATGAGATAGATTTCCCCACTAAAAGCACCTGTGAAGACAATTGTAAATTTGTCTTTCCTCTGGGGGTGGCGGGGGGGGGTGTGGGTAAACCTGGGTAGTTAAGTGTAGTCTGAATCACTTGCCCCCCGCCCCCCTCACCCCTGCCAAGTCTTTTTAACAATGAGAAAATAAATAAGAATAATATTAGACCGTCATGCCATAGAAGAATGATTGTCTTTTAGAAGCTGAAATCAAATTCAGACTTACATTGCAGCAGCCCAAGCATTAGACACTTGAGTTTCAGAATAGGACAAATTGCACTGAGAGGTCCTCGGTAGACTGACACATCTATACTGCACAGTATTCTATAATATTGTAGAACAACATTTCTGCACAGCCTGCTTGAAACAAGAGTGTTCCTGAATACTGGTTTTCATTTTCAGATGTCAATTTTGAGAGATATGTTGCATACTGTAGCAATGATCTGGACTGAGTGAGTGATTCTTCCTTTAAAAATGAATGTGCTGACTTAGACTGCTGGCAAAAAATTTGAGGCCTCTTCAGTAAAGAACCAAAAATCCCTTGAGGCCCTGCTGTGCTTAGGAAAAGTCAACAAGCAGTGTAAAGATAATACTTTTTCACATCAGGCTCTCCCCTCAGTCTTTTTTTTCAACATGACTAAATGCTTGTGTTCCAAACATGATCAATTATTTCACTATATCAGCCAGTGACTACACTCAGATGTTATCAGCTTTTTGTAAAGCAGCTTGCAAGAGGAAAAGATATAGACTTCTGAGGAAGTAGAGAGGATGCCATGGTGATAGCAAGGATACACAGTGTCCCTGGACATATATGCTCTTCTATAAACAAGTGGTACCTGTACCATGTGTGAAGCTTTGGAAATTCTTTACACTGGTGCAAAAAACAATGGATATTAATGAAAGGTTATTTTTTTATGGGCCTGGAGAGAAATAGAGTTGGACTTCTAGAAATGAAAGTTTCAAAACTTTCTACACTTGTGGAAACTTTGACTTTTCCCAACATCACATTTGATCACATTGACACTGAAGCAATCCTAAAATGAATGCAACAATTAACATTGCTTTAATCACTATTATAAACCTCCTGAGAGCAGTCACTGCAACAAAATTGGGATGTTAAATATATGAAAAAATAATTGCAGGTGCAACTAAACATGATAAATGATCAGACAACATCTTCCGCATGAAAAGAATATTAAACAGCTTTGCACTGTTGTCAGAGCCAAGATTATTAATGCATTGGCTTGTTTGTTTGAATAGACCATAGAGCAAGAGGACGGAGAATCTTTATAGACATCAAGCATGATCAGCACAAAGCTTTATAAAATTTTCCACACAAGTTTAAAACATAGGTATTTGTAAACTCTGGATAACAAAATACATGTCATGATACAGCATGATAGGGACCATCTGAGACTCTGTGAGGCAGGTTTTCATATGAACTTTAATATACTATGCAATTTCCTTTATGGAAATAAAGGGCTCACTGACTTCTGCTGGAAAGAATTTTGTGGATAAAGGCATCTACTGTCATCAGGAATAAAGATGGTGTGGCAAGCTTGTTAATTTGAAACCTGGTATTAACTATCTCCTACTCTTCTTTCAGCAAGTTTTTCTCCATAAAATGATGCAAAACAAAGAAAAAAAAATCCTGGGAAAAGGAAAAATCAATAAGAGGTTGTAAAGTTGCGCTTTTATTCCTCTTCAGAACACTTTATAGAATGAAAGATAGAAATTGTGGTTATCATCGTCTTGGAAAAAAATATTTAAAATAAAAAAAAATTTATGCAAAAGTTATTACTGTCATTTGCTGCTACTTTTTCTAGTTAATGAGGAATTAGCTATCAGATATACATTTTTTATAATTTCTTCAAACTATTTTATCATAGAATCTTAAAATGTTTTGGGTTGGAAGAGAGCTTATAGATCATCTGGTTCCAACCCCCCTGTCATGGTCAGGGACACCTTCCACTAGACCAGGTTGCTCAAAGTCCCATCCAGCACTACAGGTCCTTCTAAAAAGGCCCTCTGCAGCTTTCTGGTAGGCCCCCTTCAGGTACTGAAAGGGCACAATAAGGTTTCCCTGGAGCCTTGTCTTCTCCAGGCTAAACAGCCCCAACTCTCTCACCCTTTCCTCATAGGAGAGGTGTTCCAGCCCTCTAATCATTTTTGTGGTCCTCCTCTGGACCCGCTCCAACAGGTCTATGTCTTCCCTGTGCTGAGGGCTCCAGAGCTGGATGCAGGACTCCAGATGAGGTCTCTCCAGAGTGGAGTAGAGGGGCATTATTCATCCATGGTGGCCTCCTGATGTTTTTGCCTGAATTCCTCTTTGTTGGAATGCATTTCTCCTGAGCTTGGAGGAGGTGATCCTTGAATATTACCCAGCTTTCTTGGGCTCTTCTTCCCTCAAGGGCTTTGTCCCATGGTACTTTACCCACCAGATCCCTGAAGAAGCCAAAGTCTGCTCTCCCAAAGTCCAGGCGAGTGAACTTGCTGTGAGCCCACCAAGCTGCCCTAAGGATCTTGAACTCCACCATTTCACAGTTACTGTGACGACGAGATCGCAGAAAGAAGTCCCAAGGCCATCAAAAGGGACTTCAGGGCACTGGGATGACTGGTTGAGGGATCAGGGGCGCAGGTGGTGTTTCCCTCCATCCCATCAGTGGCAGGGAACAGCACTGAAAGGGGCAGGAAAACTCACCTGGTTAACAGGTGGCTCAGGGACTGGTGCCATCAGTCAAATTTTGGCTTCTTTGATCATGGGGAGGTGTACACAGCACCGGGCCTGCTGGCAACAGGTGGAACTCAGCTATCTCAAAAGGGGAAAAGAATTCTTGGCCACGAGCTGGTGGGGCTCATTGAGAGGGCTTTAAACTAGGTTCGAAGGGGGAAGGGGATATTGCCCAGCTCACTAGGGATGAGCATAGGCTTGGCGTGCCAAGGCCAGGGGTGAGATTGACAGCCCAGCTCAAGTGTGTTTACACCAATGCACGTAGCATGGGCAATAAACAGGAGGAGCTGGAAGCCATTATACAGCAAGACGGCTACGACTTGGTCGCCATCACAGAAACGTGGTGGGAAAACTCCCATGACTGGCATGCTGTCATAGATGGCTACACACTCTTTAGGAAAGACAGACCAACAAGGAGAGGTGGGGGAGTTGCTCTATATGTGAGGGAGCAAGTAGAATGCATTGAGCTTGGCCTGGGGGCAAATGAGGAACGAGTTGAAAGCTTGTGGGTTAGAATTAAGCGAGAGGCTCATAAGGGTGACATTACAGTGGGTGTGTACTACAGGCCACCTGACCAAAAGGAGGAGGTTGATGAGGCCTTCTACAGGCAGCTGCAAGCAGCCTCACAGTCACAGGCCCTGGTTCTCATGGGGGACTTCAACCACCCTGACACCAGCTGGGAAGACCATACAGCTAGGCAGGCGCAATCCAGGAGGTTCCTACAGAGCATCGATGATAACTTTCTGATGCAAGTGGTGGAGGAACCAACAAGGAAAGGCGCGCTGCTGGACCTTGTGTTAACAAACAAGGAGGGACTGGTGGAGGATGTGAAGGTCGGAGGTAGACTCGGCTGCAGTGACGATGAAATGGTCGAGTTCAGGATCCTGTGTGGAGGAAGCAGGGCGATAAGCAGGATCAAAACCTTGGACCTCAGGAGGGCTGACTTTGCCCTCTTAAAGGAGCTACTGGGAGGAATCCTGTGGGCCAGGGCTCTCGAAGGCAGGGCGGTCCATGAGTGCTGGTCGCTCCTTAAACAACACTTCTTCAATGCACAGGAGCAATGCATCCGCCTGAGAAAGAAATGGAGCAAAGGAGGCAGGAGACCTGCATGGTTAAACAAGGAGCTTCTAGTGGAGATCAGGCAGAAGAGAAAGGTCCATGGAATGTAGAAAGAGGGGCAGGCCACTTGGGAAGAGTACAGAAACGTGGTGAGATCATGCACGGATGCGACGAGGAAGGCCAAGGCCCACCTGGAATTGAAGCTGGAAAGGGATGTCAAAAACAACAAGAAGGGCTTCTTCAACTACATCAGCAGCAAAAGGAAGCCTAGGGACAACGTGGGGACGCTGCTGAATGAGGCGGGTGTCCTGGTGACGGAGGATGCGGAGAAGGCAGAGCTACTGAATGCCTTCTTTGCTTCAGTCTTCAGTGCTAAGACTGGCCCTCAGGAATCCCAGGCCCCGGAGGTAAGAGAAGAAGCCTACAGAGAGGACGACTTTCCCTTGGTCGAGGAGGACTGTGTGAGGGATCGCTTAAGTGATCTGGACGTCCACAAATCCATGGGCCCTGATGGAATGCACCCACGAGTGCTGAGGGAGCTGGCGGATGTCATTGCTGAGCCACTCTCCATCATCTTTGAGAGGTCCTGGAGGATAGGAGAAGTGCCCGAGGACTGGAGAAAGGCCAATGTCACTCCAATCTTCAAAAAGGGCAAGAAGGAGGACCCAGGGAACTACAGGCCGGTCAGCCTCACCTCCATCCCGGGAAAGGTGATGGAGCAGCTTATCCTGGAGGCCATCGTCAAACAAGTGGAGGAAAAGAAGGTTATCAGGAGTAGTCAGCATGGATTCGCCAAGAGGAAATCATGCCTGACCAATCTGATAGCTTTCTACAATGACATGACTGGCTGGGTAGACGAAGGGAGAGCCGTGTATGTTGTCTACCTTAACTTCAGCAAGGCTTTCGACATAGTGTCCCATGATATCCTCCTAGAGAAGCTGAGGAAGTGTGGGCTGGATGAGTGGTCGGTGATGTGGATAGAGAACTGGCTGAATGGCAGAACTCAGAGGGTTGTCATCAGCAGCGCTGAGTCTAGTTCGAGGCTGGTGACAAGTGGTGTCCCCCAGGGGTCAGTACTGGGCCCAGTCTTGTTTAACTTCTTCATCAACGACCTGGATGAAGAGTTAGAATGTACCCTCAGCAAGTTTGCTGATGACACCAAACTGGGAGGTGTGGTAGATACACCAGAAGGCTGTGCTGCCATTCAGCGTGACCTGGATAGGCTGGAAAGCTGGGCAGAGAGGAACCTGATGAGGTTCAACAAGGGCAAGTGCAGGGTCCTGTACCTGGGGAGGAACAACCCCATGCACCAGTACAGGCTTGGGGTAGACCTGCTGGAGAGCAGCTCTGCGGAGAGGGACCTGGGCGTCCTGGTGGACGACAGGTTAACCATGAGCCAGCAGTGTGCCCTGGCTGCCAAGAAAGCCAATGGGATCCTGGGGTGCATCAAGAGGAGTGTGGCCAGCAGGACGAGGGAGGTTCTCCTTCCCCTCTACACTGCCCTAGTGAGGCCTCATCTAGAGTACTGTGTCCATTTGTGGGCTCCCCAGTTCAAGAAAGATGAAGAGCTACTGGAGAGAGTCCAGCAGAGGGCTACGAGGATGATGAGGGGACTGGAGCATCTCTCCTACGAGGAGAGGCTGAGGGAACTGGGCTTGTTCAGCCTGAAGAAGTGAAGGCTGCGAGGGGACCTAATAAATGCTTACAAATATCTGAAGGGTGGGTTTCAGGAGGATGGGGCCAGGCTCTTTTCAGTGGTGCCCAGTGACAGGACAAGGGGCAATGGGCACAAACTGAGGCACAGGAAGTTCCGTCTGAACATGAGGAAGAACTTCTTCCCTCTGAGGGTGACGGAGCACTGGCACAGGCTGCCCAGGGAGCTTGTGGATTCTCCTTCTCTGGAGATATTCAAGACCCGCCTGGACATGGTCCTGTGCAGCTTGCTGTAGGTGACCCTGCTTCGGCAGGAAGGTTGGACTAGATGACCCACAGAGGTCCCTTCCAACCCCTACTATTCTGTGATTCTGTGATACTGCAGCCAAGGCCGTGCTTGAGCTTCACATTCACCACCAGCCCCTCCTTGCTGGTGAGAACAAGGTCCAGCATAGCATCTCTCCTCGGTGAATCCTCTATCACTTGGAGAAGGAAGGTATCATTAACACATTCCAGGAGCCTCTGGGATTGCTTCTGCCCTGCTGTGTTGTTCCTTCAACAGAGCAGCTGAAGTCCCCCATGAGGACTAGTGCTTGTGAATGTAAGGCTGCTTCTATCAGTCTGTATTTTTATAGAATATTCAGTGTGTTCAGCATGTGTCCAGTTCCAATATACTCAGCAATACTGTGATATCGCACTGTGCTTTCTTTCAAATATGATTCAAAAATATTTATGAAGTTCCTAAGGCAGATAATACTTTTAATTAACATCAGCATGTGCTAAAATTATCACAGTACATAATAAATGATTTATGTGTCTGTCACTGATGGTATATAGGCCAGTTTTACAACTGATAATTATTGTATATACATGTATTGTTAAAGCTGACTACGAAAAAATTCTTGTTTAGCTAAAGGAGCCAACACGCCAGCACTATTTCCAAGTTCTCTGTTTTAATGTCTCAGCGAGGAGCAGCTTGCTTAGACCACGTAATTCCTGAATGTAACACTGAAGTTTATGCTATCCTTCCACCTTATCCCTGCTGATTTTCCTAATTAGTATTGTTGTGACCTGGTATTGGAACAGAAAAGCAGGTCTGAATAATTTATATGTAAAATTTTGACTAAGTACATGCAATTTTAGCGCTTTCATTAGACTACTAGTAGGAAGAAGGATAAAAATAGATACAGTATATATTTTCATGGTGACATTTTCTCAGTTTCCACAGACCTTAAAAATCATATGATACTGACAATGAAGAGGGTGGGCCGGCTCATTTTTTCTTTCCCTCTCCCTCTCTTTTTTACCTCTTTATACATCTTCTGCAAATACGAAGTCCCTTAATACAGTCTAATATTTAAATAATGTTGTCAACTTCAAGGGAGCAAAACTGGGATTTTTAAAGCAATATAGAAAGAAGTGGAATTTACATTATTGTTTTATTTTTAAGTATAGTCTTTAATTCCTTACCTTACAGAACTATTTATAATCAAATACAATTTTCACTAGTATTCTTAATTTATAAATGGCTTTTTGCAGTGAATTTGTATTAGTTTTAGTCACTTTGTAAACTGTAACAGAGATACAAGAGTTAATGATACAAATAATCTTTCACAGAGAAACGTTTGCAAACATTTCCACAACAGAGATATTGACTGAATGCCATGTATATGTATGCATGCATGCGTTTTGTATATGTCAGCCCTTCTGCCTTAGAATCTGGAAAATTTTCATCTCAGAAATAAACACTGCTAAAAATTTTGCTGAATGAGAAGAAACTACTAAATGGAAACAACACAGAGCATAATATGATATAGTGGATCAAAAAGAAGTTTGATTGAAATGTTAATCCTAATAAAAATTGTACTCTAAACACATTCAATTATTTAGAATATTTGCTTTAATTGTATAAAGAATGCTAAATATGCTAAAATGTGACACATCTGAATCAGCAGGTAACCATCATTTAATGTGAAATTACAAAATATTTTTGAGTAGTGGGTAGGACAATGTTTTGCAGCTTTACAAAATATTATATACCTTATAGCTTAATCTAGTTCCAACTAGGTTCTACTGGTGGATTTGAAAAGCCCCTCAACTATACTGGGAGTGCAGGTATAGCAACAAGAATAGAGCCTATCATGAAGAGTTTAACATTAGCCTACATATGCTAAAGCATTTAAAATCAGATTTTACTTATTGTTATTTTGAGTTACAACAACTCAAAGCAAACTACTGTACGGTGGTGGTGCATTTTTCTACTTTTTCTCAGCAGCTGCAAAGAAATGAACTAATGTAGACTGACTCAAATGATACGTCTAATTTAAGACATATGATGTGGAAAAGAACTTAATGAGACACAGGAAATCAAATTACCTTCACCAAAACTCACATATGACCTCTTTGTCAACAACGACAACTGACAGCTATTTATTTTATTTTATTTTTAAAGAAAGAAAAGATTTTGATGAATAATTTTTATGGAGTTACCCTCCCTTGCTAGTGAAAAGAATCTTAAATAGAGAAGGTAGAGCTAAAACACAGATTACAATTTTAATTTAGCTTCATATTTCACTGTGCATTATGAAATTGAGGTTATATTTACTTAAATACACTTACAATTAATGTGACACAGAATTGACAACTCTCTACACTAATAACTTTTTTCACAGGCACTGAAACAGTGACTACCTTTCCTGTTCCACCATCTTTATACTGTCAATGACATACTTTGGGATATCTGCCCTCGTCATTGAAAAGCTGTGAACTTTTAAAAGGAAGAATTACTGCATTAAGAGGACGGGGATAAAGCATGGTCTTAATTAGCAAAGAAACACATACACATCTATATAAACATACTAATAAATATGAAAGTGTAAAAGTGAAATGTTAAAAAAAAAGGATTGGCTTTAGCTCCTTGGGTGTGGGACAACTTATATGGTCAAAGAGATGGAAATATCTAGCATTTGAAAGTTTAATTGACTAGTCTGAAGCAGATTTTTTTGTTTTTTTTGGTTGGTTGGTGGGGATTTTTTTCACAATATTGTCACATTCTTCTAAAAATGTGAATGACTAGGTCAGATGGGTACCTCTGAAATAATGGGCAAACTGCTGCTTCTTTTCAGGGTAGATGAGCATCTTAAGAAGGGAGGTTTCAGAGACCAAGCACTGTCATACAGAAAGAATAAACAACTCATATGAAGGAGATGCAAGTCTGCAGGTCATAGACAGATTCTGGAGAAAGACAACAGAGGACTCAGTGGTGATGAAAAGAAATTTCGTAATGGATTCTGCAGATGTTGTTGCAACTCAGGAAGTTAGAGTTGGCTGGTACTAAGTTTGAAATCAAGGACTTGTTGTGAAAGAACACAGGAGGTAAATGGAAAGTTATTTATAAACTGTTTCTTCTTTGTTTCTGGCTCTTTCTAGTCAGTTTGAGATTGTTTTAAATTTAAGAAGTTAATTATTAGTGTCTGCATTGCAATAAAAGTTCTGTTTGACTTGTGATCCTGTCAAAGTAGGCTTATTTTCCTGTATGGTTCTGTCTAAAATTAACCCCATTACTATGAATCTTGGCAAACTTTCTGAGAGAACTGTCCAGCTGTAGCTGTAGAGATTTTACCTTCTCTACTGCTGAGTTTTTTGATCTTTCTTATCTTCTTTGGTCTTGATTTTTTATAACATGGCAACTAGCAGACATTTAAAGCTAAGAGGGTGATGAGGGTGTGTTTTTCTTTTTTATGGTGGGATCATCTATCTGACAAATTTATATGAATTCAGCTTACCATGAATGACCATAAAATCATGTTGTATAACTTTATAGTAATTATGACTTTTCAGCTTGTTGGATGTGAATCAGAGATTATATCAAAGAGGAGGTTTATGTCTTGGTTAATAATGTCTCTTCCATAATCCAGCAATGATATTATTAATAAAATAAAAATATATATCCCTGTTTTAATAATGTTATGAAACAGGAAGGGTAGGTCAGCTTTTATAATGTTTTGAAACAGGAAAAGTATACCTGGTCTTACAAAATAAAATTAGTGGAAATAAAGTCACTAAAGCAACACATTTTCCCTTTCAGAAGTTCTTTGCAGTGGAATGAGTGTAAAATAGATATTTACTTTCCCTTTTTACCACGAATAATTATCTTTTTTATTTTTTTTTTCTGGTGAATTTTTAAGCCTTCCTTTATAGAAGCCAAATTATTCTAGTCAAGTGTCATCCAATCAAAAGTGCAATCGAAACAATGTAAAGGATTATACGTATAATAGTCACCGAGAGAGAAGATGTACATTTACAACCCATAACTCTTATGTAGATAGATTGTAGGCATAATAAACAGCCACAGGAGGGAGGGAGAGACAAACAGTTACTCTAATGGAGTGGGAGATATTGTGATTAACATTAAACGCTATCCACAGTGAGATATCTGTAGTAAGAATGACATACTTGACAGCTATGTAAGACATGCTTGCCTTCTGGGGAGGCAAGATCATGAGAATAATAAACAGGATATTCTACATCAGTAGAAGAAGTTCCATAGATTTATGAAGTTGTAAGAACATGTCTATTTTCCACCAAAGCCAGAGTAATTTCTATTTTGTCTTCAGGTCCTGTCTTCAAATAAAATAAAGCCTGAAGACTGGTAAACAACAAGCAAATTAGTAAGATAAGGGACTTTAAAAGTGGAAGGAAATAGAGATATTTTTTCTTATATTCAAATCTTCAACTACAGGACTCAAATTTATTGATTAAGATGACTTCTGTGGCCTCAGCAAATTGCTGATGTTAAGAAAGACAGAAAATTCCAAAGGCAAATCAGAAATTAATGCTAATTTAGACTGTGTAATTTTGCCTTCTTTTCACTTCGGTGAGGACCCTAAAAATCCTAGACACAAAATTTGTATGGTATCACTACCCTCCTCTAAGTCTTCAGGTTGCTTTTTTATTATTTACACTTTTATTACGTAAAGATATTAAAAAAGCATATGTTACACGTCCTACTATTTTTCATTTTGTAAGGTGTACAAAGACTGGTGTGACATAGCAGGTGAAAAAGAGAGGAAAAATTGATCTTCCCTACGCCTTGTTCACCTTCACAGATACTATGTTTAATGGATATGCACCTTACTCTGAATGCTTTTTTCTCTGTAAAGTAGTAGTGAGCAAATCTGAAGATGTTATTGTAGTACAATTTTGCTTTCTTTAAAAATCTTCTGGATTTTGAATTCTACTGTTCCTCTTTAAGATATTATTGCCAGATAGCCTACTCTTCTGTATCCATAATGCTTTAATTCAGTGAAGAAAGCAATTTGCTTTATCTCAGGCAAAGAGCACATGTCCAAAGCTTTCCACATAATGTTAAGAAAAGGTTACTAATACCTAACAATGACAAGCCACAGAAGATCACAAATACCATTTTTAAAATTGGACAGTAGGCATACTGCTACTAGCTTTTTATTATTTTCGTCTTCAGGCACTTCCATAGTAGATGATTCTGGATTACCTTCTTTAAAAAAAAAAAATTGTCAGTCTTCGGTAATTAGGAGCTGATTAGTCAAATTTGCTGTCACTCATTTTGCTGATTTTCCTCTGTTGAAATAGATCTTGTCTTTAACTAATGTACGATAGTGCTGATAACAGGGGACATTTTAATCACTGAGTAGTGATGATAAATGGTTTGCTTGTTTAATTGAATTGTTACTTGACAGCATATTGTCTTCAAGAGTACCATGATTTGGATTCAAAGTGGAAGGCATATTGTAGAGTAATGTGAAAATCATGTTTATTTGTTGGAACTGTCACCAGTTCATAACTGTGAAACTACTGACTTTATTTGCCTGTCACAACTGGAAAACTGAGCATTTTAATCTTGTTTTTCTCCCCTTGTTTTTGTGGAATTTTATACTTAAAAATATGGAGAACGAAGAGTATATGGGCACTGTCAATGTTTGCTAATAGAAATATTAATATTCACAGCCACATTGTTGATTATGAAGATTTACAAATTAATTTGTGCAATGTTTCAAAAAATATAAACATTATGTATGAGTTATGTATTCTAGGTTCTTTATTAAGATTTCTATAAACTGTTGGTGGTGTTCTGTAATAGGCTGTGTTATAGCACATTAAGATCTTAATTCACATTCATTACTATATTGCCTAATTTGAAGAAAAGGTGTACATAAAAACTGGTAAATTTGTAAAAGATAAAATAAAAGGGGCATTAGAAAGAAATAAATCCTTGTAAATGCAGATTATTTAAAGATTTGTATTAAATAATGTAGGAAACACAGAAGAAATACAAAAACAGTCAAAAGAAGTCTGAAACAGTTAGCGAGCAAGGCAAAGTAGGAAAAAAGCGGGGAAGAAATCCATCACTGCATTTCTATATCTAAAAAAAGAAAAAAGAGACTGTCCTAAACTCAGAATAATTAAATGTAAATACATACAAAGCCAGCCCAAAACCAGTTTGGGGAACCCATGAGATGAAGTATGAAATCTAATAAAAATGTCTTTGTTCAAATATATTAAAGTAAGAAGCTTTCCAGAGAGTTCGTGTGAAGCCAACAGACAATGCAGATAAAAAATAAATACAGTACTATAGAAGAAAAATTCAAATGACCTGCTTATATATTTATTTCTGGTGCAAGAACTTCAAAGATAATCACTAGTCTTCATGAAGGACTCCTTAGCTGATCTCTCCTAAATAAAGAGTCAGTAGAAGCAGCTACAGAGCATATAGACAGATGTAAAAAGTGGAGTAAATAAATGCAACAGCTGCTGGGACTATGTAATATTTTACCTGCAGCTGTAAAGGAACTGAAATATGAAATAGCTAATCTACTGCTATGTAAAATAACACCAATGTTTTTCTAAGATTCCATAAGGCATATAAAATAAAGAACAGAGTTCAGAGAACAGAACAAAAAAATAGGCAAGAGTTGTCATGGTTTTAAAAGTTGCCTCATAATCTACTGCAGTTCCTTGAAAGAACTGTAGCAAATATATGAACAAAGGAAATCAGTTAAAAATCACTTTTGGATGTTAAGTAGACTTCAGATATGGTCCTCATTACCAAAGAGAAAAAGAGGACATACACAGTAAGAGTGAATAATCTGTTCACATCGTGAAGGTCACCCATGAACTTGCACCAGATCTGTATTGTTTCATGCATGCATTCATAATGTGAAAAAAGCTGTGAATAGCAGTGACAGAATTTGGCTATGATCTTAAATTATTTGGGAGAGTAGAGACAGAATCTGAATATGAAGAACTGCCATATCTCCTTACACTACTCAGTGATTAAGCAATAAAATGTCAATGTGGAAATTGAATGTAGTTAAATAGAAAGTATCCCTCATTCCAGTCCATCAATTTTAAGTTTACACACATAGTGATGGGATCAGAGCCTAACTGTCACCATTAAGGAATGAGACATTTGAGTTATGATAAATAGCTCTATGAAAATACTAACTCATCAGCTGCCGGAAGAACAAACTGAATCCTAGAAGCTATTGGGAAAGAAATAAAAAGTAAAACAAGAATATCATTATGCAGCTGTAGAAATGGATGGACTTCATGGAATACCATACACAGTAAATTTCCTTTCCTCTGTCTTGAGAAAGATACAGTAAAGCTGCAAAGGATTTAAAGAAGATACCAAGGATGAGCAAAATATTCTATATGGAGGAGGACTGAATACATCAAGCTGAAAAATTCATGAATTAGAGAGAAGAGCATGGAAAGTTATTTAATGATATGAGATCTGGAGAGCTGAACAATGATAATAAACCATTACTCTCTTCAACACATAAAGCATCTTCTCACTTGCCTCTTGCTTAAATATTTTTGTACTCATTGTATGAAATATACACTGTATATTTACCACATAAGCTTTCATACCATCCAGTTTTAAGCTTGCGTGATTTACAGAGGCACATTAAAAAAACCTGTCAATGACACATTGTAGTTTCCTTTTTCTACTAAAAGTCACAGAATAGTTACTCCTCTGATGACTGCTAATACTGCTTTTAGAATTTTGCTTTTTCCCTGACTAATGTGGAAAAAGAAGGAAAAAGACTTATTTTGTCCTGTTTCTTGAAGATAGGATGCCTAGGAATGGACCAGCGCTGAAGATGTTGGAGAAATGCCACAATATTTCCACAGAACACTAGCTAGCAATATTCAGGAATATAAGAACAAAGAAATATATTTGGGAAAGAAAAAAAATGTGAGAGAGAGGTAATGGCAGCAATTTTAGAAGATGAGCTTCTCAGAAGGGGCATTAATGTTTAGAAATAAAAATAAGGAACATTTTAAGTCTTGTTTCTCACCTTACGGCATCTCATGGAGGGGTTTTTTCCAGAGCTTCAAACTATATTGACTTTGCTACAACTAAAGTCCTTATCCTGATGGGTAAAGAAAATAGAGTTGAGGGTATAAGTTAGTTGCAAATGGTGCAAAGCATCTGATACATGTGAAATGAGAAGATGCATGGCAGTCTGTAGCCCTAACATGTTATTTATCTCCTAATACATGCATTGATCTTTGTGAATGTAAAGAAGAACCCTTTCCTCTCTTTTCTTCTTTCTATTTCCCATCATCTGCATATGAATCGCTTGGTTTGCCCCCACTGAAAAAAAAACCCTAAACTCAGCAAGTTATTAACTGTTCATTTGTACTTATTTTTCTGGTCATGTTTTTGTTTTTTCATTATATTTCATTGAAAATATATCATGAAAGTTACAAATACAGCTGTGATGTGACTGAAAATTTTTGTTCTTTTTTTTCTGTAATGAGTGAAAGCAGATCCTGTATCTAAGAGGTAGTGCTAAACATAGATGGTATTTAGCAGAGATCAAATTTGATGTACATGAAAAATGATAGAAGTGCAAACACAGCAATCTCATCTCAAAAGTCCAGTCAGTCCTTTGAGCTCTCAAAAGGTATTCAGAGGCATTTCAGAGTTCTGATTTTATTCCTGATTTCCAGTTGTCTGCTGATTAGCTCTTAGATAGTCTCCCTGATTATTCTGTAATATACTCAAAGATGCCGTAAAAGGCATCTCACACTCCAAAAGGACAAATTACATTCTTTGGTCTAAACTCTTCTGATAAAAAGGATAACAGGCAGAGTAAAAAGCTTTATGGGTGTGTTGTCCTAACAACAACTATACCGACTCACAAAAGATAATATTTTAGTACGGAGATATGCACTCCACAGAACTGTGATTTAGAAGGCTTTTGGTATTGCTGAATATAAAGGAATTCAAAGTCCTGTGTATCAAAATTTAACTTCAAGCAGTGCTCATGATCTAAACATTACTTCATTGTTCCCAGAGTAGAATCACAGAATCATAGAATGTTAGGGGTTGGAAGGGACCTTTGTGGCTCATCTAGCCCAACCCCGCTGCTGAAGTCGGGTCACCTACAGCAGTCTGCACAGGACCACGTCTAGGCGGGTCTTGAGTATCTCCAGAGGTCACTTGTTGCTGTATTTTCAGTTTTGACTGACAGAGTTACAGTTTTGGGGGTTTCTAAGCCAAGAAACAGTAAGTAATAGTAACAGTACCTACATTTACAACAATGGGCACTGATCTCTTAGTAGAGGTCATTCCCCAGACTCAGAATAAAAAGTGCATTAGAAGGTTCAAACTTAAGAATAAAAATGCAACAGATAATTCATTTTAAAACAATTCAGAATTTAAAATGTGTGAGTGTTCCTATGTGCTACTCTTGCAATAAACTATTGCTAAGCGTCTTAAGGCAGGAATAAGGCAGAAATCTTATTTAGGGACTGGAGAAAATAGAGGCATTATTGTTTTAAGGGACAGCAGGAGATTGGTCCTCTTTTCCCTATCTACATTAACTGACAGTCCATTCCAGCAACGACTGATACATTAGATCCAGTCTATTAAATGGTAAGTTTGCTAGTTTTATCTGTCTATTGAGGCTAAATTTACACTAACCCCTACTGTAGAATTGGAAATGGATTTTGAAAGGGCCAGGAGAATTCAGCCACTCAATTTACAGGCTAGGGCTCGCTGATGTTGCTTTGCTACTAACCAGCACTTACTACTTTGTAAATGCACAAGGTAAGGCAGACATTATCTATGTTCTTCTTCAGCACAGTAGTCTGAGGTATCTGAGGATTTTTTTTCATATCTTGAAGTAAAAAACATTCACTTTCTTAAAGCAGCTTCTTTGATTTTTGTGGGCTCTACAAGAAACAACCTTTTTAACACTGTATTTGCTTATTTCCCTACCCTTTTCCTCATTATTTAGACTTTAGTGCAATTGTAAAGAAAGGGAGTAAATACATTTAGCATTTAGTATAATGCCTTAGTGCAAGATACAAGCTGGGGACTTCTAAAATACACACTTGAAGCCTTTTGCTAACTATTAAAAACATTGTTGCTAACCATTAAAAACCATTAAAAACATATAGCAAAGATTTGCTTGAATCAGAATCTTAGATCCAAATACTTCTAGGAAACTAGAACTCAGATCTGAAATTCATACTTGTGCTCATCTATACAAGGACATGAAAAGCAAATAGAAGACAAAACTATTTCTTCTAAACACATAGATAAGTTGAGGCTTGAATATACATTTTGTTGTGCATTACAGTAAAATGCACACATGCACTTGCAACGATACCTCAGAAAAAGTTGCAATGTATATGCTTATGTATTACATTAATATTCTATGTTAATATAAAATCTTAAAATTAGTTACTACGAATAGGAAGATTTGACCCTTTAATGTTGGAGGAAGAACCTCTGCTAATACTTAGCAAAAGATGCAAGCAGAAATCCCAATGGAATCTCATGGAAGAACAATCTCAAATCTGAAAAAAATGTTTTACAGGAACAATTACTCCTATCTAAATTAGTGGTAGTTTTACTGCTGAGGGTAACCTTGGATATCAGGCTTACATCTGTATGGATTTTCTACTTTCAACACAAAAAATCTTTTCTGCTTCTAAATAATTTAGGGAGTACCTTGTGAGTACCTTGTTTGAAATTTTATACTGAGTTGTATGGATTTAGAGGAGTGGTGAACATAGGAGGAGAAAGAAAGAGATGAATCAAGTAAACAGTTTCAGCATTTTAAATTCAAGATGTAGTCATTCAAGATTTGTCCAAAACTGGAAATGGGTGCCTGGTTAGAGATGCATATCTTCTTTTGTAAAGCATTTGTGGCTTTATATAAGGCTTCGCATGACGGCACTGCAACCTCCAAGTGTCCCTGTCCTGTTAGTACTGATAAAATACTAAAATGACAAAAATTTAGTCTGTATGGAGAAGAGGTTTGGTGAACCATCAAATGAAAACTCAAAGTGAAGTTTAAAATATCCAAAATAGCACTAAGCCACCCATAAGCTCTTCAGTTTCTGTCCTGATTTTGAGAAAACATTATAAATGAATTCTTCTCTACTTCTGATTTAGCATATCAAAAAGCAGAATCAACTCCAATGGCTTTTGAGGCTGATGAAGGCTAAATTGTCTGAGATATTCAGCATTTTCAGTAGTACAGCAAAAGATTCCAAACTTTTGAATGGTGAGAAAAAAACAAAGATTTCAAGATTTTCCTGTTGCATACGTGCTATATTTAATTAATTTCTAGATGGGGTTAAGGGAAGAATATTAAAGGCTTCTTTGTTAAGATAATTTTTAAAAATTCATAATTTATTTATTTTCTTTTAAATTCATTTTTTGGAACCCATACAGATAAGGAAATCTGGAAACCATATTAGGCATGAATTGGTTCCAGTAACAGCCAGCTGGGTTGAGGCCATTGAAAGCCAGTCCTGGCACATGGATGACAAGGGACATCCTGTTGGGCTGGAAAATAGTAAATTGATGTGAAATTATAAGTAATTAGCCGCCACACTTTCGCAAACCCCGTGAAAATTATTTTAAAACATCTACCAGCTGTTGGCTAATAAAGAGAAATACTCTTGTTGCTGCAAAATATTTTAAGTGCCACTAACAAAAATGTTAGCATTCTATGAAGGGTAGCTGCTACCTGACAGCAGCAAGATTAGAAAAGATGGTGCTGAAGAAGAAGTGTCATCAAAATGGGGGTAGCAGATGTGTGAATCTAAACAGGTAACTGTGACGTACTGCAACCTAAGTTTTTCTAAAGCGATTCTACTTATTGACCTGCTGAGCTGAACACTCTTCCCTCTGGTTAGCATCTTGTTAGGTGCACTAGGCTATTATACATATGACTGTCCCCTATTTTCTTCCTTGTTGAAAAAAAGCTAAAGATATTCTACTGTTTGGCATTGATGAAACAGTCCTCCACCTGAAAGTCTGTATAGGATACCAGTATTCCACATCTTGATGAAGACTAGTTGTTTATTACTCTTTTGTGTGAATTCCTAGGGAGTATTCTATGAACAATATTGCATGTTAGCTGAGGGCGGCATATAATGATTGTAACAGAAGTGTTACTGTGGAGTCCTGGCTGGACGAGAGGGGACATAGCTTGGTGTGTTGAACAACCCAGGTTCCGATCTGGAAGTGAGCCTTGGGAGCGGCTGACACGGAACCCTGCTGGGAAGGGAGAGCGACGAGCTCGGAACACTGCAGCAGGGGGAATGTCACCGTTTCCTGCCACACTGTCACTTCCTTCCTGCCACGCTGTTGTTTCCTGCCACAGTACTGTTTTCACATCGAGATGCAGCTCTGCACCAATCACAACGAGTTGCAGTAGTTTTGCCTATATATGGATTGGGGGTCTGACTAATCAGATGCTGTAATAGTTTTGCTATAGAAACCTTGTTTTTGCTGACTAATAAAGGTGAACGATCATACTCATATTGGGGTGACATCATTACAACGTTTCCATAACCCACGTTAACATTTGGTATCAGAGGATGGACGGTTTCCCTGCAGGAGTCCCTCAGTCTGCGGTGAGCAGCTAGAGAGGGGGCGTGGGAACAACGGGTGGGAGGGTCCTGCCTGGGTGCAGACGCGCAGGACAGACACAGACGGCCGACTCCCAGGAATTTTCGAGCCACACTGGGGCTGCCTGGTGCAGCTAAATTTTAACGTGGAGGCCGTGGTCGCAGGCATGGAGGTGGATGCTGCGGCAAGGTTGCTAGTCGGTATTCTCCCTAAGAGAGGAATAGACGCAACGGCAAAGCAACTCATGAAGTTGATTAAACTGGGGCAACGATGGGGTCACTTTGCGGATACCCCGCTACTGTTTTCCATCTCAGAATGGCAAGAGTTAGGAGAGACTATGTGGGAAAGGACAATAAGCGGGGAGGAAAAGGAAGAAAAGGAGATAAAAGCTGTCCGCGAGCTCTGGCGAACAGTATTACAGACCTTAAAAGCCATGAAAACTGAACGAGAGGTGGCGTGTGCTGCAGCTCAGATGCTAGCTCTGGAGCCCGGGAAAGATCACACACCTAAGCCTGGGACATTAGCACGGGTTTTTGGGCTACGTGCCATTAGAGGGATGACTGGGATCACCTGTAACACAATTGCCAAGATTTGGGCGAGTGCGGAGCGTGGTTCTGGTCTGGGTGCAGAGGGGGGTGGCCCACCAGAAGTTGCCGCTAGAGAGATCAAGTCGAAATGCGAGCCAGATGCGGTAGTACGACCGCCCCCAGGGAGAGGGGAGGAGTCGGGCGCGGAAGTGCGACTGTCTTCCGGAAGAGGGGAGGAGCGGCTGCTTTCCGGAAGAGGGGAGGACAGCTAGTACCACCCCCAGAGGGGGAGGGAGAAGGGGCGCGGCTTACGACATTGGCCCCTCCTGGGGCGCGGCCTGCAACATCGGCCCCTCCTCCCTATCCACCCTTGCCACCTTCCAGCGAGGCATCTCCACTCCCGACGCCCTCTGATGGCGGCCAGAGCGAATTGCAAGGAAAAAAAAGCATGCGATCTTTTGCAGTCAGTTTTGCAGCATCTTCAAGACATGAGCTTGCACTTCCAGCATCTGTCAATCTTTACCAATCCCCCCCCACCGGGAAAATGAGGCTTCCTCTCCGAAATGTTTAGCTGGGCCTCCAGCACGGATCACACCTGCCCACTGGAGCGGTGTTATAAGAGATGTCATCCTAGATGGACAGTGGAACGTTGCCACCATTATGAGAGATACACAAGCCTTAACCTGTCCTGTGGTACAGGTTAATGGATCACAATTGTAAGTACGGGTGTTTGGCCGGAGGAGTGACCACTAAGTGTTCCCACAACGGCTATTGCAGGTGTGGGGGAACACTCCGCTCCCATGATGAGCCAATACCCTGTGCAAATAACCTTTCCTGAAGGGCAGGAGGTCACTTTAAAGGTCTATGTCATGCAGCTGCCCGAAACTCTTTCAGCCCTAATTGGGCGCGATGTTTTGAGTCAAATTGGAGTTGTACTAACTACTACCCCTTTTTAGTTATGGGCACTGGTGAGCAGTCGCCCAACCCACCGCTAACCTGGCTTTCCAACGAACCCGTGTGGGTTGACCAGTGGCCCATGACAGAAGAGCGACTGCAAATAACAAGGCAATTGGTAGCAGAGCAACTCGCTGCAGGCCACATCAAGCCTTCAGTCAGCCCATGGAATACCCCCATTTTCGTCATTCCGAAAAAGAGCGGCAAATGGTGCCTCTTACACAACCTACGTAAGATTAATGAGCAAATGCAACCCATGGGAGCCTTACAACCTGGAATGCCATCACCTGCTATGCTTCCATCGGGTTGGCACGTAATCATTGTCGACCTGAAAGACTGCTTTTTCACTATACCTTTACATCCGCGAGACACTCAACGGTTTGTCTTTTCGATACCGGTAACCAACAAAGCAGCACCTTCAGAGCGATATGAGTGGGTTGTCTTGGCGCAAGGCATGAGAAACTCACCTACACTGTGTCGACTTTATGTGGCTTGGGCCTTAGCTCCACTCAGGGAGCAATGGCCGAATACAATCATTTATCATTATATGGATGACATGCTCTGCTGTCAACAGGAAGCATTCAATGACAATTCCTTGACACAGCTGAGTACTGTTTTAGCCAGCAAGGGCCTTGTTATTGCCCCGGAAAAGGTTCAGCGATCTGCACCATGGAAGTATTTGGGGTGGTGCATCTCTGATGCTAAGATCCAACCACAAAAGGTGGAGTTAGCGACAAATTTGCGCACATTGACTGATGTACAGACCTTGCTTGGAGATATCCAGTGGGTGCACAACTGTGCTGGTATTTCCAATGCTGACATTGCACCAGTGACATTACTACTACGTGGCTCACATCCCAGCACAGCAGTCACCCTATCACAGACGCAGCAAGCAGCTTTGCAACACATCGTACAGAAGCTTCAAACAGCTTGGACTTCTAGGCAATTGCTAACCCTGCCTGTTTCCTTGCTTATTTGTAATCCTGCCGAGTCACCATATGCCCTTGTTTATCAGTGGCAAAACAAGAAGGGGGAGACTCATTCCTGTACAGCATCGTTGAATAGTCCTGATTTTGCCACTGACAAGCCTATTAGGGGCGATGATCCATTTTACATACTAGGATGGGTGTTTTTCAGTGTGCAACCAAAGACTAGTACACAGACACGATCAGAAGCTGTGGGAGAGCTAATCAGAAAAGGTAGGACGAGGATAGTGGAAATAAGAGGGGAAGAGCCACAGGATATCAGTATACTGGTCAAAGCAGCAGATTTGGAATGGTGGTTGAGGCATGCTCTACCCATACAGGAAGCTCTGTTAGGCTGTGGTGGGAGGATACATTCCCGACAGCCGAAAGGGAGATTGTGGCAGTTCTTGAAGCGTAATCTATGGCTTGAGAAGTCCAGAGTTCAGGAGAAGCCGCTGGCCAAAGGAATCACAGTGTATACAGATGCAGGCAGGAGGCTGCGTAAGGCAGTTTGTGTTTGGCAAGAAGGGGGTCAGTGGTGTCATCATATGATACAAGGACAGGATGGAGATTCTCTACAAATTTTAGAGCTGACTGCTGTGGTCTGGGCTTTAACTAATTGGTTAAATGAGCCTTTAAATGTTGTAACTGACTCCCTTTATGTAGCTGGGATAGTGCCTCGAATACCAGATGCCTTGCTTAGGGAGGCAGTCAATCCTAGATTAGGCAAGCTGTTTATCCAGTTGCGGACCGTACTGTCTCGACGGGCCGTATCTTGTTGCGTCATTCATGTGCGTAGCCACCAATGGGATCTGGGACTAGGGCACGGCAATCAGATTGCTGACAACTTAGTCAGTCCCACATGCCCTATGCCTCCAATAGACAAGTTTCAGCAGGCCAGACAGAGTCATGAGAATTTTCACCAAAATGCAAGAGGTCTGCAAAGGCAATTTGGACTGACAGAGAATGAGGCTCGTTATATTGTACAGGCCTGTCCTAAGTGTGGAAACCAGGGACCAGTTATAGGCCAAGGGGTAAATCCAAAAGGGCTGCAGGCACTTGCGCTGTGGCAGATGGACGTCACGCACCTCTCCGAATTTGGGCGGTTGAAGCACGTGCGTGTCACAATAGACACCTTTTCAAAAATTATATGGGCCACTGCTTTACCTGGGGAGAAAGCGCAACATGTTTGTAAACATCTGCTTTCGTGTTTCGCAGTACTGGGGGTCCCTGAAGAAATTAAGACCGATAATGGACCTGCCTATGTCAGTCAAAAGCTGAGATCATTCTTGTTGACGTGGGGAATTAAGCACACCACGGGAATTGCACATTCTCCGACAGGGCAAGGCCTCATAGAGCGCACTCATCGTGTGCTGAAAGACTACTTAGCTAAACAGCGAGGGGTTGAAACAGAAGCGCAATCAAGGTTGCATCGAGTTCTTTTTACTTTAAACTATTTGTGCCTTATTGGTGATCAGGAGGCGCCGCCTGTTGTGGTGCATCACCAGAACTGAAAATTCAATAGTGCAACGACTTTACCACAGTTTAAAGTGATCTATGGAGACCCAACTACTGGAGAATGGGCTGGACCTGTACCAGTGATATTTAACGGTCGACGTTATATGTGTGTTTCCACAGATCATGGTCCAGTCTGGGTGCCTACCGAGCCGTGAAGCCTGCTTTGAATCAGCAAGACAAGTTAGCCGAGGAGCAACAAGCAGACTCTCACGAGCAGAGCAATCAAGTAGAAGTAACCTGAATAGAGGGAAGAGTATATGACTGGTTACCAGGAGGTACTTGTCACCGATACCACCTGTGATGTTTTGTAAGGTCTGTAAGCCTCAGGTTTTATGTAATTGTTACACTTACTAACCATAGCAGCGGCATCAAATATCGTTTGTGAAGCTTCGGTGTGATCAGTGCCTTTAATAGGGCACAGTGTAGCTCACGTTTTAATTGTTACAAAGCTCAAGACAAAAGGGAGCGATGCTTATCTCTGTAGCCGCTTGAAGTAAGTAAGGTTAGCAAACAGGAGAGCTAAAACCGTAATGGTAAGTAGTTCTTTTAATATAGCCAAAGTAAGTTAGTGCCTGCTGTTTGGACCGTCCCCAAAGCGGAGGGGGAAAGACAAGAGTGCAATGCTTACATCAGTTTTGAAGGGAATGGCAGGAAAGTGAGTGATTACCCTGTTAGCCGTACTCTTTACATGTTGTCAGATTATAGTAGGCAAAGAAACCGTTTACCGCATTGAGCCCCGACAAAATCTATGGGTTACCTGGGCGAACAAAACAGGCCAATCAGCATTTTGTTTGTCTCTTGCTTCTGCAACAGAACCTTTCCGCACCTGTCTAATAGGAGTACCTAGTTACAATGTTACTCATTTTGCTAATTATAGTGCAGGCAGATGTACAAAGGAGATTCATGTGAGTAGTTGCAGTGCCAAACTCATACGAGGTCTGAATCGCGCATTGCCCTGGGATCCTCAAGAGTTGAACTTGCTAGGATCGATGAGGATTGGTAACATGACCAAAAAATGGACTCAAACCTGTTTTGTATTTGCAGGGCCTGCTATTGCTAGGCCTAACCATCGCCATTTCTTCAACCAGTCAGGGTGGGCCAATGTCACTCCAATTGCTTCTTATTATGACTATCAGGGCCACTCTAGAGCTGTCACCTTCTGTGGTACCAATGATATGAACAAAAGAAGCCCCCAAAGTCTGAGCGCCTACGGGATGGAAGATGGTTCTCCCTTGTGGAATAATGCTACGCCTAAAGCCTTGCCTTCTGACGTGTTTTTAATCTGTGGCGACAGGGCATGGCAAGGAATTCCTCGTAACGTCTATGTCAGCCCGTGTTACTTAGATCAGCTGACATTGCTAGCTCCAGATCGACAGTGGTGGAAGAAGGTAACAACTCGTCCCAAGCGAGGTGTTACGGGTCTTCCTCCTAACTGCGATGATCAAATCACTCTCCCAAGTACCACCGAGCGAGTATTTCTGGCATTATTGGTGCCCGGTGCCACCGCTGGCGCAGCGTTAAATCAGCTAGGGAAATTGACATTCTGGGCAGAGAAGCAAGACAGTGTTACCACAAAAGTCTTGCAATCCCTGCTAGAAGATCAGAGTAGTCTACGACGTGCGGTATTGCAAAATAGAGCCGCAATTGATTTTTTACTGCTGGCCCAGGGACATGGTTGTGAGGATTTTGAAGGTATGTGCTGTATGAACTTGTCCAATCATAGTAGATCCATCCACAAGAAATTACAATGGCTCGAACAGCACACCAATCAAATACAACAAAACCAGGGATTTTTCGATGGACTGCTCACCTCACTCTTTGGTAATCTGCCCGCTTGGTTTAACAGTTTAATTATAGAAATTTTGCGCATATGTATTGTGTTACTTGCTGTTGGAATTATAATACGTATTTGCTTTAGCTGTCTTAAAAAGGCTCTCTCCAAGATGACGAAGCATGCCTGGCTTGCTCAAAAACAAGAAGGGGGAATTGTGGAGTCCTGGCTGGACGAGAGGGGACATAGCTTGGTGCGTTGAGCAACCCAGGTTCCGATGGAAGTGAGCCTTGGGAGCGGCTGACACGGAACCCTGCTGGGAAGGGAGAGCGACGAGCTCGGAACACTGCAGCAGGGGGAATGTCACCGTTTCCTGCCACACTGTCACTTCCTTCCTGCCATGCTGTTGTTTCCTGCCACTGTACTGTTTTCACATCGAGATGCAGCTCTGCACCAATCACAACGAGTTGCAGTAGTTTTGCCTATATATGGATTGGGGGTCTGACTAATCAGATGCTGTAATAGTTTTGCTATAGAAACCTTGTTTTTGCTGACTAATAAAGGTGAACGATCATACTCATATTGGGGTGACATCGTTACAACGTTTCCGTAACCCATGCCAACATGTTACCACTGCTGTTTTAATTTACAGTTTGGGTTTGTTTTGTTCTTCCCTTGCATGTACTACCAGCATGTCTGTAGCAGGAATATGAATTCCCACAATAAAAGGCTAATTGCAGAAAGCTGGACATGCCTTTCCAAATCCCAAGTTAAAATCATTCTTCTTACTGCTTTAGATGGATTTAGGTCTTTAACTTCATTATTCTTACATTTTCTTTGCTGTTCCCTTGATCTTAGATTGAAGCAGTGAGCTATGACGGTGCATTATGAATCCTAAGCATAAACGTTACATAGCTTCTATCTCATTATTTGATGCTGAAAAAACTTTCTGTTTTCCCCCCACCAAAATCGCACTTTGCTGTGCCGCAATGCTATTGCTGAAAGCAGACACAAACAGCCTGCAGAGTGTTGCTGTTTAGAGCAGGGAAGCAATACACGGAGCGGCAGGTGCTCTCCGTTGACCCCTGCCCTCCCACCACAGGAAGGGAAAAAGGAGGAAAATGGAGACAGACTTACAAGCTGCATATTAAACCAACTTGACTAATAACACTAATATTACTATCAGTAAGAAAAATGAATATACAAAACCGATACTGAGTTTCCCGGAGTTGGGTTCCGGTGCTTGGTGTCCCACCAGCAGCTGCCAGGCAGCACCAGGAAGTCCCGGACTGAACTCCGCAGCAGATGGGAACTGGACTTAGGAATGCACGGATCGGGATCTGGATCAGAATCACAGGCAGGACAAGGAGCAGGCTCCTCTTCAGAAACCGACCATGGATGAAGAGGGCGAGACTCTTGTGATCCCCCAGCTTTAAACTCAGTGTGACATGCATGGTGTGGAATACCATGTTGGTCAATATTGGGTCACCTGTTCTGCCCGACCGTCTCTGCAAGTACGAACCCTTCCAGCTCCTCAGTTGTGGGACCTAAGAGATCTGTCAGTGACCTTGGCTGCTATAGTGATAATTATAAACAGGGGCCTTTTTCTGCTTTCCTTTCCTACTGTTAGCTCAGTAAAATTATAAACATTAGGTGTAATAAGCTTTGGAGTAGACACTGTAAAATATGCAGCCAACTTCAGAAAAATGCTCTTACTTAGAAGAACTTGGCTGTAAGGAAAAATCCCTAACAGAGAATCGGTTCTGTTTTAACCAAAACCAAGACACTGAGGGACAGCATTATTTCTGTAATATATTACTAACAAATTTAGGAAGTATCTTACATAACAGGAAGCAATACCGATTTTCAAGAAGGTCCTTCAACAATGTCCTAGTTGATACTGACAAAATTAATCTGTAACATTTGAAATACAGTCAAGCAGTGAGCTGCTTATATATCTAAGGATCAATGAAACGGGTTCCACTGAAAACATCCTGAAATACCTGTGCAGTGAAATCCTATTCATGTGCTTAGTGATGACACTACTTTGAAACATGGAAGAGGATTCTTTGCTCCAGAATTATCCAGAAATTTAGTCCATATTAGAACTCACTGCTAAGTAAGAACCAAATTCCAAATCCAAACATCCCTACATTCTGAAAAACATTGAATTTAAATATTTAGTTGGGCTTCGAAGTCTTTGATACCATATTTGTCTTCAATCACTTAGTATATAAGGCTTAGGTAATGTAACCTTTTTTAAAATTAGTGTAATATCTTACTAATATTTTAGCCGAAATGAATTGGTAAGAATTGTGTGAAAGTGCTGACTTCTAGTCAGGTGCATGTCTCTTATTTATAAGGGAGATCTGAGGCTGCACACACTCCAAAAGCAAATAGATTTTGCATTTAAGAGACAACACTTGTGAGATTGTACTTGGACACTTTGCAGAAAAAAAGAATATGGAAGATTATTTCTGGCCTTCTACCAGTCTGTGTGTGGCTGAGCAAAGATCCAGTACAAACTGGTCTGATATTGGCAATGATGAAAGAATATAGATTCTTGTTTGAAGGCGGAGTCCTTCTGAAATTCTCAGAGACAAAAATTCCTCAGATGTCTTGTCTTAGAGCTCCTTTTAACTCCTGTACCTGGGGAAATTCCATAATCACTCTATTAATGACAACAGCTTTGCTGCATTCCAACAAAATCCTGGTCAGAGTGTAGAACAAAATACACACATGCTGTGGCTGCAAGTACTTCTATTAATTAGATGTGAAATTCTGATGAAACTTGCTCCTTAAAGACAGGACCACAGCTTTTTCCAGCAGATGACACCATACTTCTCTCTGGAGAAAACATCCTATTGTGTGTTCAGACTCACTCTGACATACAGAGCAAATTAGACATCTCTCTGCTTGCTGCAGTAAGAGGTCGTTTAAAAAATATTCACCTCTTACAATAGCTTTTCCAGGGACTGTAGAATTAGGTCTACTGAGATACTGATGTATTCCTATTTGCCTGAATAGCAAAAGGGATATATGCAGTCAGTGACTGGCAACAAGAAAAGCCAAATTTCCATTTCTGAGATTTCTTGTAAAATTTTCTGATGCTTTACTCAGAGACCTGTGAAAATAAGTGAAACAGCCTGAATGGTGTCTGAGTACTATTTCTCCACTAGCAAATATAACTAAGCAAATGATTCAAGCAGGAAGCTCCTACAGAAGGAAGAAAGATTGAGAAAAACCCAGAAAAGAAAAGATTGACATTTCAATTTAGAAAGCCTGTGCCATCCATAGTATTCAAGGGTACTTCTTTGGCTGGATAATATTGTCCTCCTAAACCTGAGGACAGTGATGCAGGAGATAGATGTTATTCTTCCTCTCTTCAGATTTTACTTTGCTCATACTTCTGTGTCTGCATTGAAAGGTCCAGCTGCAGGCAGAACAACTGAGAATTTGGTCACCAGAAAAAAACAGTAACAATAGGACCATATAATAGATCCCATTCTAATATTTGCTGTCCTTCGCAGATATTCTGAAAATGGAAGTCATGTCAGAGCTGTCAGAATATTCTTAACGCCTGCTAGCTATGCCTGTCACTCAGTCTACATACATCTTGTAGGATTGAAGGGCAGTGTAACCATCTGACTTTATGCTTCACCATCTAATGCATGTACAGCAGATTGAGTAGTGTTTCTGTAAGGGAAAAGTACTCTTTTTTACTTCCCAGATAAACTCCTTAGGATCTGAGCTTCCAGTTCTGTAAGACTTATTAAGTGACATTTAGAAAATACGTTTGCATTTTTCCTCTGAGGCAGAATAAAAAACAAAAAACATTCATTAAACATGTGAAGTACTTCCAGTGAAATAGAAAATTGTGAAACTTCACTGAGTACTGAATTTCTGATTCAAAGGAAGTACTGTCTGCAGTCACTAACCAAGCTACACCTCAGAAGTTTAAAATTCATGAGCATGAATTCAGATAGTCTACCTTAAAGGATAAAAGACACTTTTTTCATTTCTTTTCCCCTAATACTAATATCAAATAAATGCCTGTATAGAGTACCTACAGACAAATACATATATGTATAATATATGCTGTCACACTGCTTGTTACCCATACAAGAGTGCTGGTCGCTCTTTAAACGTCACTACTTCCATGCTCAGGAGCGGTGCATCCCCCTGAGAAAGAAATGGAGCAAAAGAGGCAGGAGACCTGCATGGTTAAACAAGGAGCTTCTAGCAGAGATCAGGTGGAAGAGAAAGGTCCATGGAATGTGGAAGGAGGGGCAGGCCGCTTCGGAAGAATACAGGAATGTGGTCAGAGCATGCAGGGATGCGACGAGGAAGGCCAAGGCCCACCTGGAATTGAAGCTGGAAAGGGATGTCAGAAACAACAAGAAGGGCTTCTTCAACTACATCAGCAGCAAAAGGAAGGCTAGGGACAATGTGGGGCCGCTGCTGAATGAGGCGGGTGTCCTGGTGACGGAGGATGCGGAGAAGGCAGAGCTACTGAATGTCTTCTTTGCTTCAGTCCTCAGTGCCAAGACTGGCCCTCAGGAATCCCAGGCCCTGGAGGTAAGAGAAGAAGCCTACAGAGAGGACGACTTTCCCTTGGTCGAGGAGGACTGTGTGAGGGATCGCTTAAGTGATCTGGACGTCCACAAATCCATGGGCCCTGATGGAATGCACCCACGAGTGCTGAGGGAGCTGGCGGATGTCATTGCTGAGCCACTCTCCATCATCTTTAAGAGGTCCTGGAGGACAGGAGAGGTGCCCGAGGACTGGAGAAAGGCCAATGTCACTCCAATCTTCAAAAAGGGCAAGAAGGAGGACCCAGGGAACTACAGGCCGGTCAGCCTCACCTCCATCCCGGGAAAGGTGATGGAGCAGCTTATCCTGGAGGCCATCGTCAAACAAGTGGAGGAAAAGAAGGTTATCAGGAGTAGTCAGCATGGATTCACCAAGGGGAAATCATGCCTGACCAATCTGATGGCTTTCTATAATGACATGACTGGCTGGGTGGACGAAGGGAGAGCCGTGGATGTTGTCTACCTTGACTTCAGCAAGGCTTTCAACACAGTCTCCCATAACATCCTCCTAGGGAAGCTCAGGAAGTATGGGCTGGATGAGTGGTCGGTGGGGTGGATTGAGAACTGGCTGAATGGCAGAACTCAGAGGGTTGCTGTCAGTGGCACTGAGTCTAGTTGGAGGCCGGTAACTAGTGGTGGCCCTCAGGGGTCAGTACTGGGCCCAGCTTTGTTCAACTTCTTCATCAACGACCTGGATGAAGAGTTAGAGTGTACCCTCAGCAAGTTTGCTGATGACACCAAACTGGGAGGTGTGGTGGATACCACAGAAGGCTGTGCTGCCATTCAGCGTGACCTGGATAGGCTGGAGAGTTGGGCAGAGAGGAACCTGATCAGGTTCAACAAGGGCAAATGCAGGGTCCTGTACCTGGGGAGGAACAACCCCATGCACCAGTACAGGCTTGGGGTGGAATTGCTGGAGAGCAGCTCTGTGGAGAGGGACCTGTGTGTCCTAGTGGATGACAGGTTAACCATGAGCCAGCAGTGTGCCCTGGCTGCCAAGAAAGCCAATGGAATCCTGGGGTGCATCAAGAAGAGTGTGGCCAGCAGGACGAGGGAGGTTCTCCTTCCCTTCTACTCTGCCCTAGTGAGGCCTCATCTGGAGTACTCTGTCCATTTCTGGGCTCCACAGTTCAAGAAAGATGAAGAACTACTGGAGAGAGTCCAGAGGAGGGCTACGATGATGGTGAGGGGACTGGAACATCTCTCCTACGAGGAGAGGCTGAGGGAGCTGGGCTTGTTTAGCCTGAAGAAGAGAAGGCTGCGAGGGGACCTTATAAATGCTTACAAATATCTGAAGGGTGGGTGTCAGGAGGATGGGGCCAAGCTCTTTTCAGTTGTGCCCAGTGACAGGACAAGGGGCAATGGGCACAAACTGAAGAACAGGAAGTTCCGTCTGAATATGAGGAAGAACTTCTTTTCTCTGAGGGTGACGAAGCACTGGAACAGGCTGCCCAGGGAGGTGGTGGAATCTCCTTCTCTGGAGATATTCAAGACCTGTCTGGACAAGATCCTCTACAACCTACTGTAGATGACCCTGCTTCGGCAGGAAAGTTGGACTAGATGACCCACAGAGGTCCCTTGCACCCCTACCATTCTGTGATTCTGTGATTCTGTGATACCCATAAAACATAAAATTGTGAATACTATTGTTAGATAAATCTTACTGATTTTTCTTTTTCTTCTGAACTACTCGCATCAACTATCTTTGGCTGGAGACATCATCCTTTTTATTGCTTGAGAATCTTTGTGTTGAAATATAGTGTTCATTAGAGAAGGGCAGTTCCTGATTGAATGCGGACATATCTTTCATGAAAACAGTTGTACTTGTTTATAAGTAGTAATGTAGAGATATTAAATAGCAATTTATTTTCTGAATGCTATCCCTTTTCTTTGGCTGCACACTCTGGCTTTGACATTTGCTGTTTTATTGGTCTAGTACTGACGAATGAAATGAAAAGGTCTCATCACAAGAGGATTTATATGAAGCAGCTTATATGTATTGGGGAAGGGACAGGATTAGTTAGACCTTGCATTGACATAATTTTTATTTTTTTCTGAAGGGCTGGGAAGGAGATATGCATGTCATATAGCCCTCTGTCCCCCAGACTGGACCAACTTTACTTGCAATGTTCGGGACGAATTTTTGTCTAGCACTATCTTTAAAATTTCCAGCGATGGAAATTTCCTAGACCATCTTGTTACCACTTAATTACACTGCTTTTATGCCATTACTGTAAAAAGAATCTGCCTTCTCCTCTTATCTTCCCCTTCAGCCTGTGGTAGGCAGCTCCCTTTCCCCAGCTCTCCTTCACACTGAAAAGAACTCTTTAAAACAGTTATCTCTACTGAATTAATACAACATGACTTTCCAAATGTCTTTTTCCACTGTCTATTACATGAACATTTAACACAGCTAATAATAATAAACTGCATGTACTGGTAAAGAGCAGCTTCTGATTGTGTTTAGCCTAATTTTGTGCGAAAAGCACTTTGTTCCTACACACAGTGCTTCAGACTATAGTACGACTCAGAAAGTATAGCTAAAAGTAGTTGCAAAGGAATGATCAGTGGTTTGCAGTGATTATGATTTTATATGTTCACTTGTGACACTACAGAACTAAATACAACATTTTTAACAGAGAAAAATAATTTAGCTTTCTTAAATTATATATTACTATTTACTATTAATAAATTTAGATTTTAAAAATTATCCAGTAACTGACCTCTGCAGAATTTTGTCTCTTACACTATTTTATGATGGAGTAAACATTTTAAACTGTATTGTAAACTGTTATCCTGAAATTTTAGAAAGAGTACAATTAAAAGCACTGAAAATCAACTTTATTTCTGTGCTGACTTGTATGGTAGGCATATTCCTTAGAAGAGTTTTAAAACCCTCATCAGAGATACTGACTTTCGAAGAAAATAACTGAAATTAAGTATAAAATGACAGTAACATTTTCATGAAAGCTAATAGTCTTCATCATATGTGGACCAAAATACAAGACATCTATATGATTCACTGAATCATTCAGCTTCCAGAAGTATGAAGATGTATATCTGACCCTCTCCTTCTGTTTAATATGTGAATGACTACATACTTTAATCTTTCTGGTTTTCAGAATCCATTTCTTTTGTATCTTTTGCTCTTAAGGCCTGCCATTTTGTAAAAGAACAGTGCAGAGCTATTCGGACAAGAGACATTGGTCTTAATCAAGACTTTGTGTATTGCCAAAGGCGTACGTCCAAGTTCTGTATGTCTATTGACAATCCTGTACCATTCTTCCAGGCTCTCAGAAAAAAACTTGTGGCATGTAGCTGTAGTTCCCAGCTGTGAAGAACTGGCTGAACTGAGACTGTTGAATATCTATCTGCTCAGCAGACCTGGATAAAATCAGACTTTATAAAAAAAAACAAGCTTTTAAAGAAGTTTTTCGCTTGAGCTGGAAACTAGATCTGTGGAAAGGGTTTACACGAAATTCTGTTTACTCGTAATGTATTGCCAGGTCACAACAACTGCATTTGCTGTCAGGAGCCTCGTTCCCCAAACAGAAAACATTAAAATGCGCACCTTTAACTCCTTTGCTTGTAATGGGACTTCTTTGGCTAAAATGTCTGATACTATTTTATATGCAGATGTTTCCAAACTGAAAGTGTTGAACAGACACTCCTTAGCATGGAATTGTAAAGGAAAAATATGGATACAAAGTTTAGCCTTGTGAAAATGGAAGATGAAATTGCATTGTAATAACATGTTTTAGACCCTGAAACAACATGACATAATCAGACACCCTCCTACTTCCTTGTATTACTTTTATCAGTTTAATTTCAAGCATACATATGAAGTATTGTTGTACGTACATGAGGAGATCAAGGTAACACAGGCCAAAGTAGATTAGAAAAGAACTAAAAATTTATTTCAGCAACCTGTGCTGCAATGAACAGAGTCAAGGTCTGAAGATGAGGAGTATTGAAAAATTCACCAGTGACAAAAGTGTAGGAAGCCATAAGTTTGGAGCTACCAAGAGAAAGAACATATAAGATGCTATAATATATTGGGTGTAGGAGCTATGCTGGAACTGTATATCAAAAGAAAGAAAGAATAAATACTGGTTTAAACTGCCATTACAATAAACACAAACTTTCAAAGAAGATGAATCTTGTATAGAGCTCTGCCTGGGGGTTGATGAAGAACGAGTCAAGAGCTTATGGGTAAGAATTAAGGGACAGGCTCATACAGGTGACACTGCTGTGGGTGTTTACCACAGGTCACCTGACCAGGCAGAGGAAGTCAGTGAGGCCTTCTACAGACAGCTGAAAGTAGCCTCACGATCAGAGGCCCTGGTTCTCGTGGGGGACTTCAACCACCCTGACATCTGCTGGGAAGACCACACAGGCAGGCACACACAGTCCAGGAGGTTCGTGCAGAGCGTTAATGATAACGTTTTGGCACAGGTGGTGGAGGACCCAAAGAGGAGAGGTGTGCTGCTGGACCTTGTACTGACAAATAAAGAAGGACTGGTTGAAGATGTGAAGGCTGGGGGCAGACTTGGCTGCAGTGACCATGAGATGGTGGAGTTCAGGATGCTTTATGGAGGAAGCAGGGCAATGAGTAGGATCACAGCCTTGGACTTCAGGAGAGTTAACTTTGGCCTCTTCAAGGACCTACTTGGAGGAATCCCATGGGTTAGGGCTCTAGAAAGTAAGAGGGTCCAAGAGATCTGGTCACTATTCAAGCATTGCTTCCTTCATGCTCAGGATCAGTAGATCTCCATGAGTAAGAAATCAAGCAAAGGAGGCAGAAGACCTGCATGGACGAGCAAGGAGCTTCTAGCAAAACTCAAATGGAAGAAGAAGGTCTATGGAATGTGGAACAAGGGACAGGCCACTTGGGAGGAATATAGAAACTTTGTCAGAGTATGCAGGGGTGCAATGAGGAAGGTTAAGGTCCAACTGGAATTAAATCTGGTGAAGTATGTCAAGGACAACAAGAAAAGCTTCTTCAAGTACATCAGTAGTAAATGGAGGACCAGGCAAATCGTGGGCCTGCTGCTGAAAGCGGTGGGTACACTGGTGATTGAGGATACAGAGAAGGTAGAGTTACTGAATGCCTTCTTTGCTTCAGTCTTCACTGCTAAGGCTGGCCCTCAGGAATCTCGGTTCCTGGAGGTAAGAAAGGAAGCCTGCAGAAAGGAAGACCTTCCCTTGAGTGCGGAGAATTGGGTGAGAGATCATTTAAACAAACTGGACACCCACAAATCCATGGACCCTGATGGAATGCACCCACGAGTGCTGAGGGAGCTGGCAGATGTCATTGCTGAGCCACTCTCCATCATCTTTAAGAGGTCCTGGAGGACAGGAGAAGTGCCCCAGGACTGGAGAAAGGCCAATGTCACTCCAATCTTCAAAAAGGGCAAGAAGGAGGACCCAGGGAACTACAGGCCAGTCAGCCTCACCTCCATCCTGGGAAAGATGATGGAGCAGCTCATTCTGGATTAATCTCTAAGCAAGTGGAGGAAAAGAAGGTTATCAGGAGTAGTCAACATGGATTAAACAAGGGGAAATAATGCTTGACCAATCTGATAGCTTTCTACGATGGCATGACTGGCTGGGTAGATGAGGGGAGAGCAGTGGATGCTGTCTACCTTGATTTCAGCAAGGCTTTTGACACTGTCCCCAAGCATCCTCCTAGGGAAACTCAGGAAGCGTGGGCTAGATGAGTGGACAGTGAGAACTGGCTAAAAGGCAGAGCTCAGAGGGTTGTGATGAGTGGCGCTGAGTCTAGTTGGAGGCCTGTAACTAGTGGGATTCCCCAGGGCTCAGTACTTAGTCCAGTCTTCTTCAACTTACGCATCAATGACCTGGATGAAGGGACAGAGTGTGCCCTCAGCAAGTTTGCTGATGACACAAAACTGGGAGGAGTGGTGGATACACCAGAAGGCTGTGCTGCCATTCAGCAAGACCTGGACAGGCTGGAGAGTTGGGCAGAGAGGAACCAAATGAAGTTCAACAGGGCAAGTGCAGGGTCCTGCACCTAAGGAGGAATAACCCCATGCAGCAGTAAAGGCTCAGGGCTGACCTGCTGGAAAGTAGCTGTGCAGAGAGGGACCTGAGAATGCTGGTGGACGACAAGCCAGCAGTGTGCCCTTGTTGCCAAGAAGGTGTCCTGGGGTGCATTAAGAAGAGTGTGGCCAGCAGGTAGAGGGAGGTTCTCCTCCCCCTCTTCTGCCCTAGGGAGGCCCCATCTGGAGTACTGCATCCAGTTCTGGGCTCCCCAGTTCAAGAAAGGTGAGGAGCTACTGTATACAGTCTAGTGGAGGGCTATGAGGATGATTAGCGGACCATAGCGTATCTCTTATGAGGAAAGCTGAGGGAGATGGGCTTCCTTAGCCTAAGGAAGAGAAGACTGAGAGGCGATCTTATAAATGCCTATAAATATCTTAAGGGTGGGTGTCAAGAGGATGGGGCCAGACTGTTTTCAGTGGTGCCCAGCAACAGAACAAGGGGTAATGGGCGCAAACTGATGCGATACTAGACCTGGTGGTCATCAATGCGAGTCAGCTCTTTGGGGATGTCAAGATCTGAGGCAGTCTGGGCTGAAGTGACCATGCACTGGTGGAACTAACGCTATTGAGGGAAATGGGAATAACAAAGATCATAGTCAGGACCCTAAATTTTAGGAGGCAAATTTCCAGCTCTTCAAGGAGATAGTCAGAAGGACTCCCTGGGATACGGTCCTCAGGGACAGGGGAACAGAACAGAGCTGGCAGGTCTTTAAGGATGTATTCCAGAGAGCACAAGAGCTCTCGATCCCCAAATGTAAGAAGTCGGGCAGAAGGGAAGAGACCGGCATAGCTGACACAAGAGATGCTGGTCAAACTAAGGAAGAAGAGGGAACTGCACATGCAGTGGAAGCAGGGATTGGCTTCCTGGGAAGAGTATAGGGAAGCTGCCCGCTTGTGTAGGGATGGGGTCAGGAAGGCCAAGGCACAGCTGGAGCTGAACTTGGCAAGGGATGCGAAAAATAACAAGAAGGGCTTCTACAGGTATGTCAGCCGGAAAAAGATGGTCAATGAAAGCGTACCCCCGCTCATGAGCGAGACCGGCAAACTGGTAACAGCAGATGAGGAGAAAGCTGAGGTACTCAACAACTTTTTTGCCTCAGTCTTCACTGGCAACCTCTCTCCTCACCCCTTCCGAGTCGATGGACGGCATGAAGGAGACTAGGAGGGTAAAATCCCTCCAGCTGTAAGTGAAGATCAGGTTCAGGACCTCCTGAGGAACCTAAACGTACAGAAGTCCATGGGACCTGATGAGATGCATCCCAGAGTCCTGAGGGAACTGGCTGACGTAGTTGCCAAGGCACTCTCCATGATATTTGAAAAGCCATGACAGTCAGGGGAAGTCCCCAGTGACTGGAAAAAGGGAAATATTGTGCCCCTTTTCAGAAAGGTTAGAAAGGAAGACCCTGGGAACTACCGACCTGTCATCCTCACCTCTGTGCCTGGGAAGATCATGGAACAGATCCTCCTAGAAGATATGCTAAGGCACATGGAGGCCAAAGAGGTGATTCGAGACAGCCAGCATGGCTTCACCAAGGGCAAGTCCTGCCTGACCAACCTAGTGGCTTTCTATGATGGTGTAACAACAAGAGTGGACAAGGGAAAACCAATGGACGTCATCTATCTGGATTTTTGTAAAGCCTTTGACACGGTCCCCCACAACATCCTTCTCTCTAAATTGGAGAGCCATGGATTTGATGGGTGGACTGTTTGGTGGATAAGGAATTGGTTGGATGGTCGCAGCCAAAGGGTAGTGGTCAAAGGCTCAATGTCCAGATGGAGACCAGTGACGAGTGGAGTCCCTCAGGGGTCCGTACTGGGACCGGTGCTGTTCAATATATTTATCAAAGACATGGACAGCGACATCGAGTGTACCCTCAGCAAGTTTGCAGATGACACCAAGCTGAGTGGTACGGTTGAGACACCAGAAGGACGGGATGCCATCCAGAGGGACCTGGACAAGCTGGAGAGGTGGGCCTGTGTGAACCTCATGAGGTTCAACAAGGCCAAGTGCAAGGTCCTACACCTGGGTCGGGGTAATCCCCGCTATCAATACAGGCTGGGGGATGAAAGGATCGAGAGCAGCCCTGCTGAGAGGGACTTGGGGGTACTGACAGACGAAAGGCTGGACATGAGCCGGCAATGTGCGCTGGCAGCCCAGAGGGCCAACCGTGTCCTGGGCTGCATCAAGAGAAGTGTGGCCAGCAGGTCGAGAGAGGTGATTCTGCCCCCCTACTCTGCTCTGGTGAGACCTCACCTGGAGTCCTGCGTTCAGCCCTGGAGCCCTCAGCACAAGAAGGACGTGGAACTGTTGGAGCGGGTCCAAAGGAGGGCTGCAAAAATGATCCGAGGGCTGGAGCACCTCTCCTGTGAGGACAGGCTGAGAGTGTTGGGCTTGTTCAGCCTGGAGAAGAGAAGGCTGTGGAGAGACCTGATTGCAGCCTTTCAGTACCTGAAGGGAGCCTATAGGAAAGATGGGGACAATCTTTTTAGTAGGGACAGCAGTGACAGGATGAGGGGTAATGGTTTTAAACTAAAACAGGATAGGTTTAGGATGGATATAAGGAAGAAATTCTTTACAATGAGGGTTGTGAAACACTGGAACGGGTTGCCCAGAGAGGTAGTGGAGGCCTCATCCCTGGAAACATTTAAGACCAGCTTGGACAGGGCTCTGAGCAACCTGATCTAGTTAGCGGTGTCCCTGCTTGCTGCGGGGGGGTTGGACTAGATGACTTCTAGGGGTCCCTTCCGACCCAAAACTTTCTATGATTCTATGATTCTAAGTTTCATCTGAACAAGAGGAAGAACTTCTTTACTTTGAGGGTGACAGAGCACTGCAACAGGCTCCCCAGAGAGGTTGTGGAGTCTCCTTCTCCGGAGATATTCAAAACCCACTTGGACAAGGTCGTGTACAACCTGCTGTAGTGAACCTGCTTTAGCAGGGAGATTGGACTAGATGATCTCCAGAGGTTCCTTCCATTTCCTACCAGTCTATGATTCTGCAATTCTGTGTGACATTGTCTATCTCCAATATGTTATCTTTTGGCTTTTTTTGCCTTGGAATCCTTCATAAGTCATTCTTCTAAAGATTGATTGAGATTACATGGGCACAATCTGTTTTATTTTCTTCTAACCCATTGTATTTTGAGCTTTCTTGTACATAAGACTGCTTTTTGACAGAAGAGGGAAATGGAGGTGTGAATGAGAGAAGTAGCAGCTGTTGCAGGGGTCTAGCCTAATTCTGAATACTACTTTGATTAATCAAAATTAAGAAAGCAATAACTAAAATTAGTAATGGTAGCACACAAACCCATCTTCTGAAACAGAAACTAATAATTCTTAAAACACAAACATATACACATCTCAATCACATGCAGCCTGTTACAGTTAGATACTATCTACAGGCCATACCATAGCTCCATAGCAGAATTTGTGTCTCCATACTTCCTCAAAGCAGCTAGATGTACCATCGCTGTTCATCTGTGATCATGAAGGATCTTCACCACCACGCTCCCCACCCCCTTTCTTTACCATGCCAGATGTATGTCACAAGTCTCTTTCATTTACTGTTGCTGAATTCTTCCTCATTCCAGTTTTGGGTTCTAATCTCCAGGTAGAGCTATCATTGTTTCATTTAATTTTCATGTCATCACTATCACTTATCCCCAGGCCAGCACCATTTACTTCCTTCCAGTAATCATGCTCAAGATCAGTCACAACCATCCTTTCTTGCATGCAATAACTATACAGATTGTTGTATATATGTTTGTCTCTGGAAAGTATGAGTTTTATATAATCAGGCAGAGAAACCTCGTCAAGAAGTCCTAGCCTTTTTTGTATGTCTTGTTGAGTGTTACTTGTATGACATCAGAAAGTTCATGACAATTACAGGTATCTTGAATGTTTTGGGGTTTGGTGCCTTTCTAGTTACATCCACTCAAACAGCAAAATCAAAGGATTTTTTGTGAATTTAAGCCTGAGAATCTGCAAAATAAGTTAGTAATAAGTTTATTAGTATCACAATAGCATTGTAAATCTAGTCTTTACGACGTTAGATAGACTTAAAAAAATCAACCCAAATTAAAAATTTAAACCGTGTTTAATTTTTGTTTACATACCAAAAATTACTTTTAAAGACAGAAGGATTGCAAAGTCAGTAAGGAAATGATAGAACCAACATCACTTATATTCAGTGTTCAGTATGATAGCTTTGTTACCATCTATATAACATTTCTTCAAAGGTCCTTGGTGGTCAGTGTTTACTAAATGAACAATGAAAGAAAATGATATAATGGGTAGTTGTTCAACGTAAATGAGGCCTGAGGCTACACTTCATGCTGATGTTCTGAACACCAAACAAATCATTATTTAAATGCAATTTTTGTGGTTTTTCCTACTGCAGTCACAGTTCTTTACATCACTGACTAATTTGTCTTCAAAAACACCATTCTAAAGGGATGTTCTATATTCAGAGTACAAGTTACATGATCTATATCAGTTTGTTAAAAGTTTCCTGATTAAATTAATGGTGTTCTGTTTAGCCTGTAATTTCCCTAATGTTTTAAGTCTTGGACACTTGCAGATGGCAGCAGATACCTGACCTTGACACTCTCAGTGTAAACAGTAAAGTGGCTGGCAGTTTATCTATGAGGCTTCTCGATTTTGAAATTAACTTCCTTATGAATTAATTGGTCTAGAAATTGAGACATGTTATAAAGTCCATGTGTTTTTGTTTTCCATTTTTCTATTAAGGAAACTGGGGAAATAATGAGGTGAATTCAATATATTTACTTTAGGAAGTTCTATTCTAGGCACTCAGAACTATGAACAGACAATAACAGTTTTCTTCTGAAAACTGAAAAAAAAAACCATACATGAATTTTAATAAACTACTGCTAACAACATTATGTAAATATTCATTGCAAAATTAATGGTCCTTGGTTTGGCTATATTTGTTTTCCTTTGCATTACCTTGTAGTAAATTTCACAAATGAGTTAATATGTAGGAATACTTACTGAAAAAGTCTTCTGCAATCCATTATGTAGAACGACCACTTCATAACCAATGCTTTTTACCAGAAAATAGATTATGAAATGCCTGTGTCTCCACTTGGACAGCAGAACCATATGATATACTTACGATATACAGGCTTAGTCAAAGATTTAATCAGTGTGTGCTTAAATGCTTATTATAGTGATAAAGTGTACAGCTAGCTAGACAATTTTAATAAATAAATAAATACCTTAATTCACTTCAACTTCTATGACTTTACCTTCTCTAAGTTTCATGCCCCAGTTTATAATAAATCTATTATTTCATTGTCATTTGCTGTGCTTTATAAATATATTTATTTATATATATAAGCTATAAACCTAAATTCATATTTGATACTTAACATTTCTCATAAATAAGTTAGTTTTGGCAAGAATAATACAGTATGCCTAACTTCTATTTACAACTTCAATTAAGCCTGTCACTGACCTCAAGGCAGAGGTGAGCTTAACCCTTACAGTAGTGCTTCTGCTAGCAATTAACACCAGAACAAGTAGCTTTGAGTACTTCCGATGACACACAGCAAAAATAAACAATTTCAGGTGAAGGAATGTAATAAATACTGTTTTCCTTTTCACATACAATAAGCAAGACAGTGTTGACTCTATGTTGGCTCTCCAGCTCACCTTGCTTCATAAGATACAACTCTCACTAGGTTTGGAAGAATTTGAGCATAAATATTTGTTCATAGAAATGATCAAGGGTTCTGAACTTATGACTCCAGAATATTTGTATTGCTTGATAGATTTCCTGTACTATGAGTTTGCTTTTTTTTCTTTCAAGGGAAAATTATTATTAAGATTTTCGGTGATGTCTGACTGCAGAACTTTGCTCATTGTCATGAGGGGCTCAGGAATCTTTGATTAAGCTCCTGTGACTTCAGCTGGACTCTGCCTGCTGAGCTGAGTGCGCTAAATATTTTGCACTACCATGCTAATGTGTCGTGTTCTACCCCTTTAAACAGTATGTGCACCATTCAGCACCAAAACTTCTCCAGGTATATGAATATGGGGAGTTCCATTAACAACCAGAATACAGAAAAACACCTGTTGTCTTCTAATTAGTTTTTTTATTAGTTAGAACATATTCTTGCAAGACTGATTTCTGTTGTTCCTGCTCATAAACTGGTGAGCATGGTTTGCTTACGGATAATACAGAAATAATCCTCAGGATGTGAAGTACTATCCTAACTTGGTGATCCTGGCTTACCTACGGATGTAGAATCATAGAATCACAGAAACATAGAATCATGGAATCACAGAACCATAGAATGATTTGGGTTAGAAAGGTCACCTAGTCCAACCCACCTGCAGGGACATCTTCAACTAGAGCAGGTTGCTCAGGGGCTCGTCCAACCTGACCTTGAATGTTTCCAGCCATAGGGCATCTACCACCTCTCTGGGCAACATGTTCCTGTGTTTCACCACCCTCATTGTAAAATATTTCTTCTGCTTATCTAGTCTAAATCTACCCTCTTTTAGTTTAAAACCATTACTCCTTGTCTTATTGCAACAGGCCCTGATAAAAACTTTGTCCCCATCTTTCTTATAAGCCCCCTTTAAGTACTGAAAGGCTGCAATAAGGCCTCCCGGAGCTTTCTCTTCTCCAGGACAAAATACCCCAGCTCTCTCAGACTTTCCTCATAGGAGAGGTGTTCCAGCCCTCTGATCATTTTTGTGGCCCTCCTCTGGACCCTCTCCAACAGGTCTATGTCTTTCCTGTGCTGAGGGCTCCAGAGCTGGATGCAGGACTCCAGGTGAGGACTCACCACAGCGGGGTAGAGGGGCAGAGTCACCTCCCTTGACCTGCTGGCCACAGTAAGTATGTATGTAAGGCAATATTATACTGCACGTATGTGATCATACAAATGGCCAGGCCATTCAGTTGTCTCAGTTCATCATAAAATGCGTGTCATCTTCTACTCTTTAAATCTTTATCCACTATTGTCCCTTTCTTTGTTCTTTCAGCTGTGTATTTCTTCTGAATTTAATATAAGGAGCAGTTGAACAGCTTTGTGAGCTTATGTGCATAAGGCACACTTGAAGGATTTTAAAGAAGCTTTTAAAGAAGAGTCATGGACAGGAGCAGCCTCCATTATACATGGAATTGCTTTAGGGTGTAGGTCTGAATCTTTTATGGAATCTGTGCTGGCTAAAAAGAGAAAGGTTTTAAGAAATAATTAACTGAAACAGGGAACACAGTGTGTTTAAAATAATTTGAAATCAGGTCATTTCACAAAGGTTTGCTTCATTTGTTGCCTGAATCTGTTAGAGCAGTTTGTTGAATGAGTTACAGAACAAAATAGGACAATGGGTAATGGCTTAAAACTGAAAGAAGGTAAATTTAGACTACATTCAAGGAAAAAGTTCTTTACTATAAGGGTTGGGAGGCACTGGAATAGGTTGCCTAGAGAAGATGTTGATGCCCCTCCCTGGAAGTGTTCAAGGCCAGGTTGGAAAGGGCTTTGTGCCACTTGGTCTAGTGGAAGGTGTCCCTGCCCATGGCAGGGGGGTTGGAAGAAGATGATCTTTAAGGTCCCTTCTAACCCAAACCATTCTATGATTCTATGAAAATATCGGACCCCTTCAAAGAGTAAGTTCCCTATTTGTTTCCCTACAGCTAATCGTGAAAATACTGAGTATTAACACCAACTCTAGAGTCCATATACAGAAAAGCCATATGGTTCAATTAGTCTCTGAGATGGTTCTGTCTCCCCAGAGAGCTGCATCACCATTTAAAGTATACAGTCTATGAACTGAGGAACCTCAAACTCTAGTCATCATTGGCCTGAGAAATCTTCAGGTAACAGGCTGATGATTTAGTGCTTCCTATCTTCCTCCATCTTGGAATTTCCAGGACCTGGTTATATCCATATTTGAATCTTTACACACTCTGCATAATTAGGGAGCGTTTTGGGGGATCTTACCATTCACATGTAAAACTGTTTAGCTCAGTTAGACCTTGAGCCTTACCCCATTGGCAATACAGGATCAGCTTTCAAGATCTGTCTTTAACATTCTAAGTCCTTCTATTTGGCTGTAAAAAGATGACTGGAGCTATAATTTTGAGATACACTGCTCATTGAGTGTTCAAGTTACAGCAGTCCTAGAAGTGAAACTTACCCATACCAATGCCTTTCTTATTTAAAGCTTTCTACTAAGGTTTGAAACCCTTGTTCATTCAATAGCTCTGCATAAACAGTGTTGCAACATTGCCTGTTTTGGGAACTGGACTAGATACAGGTCTTCCTCATTGCCCACTCACCTCCAGCCCCCTCTCTTTCACCCCAGGTTCTTTTCTTTCTAGGTAAGCAAGTTATTGGTTTCATCAGCAATTATGCTCTATCTGTAACCTTGCTTTGAGTATTTCTATGTTAAATATGTTGGTTTTATTTCATTGAACTGGGTTTGTTGTTTCTTTTCAGCTGAGCAAATGCAGATCTTCAAAAGAGCTCAAAGCCTCTGGTCATGCTCTTCTTTTAATTTTTTTTTTTTGTTGCTTTTCTCCTAAAACAAGATTTGTGGAGAACTTAGAATCTCCAGCTCATCAGTATTATATTTTCAGCTGAAACATCTCAAGCTAACAAGTTAAAGTCAAATACCCCTCTAAGAAAACATCTCCCAAAAGACAATCTAAAGTTTATCTAAATGTTTGCTATGTGCTTTCTTATGACTTCTGAGGGAAAACACTGACACTTGAAGCACAGAATGTTGTCTCGGTATCTTTCAAGAATAATCACTGATTTCAGGTGGGGAAAATACTGCCTTTTCACTTTGTATAGAGATCCCAAGTTAAATAAGCTCCTACTCAGAGGAAAAAATATTGTATGAAAAATAGCCAACAAACATACATTGGTGCATAATCACTTCCTGAGTATATTTGCTTTTGTTTTTCCTTTTTTCCGCTGTAACTATAACTTCCAAAATAATGATCCTTTCCAAGCCTCTGAGGTAGGGTGATGCAGACTCTCTTAGGAGCAGTGCCATTTCAGTTCTATCATAGCTTTTCTATCATCTGCAGAATCTTCTCTAGCTCTTTGGGTGTTTTCTTACTAATGTATTCGTTTTGTAAGACCAAGCATGTCACTCCTTTTAAACCTGTCCTTCCTGATGCACTACTACAAGATGCATTTTCTTTGAGTTTGCGATGTTTATGACACATTCCATTTACACACTATTTTAATGTATACTATAGGTTGAAGATCTGTATTTTATTTTTTACTGCCTACGTGTTTTCTCAAAATCATGATATCTACTGTTGTGCATCTCTTTGTAACTACATTTAAAACATTCCTGACTGAGAGTTTATTCATCTTCCGCTGCAGGGCTGTCCATGGCTCTTATGAAGAATTTCTCTGAGGTAATGGAACTATTGCAATCTATTGGTTCTTGAAAAATTTGTTTGCAATCAGCAAATTTGTATTGCATGATTTACTGCTTTGCATAACACAATAAACAATTCCAACCATCTTTCTGTGATTCTTTTAAATGTACAGCTCCCCATACTTTGAAAGGTGGTGGTGGAGGAGGAGGAGTTTGAAGCAGTGTTGCCTTCTGTTGTGTCAGAGAAGAAGGAAAATTCCTGTTTGTTTTCAGCAAAGGGATATGGAACTGTGATACCTTCTAAAACATTTTAACCACTCTGAATTTTATCAGAGACTGTCTAGTTTACTCTTGGAATGCAGCAAAAAGACTACTGTGTAAAAGAAATGGACACTGCATTCAAGAGGAAGATGTACTCAGATTTATCATTCACGTTCTATCATTCAGATCTATCATTCACAAATCAGCTATTGCATAAACTGGAGAGGCTTGGATTTTCTTGGTTTTGTTTTTTAATGACTCCTATAGCTCTTCCTTGATGTCCTTCTAAATAAAATCCTTGAAGGAAATAAGCATGGTAGTTGCACAGGTAATTCACTGTGAGGTAATAAGCTTGCTTTGTGTTATTGTCTTTCTTCACTAGCTGAAACTTCAGCAAATAACTGTAGAACATATGTGATGGTGTGCTCTCCTCCCGTCTACCCCCACCTTGACCTGACCTTTTCCCATAACCCTGCTTAATCAATAACCACCAGTGGTGGTTGTGATGGATACCTCTGGTCAGAATGGATTAGGGGAAGACAGATAACAGCACAGCAGGTGGGCAATACGCCCACCTAACCACAGTGCGGGTCAATGTCCTACTCAAGTCAAATTCAGAAGCTGCAGTCAGAGTGCAGATACGACTATGAGTGAATCATCTTTCCTTATAAATAGTGAGCAGCCCAAGAGCCATTTGAACTCTCCTGCACGGCAGCAGGCTGCACTCCAGGATCTCCTCTTGAGTTCAGGACACTGCTCAAGGATTACTCCTCAAGGCTGAGAGATTCCTTGCCAGAACAGATTCTCCATAAGTGACTAATAGGCACACTGAAACTTTTAAAATCTTAGCTAAGTGATAAAAAGGATTGATTGCTAATATATAATCCTTTAGACATATACCATTGACCAAGCCTGGGCTAAGTCTGGATCCAGCTGCAGCTAGACTCCTCTCTGAGAAGCAGTTTAGAAAGCAATGGGTTCCATTCTGAAGCTCATGACTCAATGGGAGGGTCTTCCTGACAGTTTTACCCGACTTTGTCCTCTATGTAAATAACCCAGTGTACCTTGCCATCAAATCTTGTTAAATCACTGTTGTATTTCCTATCAAATTTTATTAACTCATTGTTTTACATCGATAAAATAAATTGCTGCTTCTCTCTTACAAGTGAAGCACGTCACTCTATTCATGACAACATATTGTAATTCAGCCCCATTTATTTAACAGTCTTGATAGAAACTAAGGAAGTCTTTGCATAAACTGTCAAAAGAAATGGGCTGGCACGTTTTAGAGGATGCAGGTAAGCTAGTATTGCCCTTTAGTGACATCAGGTCTGGAAAACTAGACAAAATATGATCTGTCAGACTCCTAGAATTCAGGTTGCAGTCCCTGGTCTAGGGAAACACAAGAGACTGAATTGTTCTCCACACATTCAGAAACCAATTGCGCAATTATGACAGTTGTACTACTTGCACGTGTAACCTCTCCACTTCTCAAGGGGTTTTATTCTGTAAAGATATACTGCACCTGTGCAAGACCTGTAAGCAGCGCACAGGCAAGCCATACCGTTAGGGGAAATAAAAGGCAAGTACATTGTTATTTGAGGAAAAAATATCTCAAGCTCAGAGGACTGGCATAAAGGACAGTGACAGAGAGCACATCATTGCCACCTGTCCTAGATAAATATTTTACACCCATAGTGGTACTACATTAATATTGATGATATATTGATATTTCCCACATTTGCTATATAAATTAACGAACTACTGGACCAAACAGGCAGAAGGAGTGGGATGATTTGTTACTCTGTACCTTCCCCAATTTGCTGTCTTCCCAAGGCTATACATTATCAAGAATAACAAATGGAATTCATATGGCTCCCTCATTAACATGCATTAGCTGTATTAGAGTGTGTCTCATGGTTTATTAGGGTCATTTCAGAAGAACCTCCATATCTTAAGACAATCTTTCTCTTCCTTAAAGAAAACTAACAAAGAATTAGGACGTTTTTATGGAAAAAGCTATTCAGGTTATTTATGGTCTCTTGTAAAGTTGTAAAACAGGTTCAACCAATTCATTTGCCCGTGAATATAATTTTACTGACCACCTTTGTCAAAAGGGTCCACCCTATGAAGCTTGTATATCATTTGTATTTTCTAATTATGTTGTTTAGAAATGCACTAGGTTGTCTATCACTTTCAGTCATAACGGGTTCCTTGACTTCCACAGGTTGCACTCTCTGTTCTTTTGGTTTATAGTATCCACAGGGCTCACTGTTTCTGGGTTTGTGTTTTTTTTTTTATTTACAGTAGATTCTATTAAATGTATTTGAATTTACCGTACTAGGTGTTGCACAGAAACATTGCAAGACAGGGCCTGAGTTCAGTTTCTAATCTAACCTAGGTAAAAGGTGGAGAAAGACGATGATCCATCTTACGAAAGGTATGTATAGCTCAGTGTCACCTCAGGACAGAAGACTGTTTTACTTGTTGCATTGTTAATCGCTTAGGAGAAAATTTTTGAATTAAGCATTAACACTTTTTACCCCAGAACGATCAAGGGTTTGAAATGTCTCTTTTTTTGGGTTTTTTTTTCGTTTTGGGAGCCTGAGTGGGTTCTTTGTTTAGTTAAAGAGTCTTCTTTTTACACTGACCAGCCTACCTTCTAAAATATAGCTAGAAAAAAAACAGTTTATGTTTAGCCTCTCTCAGGCAAGAGTTTGAAGAGTGAATGTTTTGACTAATGGTTGAGCTACCTGTGGAGAAAGAATCACAGATATGTAATCAAGCCAAGCAATCCAGAATAGTGTTACTATTGGCTTGATTTGATTGTTTTTACAGACAGCTTATGGCTAATAAAGATTTTTAATCAGAAATGTTACCAGGTAATTTGATGTCTATGGACAACATATTTGATTTCTCTATATTCCAGAGACTTTTCTTATTCTACTAAACATTTTCAGAGCTCATTAGCACATTGCTGTAGATATGATTACACTTTCAGTTGGCACAGCATTTTCCTGTTGATTGCAGGGTGGTAAACAGCTCCCTTTGGTGCCTTTCCCTCTCATCTGGAGCACAGAACCTAAATGCTGTGACCACTTATGTGACAAATTTGGCAGATGTAAGATCCCAGATGGAAAGCTCTCAAATTTGTGCTTCCAGTGTAGCATCTGGGTGTATGATTGGCTTCCTGGCTGACTCCTTACAAGATCTCCTGGGCTGTTTCTACACATTTACCAGTTATAGCAGCTGCAGTGAGACTTGTGGAGCTGGGTTATACTGGACTATTGATAGGGCCTCCTAATTTGCATAATCTATTGAAGTTGTAACTTCCTTTAATTAAACAAAAAACCCAACATTCTATTACCTGAAAATATCGTATTGACCAGAGAGTGTTTATTTCAGTCCACAACTGTTCTGCTTCACTGTTTGACAGCGAGTATTTACTGAGGAGGTGGAGTATCTACCTGCCAGTTAAGAGTCATATTTTATTCTCTGTTCTATGACAGTTCACAGAATTAATGATTTTAAAATGCATTGACTTAGAATGAAACATACTAAGTGCAGGGAATGATATTATTACTAATACTCCTGAAGATGTCGTAGACCTGTTCAATTGCAAATGATGGCTAACTTTGTGCTTGGACTAAGAGAGTGCATTTGTGTTTCTAACTGTCAGTCAATTATCAAAACAAATACTGAAGTTATTAATATTTTAAATAAGTTAGGATACGACATTAGAATAAACAAAGAAATTTCATATGGATATTCAGTAATCTTTATATCCTGTGTTATTTTGCTTGTGACAAAGTTACGTTTTTCTTTGAAAATACAGAACATGTCTAGAAAACAGTCTCTTTCAAATCGTTCAGAAAATCTTTGCACAGTTAGAGAATGAATTAAAATTTTTGCCCCGGGAACCCAGGTGCAAAAATTCTACACATTAGGTATGTGTTTCTTATCTACAGGAATAATAAAGTCTAAGAATTCTCACTGAAACACTCCTTAAGTTCAAGAAATATGAATGGTACTTTTAAAGTGCTATGCAAAACCTGTAGTTTCATCCAAACTGAATGAAGATTCTATTCATTTTATGTAGTATCTTTTCTTGTTGAATGGGAAAAAAAAAAACAAAACCAAAAACCCAAAACAAAACCATATAAACATCAGTAACTGTATGAGAGTGTCTTTTTCATATTATCCCTTTATTTTGAATTTTGAAACTCCCAGGGATTTATTTTGGCTATTCACAATATAAAATGACATTTCTGCATATTCTAAAGGTGTTCTGAGTGCCACCATTAACAAATATAACAAGTGACCCTAAACAGCATCAAGAACAGTGATAGAAGTCCTGGTTCCTCATACCATTCGATTAAAGTAATTCAGTAAGGGGTGAAATTATATAACGTGTGTGTTCTTAGTGACTTGACTGTTGAATATGGGCAAATCTCAGGATGAACTGTGGATTCAGGACAAGTAAATCAATGTTCAGCTATCTTCAGAGACGTGTACAACTTGAAGATTCAGTAAGTGCTGAAATTAAAATGTACCTACTTCCTTCTTGGGAACATGTCACAGCACAATCATGAAAGTTACAGAGCCATCACATTAGTTCAAGCAAGGCTTCAGATTCAAGTTTTTTGTGTTCTATTGCGTGCATATCTCCTAGGGAAAAAAAAGACCTCTCATTCTTTTCATTTGTTGTGCAGTGACCTCAAATTTCAACCACTGACTTATGATGATAATACCTACATTTTTTTCTAGTAGCTAGTTTGCTGGTTTGCCTTTACACATTAGTCAGGATGACTCAGATGCAAAGAAAAAATTATTTCCTCTCTGAATTGCTACTGCTGTCCATAATGTATATAGATTATTTTTTCTTCTAATATGCTTAGCCTTCCATAATTCATGCTTTTTATCCTTATTTAAATAGCAGCAGTATTTCTCCAAGTACTTACAATTTTTGTTTTCTCTTCTGGATTTCTTTAAGCAGTACCACAAAAAAGGGCATGAAATTACTTTACAGTAAGTCTTCTAGCTAAGATTTTTGGCAAATGAGGAATATGTATAGAGAGAAAACTTGACAACTTGTGAAGATTTACCCATAATAGCCTCTCCATGAACTGTCACATAGAGATTTAAAAACAACCCACTATTTCTCGCACTCTCAAATTTCTGGTGGTGTTACAGCTAAGAAAGCTTAAGCAAAACTATATGTGAGTTTAATAAGCAATTTCTTGGCATGAGGTTTCTTTTATTTTAAAGCTACTGGGGGAAAAAGGCTCAACATTTTTACTGGTTTGCAATATCACTTAGGTGGACATGTAAAAAATACAAACCAATCAGAGTCATGCTAGCGTGCAACATATGCTATGCTCTTAAGATTATGGAGAAAATATCACCTAGGAATCAAAGTTTATTTATTATTTAATATTTTAACCAAATTAATTATTTGTAGGTCTTTGACAGAATCTGGTGTACAGTGCTACAAATCTGCAATAACTTCACTGAGGCTAAAAGAATTTTTCTAGAGTTGTGTTGATATCAATGTTTAGTGTCTGGCTCTTCTGGTGATCAGGCTCTGTTTTATTATCTTTTTAGATATTTAGTACTATTCTTGTCATTCAGCAGTTGACTATCTTGCATTAATTGCCCCTTCCAAATACTGGTCGTTGTCTCCCTCTAGTATTGTATTAAAGGCCATTGTGCTGCTGAAAGTTTGACTTTGCAGATAAGATATAAAACTGAAGTCTTATCACTCCTGTCTGCTAAAGATCCTATGACTTTGTTTTGCAACAATAATATGTTACGATCAGTTTCTTGTATAAACTGCAGTTAGCTTAATTACATTCTGCCTTCCTAAATTCCTTCTGTAGTGTCATTTTGATAGGACATGTTTCACTTTCTGTCTTAAAACTGTTGTGTAATACTGCTTTATGCTGTTAAACATCTGCTGTATTCCACCCCAGTGGTGTCTGATTCATGGTAGATTAAGTGATTGCTGTGTGCCTGGTATATAAAACACTTTGTTATCCTTTGGGATAAATATAAATGCAAAGTGTTGTAACAAATCTGTAGTCACCAAGGACTTGGTGGTTGTCACTATGTTGCAAGTTATAGCAATTGGGACATCACAAGCAGCAGTGATGGAACAGTAGAATCAGTTTTTAAATGCATCTGACTCTAAGCTGAAAGAATTTGTAGAAACAGGAATTATGACACACAGTTGAACAGCTGTTATCCCAACTCTTAGAAGATGGTGCTAGATTTCCTGACAATATTGATTCCTACCTTTCCTCTGACACAAAATGACTCTGGATGTCTCCTAAAAGAAGGCAGTGTCTTGGAGACCATGAAACACAACAGATCTGTCTAGAATCTCCTTCTTCTGCATACCTGAAATTTCCATGAGCAAATTGTATGGGAGTGGTATACCTCCGAGTGTTGCACTTGGAAACTTCACACTATTCATAACTGTCACAATAACAGTGATACAGAAACTGGTTCAGTGGCATTACAGTTATCTTGGTAATAAAAGGCAAAGATATTACAAGATGGTTGTTTGCCTTTGATTTTTGCAAGCACTCTTCTCCATGGCTTTTAGCAAAAATAATTTCTCCAAATCTCTCTACTCTAATGTTTGCAGTATTGTCCCTCAGAAAAAAGTACCATGAAAACTCTACTCAGAGAACTTGACAGATAATTTGCTCCAACATTAGCCAATACTTGTGGTTATGCGTGTGTTTTCTTCCATCTTTCTCTGTTGGTTATCCTTCCCACAAGTGTCCATGAACCAAAGTAAAATTCACGCATTTCCAAAGGATTCTAATTGTGGTTTTGTATCTGTGGGGTTTTTTCAAACAGTGAAGTGTTTATCACACAACACTATAAAGCCAGTTCTGTCTTGCTGCATAATCTGAAGAATCAGCCTTGTCTCAAAATACTCTTAAAAGCACAAAGACTTGTTTATCTTGTGTGTTTCATGGGGAACATGACAGTTCTTAGTCCATTGGAATCCAAGTCACACTAGCGTGCAGAAATATAGTTCTAAGTAAAAAATTACCTGTAAAATGACAAACACTTGAAGATACCTTAGATGCACAGGAATGACAACAACTTAACTGGTTACTCAGTAAGAAGACTGAACTACTTATATATGCAAAACTTCTGCAATACAGTGAGATTAAGAAGACCGAACTGCTTATATATGCAAAACTTCTGCAATACAGTGAGATAAATCCATACAAAGTCTACTACTTATCAGGGAGTATAGTTCATAAAATTCTGTTGCTGCCCATTGAAATTTTCGGCAGTCTTGCAACTGAGGTGTTTCAATTATAAATGAGAAACTTAATTTCAGTTGCTTGATTAAATATCCTATCTTTCTTAAATAAAATCATATATTTATTTCCATGTGCCTGCAGACTCTGCAGCCTACAGTTTAGTACTGGTAAATCTACATATATATGCAATATAGTTATGGCTGTATAAAATAACATGTCTGATGGGATCCTAAGAGAAAACAATGACAGCTTATGCAAGTACTGGAATGTCAATGATACCAGACCACCCTATTATTGTTAGGATGTGAATATGGCTATTAAAATGTTGATTAAAGTTGATCAGAAGATGTGATACAGAAATCTTGAGTTAATACATGTCAGAGAAACTGTTGGTAAATACAAGGGAAATGTAAGAAGGCAGGTGGAAGCAGTATAATGTGTTACATTGTTCTCAAGTTTTAATGCACAGCAGAAGAACTAAATGCATCATATTTATTATAACAGCCATGTCTTCTTTGTTTAGTAAAATAAAATGGTACATTTACTTATCTGCTATGACATAGTAAGCTAGAAATGTATAACACGTCAAGGGTAATCTAGACTCAGTGTGCTGCTCAAAACATAACAGTTTTGATTTCAGGATTTTCTTGTTGTTCTCCTTTTCACTGTATGGGGGGGGGGGGGGGAAAGAAACTCCAGGAATTTGGTAAAGACAGTATTTTTCATTCTATTTTATAAGTTCCCCTTTTTCCTGTTCTGTAAATATACTGACAGGCACCATAATAAATTGATCCTTATATCTTTGTTCTTCAGTTAGCATAAAAGAATGGTAATTTATTGATGATTAAATCTTCAACAGGAGTATCAGTTTGGAAGTTCTGCTGAATTTGAAGCAGCTTATATGAACAATTTGGACTTCATAATTCTCTCTAATTAAAACCTAGATTGAACTTTTTATTTTCTTCTGAGAATTCCAGTCCCTTCCTACTGAACATATGACAAGAACAGTGGCTCTCATTGTCTCCCTAATTTTTAGTGGTTCTTACCGAAGATGGTTCTGGCTATTGCTATAGCAATAGTAAGATATACAATGAGTAAATTTTATAACCTATAGAATAAGACAAGAAATAAAGATTTTTATTTTTAAAAAATTATTCCTACACACACGTATGTACATATATTGATTATAGGAACTTGGCAGGTTTTCTGAGCTAATTAAATCTCTAAGAAGACATTGTTTTCTTTATTCTTTTTTCCCAGCTTCCACATAAGCACATCTCTACACTCAGAGATGACCCTCTGTATATGCCTTTCCTATTTTACATGAAAAAGAGAATAACATTTAGTGGTCTTGCTTTCTTGCATCTTTCTACAATGAGGCAGAAGGCACTTTGGGGCTACTGACTTGCTGATAATGATGGGAGGCTCCCTGGAGAAGAAGTAATGGAGTTGCAAACAGACCTGATGTAAGATGATAGCATACCTCTCCTGAAAAAAACTACATTCTTAACATCTTATGGTTCTATAATTCATTATATAAAGTACCTTGACCAACAGCCTTGGTGGATGTAATTCCGGCCAACAGACTGCATGGAACATTCATGACTTTTTCCACTAAAGCGGGCCCCACAGTTATGGCTTGTTTATACTCTATATAGCAGTGTGGTAAATTAAAATTTAGTTTTAAGGCTTAATTCAGGTTTAAATGAAATAACCCTTGTTGATCACCATCTAAAGGGACAAATTTCCCTTCAACAATCCTAGTTCCATCCCCAGCAAATTCAGTTGTATTCTTCCCTGTTCACTGGTTAGCAATGAATTTGACTCTAAATTCAAAGAATTTTGCAAGATGATTTATGGTTGGACTTGATGATCTTAAAGGTCTTTTCCAACCTAAATGATTCTATGATACAACAAAGCACTTCCACTTCACTGACATAAATCAACCTTTTCCAAATGAAACATTTCAATAATTTTTCAATGAAGAATTAGAGAAAATTAATATACCCTGTACAATATGCTGTAGTCGTTATAACAAATAATCGGCAAATCTTTTATTTATTTTATCATTTCTACTTTCGACTTTTAGATAAACTTCTTTATTCCTTAGTTAATACTATTTCCTTCTCTCTTCACCAGCTGTCTTGTATTTCATATGTATATATACATATATATATCTAAAACTTTAAGAATTTTGCTGTTTTGACTTTTACTATATTTGTTTATGAAAGCAGCAGTTCTTTCTTATAAAGTGTTCTTAAATCTGTGATATGCCTCATCTGCTTTATCACACGTGTATTAAATGGCTAATTGGCCCATTTTCGTCTGGAATCATAGAATATCTCAAGTTGGAAAAGACCCATAGGGATCATCAAGTCCAATACCTTGCTCCTCGCAGGACTACCTAAAACTAAATCACATGACTAAGAGCATTGTCCAGATGCTACTTGAACTCTGACAGGCTTGATGTCATGACCGCTTCCCTGGGGAGCCTGCTCCACTGTCCAACCATCCTTTCAGTGAAGAACCTTTTCTTGATGTCCTATCTGAACTTCCCCTGGTGCAGTTTCATTCCATTTCCTCATGTTCTGCCACTGGTCACTAGAGAGAGGAGATCACCAACTCCCGCTCCACTGCCCCTGCTTGAAGAAGTTGTAGACTGCGATGAGGTCACCCCTCAGCCTTCTCTTCTCCAAGCTGAAAAAAGCAAGTGACCTCAGCCTCTCCTCACAAGTCTTGCCCTCGAGACCTTTCACAATCTTTGTTGCCCTCCTCTGGACACACTCTTAACAGCTTAATCTCCTGCTTATATTGAGGAGCCCAAAACTGCACACAGTACTTAAGGTTGGGGCCACACCGGTGCAGGACAGAGTGGGACAGTCACCACACTCAACAAGCTAGCTATACTGTCCTTGATGCAACCCAGGACACAGTTGGCCCTTTTGGATGCCAGGTCATAGAGTTGACTTGTAGTCAACTTTCCATCACCCCCCAAATCTCTTTCTGTGGAGCTGTTGTCCAACCTATTGTTCCCTAATTTGTATGTAGAATCAGGATTACCATGTCCCAGCTGTAGAATATGGTACTTGCTCTTGTTAAATTTGATATGCTTGGTGATTGCCCAGCTCTGTAGTCTATCCAGATCTCACTGTAAAGCCTCTCTACAGTCGAGGCAGTCCACAGGTCCTCCTAGTTGAGTATCATCGGCAAAGTTACCTAATGTACTTTTGATACCTGTGTCCAGAACATTTACAAAAACTTTAAAGAGCAATGGCCCTAAAATTAAGCCCTAGGGAACCCCACTAGTAACTGGCCACCAGCCTGATTTAACATCATTTACTCTAACTCTTTGAGCCCGAACTCACTGGAGAAACAGAGTATCACATAGAGGCAGTCTCCTTTGAATAGTTCACCAGCACACTTCAGTCTTTTGACTTAAGCCAAAGCTTCATTATAAATGAATAGAAAGAAAATGTAGTGCCTATAAAGAGACTCCCAAGGGCAAGCAAATGGAAAACCTAAAGCAATATCAAAAATTCCTATGAGGACTAAACTGGAAATAATTATATAATCTGGCAATCACTTAAAGCTTCACATATCAGCCAGACTTTCAGCCTGCATCCAGCAGTAAGCAAGCAGGCACTCAGCAATCCCAGTACTGAGTAATTATACAGTGGGAGACAAATCTGGGAGTACTATGTGATGCTTTGCTAGGATTTGGATGGTGACAAATGATGATGATCAACCAGAAGATAAACAAAAACAAGCAGACTTAATAACTACTTTGCAAGATTCATCAGCACCAATGCATTCACTGCCCACTGGCACAGCCTCCTAGATCTGTTGTTTTTCTTGTGCCAAATTGGAATTCCCTCCATAGCCACTTTTTCCTCTCAGTCATCTTTATGATCCATTTTACTGTCCAAAAAGTAAATTTTTTAGTTCATCACCAAAACAAGCCATTCTTAATTTACATGGAGATAGATAGACACATAGATAGACAGACACTTTTTTAAGGGGTCTGTTATATTTCTTTAAAAAAACCTATATTTCGTTCAAAAAACATGCACATACAAATTATGTAAAAAAGAATCAAGGCTGGATCACAAAATGTGTTTGATACTGAAATCTCTGCTTAAAAAATGTCCAGGGCTGGTGTCAATCAGATGCAAAATTGGTGCTGTTTTCATGTAGCTGCAGTTGGTTAGCAGCTTGGTCTGATGGGCTGAGATGCTTTGTTTGGAAAAAGGATCAAGGACTCGAGCGAAAAGGTGCAGATGGGTGAAAGAACTGGGAAACAGCATGCATTGGGGATGTAGGGGGAACAGATGCATTAGTGCTTTTAGGCTCCATTTGGACTCCTAATCAGCCTTCAGTTGAGTTCACTGGCTCCATGAAATTGGTAAGCAAAAAATCACCAGCTACAAATGAAAGGATTATTACAAAACGTAGATAAAGCTGAAAATTGCTGGCTATAAACATGCATATATCATTGCTTTATACTTCGCAATATATGCTTGTAAAATTAGAATTATAAAGCTATCTATAGTAAAAATGTAAAAAGGTTATATGGGCAAGGAAAGAAATCAAACACAAAAATTTCTTTACAGTTTTGAAGACTGGATAAACATCCAGCAAATCAGCTTTTTAGCTAAAATTTCTTGGTAAGGCCTGCATTAAGTATTTTGCACAGAATCTCAAATAATTTGAAGGAAGTTTAGTTCTTGAAATGTCTGTCAACTTCAATCTAAATCCATGGAATCTCACTAAATTCATGATGCTGATCACAGCTGGAAATCTAAACTCTTTTTGTCTGTTGTTACTTGTAACTGCTGTTCTTATGCTTTTCTTCCCCTGGAAACCATAAGAGCCTTAGATCACCGATATTTGGATTGTCCCTAACTTCTAGAAGGTCAACACTGACTGGATTTGGTTGGTTTTTCTGATCAGTGGGGAACAGAAGCTTTTCACGCTTCTCATCTATCTAGCAAATTCCTCATAAAATACCTGAATTTTCCAAATGTGAATTTCATGGTACTTCATTGCATGGTACACCAGACACAGTGAAATGCACATATGAATAACAAGTCCTTCATTCTCTTGTCTTAAGAGAAGTTTGGTTCATATTTACAACAGAAAGCCTGGACTGTTTTTCTTACTTCTTTTCCTCTGGGGAACTTCCATTTGGTATGCTGCATGAATTGTGGAAGATGTTTGGTACTCGGGAAATAAAATCAAGTTACTCAAAAAGTCTGATACTCTGGTTTTTTAAGCACAAGGTGTTCATCTGTGTCCTTAAGCCAAAACATATTAATAAAAATGGTTGTCTTGTATCTGTTTAAACTTTGAGGTTGCTGATGAGAAATGATACCAAAAGAATTGAAAATGAACTCATTAGAACAAGAAGAATTCAGAGCATATCTACTCCTTTCTCTCTCTCTCTCTCTCTCGCTCTCTCGTAAGAGCATACTGATTTTGGTGTAAGTGCAATTGATATATATCCTTTCTACAGTCACAGAGAATTAAATACTTTCAACGAGAATTTAATTCATAGAGTAGTAAAAAAATTATATTAAAATATAAGAAAAATGAATATGGAAATAAAAGGAACTCAAACATAATACTACACTTTAAAAAAGTATATTTCCCTGCCAAAAGTTTTTGAAGCCAAGAATGGAGAAAAGTGTCTTTAAAAGCTCTGTGTAGGACTTGTCCATCCAATCCCTCTTCTAACTCAAATATAATCCCATATCAAAAATTTTACGAATTCAAGACTGTACTGCCTGTATGCAGCTACCACAGTGAGAATTGTCCTAGATGCATTACTTGAGACATTTTGTTCCCTTCATTTTTGCTTCTCTGTACATCTGCCTGTAGTATAATACTTACATATTTTTCAGGATGTTTCCCAAGAAGACTGCAATAGACTGAACATGGATTACTAAAGTTTGGCTTTGCAGGGTACTTTCGTGATATTTATACTTAAAGAATCAGAAGAGACTCAGCAGATCAGGACTGGAATTAAGAAAGGAAGACATGTTTTTATGATGAAAACCATAGAATCGTAGTATAATTCAGGCTGGAAGAGACCTCAGTAGGTCATTAGTTCAACTTCCAGCTCAAAACAAGGTCAGCTATGAGGTCAGACCAGATTTGTTAGGGTTTTATCCAGTCAAGGCTCGAAATCCTCCAAGGATGGAGTTTGCACAGTCTGTCTGGCCAACATGTTTCAGTGTTCTCTCAGTCCACATAGTAAAACTTTCTCCTTATATTCAGTCTGAATCTCCCATTTAAATTTATATAGACTGTCTGTCATCTTTCTACTATGCAGTTGCTCGTACAGCCTAGCTTCATCTTATTGACAATCTCAAATACAATTCTCTTTGGCAAAAACAATCTAGTAATAGCATATAAACATAAAACTTCTTGCTACTAGTTTGTGACTTTCATAAGGATGGGGAAAGATTCTTAAGACCTGTGATCCTGAGATACAGAGGAGTGCTGTAACATTACAGAAGAAATGAATGGTAAAGAATACTGCAATAATAAAAATGGAGTGATCAAATGCATCACGTTATAGGTTAACAGAAAAATTTCTGTTATGAGCTGAAATCTCTTCATTTGGAAAACAGATGGGAAGAAATAAATAGGTTTATTAACTTCTCAGCAGATGATTATGAGTTATAAATGTGATATGGCTGAGAAAAACGTCAATATACTTCTGGGATGCTTGAGGCAAAGTACAGATAGGAAAGTACAAGTGATGTTGTACAACTTCATTACCAAGACCTTATGCGGAAGGCTGTGTACACCTGTGATTACTGCAATCAAAAAAAAGATTGAATCAACCTGTAACAGATAAGTTCAGTGCTATTAGCGTAGCTGAGACATGGAGACCCTGAAAAGAAATACAGTTGTAGTTGATGGGAAAAAATAAAAATAGAAAAAAAAGAGTAACCTAAACAAAGAGTTACAAAATTTTATCTGAGGGACATAGCCAATGGGTATAGCAGAGTTGTAAATGATGAAGCAAGAAACTGGAGTAAGCCATCCAGTTTTAGAAGAGCTCTCTGAATAATAATAGAGAAAAATCGGTTGTATTTTTACAGCTTTGATAAACTTGATAGGACAAAGGGGAATGGCTGTAAACTAAAAGCGGGCAGATTTAGTTTCGATATTAGGAAGAAATTCTTCACCATGAGAGTGGTGAGGCACTGGAACAGGTTGCCCAGAGAAGCTGTGGATGACCCCTCCCTGGAAGTATTCACGGCCAGGCTGGAAGGGGCTTTGAGCACCCTGGTCTAGTGGAAGGTGTCCCTGCTCATGGCAGGGGGGTTGGAACTAGACGATCTTTCAGGTCCCTTCGGAACTAGATGATCTGTAAGGTCCCTTCCAACCCAAACCATTCTATGATTATAACTTCTGTCTTTTAGTCATCTTGAACTCATGAGTGGGAACCATAAACTCCTGTGCTGTAATTTCAGTTTTATTGTTATGATATTGAGCAGATAAGTGAAATTATGCCTGTTTTCACATTTGCCAGTTAGAAAATTCAGTCAGTCTAGGTTGTCTAAATTAAGGACAGTTCTCATTAAGGAATGGATTAGAATAGCACTTGGCATGTGTGGAAAAGACATTTCAGCTATAGGGTTTAATTAGAAGTTTAATCTTTATAATAAATTAAGAGAACTGGGTAAGATATTTACCATCCATATAAAACAATGTTCTTAAAAGAGCAACGACTACAAATAAAATGATTATATCCAGAAAATGGAAAAAGTAAGACAGCTCCCTTAACAGTGTCACTTTTCTCATATACGTTAGGATACAGTTTCCACTAATGGAATCACACACTATTTTTTCACTGAATCCTTACATTCATAAGTGTGCAAACTGGATAACACAAACCATCTGCCATTCATCATGTGTGCCTCTGTAATTAATTTGCTGCTTACTACCCAAAGACTTCCTTAAATAAGAATTTTATTTACTTTCTTGATCATTTTTTTTATCTTTTATTGCTAAAAGCAAAAATAAAAAAGCTAACTGCATCTTTAAGTGCCCTGAGAGAGTTAAAATATATCAGTGTATGGTCATGTTAATTATTCCCATTTTCCTGTCTGAAATACAGAACTGTAGTTTTTTTAACATACTCCTAAATGTCATGTGCTTAAATGTTAAAGCAGTAATTCTCTTCCACTGTAAAGAAGATTGAAAAACTCATTTTTGTAAATCTCTTGCAATTTAGTTAGATTAAACTCTCTGTTATTCGTGCAGTTAACCACCATTTCAAGTATTTATTCTGGGACAGAGGGATGCATACTGAGAAAAAAAAAGTAGGAGAAGGTACAGGAAAGAAAGGAAACAAGCAACAAGAAAAATTCTGTCTGGTAGATTATGGTCTGTCAGATTCTCCTTGTTTCTCTTCTTAGAGGCAGGCAGTTTTTACAGTTTTAGTTACGCAGCGTACTATCTATTGCCTCTAAACAGTATACATTACACTTAGGTTTATCAATGTTAGCATGATGTTTCTGGCCTTAGAGTAAGCACCATGAAGACGAATGCGTAATGAGGCTACTTTAAACCGAGTAAGTGTAAATCTTTCTGCATTCAAATGTCAATGTTCGCTTTGAATTGGCAGTTATTGTCAGTTCCTTCTGAATGTATATATGCTCTAGAGAGTCCAGCAGAATCAGAATTATTCGGATTAGTGCTGAATCATTTGGTGAAACTCTATTGTATATAGACGCACAGTCTACAGAGCAACATGGAAATAACCTGGATATCTTTAAACTCCAGAAGCAGAGTCAAATTTCACTATCTGGTTTGCTGTGCTGTTGCTTCTAGACTTCATCATTATTTAAATTAATGTTCGGAAATCTAGTTGAAACCAACTTGTGGGTCTGTTGCATTTAGAATATTACCATTGTTTAAGCAAGGTAATTTAAATCTATTTTGGCATCTTTATGCTACATGGCAGTCAGAAAAATGACATAGTTTGAGACTTGTATTATACAGAGGGGAGCAATAAACACTGGAGCATTAGGTGTGGTGGCTGGAAAATGGGAGGAGAATCATTTTATCTTGACCTACAAAGTTTAATTAGAAAGACCATGTGAATTTGAGTGCACATGGTTCAAAAATATTTTCTCTGACATGATATGAAATCTTTCTCTTATTTACAAGTTAGTTATTGTCCTTTCCACCTTTCCAAATATGATACTTTTTTAAAAAACAAAACTATTTAAAACCAGGATGTTGTTTTGATATAAAACATTGTCTAGTTTTTAAATGTCTCAACTTTTCTAACATTTTGAAACACAATTAATTCATTAATTTTTCATAAATGATCGATGGAAACTAAAAACCAAAATATAAAAACTGAAATGAAAACTGAATTCTTTGTAAATTATCTTAAAAGAACATAAAATTAAAAGATTAGTTTAGTTTATTATGGTCCTACCTACTGACTTCTAAATTACTGTACTTATATTTAGTGATCACACAAAACAAAAGCTTGGTTATTTGGCTATTTCTGTTATAAGAAAGTAGAAAGTAATATTTTTTTAAAGCATGAGGTATATGAATTAATACTATATAAGAAAGATCTCACAAGCATACTAGATCATACACATATATTTAGATATTTGAACACATAAGCAAATACAGGACAATTTCTATATTGGCTTTTTTGGAATCAGGATTTGTCAAAAAGTCTATAGCAGGCCTAGAACTATCTAGCAGATTAAAAAAGATTCATGAGTAGTTGTAATCCTAAGGAACTGTGCAGTGTCCAGTGGAAAAGATGTTTGGAGTTTCCCAACAAAACATTCTCAGCTGTTCATCCATATATTATTGTAATAATATATTAATATGCTTGTACTTCCTTACACATCATTTCAAATTACTCATTTAAGTAAAGCTTTCAAATACGTGGCTATAAGAGATTGCTCTGTTGTTTTTAGGCAGAGGAAGCCTAGTTTCTTTATTCATGGGGGTTTTTAGAAGATAAAGTGAAACAGAAAAAAAGAAAGGATGAGTCCTCCTCTGTTAAAAACTAATGGGAGCATTATACAAACTGTCTATATGACTTTTAGCAGATTATATTCTTCCTTTTCTGCCTTGCTGAACCACTTGACAAATAAGAATCCACTTAACAAAATGTTCTCTTTCTTCCTTAGCATGTATTGAACCTGCAGCCAGGTTGCCCTCATTGTAGTGCCATTCAGCTAAAAAAGCTGCTTTGAAAATTATTTCTTCTACATTAAGTTCTATATGTTTAGTGATGCACTAATATAGTGTGAAATATAACTATTATGAATTTTCTGACATTTTATAGACTCTTTATTTCTATGTAAATCAGGGATAAAAGTCAAAGGACAAACTGTGAGACACGTCAGGCATTGCTTCAGTCAAAGCAAGCCACTTCCAAAGAAATGAACAGAGGACAAAGGAGAAAAAGCGCAGAATGTGTGCCTCTGCAGAGAGACAAAGCAGGCTTGACGATGTCCACAATTCTCTCTCCATCCTGCACCACTTCCCTCCCACCCTCTATCAGAAAAGATGAAAAAAGAGCCAATTACTTCTTTTTGCCTCCTTCCTTCACCTGGAATCTGTCAGAAGGAAATGCATAACAGTATGAACCTGTTTTGCACATGCAGACTCTGGCAGATATAACACAACAAAGACATTTTTGAGTGGTTAGGATTTTTTTTTCTTCACATGACTGAGAAGTAGACACCTAATTGTTAAAGAAAGGCTAGAAAAAACAAGTGTAAGGAGTATGTAGCATAGAATCACGTGGTTTTATGAGCCAAGCTCTTGACTGGCATATAATTAGGAGCTCGCACATTTCTACTCAGATCAGATGTACAGGCTATCTATATTACTTGAATCCAGTCCATCAAATTAGTATGGTACTTTCCTGACTGCTGCAGGAAGGACCTTGATGCTTGACGCAAAAATGGCATCACAAACCAAATTTAACTTCCTATCAGCCACAGTTCCTACTGAAGTTGTTCCATTTTTCTTTTCTTCCTGCTTGTGCTCCTATTTCCAGCCCTACAATTTGTGAATGGAACAACACCAAGGATGTTTAGACATACGTAACCTTCTTTTTTAACTTAGAAGTCACACATTCAGGTGACTTACAAGTGTTGTTAAAGTTCCCCATTTCCTGTTGGTATAACATGGTAATGTCTGTAATGAAAAATGAATGTTGTGAAGAATTTTTCAGGAACACCAATTAAGGTAGCAAAGTCTGTCTCCAAGAAAGGCAACAAGAACCCTATTCATTCCTCCTAACTTAGCTTTTTGTGTCAGCACCAGCACCTTTCAATTTAATAGCCATACTGCTATTACCATCAGTTTTGAAATGTATTCTGGACTCATTTGTGCCATACGGATCTAAATTTAGTGAGTCGACTTCTCTATAAACAAGGCCATTACTTTGGTTAGTGGTGCTTAGTGTTGAAGAGTAAGCCTTATTAGAATGCTGCTTCTTTTACTGCCTCTAGAGCTAGCAGACTTGATCTGTCTGGTACACAACCAAATACTATGGGGAAAGGGAAACCGCACAAATTCAACTGTTAAGATAAGAGACAGTCTTAGGAAAATATTATAAAACACACATCTTGCCTGCCCCACTGAACAAAGAAACTAATAAATCTATTATAAATATGGTGTGAGTTTTCACAAATAGTTTGAAGTAGACATCTTACTCCATGCCAGTTCAAAACACCAGGAAACCCTGCTCCACTTGCTACTTTCAGTTTGCTTCAGCCACACAGAAACCCTGAACTACTTGCCCAAAACCAGTTTTGACAAGTAAGGCTTCACTTTTTTTAAGTTAAAAGGGGTTTTTTTTCCTAAAGCTACCTCTCTTAGCCTTAATATCAGACAATGCTTCAAGATAGCCTCTCAGGTTAACTTCATAAAAAGTGAAAGTGAAAGTGAAGAAAGTCTTTAAAATTGGCCAGGAAAATAGAGTATAAATAGAGTTTTAAGCAAGCCAGAAGTCCTGCATATACAGGGGCTAATCATGGTCTCCTCAAATGACTCCAGATTTTGCTTTGGCTTCACTGGCATCCATAGCGAAAACTCAGCTTTGTAAAGACTTTGGAGAAGGCCCAAACTTTTTTTTTAAACCAAAGGATTTCATAAACAGAACCTTTATCCTAGGCTGGCTATTTCAATAGGGTTTATACATATAAACACTTTCTGTACTGAAGATAGACGCTGAATGTATAATCCCTGCTGAGCAAGCTAGTCAGGGGAAGCTGCCACCCCGTCTGTAGTTCTCAGCAAGCATAGGATTTAAACACTGGGGAGTTTAGGCACTCTGTAACACTGAGCATTCTGCTCCAAAGAGCTTAGAAGTGCAAAGCCAGCGAATGTAACTTGTCTTCTGTTACTACTGCACTTTGGTATGCTTGAATTGCATTTTACTTTTCTTCTCTTGTTTTCCCTTCAAAAAAATGGAGAAGTAAATTCCTGTGACTATAAGAAAACCTATTTTTCATAGACAAATAAACCCACGAATAATATATGGTTTGAAGTAAATTTCTGAAGATGTACCTTGCCAGAATTTGCCAGAATGCTTCCAAGTGAGGCAAAATAACTCTTTACATGCTGTCAGGAGCCAGCTGCTAAAAAGTAAGATCTCTGTTTCTCAGAGAAGATGAGTCTCTGTGGAACTATTTGGAAATGATAAAATTGTGTTACCTAATGAAGAAATAAACAAGAATTGTCATGAGGTATTTGTTATATTATCATTAGGTAACGCAGTGGTGGTGTTGCTACTAAATGCATTATTCCTACTATTATTTAGTAAACATGTAGTTACTACATAGGTATTGTCAAATCCCATGTGTTACTTCTTTGGCTGGAAATCACTCTTATAACTATCTTTTTGGTATTTATTTCCAGCTTCATGAGGAGGGGAAGTACCATGAAATGTGGGATTCTAAAGTGAAATTACACTCATTCAGAATTATTTATTTAATTTGTAATACAACTTACAGTAAACATTTTTAAACATCTTTTCAACGGCTAAATATTGCTTTGGTCTCACTAGAGTTTTCTAGCCAGAATTTAATTAGAACTACTATATTTCATTTTTTCATGCTATGCATTCAGGTTGTCCACTGATTTCAGACTGGGACAGGATCTCTGGACAATTTGAAGAGCAAAATCTTTGTGTTTAGTTAAGAATAGTTTTAGGTTTTCTTGGGTTAGATCAGCAGCAAAGGATTCAGTGAGAGTTGCTTGAGCCTGGAGTTTGCAAGTGAGATCTACAGTTTTCTCTTATCACCTGTTACTAAAATATTTGTGTATTTTGTATACTATACAAACAGCATGGACCAGATACAAGTCTGCATATCCTGGAATTTAACTCTGAATCCTTGTGTGATAGGCATAGTGGTACTCTGTGCAGTCAATGAGGAGTGCTTACTGCCAAGGAACGAGCAGACACATTGGTCAAAAATAAAGATGTATAAGTGATTTTGCATATTGGTGTTGACCTTGAACTAATGAATGCTGCATGTCTTAATTCCTTATCCCTTTTCAGTAATCTGCCATGTGGACACAGGATTAACTTCTGCTCAATTTCCTAAATTCACCTCTTGGAGATAGATACTAATATTCTTTCCTTCAAAGAACTGAGCAAGCGGACATGCTTCTCCCCACTCCCTCTCCAACTATGACCGTACTAGGAAGATGAAAGGGATATTTTCTCATTTGTGCATTACATTACCAGATAGAACATTAACCAAGGACATAAACAACTTGGCTTCTGCTTCAAAAGGTCAAAACACCATATGCTACATTTGATGACACAACTCTGTAAGCAGCAAACACTTCGTAGTTAAGCTGTGCTATTGTTTATCAAGAAGTTTCTAATCATTCTTTTGGGAGTCTGGCTTTCCTTGTTATTTGCTGTAAAGAGAGACTATAAAAGTAAGTATACCTTTGTAGCCTATTTGAAATAGACTAAGCAGGTGTTCAGCTAACATCATCACAGTTCACAGCTGAGAAACTTCAGAGTATGACCACGAATGTAGATTGTGGCTAAACTCATGGGCAATAACTCTCAAGCCACATTATTTGATCAATCTTGATCACCTGACAAATAAATTAACATCAGAAATATCAAGACTCAACTTCTCTTTAGAAACTTGAGGTGGTTTAGATCAAACACTTCCAAATTTGAGCACAGGTGTTCAGCAGCCCATTATTTGCTGCTCAGTGTAGTTAAAATTGCTATTCACATTGACACTAGCAACTATTACTTTTCATTTCCTTTCTGAAGCAGATATATTTGTGTCGTTTGCCACTGTGCTAGATTTCAGAGCAGACATGTTCATATATCACAAAACGTGATCTGTTGACTTGCTAACAGCAAAATTTACCATGCTGTAGAAAGGAGGAAAACTGCTAGCCTTCACTAAAGCAGAAGAAGGATTCTAAGAAAGACTGCAATAAATCACATCAGTAACATTTTTTCACAACTATAGAGAAGATCAGTAAAATAAAATGAGTTCTTGTATATTTCTGATCCCAGTATTTGAGGAATACTAACAGAAAGGCTCTTGGTTTAAAATAATTGAAGAGAATTAGCAATGTTGCCAAACAGCATAAGGTGCCATAATCTTACTTGCACTTTTGAGCACTTTTTAACTAAGAAAGTATAAAATTACAATTTAATTTCAGAAGAAATTGTCAAGAAAATACGGAAGTGTAACCAGTACGAATTTCAAACAGCAGCAACTGCAAAGAAAGTGGTCTGGAGACAACCGGTGAATTACCGGAATCTTTGGAAGGTGCTGAGGTAGGAATGCTGTTGATGAGTAACTGAGGGCTTGACTTCTGTTTTCTTCCAAAATGGACTAAAACCACATGTTTTTAGTATCTTTTTTCCAGGATTTTCAAATGCTATTTTGGAAGCAAGAAATACTTTCATTTTTCCTCGCAAAATTTAAATATTAAGTCACATTATTAGACATCAGTAGTACTGATGTGTCATGAAATAATGGAGGACAAAATTAACATAACTACAAAATTATATTAGATATGTTCTATTTACTTGAGCTAGACAGATCAGGTGGTATTTCTCTCAGCAAAAATATTAATAGCAACATATAACAAGTAATTGGTGGCAGTCATATAAAGAAAGAGATTAGAAGACAAATTTATGAAGACTGAGGGCAAACTCGCTATCATATTGGACGAATAGTTCCTTTCACTTGGGTTTCCAGAAAGAAAATAAGCAGGTCCATGGTAGAATTTGAAATCAAAGATAATGTCAGTAACTGACTAGCGCAGGATGTACTCAAGCTACTGCTAAGTGGATTAAATCTAGGGAAAGGAAGCAGGATTGCTTGGAAGTTGACAGGGTAAACAAATAAAATATCATGTAATTATTGCAGAATGACAAGAGGCAGATATTTGCGTAGGAAGAGGAGTGCTAACGTGCTGTTCAGGGTTCTAAGGCACCTTTTCAGTAGAAATAAAGTTTGGGATTTCAATGTAGATAAAAGGCAATACAGTTTGACCCAGACAGATTCTCTTCAGGATAGTTAAGTATTTATAAGCCACTGTATTCTGAGTAATTTCAGAGGAAAAGAAGTATTTCTTGTTTTTTTAATGCAGTAGTAAGTAAAAAGAAGTCTACTTATTTTTTTAGCTTTATTCCCCCCCCCATTTGAATTCCCTCAAAATACTCACTTTCAATTTTATGAATATTTGCCTGCTGCACTAAAGGATATATTAAATTTGGTTTATGCATCATTTGAAATAATCTCTAACACGACAAAATTATAACTGTGGCATTTATACTTCTACTATTTATTTTATAAAATCCTGTAGTCAGTGGGAGGTATAAGTTATATAGGCAAATACCATTGGAATTAAGAGAGAACCTTGACTGGATTGTAGTAAGGTAATTTTATCCTTTAAATTAGCCACAAAAGAAACATTTGACCACACATACATCTAGCCAATACTCAGGGCTGAGCAGAAAAAAATTAACTCCTATAAAGCCTGTGCTGTATGCCTTATAAGGGTCTTGGAAGACTGACAGTTCTTGGTTTTGTAATCAAATGACACATCAGAGGAATCTTAACGTATTATGAAAGAGGTTACAAAAGCAAGAGGAACTGGCAGTCAGGGACAGAGATTTTCCAGAGCAGAGTTTCCATCATACTGCACAGAATTATACTGAGTTGGACACAAAAGTATAATGATAATACCGTAATAGTCTTTGCCAAATAAACACCAATTTGAAAAAAATACATGAAGGAAATACTTATAAGCATTGAGTCACATGAAGCTAGTTACCAAACTCAGATACTATCAGCATTCCAGTAGCAACACAATGTACTAAAAGAAGGTATTAGAAATAACAGCAGTGCAAATCTGATTTTGTTTTCTTTCCCCTTAATATGCCCTGAGTAAGAAGATGAAATTAATATAATTCATAAATCAAAATTTGCTTTTGGATTTCTGTCCCTTTCTGAAGAATCTTGAAGTTTCAAAGATCCTAGATGACAGAATCACTACAATTTGATTAAACTTATTTTTGTGTATGAAAAGTGTACAAAATATTGAGAAAATTCTATAAAATGTTCTCTCTTTGGAGACACAGAAAATATTGCATAATCATTACTTTTTTTCCCCCTATTCTATTAGGACGTTGTGACTTATCAGTAATGCATAAAATACCCTTCTGAAGTCTCATAATACAAACACAGTATGAATAAATACTTAATCAAATCCAAACGCTTGAGTAAGGGAGTCTTAATACTTATCACAAGTCATGGGAGAGCTCAGAACTTATGGAAGCAATCCTTACAAGACAGGCAGCTGTGCAGATAGGTATCCAAATTGGCTTGGAATAAAAAGCAGAGAAAAGAGGACAGATTTAGGATTAAAACACTGAAGATCCCCAAGGTAGAATTTAAGGACCTAATTCAATCCACAAAGGAGTTTAAGCTATCCAGAAACACACTTAGGTAGGCACTTTTGGGAAAATAAATCTTGTCTGATTAAATATGACCTAGTGTTAACAGGTTTTACACAGAATGTGGAAAACAACCTTAAAGAGAAACTTGAGCAAATGTCACAGGGATACCGTTTAGGTGTTCTCTGCAAGTCCTTTGTCAGACAGTTTTGCCTTTTGGAGCTGACTCACTGCTTTTAAGTAGCTACACCAATGAGGTCACTGGGAAGGGTGAAACATCTGTTTGGCTGTCTGGGACACATTAGCATTTTCAGTTTAGATTAGGAGCCTACTTTTGAAGGAAATCTCTATCATTTATATTTAGTGCCCTTTGGTTCATGCTACAGAGCAGCCCTGGAACACAAAACCAGGATTCCTGTTTTAAAAAAATAAAATAGGATGGTACCTAATCTAATGCACTGCACTGCAACTACTAATGGTCATTGAGTCTACAGGACCAGACTAGAACTACCTTGAGCCCAAAACCCCTGAAATGAGAATACTGTAGCTGTCAAGTTTCTAGCACAATTTTTTACCTACTAGTAATTTACTTCTTTTGAGCCATAGAGCTTGCTAATGAAGACAAAGCCTAGCTTTGTTACGATACAGAAGATAGGAGGTTAAATTTTTTACCCAGCTAAGGAGGTAGGTGGTACAAGAGGTTGCTTCAAAATACTGCTATAAAATAAAGGCCTAAAAGAACAAATTCATATATATGCCAGCTTTATTGCAATATGAATGAAAAACATTTTGATGCTACTATTGTTTGAAAGCTCTAGAACCACAGTAACAGTTTCCTTTAACAGTATTAAAACAATTCAAATATTGGATAATATATTTTTTCCCTGTCCAAGTTTAAAAAAAATTAATATTCTGTAATTTTACATCTTTGCAGTCATAAAGAACTGTACCACTAACTGGCATTTTATATTTTGCTTTTTGTGCTTTTAATAGTTAGTAGTTACAAAGATTTAGTCCTACAACAATAACTACACCCCCGGCCTTATGTTTCAAAAATATACATTAGAGTGCAATAAAGCCATCACTTCAAAGCATTCAATCACATATTGCTTCAAATCTGAGGTTCAAGCAAGACTCTGCTCGAGTCACCTACATTGTGGTGAAGTTGACAACATATAAACCAAGAAAATCCTTGTCAAATTATTTAATCAAAACAAATGTCCATTTATTCAGATAAAATCAGAATAATCAGAATTTAAATATTCTGATGCATAAAGAAGTATGCAAGAAATGAATGCAAAAGGAACCTTGGATTGGACTGCCTGACGAATTATAGTGGGACCCTTCAAAAATCAGTGCAACAATTTACTGTTGTACGGAGGCTGAGTCCAATAGCTACAGTGGTATAGATCACTTGACTAAAGAAAAACCTCACTTGTATGTATGAATTTGTGTATAAAATGTTGGAATGAATCAAATGGATTCTACTGAACTGCAGTAATCAATGCTTAAATGCATGTATCATGGATGACAATATATTTATTCATTCTTGGGAACACTCACTGAATTTTGACAATATTTCTGCTATCAAGAGGGAGAAACAGGGGCTGGTGATAAATGCAAAATACTGGTTTTGGCTCTGCTATCAATTTGCTCTACAATCTTGGTAGATCTTCTCATCTGCATCACTAAGATTCCAGTGAAAGAATGAGATGTACATAAAAATGGCTAAAAGACACAGCTTTTCCTTTATCTTACATTTTCAGGTCTAATAGGACCAGTGCATGGACATAGGACCCTTCCCACCTCCTGATAATGCCTATACCAGCAATACTAAAATCCCTCTTGCCAGTTAGACAGCATGTTGTGAAAGCAAAACAGAGCTCTAAGTCTACGTCTGTTCATAAACCTTCCTCTTTCTCAGAAATCTTAAAGACTGCTTGGTTACACAGAATCACAGAATCACAGAATCACAGAATCGTAGGGGTTGGAAGGGACCTCTGTGGGTCATCTAGTCCAATCCTCCTGCCGAAGCAGGGTCACCTACAGCAGGCTGCACAGGACCTTGTCCAGGTGGGTCTTGAATATCTCCAGAGAAGGAGACTCCACAACCTCCCTGGGCAGCCTGTTCCAGTGCTCCGTCACCATCAGAGGGAAGAAGTTATTCCTCATGTTCAGACGGAACTTCCTGTGCCTCAGTTTGTGCCCATTGCCCCTTGTCCTGTCACTGGGCACAACTGAAAAGAGCTTGGCCCCATCCTCCTGACACCCACCCTTCAGATATTTGTAAGTATATACTAGGTCCCCTCGCAGCCTTCACTTCTTCAGGCTGAACAAGCCCAGCTCCCTCAGCCTCTCCTCGTAGAAGAGATGTTCCAGTGTCCTCATCATCCTTGTAGCCCTCCACTGGACTCTCTCCAGTAGTTCTTCAT